>NC_084802.1:94863406-95504935 GCF_963169125.1 Humulus lupulus
AAATCTTAATATGGACTCGCTACCTAGAACAAAAAGGATAAAAATTAAACAAAATCACATTAAACACACTTCCATTACTCTATTTCAACTTAAAAACAAGCTCAAAGATCATAAAAATAACTCTAAATCCTAGAGTTATCAACTATTTTGACCACTGTGTGCGGTCTACTCGGCCCTGCTGGCCTTTGATGCATATATTACACAACTTAGCATATCTTACAATGCCTTAGTGTTGCTCACACAAGCTAACATCTCTGTGAGCCAACATGTCCCACTCCATTGTCTCGGCGCTTGCCCTCCGGATCAGAACAAGTAAACATGCAAACACTTCCAAGTACGACTATCCTCTGACAATCGAGGCCACTGCCACCTTGGTCTCCATGTGATGCCCTTTGGCACACAAGTAGCAACTGAAGCATTTTATGTTCATCTTTATCTAGTTCCCCAAAGTTATCCACTCTCAACCACTGTTGTGACTAACAAGTGTCTAACGGCCACCATCATGCTTCCACACTTGCGTACAAGTTCCCTTTTCAACAACAGCGCTTTGTGCGACTTACACTGTCACTCAGGCGAACCTGAACTAGTGAACCAAGGATACAACCTTGACCACTCGATCAAATCTTGTCTCATTTCAACAAGTTCCAACTCTTTATTAACGCCCCTCTACAATTGCACGTGGTTGTTGTCTTTCTAGCATCACTGAACTTTGATTCGAAGGAACCATAACTTGCCCCCTCTCTAGGATGTCCAGTATTCCCACGAAGAAGAGCAACCGAGTCTCATCCCATCTCAGCTTACTGATCCTTTCTAGGTGACTAAACGACACAACGACATCTGTTCAAGCATCCAGACCTTCTGATCCTTTTGCACGCCTACATCCCCTTTATGATGGGCCAACCAGGTTCATCCCTCACTTGAGATGAACCTGGCTCTGATACCAACTGTCACGGGCTGACATTTTGATAGCGGAAATGCCCGTGCGGCACCTTGACTCTTCTGAGCCAAGGTCAACCTTCCAACCATTCGAATAACAATGGGCACATTTTTTCGCGCGACCGTGTGCCTCTGCGCACTTCCGTCTCTCGAACAACTCTTGCTGAGTCATGCTCTCAAACATCTATGAGTGCAACCAAGCATCAAGGCTATCTATCCAAGGCACTCACACTGTCCATAGGTTCTCACTATGGCAAGGCAAATCCCAACACTGATGCTTACCCAGGCATTAGCAAGTCAAGGTAGCATGTGTGGCCAAGAGCCAACACCAAGCTGACATGTCAACACCTCTCATCATACCCCATTCGATACTATTCGATTAGCTCACGTCACAGACCAAAGACTTTCATACGTCCATAGTCCAATCCTCAAGGCATCATGCCTTCACGCATATTGGCAGGCCCTTGAGACTAGTTGCTAGACTAGTAGCACACACTGGACCTCTGTCCTACTCAAGCATAGTGCACCCTCCAATGCTTGTATGCTAACAAGTCTCACGAATGACTTCTCGTGCCATCTCATGTCGAGACTCGTGGCCACGGTGCACCACAATGTCTTTCGAAGGTTCGGGCCACGTTCCATGCAAGCGGCATCCAGGCAAGCCAAGGGAACCGTACCCCTAAACCTCTGGTAGCACACTTCGACATACTACCGGGGCGACCCGGTAATGTCCACGAGTACTCCTACTCGTGGAGGCATATGAGGACCACGTGGAGACATATGAGTCCCCTCCTCGTCCTCATATGCCCGCCCTACTAGTCCTCCC
The DNA here is from genome assembly GCF_963169125.1 of Humulus lupulus. NCBI lineage: Eukaryota > Viridiplantae > Streptophyta > Magnoliopsida > Rosales > Cannabaceae > Humulus > Humulus lupulus. Next base: position 94,865,169 of record NC_084802.1, read on the forward strand.
AACTAGTAGTAGCTCACTTGACGCACCTGCGCCAGGGGTGGTGGAGAGCTGACACCAGGTGCTCCCCCTACAAAGAGCCTTCTGAGCTTTTAGCCTTCTACCAAGAACATATATGACTTTTGCTTGAGAGACATATTTGGCTCTCAGGTCACCAATTCTCCGAATCTCCCAAATCCGATTGCACCATAGCGTTCATTGACCATTCAATATGGAACCTACCAAGTCTCGTCCATTTCCGGGCAATATTGAAGATATTTACGAAAATGCCACTGCCGTACAAACTAGGCATCAGCATGCTCACCAGTCTGCACCCTCGCGTGCGTATCTAACCGAGCACCATCCTAGCTTGTAATATGCTCTCAAGGCCGGCATGTTACACCTGACATCTTCTTCCACGTGCGCGCCCGTGTAGGCGCGTGACAACGCTGCCAACCATCTTTCTCCAGCGTCTTTCTCCTTGGCACTTCTTATTGTGGCTGTAACTCTTCATCTTGGGTTCTCCCACCATTTCATCAAAGAATTGCATTTTTGTGCTAAGTTTTTCCATCTATCTTGAGTTCATAAACATCTTATTTTTCTCTGCCCATTGTTTTCTCTGCTGCCCATTCATCATGAAAATCCAATCTCCAAATTTCATGGCTCCTCCATCTCAGCCAATTAATCTCATAAATTTGTTTCAGCTTCATGAGAGCCCTCTACCAACCAACTATCACAAAGTCAGCCACATCTCAGAACAAAGTTTGTCACTTCTCAAAACAACTTCGACATGTTTTACAGCAGCTACAACCACATACAATTGAGGCAAACATCAGTATAATGTGTCATCAAGGTTTTTCTTCTCACATATTTACTGCATCCGCCAACAAAGGTCTTTGGATAGTGGATTCAGGGGCTTCCGACCACATGACGAGTGATTTACAAGTCTTCACCACCTTCAAACAATGTGCTCATTGCCCCACAGTCGGAATTGCCGATGGATCCCTCTCAAAAGTGATGGGGAGTGGTTTTGTAAAATTATAAGATGATCTTCTCCTTTCATCTATTCTATTTGTCCCTAAATTAAGTTGCAATCTTCTCTCAATAAGCAAACTCACAAGAGACTTGAATTGTGTGACTAAATTCTATCTAAATTTTTGTGAATTTCAGGTTGTGGGCTTGGCAAAGGTGATTGGCAGTGCTGAAATGCATGATGGACTCTATATTCTCAAGGATTCTCCTAAAAGTAAACAAGTTCACAAATCAAGTTGTGGTAACTATTTAAATTCAATTTCTCATTTTGTGTCTATTTCGAATGTCAATCTTATCATGTTGTGGCATTTTCGATTTGGACATCCAAATTTTGGTTATCTTGAAAAACTCTTTCCTCAGTTATTTATCCACAAACGACCAAAATTATTTCACTGTGAAGCCTGTCAACTTGCTAAACACACTCGAAACTCTTATCCCAATTTTTCTTACAAACCTTCATAACTTTTTTCACTGACACACAGTGATATTTGGGGACTCTCACGGGTAACAAATATCAATAGATCTAGATGGCTCGTATCCTTAATCGATGGTTACATTAGGACAACATGGACATTTCTCATGAAAGAAAAATCAGTAACTGTTTCTATCTTTCAAAATTTCCATTCCATGATTCAAAATCAATTCAACCAAAAAATCCAAATTCTGAAAACTGACAATGGGAAGAAATATTTTAACTCTATTCTTGGTCCATACTTGTTAGAGCAAGGGATTGTTCATATTAGTTCATGTGTTGATACTCCACTGCAAAATGAGGTGGCTGAGAGAAAAAACAGACATCTTCTTGAAGTTTCTAGGTCAATCATGTTTTCAAATAATGTTCCGAAACAGTTTTGGGGGGAAGCCGTACTCACAACCACCTATCTCATAAATCGTATGCCTAGCCGAGTACTACAATTCAAAACCCCAAGAAATCTGTTACTCGCAACATTCCCTCATATCTCAAGTCTTTCACTCAAAGTCTTCGGCTGTACTGCCTTTGTCCATATTTATGATCACAAAAGAACAAAGCTTAATCCAAAGTCTCACAAATGTCTCTTTATCGGCTATTCCAGCACTCAAAAGGGATACAAATGTTTCTCCCCAGTTACAAAGAGGGTTTATAACACTATGGATGTCACCTTTTTTGAATACCAATCTTTCTTTCCCAAACCTGGTATTCAGGGGGAGCATTCAAAGGAATATCAGCTTTGGGAAACTCTTCATTATCACCAGGCTGCATTTCTTCAACCCAATGTCTTCACACATGAACATCATCAAATGGCTCAACCCCTACTTGTGTTGTCATAGTCAACTGGTTCTCCCTTGCCTTCTTCTTTGCCTATCCAACCAAATCTCAGTCCAGAAAATACATCCAGCCCATCCTCCTCACTTCCTATAGTCAGTCTGACCTCATTTTCCGCCGATGAAAATCCAAACACTCTCTCAAATGTACTGCCACTTCAAACTCAAGCACAATTTGATATAGATAACAAAGAATTTCGTGTTTATAGTAGGAGAAAAGCTGGGAATATAGAGGTCAACATGCAAGACAAGGACTGTTCAAACACTCAACCAAGCTCTTGCGACTTTGAAAATCATGAAGGTATGGATTCTATGACTCATGAGTTAGTTTCTCCTACTATTGATGATACTGACTTGCCTATTTCTCTCCAAAAGGGTGTCAGAACTTGTACTAATCACCCAACAGAGAAATATGTTGCCTATGGGAAACTAACACCTATGTACCGAGCCTTTGTCTCTCCCCTTGATCTTATTCAGATTCCTACAGACATTTATGAAGCCTTGAACGATCCTAAATGGAAGATTGCAGTCGATGAAGAAATCAATGCTCTTGAGAAAAATGGTACTTGGGTTCTCACTGAGTTACCTCAAGGAAAGCGGACAGTTGGTTGTAAGTGGATTTTCACCGTCAAGTATAACTCAGATGGGAGTATCAACAGATTCAAGGCTCGGTTGGTCGCGAAAGGGTTCACTCAATCATATGGTGTTGACTATGAAGAGACCTTTGCTCCCGTCGCCAAGCTTAATACAATAAGAGTTTTGTTATCACTTGCTGTAAATTGTGATTGACCCTTATATCAGTTGGATGTAAAAAATGCCTTCTTGAATGAGGAACTCAAAGAAGAAGTCTATATGGAAATTCCACCAGGAATGAAAAAATACTCCAGTGGTCGAGTAGTGTGCAAACTTCTCAAATCTCTTTATGGCTTGAAACAGTCACCTCAGGCATGGTTTGATAGATTTGCAAAGACAGTTATTAAACATGAATATACTCAAAGCCAGGCTGATCATACCCTGTTTGTTAAGTTCTCTTCAACAGGGAAGCTGACAATTCTCATTGTCTATGTGGATGACATAATCCTAACTGGAGATGATTCATGCGAAATTTTAGATCTCAAAAGACTTCTTGCCTCAGAGTTTGAAATTAAAGATTTAGGACCCCTCAAATACTTTCTTGGAATGGAAGTAGCCCGGTCCAAAGATGTAATTGTTATATCTCAAAGAAAGTATATTCTAGACCTTTTAAAAGAAATTGGAATGATTGGGGTAAGCCTGTTGATACTTTAATGGATCCAAACTTGAAAGCAATTCGAAGTGAGGATTCAACTCTAGTAGAGAGGGGGAGTTATCAAAGATTATTGGGGAAACTAATCTATCTCTCTTATACTAGACCTGATATCGCTTTCTCTGTCAGCGTGGTAAGCCAACATATGCACAATCCTTTTGAGGAACATTTGGAAGCAGTTCGTCGTATTCTAAGATATTTAAAAATGACACCAGGTGTTGGTTTGCACTTCAGAAAACACAACAATCGAGACTTAGAAGTCTACACAGATTCTAGTTGGGCTGGAGAGTTGACCGACAGACGATCAACTAGTAGTTATTGCACCTATGTATGGGTGTTGCGTAAATTTAAGCAATTAAAATGTGCAAGTATACACAGTCGGCAACGAGTAATATAGTAGTAAGTGAGTATCGTCTCCACAGGGATTTCAAATTAAGCAAATGCAAAACCAACTAAATAACAATTTAAAAGTAAAAGAAAAAGGAATTATGAGAATGAATGTAATATGGATCTGAAATTAAATGGTTGCAATTAATTCTAATTAAATATAGCTAAGATGTCAGCAAAATTTAATTCGAGAAAAATGTCTATGGACTAATGGATCTGAATGGCTATTTCCCCTTATGTTGATCTGTCCAGTTGTTATAGTAATTGTTCAGCAATTATGCGTAGAGTTAACAGATTTCTAAATAAGCCAGTGAGATTTTTCCAAAACCCACTGAGGTAAGTCCACAACGTAATTCAATACATTCCTATATTAAACCAGGTTGTAAAACAAGCAATTACACACCAAATCTCAGGTTATACAAGGTAGCAAAATATTCCTATTTCACTCACTAAGAACTACCTAAACATGGTATTCCTCTTGTATCATTCAAGTTAACTCCACTAGATAGATTCTTCCCAAAATCAGATCTAGCTAATTAAATTGTTAGTCATGGCCAGTAATTAACAATCATTTAACATTCATCTCACTTGAATGAACAAAGGCAAATTACTAAACTCATGCATTTCATTAATAAGTCATAACATAGGGTTCATAGCCATCCAAATCTCAAAATGATTAGTTCATGTCTAAACTGAAAATTACAATCCCATGTAAAATTAGTTCATCCATGGTAACAACAGTTCACAGATTAATCTAAACAAGAGTATACACTACAAAAGAGGGAATGTAGAAGAAAGAGAGAGTAGTAAAGTCTTGTGCTAAAACCCTCTTCCTTCCTAGCCGTGAGCTTCTTTGATCTTTCCCTTCTGTGTATCTCTCTTTTTCTCTGTACTCTTCTTGCTGAAAATGATAGTCATACACGTACTGTGTCCTCTAACCTTCTATTTTGGCTGTCCTCTTCTTCTTAGGGTACTTTCCTTTTCACCTTACCCGAATTAGAAAGCCCATTTCCATCTTTGGTCCATTACTCCTTGCCACCTCAGCCAGCTGACTTAATTCTTTAAATGGGTGCCACATAGGCGTTGAGATCAGTAAATAAATGCAGCTGGTTTTTGTCCACGTCAGTCTTCATTTTCCAGATTTGCTAACATTTTGGCCTACAGCATTCGAGCAACAATTCCAACTTTTTGTCCCCTTTTTCTTTTGATTCCCTTGGCGAGTTTAAGGTTCCTTTCCTAGATAACAAAACACACATATTTACGTAAATATTTACAATTACTACCAACAAATCACAAGACTCTTGAATTGACACACTAATTAGAAAATAAAGGTAAAAACTAAACAAACTTACAATTAACAACACCCTCATCACTCTTTTCAACCAAAAGCAAGTTCAAAGTTCATAAAAATAACTCTAAATCATAGAGTTATCAATGGGGTAATTTAGTCACTTGGCGAAGCAAAAAGCAATCTGTGGTCTCAAGGAGTAGTGTAGTCAGAATATCTTGCTTTGACCTTAGGTATATGTGAAGGAATGTGGCTCAAAAGGCTAATGAATTGAGTTGAGAATTGACTCTCCTGAGTCATTGAAGATGTACAGTGATAGTCAACTTGCAATCAACATTGCTAAGAATCCAGTTCACCGTGATAAAACTAAACATGTTGAAATCAACTGACACTTCATTTTTGAGAAAGTAAATTCAAAGGTTATTGAGCTCAACTACATTCCCACAAAGAAACAGATTGCCGACATCCTAACAAAGACCCTACCAAGAACGAGTTTTGAAGAATTTAATTCAAAGCTGGGTTTGTATAACATATACAACACAGCTTGAGGGGGAGTAGAAATAGTGTTAGCATGTGTAAATATCTAGGGTGTCTTGTACAGCTAAGCATAGGTTGTAATATTGTACAGCTAAGCATGGGTTGTAATATTTATTTATTTCTTTTTTAGCTATCTTGTACATTGTAATTTGCCTATATATTGGCCTTTCTATTCTTCAATAAAATCAGATTAGAAGAATTAATCCCAAAACAACTACAAGAGGATGGTTATCTGGCATATGAAGTCCGAAATTGACAATTAGCTTAATATACTGTATGAAATGCTATGAATCTTGTCAGGAAAAAAATATATTTGGTGTCTTCCATTGCTAGAACAGTTGTTTAATCCAATACTTAATTCTAAATAGCTGGTGTCATTGGGGCTTATTAACTACATTTGATACAATTATTTATTTTAGATGTGCTTAATTTGCAACAGGTTGAGTCTGACAACAAGGTAGTACCAGTTTATTCCTTGGATGCAGAATTTTCCAAACCTTTGTGGGTTTTTGGGATAAATTCTTATGAGCTTATTTCGGGCCATGAAGGAAAAAGCTTGATTGCTTGCAGCTACAGGTGACATGTGAAGCCGTGCTACAGTGTTAGCCATTGTTGTGCTTTATTTATGTATGTATTTATCTTGGTTTTGTCTGTAACTCATTTGGAGCAATTTATTCATTTTTGCAGGCAGAAAGGGAGGTCATACCTTGGAATTTTGGATGAAGTTCAGAGCACCATATCTTTGCTTGATATTCCTTTCACCGATATAGAAAACATCGTACTGACAAATACCTTATACCATGTCACTGGTGAAATATATTTATTACGTTTAATGACCTTGTGTAAGAATGGTACATTATTTTTTTATATCTCAACTGCCTTTTCAGACTTCAACTAAGGATTGCTTGTATGTGGAGGGAGCATCTGAAAATTACCCTTCATCTGTTGCTAAGGTGCAGAGTCAACTTAATATTTAGATAGTCATCACAATTTATTAACTTTAATTAGCCACAAATACTTACCAACAACATTAATTTGAATAATGTCTTTTCACATTAACTTGAATAGCAACGAATACTGCCCTTTCAGGTGACCTTAGACGAGCCAAAGTCTAAAGCAGTTGAATTCAAGATTATTTGGTCCTCATCGCCTGATTGTTTAAAATACGGGTCTTATTTCAGTCTACCTGAATTTATTGAATTTCCAACAGAAGTTCCTGGTCAAATTGCCTACGCATATTTTTACCCGCCGTCTAATCCTAGTTACCAAGCTGGTCAGGAAGAAAAGCCTCCACTGCTATTGAAAAGCCATGGTATGTTTGTGTGTCAGAGATTATATCATTTCTTCTATGAACTCTAATTCTGCCAAAAAGATTGGTGATCTTTTCAAACTAAAAGGGAACATGAGTTCCAGTGGAAGGAAACTTAGACCTGGGATCTGAGAACTTTGTGAAGGCCATTGATGTGTGTGGGCAAGTCCTTGGGGCTTTTCAAGAAGAATAGGGCTTTGGGTTGTCTATCAGTTTCTTTCTTTTTTAAATAAGAAACGAAACATATATAATCAGAATATCATTAAATGGATAAGTCCTTTAAGTTGATAGTACTAATGAATAACCTGCTGGTTGAATGTGCCAATTTAGAGAATATTGAGCCTTATTATTTTTATACTTCAGAAAATTTATTAATTTTATCACGTCAAGGTCATTTGTCTTTTGACAATTTAGTAAACTGTCTTATATGGTAAAAGTGTGGTTTAGTGACTGCAGAGTCAAAGTATACTTATGTGAAATTTTTTGAAGGTTTAATAAGCATTTGTTTATGCCACCAATACTGAAACTTGGAGAATTCTTTTATCTCCAGGGAAAAAAATAAAAGTTATTAGCAAAGTTTACTGATGAGGTGGGTTAGACATTTTTCTTTTTCTTTTTCAGATAGGATTGTTTGTAGTTGTGAGAAGTGCTAAATGACCGAAAGGCATTCTTCTTGTTCTTTGCACTCTTGCTTTCTGTCAATTGTTATGAGTGATTGAATGAGTTTTCCAATAACTATGGCTGTAGGGAATCAGTTATAACATTCTTGTTCCTTAAATTATTTCAGGAGGTCCCACAGCTGAATCACATGCAATGTTGAATTTGAATATTCAGTATTGGACAAGTCGTGGATGGGCTTTTGTCGATGTTAATTATGGTGGAAGCACTGGTTCGTTCTTACCTTTTTCTGTAATTTCTGACCAGAGTCTGTTGTTTTGTCTGTATCTATGTATTTTCAAATATTGGATCACTTTACAAATGTTGTCTCTTCAGTTGTAGTTGTTTTGGCAAAATAGAAGAAACATTTTTAACTTCCATCTCTTTTATCTAATTGTATTGTTTTTCAGGTTATGGCAGGGAATATCGAGAACGGCTGTTGAAGAAATGGGGAATTGTTGATGTCAATGACTGTTGTAGTTGTGCTAAATTTTTGGTAAACAATTTCTGATTCTGGTATACATCAAATATGGATGTGTTGACCCTACTCAAGTTGTGTTGATTATCTATTTTATATAGGTGGATACTGGAAAGGTAGATGGGGAGAGGCTATGTATTACTGGGGGCTCTGCAGGTGGTTACACAACCTTAGCTGCTCTTGCATTCAAAAGCACATTTAAGGCGGGAGCTTCATTGTATGGTGTAAGTGCCTGTTCCTCAACTCTGATCTCGTTTCTACCAGTTTTTTCGTTAATGAATGGTAACAAACCTTACCTAATATTCCATCTATTGCTATGAATTTCAAAGAAAAGTGGCCTTTGGGCTATCTTCTTACCATTACAAGGTTGATATCTTATCCATCTTCTCGTACATGAAAAGATTCCTAAATTAAAATTGGAATAGTTATTTTCTGAGAAATGGTTGTGTTTTAGACCAAAATATGAAAAAGATTGGACCAGGATCACTGAAGTCTAATATGGAAATAACTAAATCACACAGCATTGTACTGTATATCTATGCATCAATATGCAAATACTTCTCATCAAATGGAAAATTACTAAATATGATTCCTTAGTTTTAGAATCACACTATGAGCATTAAGGAATCACAAATCAGATTTAACAACAACAATTAATGCTCATCTAACAACCAAGATCACATAGTATTTAGGGTATTAATTGCCCAACAATAAACATACCTCCTAAGCTTGACATTGAATCTCCAATGGTCATCCTTGAGCACTATAAATCTATCAAAACAACAATAATACCCAAGATCAAATGCAAAATGCAAGAGAGAGCTTATGGAGAGCAAACCCTTACCAAAAACCACCTTACCACCCAACTTCACATATACACTATATGTATCATATGCCTTTCTACCCTAAGGGGTATATTGGGCTCATATTATTAGAGAAGGTGGACTATGGTTTAGTGGGCACCAACCTATAGTCATTAGGGTGCTACCATGTGCCTCAAATGTAATTAGTAAGTGTTAACCATCCCATTATGGTTATTAACAATTAGTAGGCACTCCAAATTAATGGTTGTGATTATGGAATTATGTTTGTGATCATATTAGTCCATATAACAATTCTAATATTCTCACACTTAGACAATATAATCAAACCACCACAATATTGTCCATCACACAAAGACAGTCAAATAAATCATAATGATAGGATACATATATCACACATGATTCGGCCTTGAAGACATTCAAATACAATAACAACCATTAAACCAAACATGCATGTAGTACAACAATTGAGACTGTGCATTCGTCTCCTTTTGTACCTGTCACTTCGCCAAACAACAATAAGAAGTGACTGCAAATATCATTATGCATGTTTCATAAATACAAGTCATAAGCAATCCGTACAAAATACTAGCATGTTCAATACACAAAATAGCAAACTCCCTCTGAACTCAACAATCTAGGCTCCTAGTAATCCCATGCGGGTGACGTGTTCTGCAAACACACATATAGGTAAGCCCTTTGTAAGTGGATTTGCTATTGCTAACATGCTAGTGGTAGGTGTGTACTCAATGATAACGAGGGATTCAACAACTTTCTCTTTAACGAAATAGTACTTTATATCAATATGCTTTGAGTGAGAAGTACTTTGAGTGTTCTTAGAGAAAGCTACAGCTGCGTAGTTGTCACAGTATAATTTCAGCAGCCTCGAAATAGTCTACAACACCCAATGCTGAAATGAAGTTCTGCAACCATATTGCTTGACAAGTAGCCTCATAGTACGTCATATACTGTAATGTCTTGCTAATTAGGGTTCGTTACCAAGTGTGTTTAAAATTAGTCCTGGACTCGCTAAACGAGTCATTTGAACTAAAACATATGATTAAGCCACTAAGGGTTCAAGTATTTAAAATTTTGGTCAAGACATAAACATTTGCATTAAACAAAACTTTAGTCTTTACATGGGCTCCCAAAATACAAGTTTAAAAGTTGGTTACAACCCAAAGATTACAAAATAAGCCGGCCTAAGCGGCGTCCAACCCTAGCTCCCCTGTGGTGCCTCGGTCGTGGCGGTCGAGCGGACTGCATATGTACACATCACCGCTATCGCTCTCCAACTCATGGCTGGCCAAGTTTCTCATTACCCTTACCTGCACCACAAAACACCCGTGAGCCAAAAGACTCAGCAAGAAAACATATTCAGAAGTTCACAAACTATAACAACATGCTTAACAGTAATAACTCGAACCAAGCATACACATTATACAAATGAGTGACCATAGGGTCACACAAGTGCGTGTCGCACTCCTGTTTGTTCATACAGCATTTGAGCCAGTCAAGTGCATAAGGCACTCCCGGGGTGGCTTAGCCATAACAGCCTGCGCTCAATGCACATAACGCTGATCACGACTTATAAGTCGAGCCTTACAGAATTTCGACTTATAAGTCAAGCCTTGGGAACCCTCGACTTATAAGCCGAGTCCCCTTTTAACTAGAAATACCCTTGACTAGCAGGTCAAGCTTTAATAAGATACAATAGACAGATTCTCGATTAATAAACCGAGCTTCCTAGCTAGAACAACATCCACATAATACATTCATCATACATGCAGATACAATGTACTACAGTATACTAAGCAGGTATGCACAAACACAATTATAATCATGTAATAGGCTTGCTAAGCCTAATATCAGATTAACCTACACTAGAAGGGGTGTTAGACACACGGGTCAAGGGTAGGCTGAGTCATTTGGGGTGGTGAGCTGGTTGTTAGTTTGTTGGAGGGTATTTTGGGTACTGTGTAGGCCTTTTAGTGCCTTGGGGAGCTATTGTTTTGGTTATGCAAGAATTGAGATAATTCTCTGCATCATGGAGAGTTCTCTCTCCCTTTTCGTAAGAGAATTGGTCTCTTTAAATACCTCAATAAAGCTTCCAAGATTAATTCCATTTTTGCTACTGTTTTATTGATTTTCCTTCTGTTCATTCTCTATTATTGAGTATTAGTGCTGTTGCTGTGAATTAACTGAACCAAGTCCCATCATTTGATATAAGAGCCAAGTTTGCGGTGAATGCCGGTGACTACGCGATTGGAAACGAGAGTGGATGGAGTAGAATCGGCACTGTCCAACGTTCAAAGTCAGCTTAATGACCATGGAGCTGTACTTAAGGATCATGGGGTGGAGCTTGGGTCCATGAAAGAAGTTCTAGATCGTTTGGTTACTGCACAAAGCAAAGTTGTTGATGAACTCGCCTCCCTCCGAGAAGAGTCAACCGAATTTCAGGGCTCCGGTCGTCGTCTTCAGGGTGACAGGTCCACCGCTACTGGTGGAGGTGGATCCAATGGAAGAGTGGCTGAGGTTGTCCTAGAACCCAGCAAGGGCACTTACGTATCGTCCCCAACCTCTTCAACACACACGACTCCGATCAGTACAAGCTCCAAGTCGCCATCTTCTACGGCGACTTCTTCGGTCTACCGCCGGTTAACGAAAATTGAGATACAAGAGAAGAAACGTCGTGGCGTGTGTTTCAAGTGCGATGGGCGCCGAACTCGTGGACATGAATGCACACAAGCTGAAGTACAAGTCATCATCATCTAGGAAGAGTCAATGGAGGACCCGCCCCTTGACCTTATCGCTGATGCCCTCGGAATTACAGATCCGACAGAAGCTGCCAAAGCTCACATGGTAGAAGTGTCCTTGAATGCTGTGGTGGGGTTAACCTCTCCAAAAACCATGAAAATTCTGGGTTCTATTCATGGTCAAGAGGTGGTGGTTCTTGTGGATTGCGGGCGACACAATTTTATTACCACTAAATTAGCTCAGAAATTGGCTCTTCCCATGTCCACAACGGAGGCTTATGGAGTTCAAATGGGCAGTGGTCAAGCAGTAAAATGGGAAGGGGTTTGTCGATCGGTTCCTTTGGTGCTTCAAGAATTTGTTGACAGTTAGAGAAATAGAGTATTAGTGATTTGATCATTTGGGTTTCCTAGGGGTATAGGAATCGTTTCCTATTCTGTATTTAATGTAGTGATACTTGTATAGCCTATATATAGTTCTAGCCATCAGTTGTATAAAGGTGTATCAGAAATAAAATATAAAAAATAGTGATTATTTCTCACCATTTCATTATGGCATCAGAGCTGTAAGGCTTGATCTCCTCTCTTTGCCGATCTCCATTTTTTCTGGTAGTTTCCTCAGCTCTCAGGCAACATTCAAGTTGATTCAGGCGAAGTTGTTTTTCTTCAGCACTCCCAGTCTCATCTTTCTGCCTTCTCCGATTGTCCCTGTCCTGTCCGACAACTTTTTTAGGGCTTCGGTAATGTTTGCAGCTCCAGCGACATCCTCGGCAATCCTCCTGACCAGTGTTGCCCTCTGTTAGTCGCTCCCATCCGTAGTCCCAAGTTTCTCCTCTCATTCAGCATCTGCCTCTTCGTTCCTTCAGACTAAAGCCCCTTCGTTCCTCTCAGTCTGTCTCACTTCCTTCTGAGGCCCAAGTTGTTGTTCCAAGTCCAAGTTTTTTTTTCCAATTGTTCCAGGCCCAATTTTTTTGTTTTGCTCACTGTTCAATTTTTTTTCTCTCTGTCTCTAACCTAGTATTTTTTTTTTCAGAAATTGTTCAGCTAATTATTTCCAACATGTCAAACAATGAAAAAAATTCATCCCCAACTAGTGGGCTTATCCAAACTCAGGCCCATAATTAGTCCACCATTACCTCTATGAAGTCTAGGCCCACAATCCCTAATCCATCTTCGTTTAAAGCCAAGTTTGTTACCAACTCTCATAGTACCTCGACTACACAATCTAGTAATTTTCTTTCTACTTTCCAAACACCATGGATAATCGATTCCGGCGCAACTGATCATATGACAGGTTTATCTCACCTATTTGATTCTTATTATCCATGTTCCACTAAATCTAGTGTCAAAATCGCAGATGGCTCTTACTCTCCTATTGTAGGAGTTGGCACCATTACATTGTCTGCTGATTTACATCTTAAATTGATTCTTTATGTGCCTTCCTTGAAATGCAATTTAATCTCTGTCTATATGTTAACTACTGATAATCATTGCCTTGCTAAATTTGTGTCAAATTCTTGTCACTTTCAGGATCTATCATCGGGGAGAACGATTGGCAGTGCTAGGATTCGTGACAGACTTCATTTCTTTGATGGACAGTTTCAAAAAAAAGAACAAGTTTGTTTGGATTCAAGTTCTAGTTCTAATTCCTATGTTTCAAAATCTGATTTCACTTCTCGTACAATTATGTTATAGCACCGTTGACTTGCGCATCTAAGTTTTTCATATTTAAAACAATTATTCCCATCTTTGTTTATTCATAAGAAGGTGGCTGAATTTCAATGTGACATTTGTCAATTTGCCAAACATACACGTGCTTTGTTTCCTTCAAAGATGTATGCACCCTCAAGTCCTTTCTCTCTTGTTCACAGTGATATATGGGGGCCCTCCAAGGTCACTACTTCTCATGGTAAGCGTTGGTTTATTACGTTTATTGATGATCACGCCCGTATCACTTGGGTTTATCTGCTTAAACATAAGTCGGAAACATGTCAAGTTTTTCAAAACTTTCATCATATGATCCTAACCCAATTTCAAGCCTCTATCAGAGTTCTTCTTACTGACAATGGTACTGAATATTTTAATACCACTCTCGGTCCCTACCTTCTCCAAAAAGGGATTGTTCATCAAAGTTCGTGTGTAAACACTCCCCAGAAGAACGTGGTTGCTGAACGGAAAAATCGTCACCTCTTAAAAGTAGCCCGTGCTCTTATGTTCACTACGCATGTTCCAAAATACCTTTGGGGCGATGCTGTCCTCACTGCTACTTATCTCATTAATCGTCTTCCCAGTCGACCCTTTCAGTTCAAAACACCATATTCTATTTTGCATACTTTGTATCCTCATGTGTCCACAGATACTCTGCCTGTTAGTCATTTGGCATAATTCCTGCTAATCTCAATTTATCTCATATAATTCCAAATAATCTATCGACCAAGATATCAATCGATTAATTCCTGTTACTCTATAATTCCCGGTAATTTACTAAATTACCAAAATACCCCTAAGCTCACCCTGAGCCGGGTATTTTATCCCGTTGTGACTTTTCCGCTAACCAGCTCTCTAGGATTGTCTCGTGCCGAGTAACTTAAATATATCTACATAATAATGTGGTCGCAATCATATAACACACATTTACAATTATACCCTCTTTGGGTCAAAATTACGAAAATGTCATTCTAATAAGAAACGGGCTCACATGCATAATTTAATACACCTAAACTTGCAAGCATAATCATACCATAATACAATTCTCATAATTCACACAATAACATGCTTATAACATATAAGCACTCTATTAATTCAATTATTGCCTCCCGGCTCCCTAATCCAGACGCTAAGTCATATTAGGGAATTTGGGGTGTTACATATACTGTTTCCATTGTAGAGGAAGCTGAGTGTCTGCTTGACACTTTTCCACAAAACAACTCCTCCACCCATCATATAGCCTGAAGTGGACTTTTTATCATTCTGCATAATTGGCGTTACTGAACCTACTATATCAAGAGTGTCAGCTCGTTGGTAAGTCAGCATATGATCCTTAGTGCCTTGAAGATACCTCGTGACTTTCTTAGCCGCTTTCCGGTGACAGTCTAGGATCACTCAAGTATCTACCCAACACGTTGACAGCAAAAGCAATATTACGGCGTGTGCATACTTGAGCATACATCATGCTGCCTACAAGTGATGCATAACGAACAATTTTCATTTCATCTCTCTTTATCATTGGACATTGAGTTTTTGAGAACTTGTCACCCTTCACTATCGGTGCCTTTCCAGTGACAGTCCAGGATCACTAAAGTATCTACCCAACACGCCAACAGCAAAAACAATATTACGGCGTGTGCATACTTGAGCATACATCAGGCTGAACATAAGTGATGCATAAGGAACAATTTTCATTTCATCTCTCTTTATCATTTTGTGGACATTGAGTTTTTGAGAACTTGTCACCCTTCACTATCGCTGACTTCCTAGGAGAACAAGAATGCATATTGAATCTTTTCAAGATTCGATCAGTACAAGTCTTCTGAGACAAAGGAAGAATGCCATTAGCCTTATCCCGAAGAATCCGAATCCCAAGCACATAGGGAGCCTCGCCAAGATCCTTCATATCAAAGTTTCTGAACAACAATTGTTTTGTCTTACTTAGACAATAGGTCAGAGTTATTAGATGCAAGCAGGATGTCATCAATATACAATACCTGAAAAATAAAGCTGCTCCCATTGATCTACTACATTGATCTACTACATTCTTCTTGAAGCCATTTGCGGTGACAATCATATCAAACTTGAGATACCACTGCCTTGATGCTTGTTTAAGCGCATAGATAGACTTCTTGAGCTTACAAATCATGTGTTCTTTGCCAGACATCTCAAAACCAACAAGTTGAGTTATGTAAACATCTTCAAACAGATCTTCATTCAAGAAGGCAGTCCTCACATCCATTTGATTGAGTTCTATATCAAAATGAGCCATTATAGCAATAATGATTTGCAACGAATCTTTGGTAGAAATAGGCGAGAAGGTTTTTTTGAAATTAATACATTCTCTCTAGCTATAGTCTTTGGCCACAAGTCTAGCCTTATACCTTTCCACTTGGCCATTCGAGTTACGTTTGATCTTATACACCCATTTGCATCCAATGGGTCTCCAGCCTTTGGGTAGTTCAACTAGCTCCCAAACTTCATTTTGTGACATAGAACTCAACTCATCTTTCATTGCATCCATCCACATCACAGATTGAGGACTATTCATGGCTTCTCAATAAGTGACTGGCTCAGAAGTGTCCCATATCAAACTCATGTTCTTGTAAATAGACAAGATAGTCATCAAGAATAACAGGTTTGTGGGCTCTCTGTGATCTCCTCACCACAACTTCATCATCCACAACATCAGGATTTTCATCTTGTGCTTGATTCTAAGGTTCATCATGAGTTTCTACTAGAATCTGTTCAATCACGAGGTCATCAGTAGGAGCGGAAGCAACTGGTATATGGATTAAAATGCGTTCTTCCCTAAAAACAATTTCTCTTGACCCCTGACTTGAACCAAATTCATCTTCAAAATAAATAACTCTTTGATTTTATAAATCTGGTGGTGTGAGATGGGCCATAAAATCTAGAACCCTTTGATCCAATGGTGTAGCCTACAAAATAGCCACTAATGATTTTTGGATCAAGTTTCTTAGATTGTGGATTGTAGGGCCTCCCTTTTGCTTTGCACCCCAAACATGAAAATGACGCAAGCTTGGTTTCTTACTTGACCATAGCTCATAAGGCGTCTTTGAGACAGACTTGTTGGGTACTTGATTCAAGATATAAGCTGTAGTCTTTAATGCCTCATCCTATTAAAGTTCTGGCAAACTAGAATGAATCAACATACATCGCACCATGTCAAGAAGAGTGCGATTTCTCCTTTCAGCGATTTCATTCTGTTGGGGTGTTCTTGGTATTGTATATCTTGCATCAATGCTACATTCCTGTAAGTATCTAGCAAAATGCTCGGGGTTCCTTCCATTTTCATCATAATGCCCATAATACTCTCCACCTCTGTCAGAATTAATTGCCTTGATCTTCTTTCCCTTTTGAAGCTCAACATTCGTCTTAAAAATCTTAAATGCATCCAAATATTTAGACTTTTCACGAATGAGCTCTACATGGCCATAGTGGGAACAATCATCAATAAAGATGATGAATTATTTATAACCACCCACATAGCACGTAGAATAAATGGTCCACAAATATCAGTGTGAATCAATTCCAACAATCAAGTGCACTTATCTGTTTTATTCTTCCTAACGTTAGCAGTTAACTTTCATTTAATGCAATCAACACTGACAGTGAAATCTGAAAAAATCTAGATCTTGAAGTACCCCATCTTTGACCAACCTCTCCATTCTGTCTTTACTGATATGACCTAAACGTTTGTGCCACAACATAGAAGATTTCAAATCTAATCTTGCACATTTAGAATGAATAGTATTAAGACAAGAATCAGAAGCAAAATGAGCAACATTATGCAAAACAAGTTTATATAAATTTCCATATAAAGTTCCATTTCCAACCAAAAGAGATTCACGATACAAAGTAAGTTTTCTAGTTCCAAAATGAAGACTATAACCTAGTCTACCCAAAATAGATACTAAAATCAAATTCATTCGAATAGAGGGTATGTAAGCAACGTCCTGTGTAGACAGATATGTTAAGGAAATCAAAATTAGAATAAAATCAAATCAGCTATAGTTTACGTATAATTTTATGTACTTTCCTTGTTTTTATGATTTTGTTGATTTGGTATTTATTTCAATTATTCTATACAGCCATATAAATATATACTATTCTTTTCACAATAAAATAAGGGAATTATATTCTTCATAGTTTTTTTAGATGGTATCAATGCTAGAGTAGTTCAGCATTGGATTTTTTTTTCAATCTTCTTTCTGCCCTTTTCTCAGAAAAAAAAAAAATTGTTCACGATGGTATTGTTCACGCGCGGTACTGTTCACAATTTTTTTTCTCCTTTTCTGACCAGCAACTTCTTGTCGATTTCTGGTAGTTTTTGGGCTCCATCTGCTAAATTCTCTGTTGCACCCGTGCTAGTCATCTACTCCAACATGTCTCATGCGGTGTTAGTTTTTTTTTGAAGATACTCCATATTATTCGCCCCCCTTGCTTCAGGGGGAGCATCATTCTCGGTGGTTGTGGGACACCCTAGAGTTAGAGTTACCATTGAATCAACCTACTCCAACTCCTCCGTCTTGTCCTAATATTTTAATTGTCCATGTTTCTACTCCAACTCCTCTGCCTTGTCCTAATATTTCAGTTGTCCTTGTTTCTACTCTTCCCTATGATTCTGTCGTTCATATTTCTACTCCAGTTCCTTCTGATCTTACTCTAGACAACAAATATTAACTAGTCATAGAAACAAGGAAAAGTCTTCCTACGTGTCTACACTAAAAGAAATGCCTTTCAAAGAAATAACCAAGTCATGAATCCTCACCACAATCTAGAGCCCGATCTGGTGATAGAACCTCCATCATTAAATGTGTCAGGTAACCACCATTCAAATTCTGAATTTGATCTAGATGTCCCTATTGCATTGAGAAAATGGTCTAGGTCTTGTACCCAACATCCTATCTCCAAGTTTATTTCTTATTCTAATTTGTCATCTTCATTCAAAGCTTTCACTTCCAGTTTGTCAAGTGTTCTTAATCCCAGGAATATTGAAAAAGCTCTTGATGTTCCCGAATGGAAAACAACTGTTCTTGAAGAGATGAAATTTGTTAAACAAAATAACATTAAACAAAATAGCACTTCGAGCCTAGTGGAACTGCCACACGATAAAAGCATTGTAGGGTGCAAATGGGTGTTCACTATCAAGTATAAATCCAATGGCTCTATCGAGCGATAAAAATACGTTTGGTGGCCAAGGGATTTACACAAACCAATGAAATTGACTACATTGAAACCATTGCTCCAGATGCCAAGCTCAACACCTTTAGAGTTTTACTCTCACTAGCAGCAAACTTAGATTGGGAATTACATTAGCTTGATGTAAAAAATACATTTTTAAATGGTGATCTTGAAGAGGAGGTCTACATGAGTCAACCCCTAGGTTTTGAAGAAACTCTCAATAAGAATAGTGTTTGCAGGCTCAACAAGTCACTCTATGGCTTAAAGCATTCTCCTCGAGCTTGGTTTGATTGTTTTTCAAAGGTGGTCAAGAATCTTGGGTACATACAAGGACAAACTGATCATACTCTATTATGCACTCTGAGAAAGGAAAAGTGACCATCTTTTATGTCGATGATATTATTGTTATTGGTGATATCGAAGAGATGATTCTGATCAAGAAAACGATGGCAAGGGAATTTGAGGTTAAGGACCTTGGTGCATTAAAGTATTTTCTGGGTATGGAGTTTGCAAGGAGCAAAAAGGGTACTTTCATGTCTTAGAGAAAATACACTCTCGACATCTTGAAAGAAACAGGAATGCTAGGAAGCAAGCCTAGTAAAACACTTATTGAACTTGGGAACAAAACAAAAATGTTGAAGGAGATCCAATTGACAAAGGAAGATACCAGCAGCTGGTTGGCAAGCTTATCTATCTTTCACACACTCGACCAGACATTGCCTTCGCAGTAAGTCTTGTAAGTCAGTATATGCATAGTCCTTGTCAAGGAATGTTGTCTATAGAATTTTGAGATACTTGAAGCAAACACCAAGGAAATGACTTTAAAAAAATATGAGTGAACGAAAGGTAGAAGTGTTCACAGATGCCGATTGAGCTGGTTCAATCGATGATAGAAAGTCCACCTCTGGTTATTGTACTCTCCTATGGGGTAACTTGGTAACTTGGCAAAGTATAAAGCAGTTTGTTGTTGTAAGAAGCAAAGTACAGGGCTATGGCTCATGGAGTGTGTGAAACCATTTGGATAAAAAGACTACTTGAAGATAAAGTATGAAGATTTCATTCAACTATTTTGTGACAATAAATCCACCGTCAGTATTGCTTATAATCTCGTTCACCACGATAGAACAAAGCATGTAGATGTGGATCGTCACTTCATTAAAGAAAAAATCGATGGAGGAATTATCTGTATCAAGTATGTGCCTACTACTACTAATCAACAATTTCTTGACAAACTTACAAAGGGATTAATAGAGCAAGTGTTTAATTTCTTATTAGACAAGCTTGGACTCATTAATATCTATAGTCAAACTTGAGTGGGAGTATAGACAGAAATGTTAAGGAAATCAAAATTAGAATAAAATCAAAACAAAATGATTTGATTATAGCTGTAGTATACGTATAATTTTATATACTTTCCTTCTTTATATGATTTAGTTGATTTGGTATTTATTTCATTTATTCTGTACAACCCTACAAATGTATACTGTTATCTAAGGTGAAAAGAATTGTATTCTCTTACTTTTCATTAAAAAAAATGATACATATTTATATACAAACTAATATAGCTATCTTAGGAAACTATGTCAATTAGGATCTCTACAATTAATCTAATTGATAACTAATTGACAACTATATACATGTTGTAACACTCCCCCTCAAGCTGGAGCATAAATATTAATCACGCCTAGCTTGTTACAAAGATAATCAACCCCAACCCCATTCAACGCTTTTGTGAAGAGATCCCCTAATTGTTCTCCTGTCTTCACATATCCAGTAGAAATCAAACCTTGCTGAATTTTCTCACGGACAAAATGACAATCAATTTCAATATGCTTAGTTCGCTCGTGGAATACAGAATTGGATGCAATATGAAGGGCAGCTTGATTATCACACCATAATTTTGCGGGTACTGAAGTTTTAAGACCTACTTCAGTCGAGAGTTGATAAATCCATATTATCTCGCACACAGATTGGGCCATAACTTTATATTCTGATTCTGCACTGGATCTTGACACAACATTCTGCTTCTTACTCTTCCAAGAAACCAAATTTCCGCCAACGAAAACACAATAACCTGAAGTGGATCTTCTATCCATTTTGGAACCTGCCCAATCTGCATTTGAAAAACATTCAATATGAGAGTGATCATGATTTGCATATAAGATACCTCGTTCTGGTGCTCCCTTCAAATAACACAAAATTTGCTCTAATGCTGCCCAATGATGAATTGTTGGGGATGTCATAAACTGACTGACAACATTGACTGAATATGCAATATCTGGACGAGTCACAGTAAGGTAATTCAGTTTTCCAACCAACCTTCTATATCTCTCAGAATCCTCGAATAGTCTCCATCTTTTGTAAGGTGCATGTTCGGCGTCATTGGAGCACTACAAGGCTTTGCTCCCAATTTTCCTGTCTCAGTTAACAAGTCAAGAACATACTTTCTCTGAGATAGAAAAATACATTTCTTACTCCTTGTGACTTCAACACCCAAGAAATACTTTAGCATCCCCATGTCCTTTGTATGAAACTGTGTGTGAAGAAAAGACTTGAGAGATAAGATTCCCACAGTATCACTTCCAGTAATCACAATATCATCCACATACACAACTAACAAAATGATACCAAATTCTGATTGTTTGTGGAACACAGAATGATCTAACTTACTTTTCATCATGCCAAAATTTTCAACAGCCTGACTAAATTTACCAAACCAAGCCCGGGGACTCTGTTTCAAACCATACAAAGACTTTCAAAGACGACAAACTCGGCCATACTCCCCCTGAGCAACAAAATCAGGAGGTTGCTCCATATACACCTCCTCCTGAAGATCACTATGAAGAAACGCATTCTTTATATCAAATTGATGCAAAGGCCAGTGATGAGTTGCTGCCATTGAAATGAACAATCGAACAAATGTCAATTTTGCAACCGGGGAAAAAGTGTCAGAATAATCCACTCCATAAGTTTGAGCATAGCCCTTAGCGACAAGATGAGCTTTCAATCGAGCAACTGACCCATCTGGATTAACCTTAACGGCAAATACCTATTTGCATCCAATAGTCCGTTTCCCTGAAGGTAAATCGACCAAATTCCAAGTATCATTGTCATCTAAAGCATTCATCTCCTCTATCAGCATTATGCCAACCAGGATGAGATATGGCTTCACGAACCGTTTTAGGAATAGGGATAGAATCAAGGGAAGCAATAAAAGAACAAGATAAAAATGACAAGTGATTATAAGAAACAAAAGAAGAAATAGGGTAAGTGCACTGACGTTTACCTTTGCGCAAGGCAATAGGAAGATCATTTTGGACCGGATATGATGACGAAGGAGCATGTGCAGGACATGAATCAGGAGGTGGACGCCTAGAGTAGACATGCGTAATAGGAGGCCTGATTGGAGCTGTGTTTGTGGCTGAGACGGGATCAAAAGATGTGATAGAGTATACCAACAAATCATCATCCTCCCCCTGACTAGTAGAAATAGGTGTGGATGGAAAGTAAGGTGTGTCTTCCATGAAGGTAACATCAATTGAGACGAGATATTTGTTAAGACTGGGACAATAACACCTATACCCTTTCTGAAGACGAGAATAACCAAGGAATACACATTTTAATGACTTTGGATCTAATTTAGTGACTTGCGGACGAACATCTCGAACGAAACAAGTACTACCAAATATCTTAAGATTAATTGGAAACAATGACTTATTGGGAAAAAGGACCTTATAAGGAATCTCACCATTAAGAACAGAAGATGGCATGCGATTAATGAGAAAACATACTGTAGAAATGGCATTGGCCAAAAAGAGTTTAGGAACATTCATTTGAAATAAGAGGGCTCGTGCAGTTTCAAGAAGATGTTTATTTTTACATTCTGCGACGCCATTTTGAGATGCAGTATCAACACAAGAAGTTTCATGAAGCATACCATTCTGAACCATATATGAGTGAAATAAATGTGATGTATATTCTTTGGCATTATTACTTCGCAAAGTACGAATAGAAACATTGAATTGAGTTTTGATCTCAGCATAAAATGCACAAAATATAGAAAACAACCCAGAACAATTTTTCATTAAGAATAACTCAGTTACACGAGAATAATCATCCACAAAAGTAACAAAATATTTGAATCCAGGTTTAGACAAAATAGGTGAAGGACCCCAAACATTAGAATGAACTAATTCAAAAAGGACACTAGCACGTTTATTAATTCTAGGACTCGAACTAAGGCGATGGTGTTTGGCAAATTGACACGACTCACAATCTAACGAAGGCACCTTACTATACTGAGGACAAAGCTTCTTGAGCAAAGGAAGAGATGGGTGACCCAATCGACAATGAGCCTCGAAAGCGGAAGTGACACTAGAGCAAGCAATAGAAGTTGTTGGCAGTGGGTCAAGAACATAGAGGACTCCAGACTCGTGTCCTTTACCAATAATATTTTTTGTCATAAGATCCTGAAATAAACAATAATCGGGAAAAAATGAGATGCAACAGTTAAGATTACGAGTGAGTTGACTGACAGAAAGCAAATTAAAGGATAAATTAGATAAATGTAAGACAGAGGACAAAGAAAGCAAAGGGGTAGGATTGATAGTGCCAGATCCACGAACACAAGATGACGACCCGTCAGCTAATGTAACGGTATGAGTGGAAACATGTGATTGAAAAGTGGAAAAAAGATTAGAATTACCTGTCATATGATATGTGGCACCAGAATCAATGATCCATTTGGAGGATGAGGAAAAAAGACATGCATTGGATTTATCTGAATCAGCAATAGCAGTGACAAAAGAAGATGAAGGCTTGAGTGATTCCTGATACTGTGAGAACTTGGCAAATTCATCGGCAGAAATAAGAATTGATTTTTCAAAGGTATCATCAGTAGAGGCAACGTTGGCTAAGTGTTTTTGCTGATTTTTGTGTTGAAGCTTTCGACACTCAAACTTCGTATGGCCTGTCTTTTTACAGTAGTTGCACATAATGGTTCCAGAGTTCGACGTTCAAGTTTCAAATCTGTGCGAGCCACCTCCCTTGTTGCCAGTATGATTATTTGATCTCCCAGGAGCACAAGTATTATTCCGACTGACTAAAGCACCACTAACTGGAACATGTGGAGGACTTTCTGTGCTTAAAAGGCGACTAAAGACATCTTGGAGAGAGGAGATTTCAGAACCGGAGAGGATTTGTGACTTAGCAGACTCAAAATCAGACGAAAGGCTAGCCAAAAAACTCATAATAGCCATCTTCTCCTGTTGGCTTTGTTGAACCTTCACATCAGGACTAAAAGGCAGCAACATATTAAGCTCCTCATACGTCTTCTTGAACGTCATAAAATAGTTTATGAGGGACTGGTCTTGTTTGTCCACACGGTAAAAGGCTTTGCAAACTTCATACATGCGGGAGAGATTCCCTTTTTCAGAATACAAAAATTCTAAATAATCCATTAGTTCTTTAACAAACTCACAATGATTGATCAAGCTAATTACCTCACCATCAATGGAATTTCGAATCTGAAGGAATAAGCGAGCATCCTCCCTGAGCCATGCCTATCTCAAATCACCTTTGTCCTTAGGAGGATCATCAGTCAAATGGTCATCTTTGTTGATACTTCGTAAATAAAGCCGAATAGTCTTACTCCTGTCCAAATAATTTGAACCATTCAGTTTATGGTCCGTGATTTTAGACATCACAGGAACCACATCAGACACCACGAATTGTCTTAGCCATAACCTCAAAGCAAATATGGAGAAAACAAGTAAACAAAACCAAGAAAAGGAAATTTCTAAACACAAGATCTGAACAAAAACAGATATGAAAATGACCGGAGAAGAACACAAACTGGGCAGAAAAGTGCCGAGAAGGACGTGGGGCCCAATCAGAGTCGAAAGCACGGCGGCTGAACGGCGCACGCGCTGGCACGTGGGGGACTGGGCAGCAGGCTACGGCGGCGCGTGGGCTCCACTCGCGGCGTTTCTGGATCTCGGATGGCGGGGTCTGGTTGGTCGGCGGCTGGGCAGTCCTTCTGTGCTGGTGGTGAGAACAAAAGAACACTCTAAATAGGGTTTCCGAAATAGGAACCCTAAAAATGAAAGAAAATTAAACCCTAATTGCAAACCCCAATTTGTAATGAACTCTAATTTCGAATTTCGAATCACAAACCCAGAACCTGGCTCTTCTCTCTTCTCTGATACCATGTTATCTAAGGTGAAAAGAATTGTATTATCTTACTTTTCATTGAAAAAAATGATACATATTTATATACAAACTAGTATAGCTATCTTAGGAAACTATGTCAATTAAGATCTCTACAATTAATCTAATTGATAACTAATTGACAACTATATACATGCTGTAACATATACTATTCTTCTCATAACAAAATAAGAGAATTATTTTCTTCATAGTTTTTTTAGATCTTGCAACTCCAAAATGTGTCTTTTATTCAACTGGATTCTAATTGTCCCCAAAAATTCAGCTTGGACTTTTGTATCGTCTCCCATGTACATATGCTGCTCCAAACTACTTGGTTTTCTTCGACTTGTCAATGCTTGCTTGGAATTCGTAACATTAATTGTGGCTCCAGTATCTAACCACCAAGTATTTGAGGACACATCAATAATATTGGACTCTAAACAAACCATCATTAGACAATTACCTTTATTCTCTATGTGAGGTTTGAGTTTTCGACAATCAGCTTTCTTGTGTCCAAAATTTTAACAAAAGTTGTACTTCTCTTTGAAAAACTCATTCTTATGACCAGTAGAGGATGAACCTGATTGTCTATTCTCTTTAGGACTAAATGCTTTCTTCTTAGGAGGCTTTTGGTCATTGGAGTTATTGGGAGGGAACTTTCTCTTGGGAGGATTGTGATAGGATGAACCTGCACAGATAATTGCAAACAGCCCAGAAAATAGAATAGAAAATGGAAATGAAAAAGAGAAGAATGGGTGAGCCTTGATTGTATTGATATCTAGGAATTCGAGAGCCTAGTTCTCTCCCCCAAACAGGTTACAATCCTCAACTCTCTTCCTACCCGATTCCCTCCTTGCTGGATTTGGATATACCCCTTACCAATTCTCACTGTGCACCCCCTCCTAGACAGTCCCTTCTCCTAAAACTAACTGTCTAAAATCTTATTCCCCTACATCAGCAACACATGTCCCTTTTATACCCTTTTTACTATAGACATAAGTCAATGGAGGCCTAACAGATTGTTTGGATTTGTCACCATGGAGATGCTTCTTGCCCTTCCCTTTCTCATATCATCCTCTTCCTTAACAAGAATGACAGACATCTCCTCAACAGTCCATTGCTCTTTCTGAGCATTGTAGCTTGATACATCAAACCGAGATGGAATGATCTCCATCACCAACCATACCACGTAATCCCCACCAAGGTCCATACTGTTGGCCTTAAGTTTGTGATAATAACCCATGAGTTTGCCATTGTGAGCCCTGATGTCACTTGAATCATCATAACTGGTGTGATGGAGCACGTTCAACTGCTTTTTCTTGGAGAATTTTTTGTACTTCTCCTTAATGGCAGCAAGAAAATCTTTTTGAAAAAGAGACGAAGGTCACATGTCCACTAGTGATCTCCTCCCAAGTCTATTGAGAGGCCTCACTTGTGGATGAGGAAAACCGTGGTTATATGTATCAACATAAAAGAGGGCACAATAATAGTACATAACCCAAAACACTAACACAAAATACAACAGCAAACGCACAACAGAGACAATACATCAAAATAGATCCAAAAATAAAACATAGGTGATAAACCAAAGAAAGGAAATCTTATTGCATAAAGCTTCCCAAGGCAGCAAGAAAATCATTTGCATTTTCGGACTCCAGAATACTATCACGAATGGATTCATCCATGTGATATCTCATGATCATCAAGCAACAACGGTTAGAGTGTTCTCAATCCTCATAGGATTTCTTCTCCTTCTCCGTAGCATCATCAGCGGGCCTAGATGGTGCATCAACTCTCACGACCAAAACCACTTTCAAGAGAGTCAAATTCATCAGGAGAGATTCAACCAACTGCTTGTGGTTGGTTCCATTTAGTGTCAAGATGGCAGAGGCTCTAGGAATGCTTAAAGCTGAATGAGAAAAAAGAGCAATAACTATTAAATGCATGTTAAAACAGGGTCATGTCATTTGTGCTCATTTTTCTCACAAATTAATGATTGCAAAACAACAAATGATCATTATGTATGCTAGAGTTCTCAAATAAACAAAAGATAGAATTCATTTACATATAAGAACAATCTAGTAAACATTATAACCAAATACATTAATTTATTATTGAGAGGATAGACAAATTGTGGTTCATAATTTTAATAGATTTTCTTCACCATATTAAGCATCCTTACCAAGCAATTATTATCGACAAGGTAATTAATAACTCATAGGGATCTTAATATAATTTTGTAGGAAAAATACAAAATTTAAATAAATAAATATTTAAATGTTCCTCATCACCGTATAGTTTGACATGCTTAATCTTACGACGGACAAGAAAGTAAGAATTCACTATTCTCAACAAATAATTATATTTATGCCACAAAAAGATTAAATACAAATACGATTATGAAATTAAATTATTAAATTCATGAATTAATCTTGTGCATAAACATATGAAATTGATAGAATATTAAAAATGGTGGGAAAATGGTCCAAAACAGACTTCCCACGTATGACAGCCTCCTGTACCCTTAATACGATATGTCGTTTTTCCTAACAGATTCAAAAACGACAAGTCGTTTTTCTGCCATCCTTGAGCTTCGTTTGGGTGCGTACGGGTTGTGTTTCCGGGTCTATACGACCTGGTTCTTGGCCCGATAGCCTCCAACCACCATTTTGGCTGGGGTTTACTGGGTTTTCACCCTCTCTCCATCGCCGATCAGCCTCTAATCTCCATTCCTCCCATTTTTACCCAAAATACAACAAAAAAACTATGAACCCGAAGTGGGTTTCGGCCATTGATGAGCTTCAAGAAAAGCTCGGTATTTTCATCAATTGTATGCCCTCTCGAGTGTTGAACTTTCATACTCCACTCTCTATCCTTCTTAAAACATATCCACATACTCATCTTGTTTCTAATCTCCCCTTAAAAACATTTGGTTGTACTTGTTATGTCCATGTTCTAGGTCCAAACCGATCCAAATTTAATCCACATGCTCTTAGGTGTGTTTTTTTGGGCTACTTTTCTACCAAAAAGGGGTATAAATGCTATAATCCTTCTACTTGACGTATGTATGTCTCCTTAGACGTCACATTTAATGAAGAACAACCTTTTTATTCCAACATTCTACTTTAGGGAGGGACAGTGAGTGAAGTTTCTAGTTGGGATACTTAACTACCTAAAGCTATCCCAGAAATTGATCAAACTATTCACACCAATCTCTCATCTCCTTCTCTATTTGACATAGGAACATTTGAGCAACGATCTCAACTCCAAATTAAATAACTTTTAGATTACTCTTGGCGACCAAATAACCATCAGGTAATACAACCAACTATTGCTTCAACATCTCATGAGTCTGACCCAGACTGTTCCTAATGTAAGTGATCCTTCTCTCAATCCCATCTTGCCAAATGATGTTCCTAATGTTGAGCCTTCTAATATGGTGGAACTCGAATTTGAGTTACCTATTTCCAAGAGAAAAGGAGTCTGGAGTTGTACTCTACATCCAATGTCCAGATTTGTCTGCTATAATAGATTAACTCTGAAATATAAAACTTTCCTAGCAAAAGTCGAGCAAGTGGTTGTTCCCAAGGATATAACTGAAGCCTTCTCACAGAAAGAATGGAAGAAAGCACTCTACGAGGAAATCGGGGCACTAGAAACCAACACAACATGGACAATAGTCAATCGACCTAGAGATAAACATGTGGTTGGATGTGAGTGGGTATTTACGGTTAAACACAAGGCTGATGGAACAATAAACCGTTACAAAGCGAGACTAGTTGCAAAAGGATTCACCCATACATATGGAGTGGACTACAACGAGATGTTTTCACCCGTTGCTAAGTTAAACATAGTCAGGGTTCTGCTATCAGTTGCTGCAAATCTCGATTGGCCCCTACAACAACTAACACCAAAAAAGCCTTCCTCAATGGGTATTTGGAAGATGAAGTTTTCATGAGAATCCCTTCAGGCTTCGAGGAAAGATGTGGAAAAGAAAATGTCTGTCATATGGAAAAACCTCTCTACGACTTAAAACAATCTCCATGGGCATGGTTTGAAATAATTAATCGGGTGGTAAAATAATATGGGTATAAACAAGCTCAATCGGATCACACCTTGTTCTTCAAACACTCACAAAAAGGTAAGGTAACTATTACAACATGATACCCATCGGTGATGATTATGGAGAGCAAGAAAGACTTAAAGGCTTGCTAGCCCAAGAGTTCAAGGTAAAACATCTTGGACCAATGAAGTATTTTCTAAGAATGGAGGTTGGGAGAAAAAAATAAGGAATTGTTGTGTCTCAAAGGAAATATGTCCTAGACCTGCTCAAGGAAACAGGAATGAGTGGTTGTAAACCAGTGACAACACCAGTTGAACCAAAAAGCAAGTATAAACTAACAAAAGAGAAGCCAATTGACAAAAGAATGTACCAGCGGTTAGTGAGAAAATTGATCTACCTATCCCACACAAGGCTCGATATTGCATTTGTTGTGAGCTTAGTTAGCCAATACATGCACAATCCATTCGAAGAACACTTGGAAGCTGTGTACATAATTTTACGCTATTTGAAGAAAACACCAGGAAATGGATTGCTATTAAAAAAGAATGAGGAAGAAGGTGTTGAGGCTTTCACAGATGCAGATTGGGCAGGGTCAGTTGAAGATAGAATATCAACAACTGAATATTGTACTAAAGTATGAGGGAACTTAGTTACTTGGAGGAGTAAGAAGCAACCAATGGTTGCCCAAAGTAGTGTCGAAGCAGAACTCAGAGCTCTTGTTCAAGGAGTATGTGAATTAATTTGGATCAAACACATACTTGAAGAATTAAAACTTCAAAAGACCAAGTGTTTAAAGTTGTATAGTGACAACAAGTCAGCAATCAACATAGCACACAACCCAGTCCATCACAACAGAACCAAGCATGTTGAAGTGGATAGACACTTCATTAAAGAAAAAATTGATGGAAATGAACTGTGCTGTATAAATTCCTAGCAAGCAACAACAGGCTGACTTACTAACTAAAGGGCTATCAACAGAAAGTTTCAACGAGTTAGTTTGCAAGGAATCTCTATCCACCAGCTTGAGGGAGGGTAGAAAATATTGTATATTAAACATTTACTCAGTTTCTTTCCAATAAGAAAACCAAGCTGAATTATTAGAAAGTTACTATAATTAGATTATTTAGTTTTAGACTAATTGATTTATCCTAGAATATCTGTAATTAATCTAGAATATTTGGTATTAAATATCATATTTGTTATACCTGTACAGTGCTTATTTAAATGCCTTATTTTCTATCAATAAAAATTATCCAAAGGCTAATTTTCCACAAGTAGGCACTCCCAATTAATGGTTGTGATTATGGAATTATGTTTGTGATTATATTAGTGCATATAATAATTCTAACATTCTTGTGTCACCATAGGTAGCAGATCTAAACTTGTTGAGAGCAGAGACACACAAATTTGAATCTCACTATATTGATAGTCTTGTTGGTAAGACAAGTGATAACACTGATTCATTAATTTGCTCTTGGTTTAAGTCAGGCTTTTAATAGAGGCAAACTGGTTGCAGGAAGTGAAAAGGATTACTTTGAGAGATCACCAATAAACTTTGTTGATAAATTTTCTTGCCCCATAATCCTATTCCAAGGATTGGAGGATAAGGTAAGAAAGTATTCTGTCAGAATAATATTGGGGTTTGAGTGTTTTGGACCTATTGGACGAAACCAGGCTTTAACGGTAACCTTACTAGAATTTGATGATTTTGGGAACTAATTGATTTTCAGGTTGTACCTCCTGATCAAGCTCGGAAAATATATCAGGCATTGAAGGCAAAGGGTTTGCCTGTTGCTCTTGTGGAGTACGAGGGGGAACAACATGGTTTTCGAAAGGTAATACAAATTTTTTTAATATGGCATCATCCAATGTTCATTTTAATGCAGTATTGGTAATATAAGATTTTGCACAGGCTGAAAACATAAAGTTCACTCTGGAACAACAAATGGTTTTCTTTGCACGATTAGTTGGGCACTTTAAGGTTGCGGATGAGATAACCCCGATCAAAATTGATAACGTTGACTAAGCATATATCATAGACGTATATGTTTCTGCTTCTCTGTCCATGTATGTTCATCGATTTGTCATAAAATTTTGCTACTCAAGATAAAAGAGCAACCAATTCCCCAGCTTTGAGGAAGTTTTTGAAACTTTGGGGCATTAGTGGAATGGATACATAAATATCTATACACACCTTGCTTTCTGGTTTTGATTATATGCCCTTCATAAAGGTTTTGGTTTTATCATGCTTTGAATTCACTTTGGATATGTTTAATAAATGTTTCTTATACTTTGATCTTTTTTCATTCTCTGTGCACCCAATTATATATATTGGGTATCTGACAAAAAAATAATACTTATATCTGACAAAAAAATAATAGTTATATATTCAGTACTTTATTAACATATTTTTTTTTCTTTGAGCCCCTTCTTAATTAATTAATATTTTCTAAATATATCTTTCTTATAAATTTACACAAATATCTAACCTAGTTATTTAATAATACAATTATATTTCTTTCACACTTTCAACAATTTAACTAAATAACAAGAGTATAAAATAAATTGTAAATGTTAATTTTATATATATATATTATTTTTTGGTTTTATTACAAACATAAAAGTAAAATGTATATTGTAATTTATTAATTTTTGTACGAGGTAAGTTTTTTATTTTTGATATTATTTGTTCTTATTTTGTGTTATGTATTAAATCTTATTTTATTATTTTAATAAAGTATAGATGTAGAAAGATTTTTTTTTTTCAATTTCTTTATAATAAGGGTAATTTTTTACCAAATGAAAATTAAAAAAGTGTGAAATGAATTTTTTTAATTTTTGTATTTTATGAGGATGTAATTAAACCGGGAGAGAAAAAAAAAGATGATTTTTAAAAAATATGACTTTTATACCAAGTGCAAAATATGAGAATTATTCTTTTGTTTTTTTTTTTTTTTTTGAAAAAGATGGATTTTATTAACAAACATCCTGCACCAGTACATCCATCACACTAGAGGCAATATCCTCTTTAAACATCATACGATCAGCAACAAAAGGCGATGCTCGTGCAAGAGCATGGGCAGCCCTATTAGCAGAACGCTTAATAAATAAAACAGAGACATTTTGACACTCCTTCAGCAGAGATTTACATTCATCAACAATGTTACCAAAGTAAGAAACCATAGAGATAGAACTCCTTAATGCTTGAACAACCAACAAGCTATCAGTCTCAAGGATCACGTGAGACCAGCTTTTCTGTTTTAGCCAGCTCAACGCCTCACGAACTCCCATAGCCTCGGCTACTTCTGGAAGAACATCTCCCATGCGACACCTGGAAAAGGCTTCAATCAGACCTCCCTCATGGTCTCGGGCTAACCCAGCAAAGCAATAAGAAGAAGACTCCCTAAATATGGAGGCATCAACATTAATTTTCAAATGACCCACAGCTAGTTTCCTCCACGACACCATTCCATCCTCAACATCTAAAAAAGATGGCGCTGGCACATCAGATTTCTCCTGGGCTTTAAGCCAATTTCGAAGTGTAACTTCCGCCATGAGGAGCACCCCGTACACCGAACTTCTCTTCCGCCTCCAAACCCATTCATTTCTGCGATTCCAGACCGCCCAACACAGCATAAACACCTTCTCTATCTGCTCACCTGCCAGCCCAGTGATGCAACTCTTCAACCAGGTTATGAACGTTTCCGCCCCATGACCCAACGAGCCAAAACCCAAAGTATCCCAGCAAGCCCGAACACTACGACACCCAACCAAACAATGGAGAATAGATTCATTGTCAGATTCGCAAAGGGGGCAAAGGAGATCGACGTTCACGTGTCTCAATCGGAGCTGAACCTTGGTAGGAAGACAACCAGAGACAGCTCTCCAAACCAAATGCTTAACCTTAGGAGGGACCCTTACATTCCAAATGATCTTCCAAAAATCCCTTTCCAAGTCTGTATCCTCCCCAAATTTAAGCAGCTGAATATGTTTATAACAGCTTTTCACCGAGAACAAACCCGAACTCTCAAGAGACCAGTACCAATTGTCGACTGGATGAGAAGCACTAAGAGGAATGCTGAGGATGCACTTCACATCCCTCTCGTTAAATAACTCCTTCACCAGATCCAAATCCCACTCTAGATGGTCAGTTTGTAGCAAAGAGGACACCTTGGCCGAAACCAAAGCCGGATGAGAGGAAGAGACACACGGATTATCTTTGCAAGGCAGCCAAGGATCACGTAATATACTGATACAAGACCCATTACCCACACGCCACCTGGCACCTGCTTTAACCAAAAACTTTGCTTCAAAAATACTTCTCCAAATATAACTTGGGTTCGGCCCCATCTCAGCATTCAAGAAGTCTCCAGATTTGTAATATCGAGCTTTAAATACACGACTAACTAATGAATTTGGTCTACTTAACAATCTCCATCCCTGCTTGCTCAAACATGATAAGTTAAAATCATGGAGATCTCTAAACCCCATACCACCTTTAGATTTATGCACCGTCAATTTCTCCCAATTCTTCCAATGTATGCTTCTGCTAGATTTGGAAGATGATTTCCACCAATATCTGCACATATATTTCTCCATCTCATTGCACATGTGGAGAGGTATTAAGAAAACATTCATAGCGTAAGCAGGCAAAGCTTGAGCCACAGATTTTATCAAAATTTCCTTCCCAGCTTTGGATAAGAAACGGCCCTCCCATTGTTGAATATTTTTCTGCATTTTCTCCTTTATGTACCCCAGCAAAACAGATTTGTTCCTACCCAGAATATTTGGTAATCCCAAATACATACTCGAATTGCTAGCTTCTGGGATATTGAGAATAGAACATATACCACCTCTCTCCTCCATACTCACGTTTGCACTAAAAAATAATGAGGATTTGGCCAGATTCACCTGCTGCCCCGACGCTACCTGAAAACAATGAAGCAGATCTGTGACTTGTCTTGCTTCCTCTCTCGATGCTTTACAAAACAGATAGGAGTCGTCAGCAAACAACATATGCGATATCATAGGAGCACCCCTAGCCACCCGACACCCCGTGAGCTTCTTATCCTGAACATACTTAGAAACCAACGCAGAGAATCCTTCAGCACAAAGAATGAAGAGATAAGGGGATAATGGGTCACCTTGTCTCAACCCTCTCGAAGGAACAATCGGATCCAGCTCTTGTCCAGCAGTAACAATTCTGTACGAAACTGACCGCACACACATCATAATCAAAGCCACCCAGTGATCGCCAAACCCCATCTTAATCATCATGGCTTCAAGAAAGCTCCATTCAATCCTATCATACGCCTTGCTCATATCCAGTTTGATGGCCATGAAGCCCTCTTTACCCGACACCTTCCTCTTCAAATAGTGCATAATCTCAAACGCCACCATAATATTATCCGTGATCAATCGCCCAGGTATAAAAGCACTCTGAGTTTCGGATATTACCTGATTAAGAACCTTCTTCAAGCGATTCGCCAACACTTTCGACACCACCTTGTAAATTACGTTACACAATGCTATCGGTCTGAGGTCTCCCATAGAATCAGGATTTGATTTTTTTGGGATCAACACGATGTGAGTATCAGAAAGGTGCTCAGGAAATCTACCAGAAATAAAGAACTCCTTAACCAGCCGAATTACATCATTACCTACAATATCCCAATACTTTTGGTAAAAACCTGGTGAAAAACCATCTGGCCCTGGCGACTTGTCAGGATGCATTTGGAATAACGCGATCTTCACCTCCTCATCTTCAATGGGCGACATGAGTTCATTATTCACCTCCTCAGTTATGGAACGAGGGATGCAGTCAGTTACCCTTTCCCAGTTCGTATTAGAAGCTGAAAACAACTTGCTAAAATAAGCCACCATCAAATTGCCCAAACCGTGCTCCCAATCCTTCAATATACCATCATCATCCTTAAGAGCCATAATCTGATTTCTTCTCCTTCTAGTATTAGCTGATGCGTGGAAATATTTGGTATTAAGGTCACCCGCCTGTAGCCATAGTTGTTTGGACCTTTGACGCCAAAATATCTCTTGCTGAGATAGGATTTCAAATAACTGAGCTTGGGCATCCTTATATTGCTGTACCGAGATGCTATCACGCCGCCCCTTGGTAACTCGAAGAATAGCTTTGCAATGAGCTATTCTGTGCTTAAACTGCCCTGTAATATTGCGACCCCATTCTGCCAACGAAGTACTACAACACTTGACCTTCTGGCGGAACGAATCAGAGAAAGGGATCCCCCAACTATCCTTCACAATTTGACGACATAAAGGATCCCTGGTCCAAGCATTTTCGAATCTAAACCGTGCATTAGAAGCAAACTTTCTCCCTAAATCCAACTTCAACCACAGAGGAGAATGATCCGATGCAGAGGCACCAAGGTTATACAACTTAGCATTCTTGAACATGGAAAGCCAAGAGTGAGAAACCAAGGCCCTATCCAACCGCACCTCCACCCAGCTATCAGACCCACGACTCTTCTCCCAAGTGAACTGGTGACCCATCAGCTCCATATCTACCAAATTACAATCATGAACCACCTCCTGGAAGCCATTCAAAAGCCACGCAGGATAAGGACGGCCTCCCCTCTTTTCACGATTAGAGAGAGTATTGTTTAAGTCGCCAACCAAGCACCATGGAAGCGTAGAAACACTAGCCAATTGTCGAATCTTATCCCACGTCATTCTTCTCAAACCACGACTTGGCTCACCATATAGACCAGTGAGGCGAAAACGAGGGTGTGACCCTATCTTGACTTCTAAATCAATATGGTTAGCTCCATAGTTGATCAAATTGGCTTCTTCCTGGTATCTCCATAACATAACCACCCCTCCACTATGCCCCTGACAGTCCACAACAAAGCACCCTTCATAACCCAAAGATCTTTTCAGAACTTCCACCTTCTCCTTTTTACATAACGTTTCACACAAAAACACTATATTGGGTTTCTTTTGATAAAGCATATCTTTAAGGAATTGAAAGACCCGTGGGTTCCCAAGCCCACGGCAATTCCAGCATATAAGACTCATAATCCTTGGCGGGTCCAGTATGAGAAACATGATTATTAGCTAACTAAATATAGAAATTAAATTTAAAATCAAAACATATGAGCCAATTATGGGTACTATTGAAAAATTAGCATTCAACTCTTCTCTCTCTCTCAAACCCTTTCTCTCTTTGTGTGTATATTTTTGAGGTAATTGGTTACTTCTACGTTCTGTTGTGTGTATATTTTTGGGTTTTTTTGCTAACTGGTTATCTATGTTATTAAAATTATAGTTACTTTTTTTTTAAATGAAGTATTTTTCCTTCAAATTTGATGTTTTCTTTTCATATTTAATATGAGTAGCCAGTCACCCATTTTATGGTAACTGATTACCTCTCTTATAATAGAAGGTTACTTTCTTAGGGTAACTGATTACCTCTCTGGATATATGTTATTTAACTTAGCTTAAGAATTTTTTTTTACATAAATGTCAAAAATCAATTAAGTAATTGGATACTTTATCTAGGATTTGAAAAAAAAAAATGTACAACCTAAAAAAAAGGAAAAAAAATGTTTACAATAAATAAAAATTAATAATAAATACAATTTATATTTAAAAAAAAAAGAAAAAAATTTGTAAAATAATCAAAGAAAAATTTAATATAAAATTAATTATTTAAAATAATATAAAAAACAAATAAGCTAAAAAAAATAATAATTAAATTACAAGCATATACTTCTAAATTAATAAAGTTTGATTAAAAATAAAACTAAGACATAAACTAGCTTTTATAAAAAAATATAAGAAAACAAATCCATAAAATTAAAAATTATTAAAAATAAAAGTCATAGTTTAACTTTTTTTTCAAAAAAAAATTTGTAAAGTATATTAAAAATCCCGTATAAAATATAATTTACTCATTAAAGTGCCCTTATATATTATATGGACAAATAGCACATCATGTCTGAAATCTAGTTCACTTTTGATGTATTATGTGTCAAAATCTAATTGGGGAACTAAATAGATGATTTGGATTCTAAGCTACGTACAATTTGACGCTTGTTCAGCTATCTTTTTTTTTTTTTAGCTATCTTTAATGTATTCACATTTTTAACAAAATAAAAATCAACAATAATGAGTAGCTAACATTTAAGTTTATTCTCTTTAATATTTAAATTATCTTTAATGTTAACTTTTATTTTATTTAAAAAAAAAATATTTAACTGTCATTATATATCTTTTGGAAATTTTCAAGATTATATTTATATAGAGAGCATCAATGAACACTACATTATTCTATCCAATATATTTTACATACATTGATACTTAAATTTTGAAAATACATCATAATAATTAACACTATTGATTCAAAGTATATTTTGTGTTTATGTTATATTGTAGGATAGGGAATTAGAACCAATTTTGATTAAAAAAAAAGGGACACTAGGATGAAACATTGCATTATGTTTGTAATGTCCCAATTTGACTAGGATGAAACATTGCATATGTTTGATGAATATTTAAATAAATGACATAAAACATGTCTTGGACATGAGGCATTTCAAGATAAATTTTATTGAAAAAATGCATAATAATCGAATCTGAGTACAAAATAAAATAATAGTTTGCATGAATTATAAAATTGTCTTATAACTGAAGAACATAGCTTCAAACAAAACAAAACATAAATATTAAAATATCTATGGTGTTCTTTGATCATTTCCCCGCCCATGAGCCCCTCACAAGAGACATACACCTCTCTAGAAACAATCTTAGCTCACCATGCCACCAAAAACATTCAAAGTTTGCCTGGAGAGGGAATAGTAAGGTAGTAGACAACAACATAACATCATTACAAAGTCTTATAACACAGCATTACAGACAAACTATAGCATGAAACTATCATCATAAGTTCATAAACACATATCCACGCATAAATGAGATGGAAGCTAGGAGGAATAACTTTCATCAAAAACTACATCGATCATTGTTCTAGGGCAATTACTGCCAAACATATCATCTTTTAAATACTTATGCCTGAAAACATTAGCATACACACATGCAACATAATCTCAAGAACAAGGTCCAACTTCCTTATCTTGACGTGAGTGTCCTTGAGAGAAAAGTGGTGCGGGAAACCAATATTTGCTTACTTGTGCCACACAGCTGACACAAATGCATGACCAAGCATCACGTAACCCCTTCCCATAATAATGAAATTTCTCAAATCCCAAAATACCACACAACTTCCAACAACCAAACATATTTTCTGGGCTATCTTACCATTATAAGGTTGATATCTTATCCATCTTCTCGTACATGAAAAGATTCCTAAATTAAAATTGGAATAGTTATTTTCTGAGAAATGGTTGTGTTTTAGACCAAAATATGAAAAAGATTGGACCAGGATCACTGAAGTCTAATATGGAAATAACTAAATCACACAGCATTGTACTGTATA
Source organism: Humulus lupulus (assembly GCF_963169125.1). Lineage (NCBI taxonomy): Eukaryota > Viridiplantae > Streptophyta > Magnoliopsida > Rosales > Cannabaceae > Humulus > Humulus lupulus. Next base: position 94,903,648 of record NC_084802.1, read on the forward strand.
TCTATGCATCAATATGCAAATACTTCTCATCAAATGGAAAATTACTAAATATGATTCCTTAGTTTTAGAATCACACTATGAGCATTAAGGAATCACAAATCAGATTTAACAACAACAGTCAATGCTCATCTAACAACCAAGATCACATAGTATTTAGGGTATTAATTGCCCAACAATAAACATACCTCCTAAGCTTGACATTGAATCTCCAATGGTCATCCTTGAGCACTATAAATCTATCAAAACAACAATAATACCCAAGATCAAATGCAAAATGCAAGAGAGAGCTTATGGAGAGCAAACCCTTACCAAAAACCACCTTACCACCCAACTTCACATATACACTATATGTATCATATGCCTTTCTACCCTAAGGGGTATATTGGGCTCATATTATTAGAGAAGGTGGACTATGGTTTAGTGGGCACCAACCTATAGTCATTAGGGTGCTACCATGTGCCTCAAATGTAATTAGTAAGTGTTAACCATCCCATTATGGTTATTAACAATTAGTAGGCACTCCAAATTAATGGTTGTGATTATGGAATTATGTTTGTGATCATATTAGTCCATATAATAATTCTAATATTCTCACACTTAGAATATATAATCAAACCACCACAATATTGTCCATCACACAAAGACAGTCAAATAAATCATAATGATATGATACATATATCACACATGATTCGGCCTTGAAGACATTCAAATACAATAACAACCACTAAACCAAACATGCATGTAGTACAACAATTGAGACTGTGCATTCGTCTCCTTTTGTACCTATCACTTCGCCAAACAACAATAAGAAGTGACTGCAAATATCATTATGCATGTTTCATAAATACAAGTCATAAGAAATCCGTACAAAATACTAGCATGTTCAATACACAAAATAGCAAACTCCCTCTGAACTCAATAATCTAGGCTCCTAGTAATTCCATGCGGGTGACGTGTTCTGCAAACACACATATAGGTAAGCCCTTTGTAAGTGAATTTGCTATTGCTAACATGCTAGTGGTAGGTGTGTACGCAATGGTAACAAGGGATTCAACAACTTTCTCTTTAACGAAATAGTACTTTATATCAATATGCTTTGAGTGAGAAGTACTTTGAGTGTTCTTAGAGAAAGCTACAACTGCGTAGTTGTCACAGTATAATTTCAGCGGCCTCGAAATAGTCTACAACACCCAATGCTGAAATAAAGTTCTTCAACCATATTGCTTGACAAGTAGCCTCATAGTACGTCATATACTGTAATGACCTGCTAATTAGGGTCTGTTACCAAGTGTGTTTAAAATTAGTGTTGGACTCGCTAAACGAGTCATTTGAACTAAAACATATGATTAAGCCACTAAGGGTTCAGGTATTTAAAATTTTGGTCAAGACAAACATTTTCATTAAACAAAACTTTAGTCTTTACATGGGCTCCCAAAATACAAGTTTAAAAGTTGGTTACAACCCAAAGATTACAAAATAAGCCGGCCTAAGCGGCGTCCAACCCTAGCTCCCCTGTGGTGCCTCGGTCGTGGCGGTCGAGCGGACTGCATATGTACACATCACCGCTATCGCTCTCCAACTCATGGCTGGCCAAGTTTCTCATTACCCTTACCTGCACCACAAAACACCCGTGAGCCAAAAGACTCAGCAAGAAAACATATTCAGAAGTTCACAAACTATAACAACATGCTTAACAGTAATAACTGGAACCAAGCATATACATTATACAAATGAGTGACCATAGGGTCACACAAGTGCGTGTCGCACTCCTGTTTGTTCATATGGCATCCGAGCCAGTCAAGTGCATAAGGCACTCCCGGGGTGGCTTAGCCATAATAGCCTGCGCTCAATGCACATAACGCTGATCACGACTTATAAGCCGAGCCTTACAGACTTTCGACTTATAAGTCAAGCCTTGGGAACCCTCGACTTATAAGCCAATCCCCCTTTTAACTAGAAATACCCTTGATTAGCAGGTCAAGCTTTAATAAGATACAATAGATAGATTCTCGATTAATAAACCGAGCTTCCTAGCCAGAACAACATCCACATAATACATTCATCATACATGCAGATACAATGTACTACAGTATACTAAGCAGGTATGCACAAACACAATTATAATCATGTGATAGGCTTGCTAAGCCTAATATCAGATTCACCTACACTAGAAAGGGTGTTAGACACACGAGTCAAGGGTAGGATGAGTCATTTGGGGTGGTGAGCTGGTTGTTAGTTTGTTGGAGGGTATTTTGGGTACTGTGTAGGCCTTTTAGTGCCTTGGGGAGCTATTGTTTTGGTTATGCAAGAATTGAGATAATTCTCTACATCATGGAGAGTTCTCTCTCCCTTTTCGTATGAGAATTGGTCTCTTTAAATACATCAATAAAGCTGATAACTCTAGGATTTAGAGTTATTTTTATAATCTTTGAACTTGCTTTTCAAAATTAAAAAGAGTAATGAGTCCTTATTTCATGTAATTTTGTCAGTTTTAGTGTGTTATTCTAGGTAGTGAGTCTGGGTAAGAGTTAGGTTTGTATTGTAATATTTTTCAGTGTTTTTTATGTAAATTACTGTGTTGTGTTAATCAGGAAAGGAAGCTTACAAAATATGTGAAAGGGGACTGCTGGAAGCAAGGGGAAAAACGAATTCTGAAAGGGGCGTGTTGCTACTTCAATGCTGTAACATCACCACACAGCAATGCAAGGGATCAGGCAGGTGACGTGGCTAGAAGACAGCTGGACTTAATGAGTGAAATCAGCGCCTATGTGGCTAGAATTTTAATAACTTAAGTCAGCTGGGTGATGTGGCACTTTGAGGACAAGGTGGGAATTGACTTTCCTATTAGGGTAAAGCAAAGTACCCTAAAAAGGAGGGGGCAGCCGCAACATGGGAGTACCATTTTTTTGCTGAAGAAAATACATCACCATTTTGAAGGGAGAAAAGAAGTACAGAGGAGAGCTGAAGAAAACAGAGAGAAAATACCAAAAAGGGAAGAGGACCACGGCAGACGCCTAGGAGGACTTGAGCTCATCAATTCATTCTACTCTTTCCTTCTTCCTTTTAATTTTGTATTAAATTTTCTCTCCATTTCAACTGTGAACAACTCTATGGATACTCTATTTGCTACTGGTTTTGTACTTTTCGTTTCAGACATGAACTAATATTCTAAGGATTTGGGTGGTTATGAACCCTATATTATGAATGAATCTTTGATGCATGGTTGAAGTAGTTGTGTCTTTGTTCAATTAAATGTGATTAATGCTATTGATTGTTATTTACTGGCCATAATTAACAATTACTGAGCTAGATCTAAGTTCGGAAAAATTTAAGCTAGCTGAACCCATTTAATTGATGCAAGAAACTTGCCTATTTGTAGGTAGATTTTAGTGGTGAAATAGGGATATTTTGCTGCCTTGTATAACACAAGATTTGATGCTTAATAGACTGTTTGCAATCTGGTTTAATACAGGAGTGTGTCGAGAGGGTTGTAAGCATTATACAGTGGGTTTTGGAAAAGACTTACTAGGCGTTTTTGAAATCTGTTAACTCTGGATGTAATTGCTGAGCCATTGCTGAACTTATGCTATAACAACTGGAAAGAAATTATAGGGGGATTAACCACCCAGATCACGTGTTCACATAGAATTTCCTCACAGACTTGATTTCTCTTGGTTCCATTATTTGAGTTTAATTAATTCTGCATATATACTTTTAATTCCAGATTCATTTACCCATTATTCCCTTGAATTGGTTATTGTCTTTTTGAATTGTTTTTAGTTGATTTTGCAATTATTTAGTTTAAAATCCCTGTGGAGACGATACTCATTTACCATTATATTACTTGTGCGGCTACGTATACTTGCGTATTTTAATTGCTCTAATTTTCGCAACAAAAGCTTCCAAGATTAATTCCATTTTTGCTACTGTTTCATTGATTTTCCTTCTGTTCATTCTCTATGATTGAGTATTATTGCTGTTGCTGTGAATTAACTGAACCAGGTCCCATCATTTGATATCAGAGCCAGGTTCACGGTGAATGCCGGTGACCACGAGAATGGAAACGAGAGTGGATGGAGTAGAATCGGCATTGTCCGGCGTTCAAAGTTAGCTTAATGACCATGGAGCTGTACTTAAGGATCATGGGGTGGAGCTTGGGTCCATGAAAGAAGTTCTAAATCGTTTGGTTACTGCACAAAGCAAAGTTGTTGATGAACTTGCCTCCCTCCGAGAAGAGTCAACCGGATTTCAGGGCTCCGGTCGTCGTCTTCAGGGCGACGGGTCCACCACTACTGGTGGAGGTGGATCCAATGGAAGAGTGGCTGAGGTTAGAGAGCGACGAAATGAATTTCGAGCTCAGAAAATTGAATTACCAGTGTATACCGGCGATGACCTGGATGAATGGACGTACTAAGCCGAACATTACTTTGGATTACATTGATTATCTCTGGTCGAGCAACTGGAGGCGGCTGTTTTATGCTTGGAAGGGGCGGCTCTCATCTGGTTTCGCTGGGAAAACCAGAGGAGAATCATCACGACCTGGGCAGAATTGAAGTCGCTATTATTACAGCGATTCTGTCCCACCCATGAGGGCACTGTGTATGATTGGTTCTTTGTGCTCCAACAAGTCATCTCAGTTCAAGATTATCGGAGGAAGTTCGAATCGTTGGCTGCTTTAGTGGGAGTGATGGGTGAGCCGACATTACAGGCGGCTTTCATGAAAGGCTTGAAGGTTGAGATTCAGGCTCCGTTGAGGGTTTTGGAGCCCAATGGGCTGATACATATGATGGAGCTTGCTGAACAAATAGAGGCCAATCAGGCCCTCACTAAAGTATACTGAAGTGGGCAAAGTGGGCCCATTAGGTTAGGCCCACGAACCCCATTATCTACTCATTGTCCCAGAACCCAGCAAGGGCACTTACGTATTGCCCCCAACCTCTTCAACACACACGACTCCGATCAGTACAAGCTCTAAGTCGCCATCTTCTATGGCGACTTCTTCGGTCTACCGCCGGTTAACGAAAACTGAGATACAAGAGAAGAAACATCGTGGCGTGTGTTTCAAGTGCGATGGGCGCCGAACTCGTGGACATGAATGCACACAAGCTGAAGTACAAGTCATCATCATCTAGGAAGAGTCGATGGAGGACCCGCCCCCTGACCCTATCGCTGATGCCCTCGGAATTACAGATCCGACAGAAGCTGCCAAAGCTCACATGGTAGAAGTGTCCTTGAATGCTGTGGTGGGGTTAACCTCTCCAAAAACCATGAAAATTCCGGGTTCTATTCATGGTCAAGAGGTGGTTATTCTTGTGGATAGCGGGGCGACACAATTTTATTACCACTGAATTAGCTCAGAAATTGGCTCTTCCCATGTCCACAACAGAGGCTTATGGAGTTCAAATGGGCAGTAGTCAAGCGGTAAAAGGGGAAGGGGTTTGTCGATCGGTTCCTTTGGTGCTTCAAGAATTTGTTGACAGTTAGAGAAATAGCGTATTAGTGATTTGATCCTTTGGGTTTCCTAGGGGTATAGGAATCGTTTCTTATTCTGTATTTAATGTAGTGATACTTGTATAGCCTATATATAGTTCTAGCCATAAGTTGTATAAAGGTGTATCAGAAATAAAATATAAAAAATAATGATTATTTCTCACCATTTCATTATGGTATCAGAGCTGTAAGGCTCGATCTCCTCTCTTTGCCGATCTCCATTTTTTCTGGTAGTTTCCTCAGCTCTTAGGCAACATTCAAGTTGCTTCAGGTGAAGTTGTCTTTCTTCAGTACTCCCAGTCTCATCTTTCTGCCTTCTCCGATTATCCCTGTCCTGTCCGACGACTTTTTTAGGGCTTCAGCAATGTCTGCAGCTCCAGCGACATCCTCGGCAATCCTCCTGACCAGTGTTGCCCTCTGTTCATCGCTCCCATCCGTAGTCCCAAGTTTTTCCTCTCGTTCGGCATTTGCCCCTTCGTTCCTTTAGACTAAAGCCCCTTCGTTCCTCTCAGTTTGTCTCACTTCCTTCTGACTAAAGCCTAGTAGCTTGGGCTACTGTTCCAGGCCCAAGTTGTTGTTCCAAGCCCAAGTTTTTTTTTTCCAATTGTTCCAGGCCCAATTTTTTTTTGTTTTGCTCACTGTTCAATTTTTTTTATCTTTGTCTCTAACCCAGTATTTTTTTTTTCAGAAATTTTTCAGCTAATTATTTCCAGCATGTCAAACAATGAAAAAATTTCATCTTACCATGAAATTTCTCATAATAATGAAATATCTTAAATCCCAAAATACCACACAACTTCCAACAACCAAACATATTTTTGAAAACCCTAGCATTCTTCTAATAAAATCAAGTTCTAAAATGATGCCTCCTTGTATAGTGGCTAAAACTTCAAGACCTTCTTTCCACCTTTAATGTTTGAAAACCCTAAGCACCAATATCATGTCTCTTAGATAACCACATATACGAGAAAAACACTTAAGTCCAAAATGAAGAATGCTTACCTCTAAAATCCTTGACTCTTCATTTCTTTCTTTCTCTTCTCTTCGTGCCTTCTCTTCTCTTGGTGTGTTCGGACTAAGGATTCCCCTACCTCTATTTATAGGCTCTCAACCCACCAACCACATCTCCATCAAATCTCCTCATAAAGCCTAATTGATTATAATCTCTCCATTAATATGCAATCTTAAACCTATTCAAATCAAATCCTAATCATATCATTCCATGATCTTTTTCTCAATCTTAAACCTAGACATAATTCTTGCTAGGTTTTGCCATCAAACCCTAATTCCTCATTAGTTTCAAAATCAAGCATAGAATTCCCATGGATTTTTAAAATCAAGTATATATGCCCAAATATTGACCATGTTCATCTCTATGAAATCTCACACAATCAATCAAGCTCAATCACCATTAAATTCGAAAACCATGGAAAATCCATTTATCATTTAAATGAAAATATCAAACATTCAACTTCCTTTTATATATTGATTAAAGGATCTTTTAGAATAAAGAGCAATAATTCCCCAATATTTATCTTTAATGCTCATATTTTCCCAAATATGGCAACTTGTCTTGATTCCTTCTCTTAGCCTTAATCAAGACCACATTCATCTTCCTTTCTCTCTCTTTCACACATCCAAGGTCTTCCTTTCTCTCTCTTTCACACATCCAAGGTGTCACACACATACATGCACACACATATAAAAGGAAAACACAAATAAAAAAAAAAGGAAAATAATTAAACTAACAACTAAATAAAAAGAATAAATAAATAAATAAAAACTTAATAAATCATTAAAATAAATAATAAGATAACAAACAAGACCAAGATATGTCTACTAAATACTACAATTTTATCGTTCAAAAGAATGGAGTTTTGATTCCTTAGGATTGTAACTATGATAGCTTTATTAAGAAGATACCCATGTGAACTCAACATCAACTGAAATATTAGGTGAAAGGACGGAGGAAGAATATTGATTCAAGGGGCCAAAATGTAAGAAGTTTATATAAGGGAGCCAAATTCATGATTTTTGGAAAAAATGAGAATTATTTATAAAAATAGGATGTGATATTTAAAAAAAAAAAAACTTTGAGGGGGCCAAGGCTCCCCTCTATGTCTACGTCCCTACGTCACATGGTTACCCACCATTGAAAATAGTAGAAGATTCTAATCTATTATTTTACATGCAACTGAAAAACAACGAACTAGATTTCACAAGGTATTCATTGTGTATGAATATCGTGGAAGAGGCAACACAATTAATAAACACATTTTTCAATTCAAAACCATCAACAACGACAGACGAAAAAGTTCCAAGAATAGAATCTAGGCCACCAACCTCACCGTCTACGTCAAAACTCAAAAGCAAACCTCAAGCCTGTTGAAGGGAAACAAAAACAACATTGACATCATTGATGCTGTGAAAGAATTTGAACTCAAAACAAAATCAAGAGCGATAAATTCAACCTCTAGAATCACTTGTCACCCATAAATAGAAGTTGTACAAATATATAAAGAGATATTTTAAAGTCAGTTCTTAGCTTCTTCGTAATAACCAATCATTTTTTAATACACGATCCATAAAGCTTGCTCAAAGGATTACACAATTCTATGTTTAGACAATAATTGCAATAGGTACTTACGAGAATCAATAAATGACAATACACAGGTGTGTTTATTATCATAAAGTACCATATATTATATACATGTTTGTTGAAACTTAAATTCTGTGATCAACGCCAAGCAACATCAATTTTAATCGAGGACTACATATATTCAAGGTGCTTCAACATCAAAACACGTACCGCAGCATACATCGCAAGTGAGATGAAAGGCAAATATAGTATAACTCTCAATTATACGAGGTAGGACCCATGACTCCTATGAGCTACGAGGTAGGACCCATCGAGTTACTTGTATATGTTATAAAAACAAATCCAAGATGTTGTGATTGAACAACAACCTCAACTTTGATAAAACTCTACTGCACAATTAATCACAAACCAGAGAATGAAACTAAGAATATAAAAGTAAAATGACAGAAATTAAAAGAACACACAAAGTTTATAGAGGTTCACTCCTTTAATGGAGCTACTCCTCTTGAACTCCTCTTGGGAATTCTCTTTTCACTATGACAAATGGCAATATTACAGAGTTTGTGTTCAAGGTAACTTGAACTGTTACAATGGTGATCTTCTCCCTTGAGCAATATTCACAATGAAGCTTAGAACACTTAGGAAACTCCCTTGAAGATCTCTGCTTCCCGTTGGTTTCTCAGTTCTGTTCTTCTCTCTTAATCTTCAACCTTCTTGCTTCAAGATACAATAAAACCTCACCATACATACTATTCTCTCGGTTCTCTCTCTGTTTTAATTTCTGTACTCCTTTTAAAACATAAGACAAGGCATCCTTTTATATAGACCAAGGATCCTAGTTACAAACTGATACAAAACAGAATTTAACAAATGACAGAAAGAATAACTAATCTTCTTGAGTGTCCAAACCGAGCTGGCTTGATCTATGCCATGTCATCATAGTCTTTAAGTGATTGGTTTATTTAGGACTGATATAACAACAATTTCCACCTCAGTACTTAATAAACCTTACGAAAGAATTCCTTGAAGATCATAGTTCTGGGCACCAAAAGGTTAGCCTTTTTCCATACTTAGAAGTTCCACACAGTGTTGAAACTTGCTAGGTGTCAGAACCTTAGTTCTCATATCTGCTGGATTCTCTTCACTAGGCACCTTCTCTATGTTGATCTGTCCTTGTGTAACTTTTTCTCTAATGAAGTGATACCTCACTTCAATGTGTTTTGTCCTGTCATGAAAAACAGGATTTCTACAAAGGTAGAGAGTACTTTGGCTATCTGTGAATACTGTAGCTTTTCCATCATAGAGTTTCAGCTCTTTTAGCATGCCTTGAATCCATAATCCTTCTTTGAGAGCTTCTGTTGCAGCAATGTACTCAGATTCTGTGGATGAAAGAGCTACAATAGGTTGTATTTGAGATTTCCAACAGACACAATTTCCTGAAATCAGAAATACATAGGCTGTTGTTGATTTTCTTGAGTCTTTATCTCCTGCAAAATCTGCATCCACAAAGCCTTCCACCTGAATTGCATCTTGGTTCCTTTTAAAACTCAATCCCAACTTTGTAGTGACATTTATGTATCTGAGAAGCCACTTCATTGCTGTCCAATGTGGTTTACCAGGATTTCCCATGTATTTACTTAGCACACTTGCAGAGTATGCTAAATCTGGTCTAGTGCAGACCATAGAGTACATGATTGATCCTATTGCATTTGAGTAAGGAATATTCTCCATTTCTTTCTTCTCCTTTTCAGTCTTTGGGCATTGCTTGTTTGTTAATTGAAATTGACTTGATAAGGGTAATGTAGCTGGTTTGGAGCCATTCATTAGGAACTTGCTAACAACTCTTTCCAAATAACTCTTTTGGCCAAGAAATAGATGATTCTTGCTTCTATTTCTCTGTATGTTAACTCCCAGAATTTTACTTGCCGCCCCTAAGTCTTTCATTTCAAATTCTGACTTCAGTATGTCTTTAGTTCTTTCAACCTTTGATTTCTCCTTGCTAATCAATAGCATGTCGTCTACATAAAGCAGTAGATACTCAGCTTGTTGAATTTTTGAACCCTTGTAGTAGAGACAAGAGTCAAACATGCTCTTGTTAAAACCATGCTGAGTAATAAAGGAGTCGAATCTCTTGTTCCACTGTCTTGGAGCTTGCTTTAGCCCATACAAGGACTTCTTCAAGTGACAAACATAGTCCTTTGCATTTCCTTTGAATAGATTGCCCCAATGATTTCCTCCAGCACCAAGCTGTCTTTTGCATACAGAATTGTGTCCCTAAATTGATCATACTGTTGTGGCAGAGAGTTGAGGGGATATATGGCATGATCCTCTTCCTCAATTTTCACATTCAAGCTGCAAAGATCAGACAAGAGTTTTGTAAATTCATTTAGATTTTCATCAATTGATTTACCTTCATCCATTCTAAAACCATAGAATTTCTGTTTTAAATAAACCCTGCTAGGCAGCGACTTTGTCATGAAGGTTTGTTCCAGCTTATTCCACATGTCAGCAGCAGTTTCTTCTCTAATCACTTTCCTCAAAATCTCATCTTCTAGACTCAACACAATGGTGTTTCTTGCCTTTTTCAGTATATCATCCTTCTGAGATTTCTCTAGTTTATCTGACATTTCTGCTTCTCCTTTCAAAGCCTCATCAAGCCCCAAGTTTCCAAGATGAGCTTTCATCTTTTCCCTCCATAGATAAAAGTCATTCTTGCCACTGAACTTCTCAATGTCCATCTTTGCAGTAGTCATCTTTCTTGATCACTTTGGGTCTGAATCTTGAAGTTCTTGAAAGTGCGATTCAAACCAGTAAACAAACACCTTTGCTACTCTTTATGAATCTTGTTCTTTCTCTGATTTTAACACCAAGTTGAGACAACAATAGAACCTGGCTCTGATACCATTTGTTACAATCTAACAACCTCAGTTTGTATATTACTAAAACCAACAAATCATATAAACCAGAAATTAAACATGCAGAGAAGATAATTTGCAATACAGAGAAAGAAATAAACCAGAAAAACAGTAAAGTACACAAGTAATTTAGAGGGGTTCGAACTTTCCTCTACAATGTGTAGAGAGCCTATTCCCCTTGAACTCCTTCCAAGGAATCCTCTTTCACTATGATTAATGGCAGATTACAAGACTTTGTTCAAGGTAACTTGAACTGTTACAATGGTGATCTTCTCCCTTGAGCAATATTCACAATGAAGCTTAGAACACTTAGGAAACTCCCTTGAAGATCTCTGCTTCCCGTTGGTTTCTCAGTTCTGTTCTTCTCTCTTAATCTTCAACCTTCTTGCTTCAAGATACAATAAAACCTCACCATACATACTATTCTCTCGGTTCTCTCTCTGTTTTAATTTCTGTACTCCTTTTAAAACATAAGACAAGGCATCCTTTTATATAGACCAAGGATCCTAGTTACAAACTGATACAAAACAGAATTTAACAAATGACAGAAAGAATAACTAATCTTCTTGAGTGTCCAAACCGAGCTGGCTTGATCTATGCCATGTCATCATAGTCTTTAAGTGATTGGTTTATTTAGGACTGATATAACAACACAAGATTAGTTGTAGAGACGAGACCCACAGATGACAACAATTTACTATTTGTGTTTATGGCATTGGACGCATCAATCAAATGTTGGAAGTATTGCAAGTCTATTATGGTTGTCGATGGCATGCGCTTAAAAGCTATCTACGGGGTACATTGTTTTTGGTAAGCGCACAAGATGCAGGAGTTAATATTTTTCTCTTTACATTTTGTATTACTGATTTAGAGAATGATAACTTTTAGGTATAATTTCTAAGCAAAATCAAAAAAGCATATGAGGTAGAGAAAACATGTGCATAATGTTAAAATTCATTACCGTATCTAAAAAGAATGTTCTAGAATGTACTAGGAAGAACATATAACATTCTAAAAAGTTCTGGAAAGTACTAGGAGAAACCTAAAACATTATAGAAAGTTCTAGAAGAGTCTTAGAACTAATTACACAATGTATAGATAGTTTTAGAATTATTTAGAAAATAGTAGAGAATAGTTAATTACTTAGAAAGTTAGAAAATTATAGAAAGTTTTAGAAGACTCCTTGGTTGCCTATAAATAGAAGCATAGTATGTGCCTAAAGTAAGTGAGAAAATAGTCCAAGTGTGTGTGATTACAAGAGTGTCTAAGAGAGTCAACTTGTTCAAAGTGTTCTAAGCTTGTATTACTTTTCAATAATAATAAAATTGTTGTAATTTTCTACTCTACAAGTGGTATCAGAGCCAGGTTCGTCAAGTTTGTGGAGCTTCTTGTTATCATGCACAATAAGTTTGTGAAGCTTACAAGTTCAGTTAAGGTTGTTTGGTAATTCGTTTGCCAAATCACGATGGGTGACACTCAAGTAATTAGCGGAGTGCAGCAGCTCAACAACCAGAATTACAACACTTGGTCAATATTGATGGAGTCATACCTCCAAGGCCAAGATTTGTGGGAATTCGTCGGTGGCATTGAAGTAAACCCACCTGAAGATGCTGGAGCTTTGAAGAAATGGAAGATCAAAGTTGGAAAGGCAATGTTTGCAATCAAGATTACGATCGAATGTCAGGAGTTTCGCTAAAGAGTGAAGAAGATCAAGCACTCTTCAGCAACGAAAGACAAGGGCGACACATGTGACACAATAACATCGAAAGTAATGAAAAGTCACATAAACAACAAAATCAAAGCTCTCAATCAGAGGGAGCTCAAAAGAATCATGATAAGAATAGTTAGATGAGTAAACAAAAGAACTACCGATGCTATAATTGTGGAAGAAAAGGGCACATTGCAAAGTGATAACTTCATTTTAGTATCATTTTAGAATGTGTTTTTGTTGTAATCTTGAGTTTTTATGTGTGTTTTGTGCAAGATTACGCTTTTGTTTGTATTTGTTGTAGGTTGGTGTGGTGAATCACGAGAAAAATGTAAAAAGAAGTGAAAATGGTGGAAAAATGATGCTTTTGGCAGTTGTTGGAATCAAAATGATGCTAAGGACGATTGAAAGTCAATTTTGGATGAAGAGACGAGTTGAAAGAAGTAATTTAAGAAAAAATGGAATTAGAGTTGCGACTTGGGCTTACAAGTCGCGACTCTAGGCAAGTCAGAGATGCATGACTGCTGGAAGCAATTAGTGTCGCGACTTGGGCTTACAAGTCGCGACTTAAGGCGAAGTCAGAGGCTCAGCTAAGGCAAAAATTGGACACGGGTCGCGACTTGATGATGCATAAGTCGTGGTGCCTGATGATTTACACGGAATTAAAAAGGCTCAAAAATAGACACGGGCCGCGACCTAGAGAAGGCCAAGTTGTGGCCCGCATATGAAAAACATAGTTTATGTAATTTTTTTTACTATAAATTCGTATTTAGGGTTTAATTAGGTCAGTTTTTAATTATGTTTTTAGAGACTAAATTTAATTCTTAGGCTAGTGATTATGCATTTTTATAGTTTTCTTTCTTCTTTAGGCTTGTGAATCTTATGTTTTTGAATTATTATTTTGTTAATTTAGTCATGTTTGAAATGAACTAAACAATTTTATCTAGGGTTTAATGTAGTCATTTGGATTTCTATCTAATTTAATTATGATGTTCTTTTGACTTTTCTTCTTTATTCTAATCTATATAATGTGTGTTTAATGCTAGGAAATACTTGATCAATATTTTCTTGCTTTTATGATTTTGATTCAAAATTCGAAAGATGAGAATTGAATATGCTATCATTATATAGACAAGGTTGCATATTGGACGAAAGTACCTGTATAACTTGTGTAGTAATTAGGTTTCCATGCTTAATGCCTTCTATATGTTTAAGTTTATCACAGAGATGTAGAAAACCTGCATATAGGTTGAAATCTTATATCTTGAAAAAGAATAGGAATCAAATTATGTTAACCTGCTATTAGAATAGGAAGAAATTTTTTTAGAATTGATTAATAAAATTAGTAGAATGAAAAGTTGATGAAATTAACACTCTATGTCTTTTTAATAGTGATTTAAATCTTTTAATTAGTGATTCTTGTTCTTAGTTTTCTTTTATAATTTTAAAATTAAATTCATCTAAATTTTGATTGTCAAATAGAAATTAAAAGAACAATTAGTGGTATTTGGAAGATAGTCTTCGTGGGAATGATACTCTACTTATCATATATATTACTTGAATCGATTACGTGCACTTGCATATATATATATATATATATATATTTGCGATCAAGTTTTTGGCACCGTTGCCAGGGACTTAATTTCCAATATCAAAGTTAATTGTTGTTTGTTCTAATTTGGTTTTTTTTTTTTACTTTTTTTTATTGTTTTACATTTATTCAGATCAAGGATATATTGTGTTTCGGGAACTGTTGGTATATGCAAGGAAGTAGACAAAATGAATTCATACCAATAGATCTTGAAATTGAGAGAACGTGCAGAAAGAATCGAAAGATAAAGAAACCGTTGGATTTCACCATGACTGAGAACTTAAATAATGTTGTCAACAATACAAATATGGGTAATGCAGCTAAAGCTGATTCGCCATTAAGAAACTATGTACTCCCTACTGTTACGGGGATTCATTCAAGCATTCGTCCTCCAATTGTTGAGGCAAATAATTTTGAGATAAAATTTTCAATTATTCAAATGGTGCAAAACTGTGTACAATTTGGGGGTTACCAAATGAGGATCCAAATCTCCATATCACAAACTTTTTAGAGCTATGTGCGACATTCAAAATGAATGGGGTCTATACTAACTTGGGAAGATTTGACTCAAAAATTCCTTGGTAAATATTTTCCTCCTGCCAAGTGAGCTAGAATAAGAGGAGAGATTAATAATTTTCATCAACTGGATGGGGAATCTTTATATGATGCATGTGAACGATTTAAAGAGTTGCAAAGGAAGTGCCCACATCATGGAATAGAGAAGTGGCTGCTAGTTCATACTTTTTACAATGGTTTGGGGGGCAATACAAGGACAATTATAGATGCAACATCGGGAGGAGCGTTTATGAGAAAAAGTGCTAATGAAGAATATGAACTATTGGAAGAGATGGCTATGAATAACTATAATTGGCCTATTGAGCGTGATAACAAGAAAGTAGCAAAAGTCTTAGAAGTTGATCCAATTGAGCTATTGACTGCTCAAGTGGCATCTCTAACCAAGCAATTGCATCAAACGAATCTCGTCGCACAAGCAATGCAAGTATAGAATGTTATAAGTTGTGAGATTTGTGGGGGGCCACATGCTTATGAACAGTGCCCGAGCACAACTAGTTGCTCAACTGATGTGAATAATATGCCCTTGGAACAAGCACAAGTTATTGGTAATTTTTCAAAACCTGCACCTAACACTTACTCCAATTCCTATTCTCTTGCTTGGAAAAATCACCCTAATTTGTCTTGAAAAATATAATCAAGGGTTACAACCACAATATCCATAGTACCCACCTTAACAACCCCCTCATCAACCAACACATGGATTACATTCTAGACCATATTATGATCCAAATCCACGCCCATCTCATCCACCACCACATCCTCAAATGAATCCACCAACAATTCAGTCAGACCAATTAAATCAATTCATGACAAAGATAAGGTCTTCAATCAGGAGTTTGGAGACACAAATAGGTCAATTGGCTCAAATGTTTTCTAGTAGGCAGCAAGGGAAATTGCCTAGTTCCACAGAGGTAAATCCTAAAGAATAATGTCAAGCTGTCACTCTGAGGAGTGGGACTAAGTTTGATGGACCTACAGTGGATGGCAAGGGGAAGAAGAAAGATGATCAACAAGTTACTAGTCCAATACAAGAGGAGGTTACTGAAGACCTTCCAAAAACAGAAAAACCAAAATACATTGAGCCTACATTAAAGATTCCATATCCTCAACGGTTTCGAAAGGCTAATCTTGACAAACAATTCTCCAGATTTCTTGAGGTATTTAAGAAACTTCACATTAACGTTCGTTTTGCTAAGGCTCTAGAACAAATGCCAAGTTATGTGAAGTTTATGAAGGAGATATTGTCTAATAAAAGAAAAATGGAGGATTATGAAATAGTTGCATTAATTGAAGAGTGTAGTGCAATTATTCAAAAGAAGCTTCCTCAAAAGTTAAGAGATTTGGGCAGCTTTACTATACCTTGTCCTATTGGGAACTTTCATTGTGAGAGAGCTTTATGCGATTTGGGTGCAAGCATAAATTTAATGCCGCTGTCTGTATTTAAAAGACTTGGTTTGGGGGAAGCTAGACCCACTAGTTACTCTTCAACTGGCTGATCGTTCATTAACACATCCCAGAGGTATTATAGAGGACGTTCTAGTAAAGGTAGATAAGTTCATTTTCCAGCGGATTTCATTGTTTTAGATATGGATGAAGATGAGGACGTGCCTATTATATTGGGACGACCATTTTTGGCCACGAGGCAAGCATTGATAGACGTTCAGAAGGGAGAGTTAAGGCTTAGAGTACAAGGTGACAAGGTCATTTTTAATGTTTTCAAAGCTTTGAAATATCCTTCAGCGAGTGACAGTTGTTTTTGTGTTAGTGTATTGGAGGAACCAAGTAAAGGGGTCCAATCTATTAAGGATCCACTAGAGTTGAGTTTGATTGCAAGTCCTAAAGAATGTACTGGTACTGAAGCCAGTGAGTATGTTAAGTGGTTGAATTCATCTGGGCAGATATATAAAAAGAAATATGAGGAATTGGGGCAAGTGCCTGAGAGACCTCTTCCATCCATTGAGAAACCACCATCTCTTGAGTTAAATTCCCTACCTGATCATCTTAAGTACGCTTATCTGGGGAAGAATGATACTCTCCTAGTTATTATTTCAGCCTCTTTATTTGTGACTGAAGAAAATAAGCTTTTTAGGGTATTAAGGGCTCACAAATTAGCAACTCGATGGACTTTGGCAGATATTAAAGGTGTTAGTCCTTCAACAGTGATGCACCGTATATTAATGGGGGAGGATAGTAAGCCTAGTATTGATGCTCAAAGGAGGCTCAATCCTTCAATGAAAGAAGTGGTAAGGAAAGAAATCCTTAAATGGTTGGATGCATGGGTAATTTACCCAATATCTGATAGTGCTTGGGTTAGTCCTGTCCAGGTAGTTTCAAAGAAAGGTGGCATGACGGTGGTTAAAAATAAAAATAATGAACTTATTCCAACTCATACGGTGATAGGGTGGAGAATTTGTATTGATTACCGTAAGCTAAATAAGGCCATCAGGAAAGACCATTTCCCTTTACCTTTTGTAGATCAGATGCTAGATAGATTGGTAGGCCATCCTTATTACTTCTTTTTGGATGGATATTCGGGATACCATCAACTTCCTATAGCACTGGAGGATCAAGAAAAGACTACCTTCACATGCCCTTATGAGACATTTGCCTTTCAGAGGGTGCCATTCTTTCAAAGAAGTATGATGTCTATTTTTTCAGACATGGTGGAAAAATGTATTGAAATTTTTATGGATGACTTTTTAGTCTTTGGACCCTCTTTTGATGGATGTTTAGCTAATTTGGAAATGGTTCTAAAAAGATGTGAAGAGTCAAAATTAATATTAAACTGGGAGAAATGTCACTTTATAGTGACAGAAGGAATAGTTTTGGGCCACAAGATTTCACGCCATGGAATCGAAGTAGACAGGGCCAAGATTTCAACAATAGAAAATTTACCTCCTTCAGTGTCTGTAAAAGGGGTTCAAAGTTTTCTGGGCCATGCTGCATTTTACAGGAGGTTCATAAAGGACTTTTCAAAAATTTTGAAGCCCTTATCTACTTTACTTATAAATGGTGTGGTATTCAATTTTGATTCTGATTGTTTAAGTGCGTTCAACACATTGAAGGAGAAATTGGTATCTGCACCAATTGTTGTATCACCAAATTGGGAAATTCTTTTTGAACTAATGTGTGATGCTAGTGATTATGCAGTAGGAGCAGTTCTTAGACAACGAGTTGACAAGGTATTCAGAACGATTTATTATGCTAGTCGAACCTTGAATGTTGCTTAATTAAATTATGCAACTACTGAGAAGGAATTACTTGCAATAGTCTTTGTATTTGACAAGTTTAGGCCATATTTAATTGGTAATAAGGTGATTGTTTACACAGATCATTCAGCTATTAAGTATCTTATGACCAAAAAGGATGCTAAACCTTGCTTGATTCGATGGGTCTTATTATTGCAAGAGTTTGATATGGAAATTCGTGATAAGAAGGGGACATAAAATCTAGTTGCTGATCATTTATCTAGATTGGAAAAAGAAGAATAGCATAATGCTAAAGAGGAGACAATTGATGAAAATTTTTCGGATGAAAAATTATTTTCGATTGAATGTGAAGAGAAGATACCATGGTTTGCAGATTATGTCAACTATTTGGTAGCTAAAGTTGTGCCTCCGGACATGTAAAGGCAGCAACTAAAAAAGTTCTATTTGGAAGTGAAGCATTATTATTGGGATGAACCCATTATTTTTCGTCATTGTGGTGATCAAGTGATTATAAGATGTGTCCCAGAAGAGGAAATTATTTCCATACTTACTCACTGCCATACTTTACATTGTGGTGGTCACTTTGGAGGAACAAGGACAACAACAAAAGTTTTGCAAGGTGGGTTTTATTGGCCTACATTATTTAAAGATGCTAATGCCTTTGTTAAGAGTTGTGATTGTTGCCAAAGAACCGGTAATATATCCATAAGAGATCAAATGCCAATGATTGGAATTTTGGAGGTTGAGTTGTCTGATGTGTGGGGAATAGATTTTATGGGACCTTTCCCATCATCCTATAATAATAAGTACATTTTGCTGGCAGTAGATTATGTTTCTAAATGGGTGGAAGCTGCAGCAACTCCTACTTGTGATGGAAAGTAGGTACTTAAATTTCTTCATAAGAATATTTTTACTCGGTTTGGTACTCCAATAGCTATTATTAGTGACAGAGGCAGTCATTTTCTGTAATAAATTATTCATAGCTCTATGTGCTCGTTCTGGAGTACATCACAGAAAGGCCCTGTTTTATCATCCACTTGCTAATGGTCAAGCTGAAGTCTCAAGCTGAGAAATTAAAAGTATTTTAGAGAAAACTGTAAACATGAAATATTGGTTGAAAAAGCTTGATGATTCACTGTGGGCTTATCGCACAACCTTTAAGACTCCGATTGGTATGTCACCATATCGGTTGGTATTCAGGAAGGTATGTCATTTACCAGTTGAATTTGAGCATTGAGCATATTGGGCAGTGAAAAAGTTGAATGTTGACTTATTTATGGTTGGATAGAATAGGCTTCTAGAGTTGAATGAGCTTGATGAATTTTGAAATAAAGCTTATGAAAATGCAATGATTTATAAAGAAAAGTCTAAGGCTTTTCATGATAAAAAGGATCATTAGAAAGGATTTCCAACTGGGAAATAAAGTTATGTTATTTAATTCTGGATGGTCAGGACCCTTCACAGCTGTGGTCTCATTACCTTATGGAATGGTACAGATTCATAGCGAGAAAACAAGACATTTTAAAGTAAATGGTCAGAGGTTAAAACATTATTTGGAAGGACCGGTGGAAAAGTACAAATCAGTGATGGTTTTGGAACCCCTTTAAATGAGGTATTCAGTGTCCGACTAAATGACGTTAACGACAGCACCATAGGAGGCATTCCTATATTTTATTTTATTAAAATTTTTTAATTAGTGGAAAATTTTATTTAATTTTATTTTGGATTTGTAAAGTTTAGTTATTTTAATTTTATTTATTTTTAGTATAAAGTTTGTAAAAAAAAAATTGTGCAAATCGTAAAAAAAAAGTTGTTTTTCATTAGTCTTTAGGCCAAGTCGCGAAATTAAAACAAGTCAGAGAGTACTTCGAAATTAAAGGAGGGGTGGGTCGCGACTTGGGCTTATAAGTCGCGAACCTTGGCCAAAACAGAGAGCATGGAGCGTTTACAAAAAGGGGCGGGTCGTGACTTGAAGAAGCTGAGTCGTGGCGCCTGACAAAGAGGATTCTAGTAATTTTTGATGCGGGCCGCGACTTGAAGAAGCTGGGTCGCTGCGCGGCTGTGTCAGACAGAGGAAAACTAGTTTTAAATCAGGTTTTTTTTAGTCATATCCCTAATTTTTCAAATCCTTTCATTCCCAAATCAGTTTTTCTTAAGAAAAACCTCTCAATTTTTTTTTCCTTTATCCTTCTATATCAAATTCCCTTAAGCCATCTTCCTAATTTCCAATCCATATTGAATTCTTTCTTTATTTCTTTTGCCCTAACCCTAATTTTTTTTTCTATTGGTGCTAATTGAAGAATTGAAGGAGGATTCAAGAGTGGGCATTTTTTTAGATTTCAAGGCCTGTAAGTTTTATCTTTTTGAAAGTTTTCACTGAAGTAATTTTTACTAAGGGATTGCATTGGTTTGTTGGACTGTTTGAGTATATTTAATGTCTTTGGGTGAAATTTTTGGATGTATTCAGTGAGGAAATTACAAAAAATAAGGGGAAGTGCTGCCAAAATTTTTGTGTGACATTTTTGATCAATTGTGTAAGTATGGGTCCAAGGAAACAACCTACTAGGGTTGCATCTTCTAAGAACACTAATCAACCCTCAACATCCCGAACCCAACCACACCAAACTCAACCAATCCCGCCAACACCTCAACAAATTCTAGATTATGATCCAACCCAATTTATTAACAAGGATGCCTTTGATCACTATCAAAGGTTATCTAATTGTCCAGTCATTCAAGAGCGTGGAATGGAATATCGAGAAGATCTGTACCCTCAAGAATTTTATAACATTATTAGGAATGAGATTCTACGTCGAGGTTGGAAACTTTTTGTGGATGATAAGATGCCAAAGGCCAATTGTTCACTGGTTTATGAGTTTTATGCCAACTTTCCTGGGGCCGTTAATAAAAAGGTGTTTGTTAGAGGAGTTTCGGTTGAGTGTGCCATTGATAATAATGATGCTCTATATAGATTATCAATGTTGTCTCAAGAAGAAGATGATTACTATCAATTGGCGTATCATAGTGATATAAATTGGACTGAGGTGGCAGAAACTTTAGGAATTCCTGGTGCTTCTTTTGTTATACAGAATGGGGAGCCGAAACATTTACGGAGATATCAAATGAATTATGTGGCCAAAGCCTGGACTCTTTTTGTGAGTGTGTGGCTTATGCCCAACACCGACTGGTCTGAGGTGGGGACTGATAGGTGTCTTCTGGTGTATGCAATTATGAAGGGACTCTTTATTGATATTGGCTGAGTTATTCGCCAAAGCATAAGGGACTTATGTAGATTGACTACAACTGCTGGGTTGGGACACGGTTCCATGATTGATCTGTGTGAAGTCTGGGAGGTACCTAAATATACCAGTGATATTTATAGGAAGGCTATGGGGCCTATTTCTCGTGCTACAGTGAATAAATTCAATGCCTCATCCTTAGAGCCACCAGTACCGCTACCCAGGAATGTAAGAGTTGAAAGGGAAAGAGAAAAGGCTGAGGAACCCATACTTTCCAATGATCAACAAGATGGATCAAGGGCAGCTGAGGAGGAGTGGAGAGAAGAATATCCTCAATAACTGGCACTTGAGGCTCCACTGAATTCGCACTTGGCCAGATTAGATTATATTATTCGGCAGAACCAACATACTCACAATTATTTGGGAGAGCTTCATGATTTTCATAGAGCTCAGGTTGATAGACAGAATGAGCTGGTTTACTAATGGTCAAACCAAGAGGTGGACCGCCAATATTTTCCTTATCCACCACCATGGCATCCTTTTCCAGACCCACCACCATTTTAAACGCGATTCGCACCAGGTAAGTTTTCTTTCTTTACTTATTTATAAACCTTGGGGACAATGTTTAATTTAAGTTTGGGGGAGGGAGCTTATTTTTTTTAGTTTTGTTTTGTGTGATTTGTTTAGTTTATGTTAGTGTTTAGAGTTTTGTTTTAGTGTGTTTAGATCCAACATGAATAATGATTGACAAAAAATGCCGATGAGAATAAAGTGAATGTTATGAGTATAATTCAAAGAATATGAAATTTGAAAACAAAATATGTGTGCTTGATTGAACACTCCGTTAGTTCATTTTAGTTTAGATAACATTTGTTGAATATTTTGTCATAATGTTAAATTTATGTTTTTGGATATTGATCATGCTTGCTGAAATTGGTTAGTGGAATGATGAATGGAAAGTGAAAATTATTTTCTATGATTCTAGAACTTGCATACTTGTTATTTGCGGTGAAATAATATATCATGTATACTTAGGAATATGATTTAGGCTATCATTTGGATCATTTGAGCTTTTCTTGCAAACCTTAAATTACTTAATCCTTTGTTTACTCCTTTTGAGCCTAATCTTGTATCTTTTTGTTCTAAAGCATCATTTAAGCCTAATATTTGAAACTTGGTTATATATCCATCCCTGATATACTATGAGCATATGATTGAGAAAAATTATGGGGATTGATGTGTAATGGGGTTTAATTGTGATTTTAGTGGGTTTAGAAAATGAAAAGTGAAAAAAAAAGAATTAGAGAAAATATATATATTGAAAACAAAATATTTCAGCACACTCCCAATATGAATATATAGAAAAATCAAGTTTGGGGGAGTGTAGTTATTATTGAAAAATATATATATATATATATCTCTCTCTCTCTAACGTAAAGAAAAAAATAAATAAGAAAGGGGATTATGGGATTGTATTATTATGAAAGTAAAGTTGGTGAGTTTTGGTCATGAGCTTATAGTATAGCGAGCTTAAAAATTACTTTGTCATCTTCCTTTACCTAAGCCATCATTACAAGCCTATAAGTCCTATAAATTCTTATGCATATCATGATTTATATTAGTGGAGAATTGCAAGTAAGTGAGCTTATGGAATTATTTGGTTTGAATGGATCGATTGGAAAGAAATTTGGTGAGCATAATTGATTTCAAATATGTTTATTTAATGATCATGATTTGATAATCCAAAATGTTAGTAGACTAAGGTGTGTTGATGGAGTGTTTTGATCAAAATTTTAGATTGACTAAACTGTTGGGTAGTTTTCTGATAATTATATGATTAACATTCATAATTTTGAGGCATAATTGTTGTTGTTGGTATAATTCATGTTGTTAGAGTCTAGGTTTGTTTGAGTCCTTTGTTCGAGGGCGAACAAATAGTAAGTTTGGGGGAGTTTGATAACTTCATTTTAGTGTCATTTTAGAATGTATTTTTGTGGTAATCTTAAGTCTTTATGTGTGTTTTGTGCAAGATTACACTTTTATTTGTCTTTGTTGTAGGTTGGTGCGGTGAATCATGAGAAAAATGTAAAAAGAAGTGAAAATGATGGAAAAACGATGATTTTGGCGGTTGTTGGAATCAAAATGATGCTAAGGACGATTGAAAGTCAATTTTAGATGAAGAGACGAGTTGAAAGAAGTAATTTAAGAAAAAATGGAATTAGAGCCGCAACTTGGGCCTACAAGTCGCGACTCTAGGCAAGTCAGAGATGCATGGCTGCTGGAAGCAATTAGTGTCGTAACTTGGGCTTACAAGTTGCGACTTAAGGCGAAGTCAGAGGCTCAGCTAAGGGAAAAATTGGACATGAGCCGTGACTTGATATTGCATAAGTTGCGGTGCTTGAGGATTTACACGGAATCAGAAAGGCTCAAAAATAGACACGGGTCGCGACTAAGAGAAGGCCAAGTCGCGGCCCGGATATGAAAATTACACAATTTATGTAATTTTTTTTATAAATTTGTATTTAGGGTTTAATTAGGTTATTAGGTCAGTTTTTAATTACATTTTTAGAGACTAATTTTGATTCTTAGGCTAGTGATTATGCATTTTTATATTTTTCTTTCTTCTTTAAGCTTGTGAATCTTATGTTTTTGAATTATTATTTTGTTGATTTAGTCATGTCTGATATGAACTAAACAATTTTATCTAGGGTTTAATGTAGTCACTTGGATTTCTATCTAATTTAATTATGATGTTCTTTTGATTTTTCTTCTCTATTCTAATCTATATAATGTGTGTTTAATGCTAGGAAATACTTGATCAATATTTGCTTGATTTTATGATTTAGATTCAAAATTCGAAAGATGAGAATTGAATATGCTATCATTATATAGACATAGGTTGCATATTGGACGAAAGTACTTGTATGACTTGTGTAGTAATTAGGTTTCCATGCTTAATGCCTTCTATATGTTTAAGTTTATCACATAGATGTAGAAAACCTACATATAGGTTGAGATCCTATATCTTGAAAAAGAATAGGAATCGAATTATGTTAACTTGCTATTAGAATAGGAAGAAAGAAATTTAGAATTGATTAATAAAAATAGTAGAATGAAAAGTTGATGAAATTAACACCCTAGGTCTTTTTAATAGTGCTTTAAATCTTTTAATTAGTGATTCTTGTTCTTAGTTTTCTTTTATAATTTTAAAATTAAATTCATCTAAATTTTGATTTCCAAATAGAAATTAGAAGAATAATAAGTGGTACTTGGAAGATAGTCTTCATGGGAACGATACTCTACTTATCATATATATTACTTGAATCAATTACGTGCACTTGCTTATATATATTTTCGCGATCACAAAGCATTGTTATTCAAAGAATCATGTCGAAGGCAGTGCAACAACCTCCAAAAAGACGATTAATACTGAAGAAGAATGGGATTTTGAAGCATCTTTTGCAGTAGCAAAGTGCAAGAAGAAGGATGCAAGTTCTTAAGAAATGGCATTGACAACAGTCGTCCTAGAACAAATTAATTACAAGAGCGATTGGATTATTGATTCCGGATGCTCAATCATATGATTGGAGATAAGGAGAAACTACAAGATGTAACAACATACAAAGGAGAACATGTAGTGGCAACTGCAAATAATTAAAGATTGCCAATCACTCACATCGGTAAGACAGATGTAGTACCTCACTCTATTTCAAATCAAGTTCAATTACCAAATGTTTATCATGTGCCTGGAATGAAGAAAAATCTACTATCAGTAGCACAATTGGCATCATCATGAAATTATGTTGTATATGGTCCTAATGATGTCAAGAGTTATCGAAATCTTAAGATTTTTGGAAAACCATTGATAGAAGGGCGACGATTAGAATCTATCTACGTTATGTCATATGAGACTGCTTACGTAGATGAGGTTCGAAAAAATGAGACATCATACTTATGGCACGCCAGACTAGGACATGTTGGTTACCACAAATTAAAGGAGATGATGGAGAAAATGGTCCTCAAAGTTCTTTTACAACTTAAAGTCAAAAGTGACACTGTTTGTGCCGGATGTCAATATGGGAAGGCGCACCAATTGCCATACATGGAGTTAGTCTGCAGCCCTCTTGGAGCTAGTTTACTCTGATGTATTTGGACGAGTCAAGCAGTCTTCAATTGGTGGAATGTGTTATATGGTGACGTTCATTGATGACTTCTCCAAGTATGTATGGGTTTTCTTCATGAAAGAAAAATCTTAGACTTTAGAAAAGTTTAAGGAATTTAAAGAACAAGTAGAAGGAGAAGTAGGAAGAAAAATTTGATGCCTGCCCAATGATAATGGGGGAGAATATACATCTGATGAGTTCTCTCAATATTTACAAAAGTATAAGATACGTCATCAGTTAACGTGTCCGCATACACCACAGCAAAATTGTGTAGCAGATTGAAAGAATCGACATCTTGCTGAGACTTGTCGAAGTATGTTAAATGCAAAGAATGTGTCAGACAGATTTTGGGCTGAAGGAATGAGAATAGCAGCCCATATCATTAATAGGCTTCCTTAACCCAAGCTTGGCTTTTTATCACCCTTTGAGAAACTGTGGAAAATAAAACCCACAATTAGTCATTTTCGTGTTTTGGTTGTGTATTCTATGTCTTCATACCAGATCACCTGGGTAGCAAATTTGATAAAAAAAAAGCTATCAGGTGCATCTTTGTGGGATATGACAGTCAAAGGAAAGGGTGGAAATGTTGCGATCCTACTAGTGGTCGATGTTATGTATCAAGGAATGTTATGTTTGATAAGGCATCTTCATGGTGGTCTCCTCAAATGGTCATGCTACCTGATTCAGAAGAAATTGAAGACAAACTTCTTTTGAAAGAAGAAGAAGAGCAAGCAGGAGGAGCAAAACCTGATGACAAAGAACAGTTAGAGGAGTTAGGTTCCAGTGAGGAGTCAGATCACATGGCAATTTAGAATCCTTGGAAAACAGGAGAACATCAAAGCACACCAAATGAAGATGAATCACCACAAGATGGGAGTTCGTAAAACAATCTAAGGAGGTCAAATCAACAACCAAAGCCAAATCCTAAGTACGCAAATGCAGCATTGGCAAAGGCGGAAGCAAAAGAACTATTATCATATGAATAAATAAAAAAAAGAATTGTTAACAAGAAGAAGCTTGAAGAGATTCGGTAATTATCGGTAATGAGGGGGAGTGTTAGAAGTCATTACCGTATCTAAAATGCTCTAGAATTCTAGAATGTTCTAGAATGTACTAGGAAGAATATAGAACATTCTAGAAAGTTTTGGAAGAAACTTAAAAGTCATTAGCAACTCTAGAATGCTCTAGGAAATTCTAGAATGTTCTAGAAAGTACTAGGAGAAACCTAGAACATTATAGAAAGTTCTAGAAGAGTCTTAGAACTAATTAGACCATGTATAGATAGTTCTAGAATTATTTAGAAAATAGTAGAGAATAGTTAATTACTTAGAAAGTTAGAAAATTCTAGAATGTTTTAAATGACTCCTTGGTTGCCTATAAATAGAAGCAAAGTATGTGCCTAAAGTAAGTGAGAAAATAGTCCAAGTGTGTGTGATTACAAGAGTGTCTAAGAGAGTCTACTTGTTCAAAGTGTTCTAAGCTTGTATTACTTTTCAATAATAATAAACATAATTTCATATTGCCATAAAAGCATGCCCATGGCAACCAGAAAGATATTTCTAGAAGTCACTAATGGAGTTTGCATGTTCCATTTGCTAAGCACCATAATATATCATTCAAAAGGAATGGAAAAAGGTTTAAAGATCCATTCTTTGGTGCTCCAACAACATACCCTGAGAAACAAAATTTGAGTATCATATACACGAGCTAGACAATTTATATAGAATAAATAGATTTTTTCCCACGAATTATGATCACTATCAAATTGTGCTCCCCGAATAATTTGTGATGTTAAAAATTCCCCAAAACTATAATGTTATCGAAAAGGTTTTTTTTTTCTAGTTGCAGTCCTCATTCTTTACACTTTGTAACACTTAGGTACCGAAAGTTGATTTTGTATCAGTTAGGTCCCCAACATTTTCAAATCGTATCATTTAGGTCCACAAATGCTATTATTTATTTATTTATTTTTCTTTCAAAATACATAAATAAAATATAAAAAAATGTGAATCAATCTTTAAAAAAATTGGACCACTTAATTTTTGACAATATCAAACATGGCATTGAAAAAAAATTTATTTTCATCACATTTTAAAAATATTTAATAGTTTTACAAATTAAATTAGTGCTTCATTAAAACAAAATTTTACCTATATTTTTTTTAATATTAATAACTGAACTATCAAGAGATTATCAATATTTATCATATATATATTTATTTTTATTTTGTAAATTTTTTCTATGATGCAACTTATAACAAATCATACATATATATATATGCACATAAATAACTTTATATACACTATTAAGTTAAAAAAAATATGAAATAAATAAGCATAAACATAATAAAAATTGATAATATCAAGATAATCAAGATAATATAGTTATCAATATTAATTATAAAACAACTAGGTAATAATTTCTTTTAATGAAACATTAATTTAATTTTTAAAAAATATTATGTATTTTTAAAAATGTCATGAAAATATTTTTTTCTCATGTTATGTTTGTTATTGTCATAAATTAAATTTCCAAATATTTTAAGAATGATTCAACATTTATTTTGTATTTTTTTATGTATTTTAAAAGAAAAAGAAATAGAAATATTATTTTAGGACCTAAATGATATGATTTGAAAAGGTTGGGGACCAAACTGATACAAAATCAACTTTTGGGGTCCTAAGTGTTGCAAAGTGTAAAAAATGAGGATTGCAGCTGAAAAAAAACCCTTATTGAAATGTGAGACTTTTATTAAATTTCGTCATACGTGGCTAACAAAATATGACGTGACATTTTGGCCGTTGATGTGGTAGTGCCACATCAATATCACGTGTAGAATAATTTACAATTTTTTCCCTCGAACTTTGACCACTACTAAATCGTGCATCTTTTATTAAAAAATTAATTTAAAAAATTATTAAAAGGGAAAAAAACTTAGTTAGGGAAAAAAACTTAGTTTCAGGATTTATTTTTTATTTTTATTTTAAAATAGATTTATTTTATATTGTAAAAGAAAAGAATTGAAAACTTTTTATATGTTTTCTTAATCTTTTAAATTGCTTTTTAATTATTTTTAAGGTTTTAATTTTTAAATTAATTTTTTTAATAAAAGGAACACGATTTAGTAGTAGTCAAAGTTTGGGGGGCAAAATTACTAATTATTTCACTTGTGGCATTGCCACATTAGCAGCCAAAATGCTACATGACTATTTCGTTAGCCACCTAGGATGAAATTTATTAGATTCCTATGTTTTAGTAACGTGTATAGTTCATAAATTTTTTTTAATATCACGAATTATTCGAGGGGCACGATTAGAATCGGTCATAGTCTGGGAAGATAAAAATACTATTTATTCATTTATATAATTGCATTTAAGAAAATTGGATTTAAAAAAATTGGATATCACTAATGGTCACAACTTCACTTCACAAACAATACTCAGTATTGATATCAAACTTTGTTGAATCGCTGAAAGCTGCTAAAGAGTTATCTCTACTAGAATGCTTGCGTGCATTAGTCCAATAATAGAGCTGAACAAATAGAAACACAGTCAATTCTACATTCATACATTTGTCAAGAATTCCATAGCTAGATAGGGCTAAAGTTAATCTAAAGCTTGAGATAAAATATTTATAGTGTTAATTCAATTAAATATCAATTTATTTATTTATTAACAATTATTCTCATTGTAGGAATTTTCATATTTTGAGCGGATTCGATATGAAAAGATGTTATTTTGGCTAATAAAAAACACTGGAGTACTTTAATGATCTAGATGTATAGGTGTTGATATTCAAATGATTGAATGAGTTTATATTTTTTTTTGGACCCTGTGTTTTAAAAAATTTATTTTTGGACTTTATATTTTTTAAAATAGTTTAAATAGACTCCTAAACTCAATTTTGATAAAGAAAAAATTGAATAGAACAACACAGTTTTTAAGCAGAATGATTTTATTTTTGTTATGAATTGTTAGATTGGTGAATTATTTGCAATTTTAGTTGATAAAACTTTGACAAAAATTCGGTTTAGGGTTCTATTTGAACAATTTTACAAAACATAGGGTCTAAAAAATAATTTCTCAAAACACATGATCTAAATAAGTAATGATACAAAATACAGGGTCTAAAAATGTATAAATGATTTCATTTTTAGTAGGCGGATGCTGATGCTTGAAGACAATAATTTGGTATTGTTGACATGTGGCGTGACACACTTTTTGAGCCTAGTAAAGGGTGAGTTCATGTAGACACTGAGACAACATATGTAAGTGTCAACAATTTTCATCATTTAACTATAGTAGGAACTGTTTTTTTTCACTTCCGATTTGTATTTTTAGTATTTTCGACATATGGATAAGTTACAATTTTATTTTTGTATATGACAGTATATAATGTAGTTACATGAGACATCCCACAAATTTTCAGGAAATTCTGAAGTATATAGGATGCCGAAATCAAGATTCAAACAACTTGTTGCAGGCGTATTTGTTTCGATATTTATACGAGTGTGCAACAAACTATTTAAATTTTGATTTTGACATCCTAAATCATCTGAAATTTCTTAAAAATTTGCGGGAAGTCTTCTGTAACTACATTATACAATATCACGTAAAGAAGAATTACAACTTATTCATATGTCGAAGTGAAAACACTAAAATTACTTATAGGTATTAATTAAAAACAATCACTACTTAATAATTTTTCATACATATATTTGTTACATTTTAAAATAATAGCATATAATATATTTTAGAGAACCATATGACACAAGTTCCTGAAAGTTAACCATACCCAAGGTTCTAATGTCTCAATTGATCCAATTCAATTGGCAACTTCAATAATTGATGAAAGACGATAATGTCATGTTGGTCGACAAGGCAAACCCAAAATTAGAAAAGTGAAAATACATGCATCTTTTTCATGGGCTAACTTCAGTTTCTCCATCATACCTGATATATATAAATATATATACATATGAGCATTATTAATGGTTACTACCATGAATAGTTACTTTAATATTAATTATTGGATTAAAATCAATAATTCATATTTATAATTGTTAATTAATATTTCTAAAAATAAATTTTGATTTTTTCAAACTTTTGGAAAGGCTACCTGATAACATGATAGTCACATATTTATTAATTAAAGAATAAAAAATGAATCTTATTTAATATTCATTCTTCATTCTTGATTCATTCATTTTATCTATTCCATTAGAAAAAAAAATCATTTTGGAATTAATGAGAATAATTAGTGTGACCATTATTTTTCCAACTAATATTTATTACCTAATTAATCTAAAAAATTCGAAATTATTGATTTTATATATTTTATTTATTTATTTTCATCATCGTTATAATAATTCCTTATCAAAAACATATTTAGTGATCTATGGTAACCATCCACGGGTAATAACTATTGAGAAATATTATATATATATATACACACACTAGTGATGGAAGCTCATGCAAAACATGCACTGTTATTATAATAAAAAATATATTTATACAGAGACAAAAAATTATGTAAATATATAAATAATAATAATCAAAGTACATGATAAAATTTAATTTATATTAGAATAGCTATTACATAATTTTTCTCTATACAAATATGTTGTACCCTAAAATTAACACGAGTTCAATTATTCAGCTCGGGTACAGCTGAGAGGTAAATATGTAGAAAAATAACAAAGTAGAATATCTGGTTATTAATGATGTGAGCAACTCGAGACTCAATCCAGTTCGTGCACGATATACAGGTTATTATCTGACCAATACTTAAGGTAACAATCGAGTTCGAGACTCATGATGGTCAAATCCAACTTTGGGTGCTCTGAATTTACTACGAGCTCAGAGTAAGGTAGTTGTTAAACACGAGCTCGGGTGAGATATTCAACTCATGAGAACCTAGACATAACGCATACTGAAGGATCCCAGGAGATTCGGGGATTCTTTATACGCTCATTAATGACCAAGATGTATCATATATATATATATCATTTATTATCCGAGATAGCAGGAGTATATTTATTCTATTATCAAATCATATCCCAATGTAAATGAGAATAATCTGTTTTAATTATATACCTTATTTAATTACGCGGTTTATTAACACAATTACCCAAACTTGTCCATGAAATTCTCCTATAAATACTAGGAATATTGGACAGGAAGAAGGGGAACTATTATTTTTGTATTACCGAAACTCAGCAGAAATAGAGATAAAAAGTAATAATATTGACTCATGGACTAGGTGGATTTTCACCACTGAACAACGTAAAAGTTCTGTGCTTTTGAGTGAATGCTTACTATTTCATTGCAGTTTATAATCTAACTAATCTACCCGTTTAATTTCTAAATATACTGTTTGTAAAAAATCGCGTCAACAGTTTGGTGCTTTCATTGAGAGGAAATTAGTGCTTCACAAGTTCTAGTCAACTTTCATCATGGTGTTCACTTGATCAATGCATGATAATGAGATAGAACATCCTGGTGGGCAGGAGGCCCATCATTCTGCTGTTCCCAATGAAAGAGGCCCGATGTTCAGCAATGTCTGGGAAAACAACCGGCGGGTCAAGACGATACTGGAAGTTCAGCGTCACTAACGCCAAATCCTAATCCAGGATACCTGACTGCTGTCAAGATAGAAAATGCCCAGTTAAGAAGCCATCTCACTAAGGAAAATAGGAAGATTGATGAGGTCTTGGCTCGGTTACCCCCTCTTGCAACCGACATTAATGTCAGAAAGAGGAAAAGTGGGTCTCATAAGTCCCACAGGAATAACCAGTCTAAACTGAGTCGATCTGTTAGAACCGCCACTTCGAGTTCTGTGCCTTCAAGGCGAAACCACCAGAATGCCCAGCCCACTGGTCATCACAGGGGTCATCATCAGCATGTCAGTCGGCCGGTCAAGATTGCGACCCCAAGCTCTGTACCTTCTTCACAAATTCCTAGAAATGCCCATAACAATCCGCAGGGAGGGGCTGGGACAAGCTCACGAAGGCACAATGCTCCAACAAATCCTTCTGTGCCACGATCAGAGCCTCAGGTACAGAGAACTAGGGACATTGGAATAGAACCAAGGCGGGCTAGATTAGTCCGTCTTGATGGAACGAGGATAGCCTCGCCCATAAGGCATCCTTCGTCGCCTGTAAGACATCCAACACCACCTCGTCCTCAACGAGATGTTCCAGCTCATGGGAACAGTAGGAGAAATCCTCCCTCGTCCGCAAATACTTTCGCCCCACGAACGCGTGTTGAGAACCCAGGCCCTTAATCTCAATCGCGACCTGTAAGTGATCCACAATCTGACCTGCGCGATCATTTAAACTCACAGAGAATGTATCCATCTCGGGATGAGGATGTTAGCTGTACTTGACACGAGGGAGGTCCGTCCATTGTACGCGACAATGGGAATGCCCCACATAACCAAGCTCAAACTTGGAGGGACAATATCCCGTCAAACGTATATAATAGGACGGGAGCTGTTGAACAACCCCCAGCTAACCTAGGGACTAGGGACCAAACCCTTGAAAGACTGGCTCTAATGGAAGAGCAAATGAAAAGACTCTTATCTGGAAGGAAAAGGACGATTGCAACTCAGATGAGGATGCAACACATGTCGAAGTTTGATGGAGATGGAGATCCTTCTGATCACCTCGGAATGTTTAACACTATGATGATGGCCCATAATGTTGGGCTCGATCTAAGGTGTATCTTGTTCCCTACAACTCTGGTCGGACCTGCTAGACAGTGGTTTGAACAATACAAGAGGCATTCGATAAGCTCGTGGAAGAAATTTTCCTCCGAGTTTAAAAGAGCATTCCGAGCTTCGCAGGCAGCTCGAGTCGAAGCCAATTCATTGGCCAACGTAAAGAAACAACCTGGCGAGACATTGAAAGCATACCTTAGCAGATTTGCCAATGTTGCTGCATGAGATAGGGACGCTGATGACAGCTCCAAGCTCATGGCAATGAGAACGGGAATCCTCGTCGGGGGCGACCTGTGGAAAGAACTCCAAAGAAAAGGAGTTAAAAGCGTAGATGCATTTCTGGCTCGAGCTCAGGAATGGATACACCTGGAGGAGGCACGAGTTTCTGTCACAGGAACCAACTAGACCCCTGTCCAACCCGTTGGAGCAGTAACAGATGTTGCAGCTACGACTCAGGCAGTTATCCAGAATAACCAAGGGGGGAATAACAAAAGGAAGGGGAATGGTGAGGGCGACCAGAGCGGAACGAAGAAAAACAAGGCTGTGGAGAAGTTCCAAGCCCATTTACACTACTTATACCGACCTAACAGACACTCGTGAGCATATCTTTCTGGCTAATTCTAATTGCCTCCCATGGAAGAAGCCAAAACCTTTAAAAAACCAGAGGGCGAAGAAAGATCCTTCAAAATTGTACCGATTCCACAATGACATCGGTCATAACACTGATGACTGCCGGTAGCTGAAGGATGAAATTGAGACTCTCATTTGAGTTGGACCATTGGCTCAGTACGCCCAAAATTGGTAGCTCCCAATCAGCCTGTCGGGCAAAATTCTCAGTCAGTCCCAGGAGCTTCGATAGGCCAATTTGGAGCTCAGGCGAATCAGGTCGATCCTCCTCCAATAGTAGGAGGATATATAACCACTATTGTTGGAGGACCTCATTTGGCGAGCACGAGCAACGGGGCCTAAAAGAGGTACATCAATGAGTTGAAGGCTCATAACGGAGTGGAGTTCATCCTACAGCAGCGGCTATCGAAATAACAGTGATTAGAAAAGCAACCAATTATTTTCATGAAAGAGGATGCAAGCCACATCCAATTCCCACACAATGATCCGTTGGTGGTAACCGTGCAGCTCGCCAACCGAAGGGTACGGAGAATACTGGTGGATAACGGAAGCTCCATAAATTTACTTTTTAGGTTCACATAAACCCCATTGTGACTTCCCGCTAACTAGCTCCTTAGGATCGCCTCAAGTCACACGCTGCAGATTTACCCACATAATAATGTGGTTCTCACAAATATAGCATTAATATTCATATAATCATACAAGCATGCTTATCATGTAATCATGCATTAAATCAATAAATTCACACATAAACCAATTATGCCCATCCGGCACACTAATCAAGGCTCTTAAGACATATTAGCGATTTTGGGTCATTACAACTATCCCTTCCTACTGAGAATTTCATCCTCGAAATTTACCTGAATAGTTCGGGATACTAATCTCGCATCGCTGTCTCTAACTCCCAGGTCGCTTCCTCGAACTTGCTATTTATCCACAACACTTTAACTAACGGAATTGTCTTATTCCGTAGAACTTTTTCCTTTCGATCCAAAATCTTAACTGGTCGCTCTTCATAGGACAAGTCTGTCTGTAACTCTAAGTCCTCATACTTCAGCACACATGTGTCGTATCTGAAACATACTTCCGTAACATGGAGACATGGAACACATCATGAACTACAGGCAGCGACGGTGGCAAGGCCAACCTGTAAGCCAACTGTTCAATCCTCTCAAGAATCTCGAAAGGTCCAACAAACCAAGGGCTCATCTTGCCCTTTACTCCCAATCTCCTCACCCCTCTCAGTGGTGAAACTCGCAGAAACACATGATCCCCAACCTGGAACTCCACGTTCCTACGCTTGGGGTCAGCGTAGCTTTTCTGTCTACTCTGTGAAGCAAGCATTCTGGCTCGAATCTTTTCAATAGCCTCATTGGTCTTCTGAACCATGTCTGGCCCCAAATACTTTCTCTCACCTATCTCATCCCAATGAATGGGTGATCTGCACTTCCTTCCGTATAACATCTCGTAAGGAGCCACTCCAATCGTGGACTGATAATTGTTGTTATACGAGAATTCAATCAACGGAAGATACTTACTCCAAGATCCCTTGAAATAAATCACACATGCTCTAAGCATGTCCTCCAATACCTGAATCGTCCTCTCAGACTGTCCATCAGTCTGATGATGAAAAACTGTGCTAAACTTCAACTGGGTCCCCATAGCTCTCTACAGAGCTCCCCAAAACTTGGAGGTGAAGATAGGGTCTCGATCAGATACTATAGACTTTGGAACCCCATGGAGACGAACTATCTCCCTCACATACAATTCTGCATACTGTTCCACTGTATAGGTCAACTTCACTGGCAGAAAATGAGCTGACTTGGTGTATCTGTCTACTATTACCCACACCGAGTCACAAAGTCCCACTGTCCTGGGTAGTCCTCCCACAAAATCCATCATGATGTCCTCCCACTTCCACTCTGGGATACCCAAAGGCTGAAGCAATCCCGCTGGTCGCTGATGCTCAGCCTTTACCAGCTGACATGTCAAACATCTAGCCACATACTCCACCACATCCTTCTTCATCCCGGGCCACCAATATAATGTCCGTAGATCCTGATACATCTTCGTGGTACTCGGATGAAGCGAGTATGGCGTAGTGTGAGACTCATCCAGTATCTTTCGTTTGATCCCCTCATCTGCCGGAACACAAATCCCTCCCTGATATCGAAGCATACCAGTCTCAGAAACAGAATAATATTTAGCTGTCCCTGCCAAGATATGCTGTCTAACTTCCTGCAACTGTGCATCCACCAATTGTCCCTCCTTAATCCTCTCTAGCAGGGTCGACTGCAAGGTAATATTAGCTAACTGGCCCACCACCAATTCTATCTTTGCACTGGCCATCTCATCAGCTAACTTTCTTGAGATCTGGGTGGAACTGTACAAATGTCCTGGGCCCCTCCTACTCAACGCATCTGCCACCACATTGGCCTTCCCTGGGTGATAAATGATATCGCAATCATAGTCCTTAACCAGCTCCAACCAACGCCTCTGTCTCATGTTCAGATCCTTCTGAGTGAAGAAGTATTTCAAACTCTTATCACTACAAGAAAAAATGCTTTTAATAACACCGAAAATGTGTTATCAAAACATACGATAACACTTTCTGATTTGTTAAGACCGACTATGTTATCGTAGGTCAGGGTACTTTACATAACACTTTATCAGTGTTATACAGATGTGTTATTGTACTGTCAACGATAACACAATTTCTGTGTTATTTTAATATATAGATAAGTGTTGAATTATGTTATTTATAGTCGATTATATAACACTTTTTTTGTGTTATACTACACTTTAGTATAACACTTTTTTTGTGTTATACTATTCTTTAGTATAACATTTTTTTTTGTGTTATACTATACTTTAGTATAATACTTTTTTTGTGTTATACTACACTTTAGTATAGCACATGTGTTATATTAGATTAGAGAAACATAATCTTTTTTTACTTACACAAAACTAGGAAAACAAATATGAAAGTTGAAGCCAAATAAAGTAACATAAATAGATTTTTATTAATTACTCAAATGTAATTACAATATTTAGTCTACTAGTCTAGGCTTAAGAAATCATATTACAACATAATTTATGCCCAATTCAGATTCCTTTATCACTAAATACAAAACAAGAAATGTATACAAAAATTAGTGAAATACATTCTTCCATTCTAAAGGCCTCAACTACAAATGTTGTCAAGAATTGCTCCAAAGAAATCATCTCAATATACCTGCACATTGTAAAAAAAAAGTCCTTTTATTATTAAGAACATAAGACTTAAGCTAGTTTCCACCTGTAAGCATATAAAGTTTAAATTAAATTTGTAATAACTCCAAAACTTGACAAAACAACAAGGTATAGCAAGATGTACTACCATACAAAATAATGACTGAAGCAACAAAACATGAAACTTAAAACAAGGCTTGTGAAATGTATCAAGATAACAAATATATCTATAAGAGCAACACAGACAAACATCAACATTTAGAAATGGTCAGAGAGAGAGAGAGAATGAAAGAAAGGACCTATAACAACTGTTATGCTTGCAATGATCACTACTAAGATACCAAAATGAATTAAAAAAAAATCTGAAGCTTGAGAAGATGAGATTTTCAGATAACCAATACTAGACTAGATAGAATCTCACATCCATTATTGGAGGAAGAAACCTAAATAATTAAATAATTAACAAGAAACTAAGATATACCATAAACAACATGACACATGCATTATTTGAAGAAAAAATTGCTCATGAAACTTTACCCATGGCTGGCTATAACAACAGACATATTCATATAACAACAGAAGAAAAAGAAATCCCAGACCAAATGCAATATTCATTTATTTCATAAAATTATGCATAAAACAATATGAATCTACTTTCTCTAGTATAAGTATAGCTGTAATATCACAAAGATATCTTTTAAGTATAGCTGTAACAAATGACTCTGTGCATGAATATTACAGCTTCTGGATAGTTAAAAGCCTCACCTTCTCTAGTACTAGTCAAGCACAAAATAATGACAGAGTAAAGAAATTTTTGAACTTTTCTATCCTAAAGTTTACAGTATATGAACTAGTTACCCATTGGAATAAAATTAGTGCAAGTAAAATATATCAGAGAGAGCATAGTTACCAATGTCTCTTTTATTCCACAGCTAAACTCTCAACAGAAATTTAAAAGAATAAATGGAAAACACGAGATCACTTCACATGAGTATATGTAGAAAGCATAAGCTTAGATATGTAGAAGTACTAAACACATTTGGCCATATTATATATATGTAGTGTAGATTCATCATAACCCTAAATTATCTACCAGTGCTGATAGATAATTATCCAAAAGAGAAAAAACAACTTTTAAGCTATTGTTTGCAAAGTGTTAATAAGGACAACACAAGGATTCACCATTTGTATCGGCTAAATCCAAAGAATAACAAAGAAAACTAGAGAAAATATATAGAACAAGAAAAGATTCAAAAGAGTACAAGCAATACATCAAGTTTCACACATTATCTATTATCTCTCCAAAGCTTATCGCAATAAAACAATAAACAAAGTTTAAATATGCAAAAGAGCCATAAAACTAGTTTCTTATATACATATATAGACATCAACATAAAAATTACGATAGCAAGCATATAAAGATATAGCAAACATATTAAACTAGTTTCAGCAAGCAAAACAAGCCAGTGCAGAATTTGGCACAAATTATTCAATAGATTTAAATAACAGTAGAAAAAACTAAAAAACAACACAGATAACTATTGTAACGACCCAAAATCACTAATAGGGCTTAAGGGCCTTGATTAGTGTGCCAGGAGGGCATGTTGGGATTTATGTGTGATTTTATGAGTTAAATGCATGGTTATGATTTAAAGCATGTTATTTGACTATTTATTTATCTGTGATGCATGACTATGTGTATTAGTATGCATGTAGGCCCTGACTGTGTTTGAAGGGCATAATTGTAATTTTGGCCATGATTGGGCATAGCTGTATTGATATGTGAGAATTGTATTTTGTGATTTGGGCCACGTGAGTGTGGTGTTATTATTGTGATGCACGTGCCGAGACGGTCCTAGAGAGCTAGTTAACTCAAATGTCACAACGGGATTTTATACCCGGCTCGGGAGGAGCCTATGAGTAATTCGAGGATTTTGTAACGTAGTTCTTGAGAGATTTTGGTGACTGGTAATTTTGGTAACTTGTGTAGCTGTTAGTAACCATAGAGAGTAACAGGTTTTGATGGTAAAATGGTAGAATTGTAATGGATAGGAAATGACAAGTAAGCCCTTGAGGTTTAGTTAGGAAAGGATGAGCAAGGAGGGGTAATGTGGTAATGTGGTAATTTGGCAAGGGTAATAGGCAAATTTCAACTGGGTTATATAGGGGGAACGGTTTGGCACTTACCCATTTTGATAGTTTTATTCAAAATTTAGAAAAAAGAAAGCTAGAAGGAGACCTAGGACAAGAATGAGAAGAAGGAGAAGAAGAGGGGTGAAGGAGCTGAATTTGAGACTTAGGAGATGAATCAAGGATGCATAGGGTTGGATTCTTCATTCAAGGTAAGGATTCTAAGTAAATTTAAGGCTTGCTTTTGTTATGGTTTGAGGAATTAAAGCATTTTGAAGTTTGATTAAGTTTGTTTTTGGGTTTAATATTTTCTGAAGTTGAAAATCAAAGATGTGGATTTTGGGGATTTGATTGTGTGTTTGGGTTTCTTTGATTGTGTTTCTGAGTTGTTAAATGGTTCCTATGAACTTTGGAATTGAGTTTTGGGGTTGAGATATGAGTTTGGGCTGTTTTGGAGGTATTTTGGATGAAGGAATTGAAGGTGAGAAACCCAGAAGTTTCGGGTTCGTAAGGGCGCGCCGCGGCCCTGTTCTTGGGCGCCGCGGCGCAAGGCTGGTTCCAGGGGAGGTGTGGCCTCTGACTTGTTAAGCGCCGCGGCCCTGTAGGGCTGAGTCGCGGCGCTAGGCCATTTTCAGGACACCAAAATTTGCATTTTTCAGCTTTTGCTCCGGGGGTTCGGGGGATGTTTCCGATGATTTGTTTTAGGAATTTGGGAGTCCCGAGAGTGTGGGATTGGTCCCGGGAGACGGTTTTATGATTTGATTAGTCTTGAGGGATGTTTCTTGTGTGTTGTGACTAGGTTATTGGAGAGGCTCGTGCTAGAGGACCGTGCTCGCGGCTTTAGTGCATCAGGAGGCTCGGAATACATGTAAGAAAACTATAACACCCGTAGGATAGGGCGTGGGCCCATAGTGTGATTGCCGGGCATGGCCCTATATTGCATGTTGCATGATGAGATGATTGCCGGGCATGGCCCTATATTGCATCACATGTTAGGGTGCAGATTTAAAATAAATTGGCATATGTTTGAATGATTGCTTGATTTATGTTATATATGTTTGTAATGAAATGAACGGCAAGGGCCGAGTGAGGCGTAGGCCGGGTACGGCAGCGGAGCCGAAAGTAACACCTATCACATGGGATGCTATAGTCAGGGCGGGGCCCGGTGGATACATGAGTTATCCTTGCGGTGAGAACCGATACCCCAGGGCTTTGGTAAGGTTTCTGGGGCGGCATGGCCGTGTTTGCTTAGTCTAATGGTTGACTTGTTTATTTGTGGATTATCTGTTATGATAAACTGTATACATTGCATATGTTATGTTCTGCATGAGTTTTCTTGCTGGGCTTCGGCTCACGGGTGCTCTGTGTTGCAGGTAAGGGCAATGACTGAGTCAACCAACCATGAGTACGGAGAGCGTGAAGCGACGCGTACATGTTTGGCTTGCCCGACTGCTTTGGTTGGGGGTTTATTCGAAAATGGCTGTAATAATCTATGATTTTATGATTTCTCAACTGTAACCTTATTTCAAGATGTAATTAGTTTTCATACCTTATTTTGGGATCCCAAATGTTTAATGATAGAAGTTTTAATG
Organism: Humulus lupulus; assembly: GCF_963169125.1. Lineage (NCBI taxonomy): Eukaryota > Viridiplantae > Streptophyta > Magnoliopsida > Rosales > Cannabaceae > Humulus > Humulus lupulus. The sequence goes on from NC_084802.1 coordinate 94,944,437, forward strand.
AAACGACGCATTTTCAAAGATTACAGCCTTAACTTTTAATTAGTCACACTTTTGTTCAAAAACCTCGGTTAGCGAGTTCATTGCACACTGTTTTGTCTTAAAAACTCACTTAGTAACGGCTCTAAGGAAGTAGGGCGTTACAACTTGGTATCAGAGCGAGCCAAGGTTTATTGGTTCTGGAGATCGACCGAACATGTACGCTCGCTGTCAGTGACAAGCTCGACTCAGGGTTGGTTGGTATGAATGATTGACATGTCTGAATATATGTTTGAATGCCCTGTTTGCCTGCTTATTTATATGGAGCATGAGGAATGAAATGACATATGCATGAGATGCTGTTGGGCTGGGCCCTTGAATATTGCATGTTGAGATTGATGCATGCTGAATAATACTATTATGCATATGGATGAATATTGGCATAATGGTTCGCATATTGAGTGTACGTGGTTAATTTTCTGGATTAAATTCATATGTTATATCTGTATATTGGCTTGTATGAAGCATGATGAGTATGGATATACTTAGTGAGGTTAAAATCTGGTAGTTAAATGTATATTATTGTGGACTTGACCTAGTATATGCTTGTATGTGCATTATACCTGTGGATATTTGGATCTAGTTGTGGGTTGGTTCAGGGTATGAACCTCAGAGTTCAGGAGTTGGGTCAGTTTTGACAGGTGAACTCGAGTTGTTGGTTCCTAGAAGGGTGTGGACCTGATATTGGGTTGAAAGGGGGATTCTAGATATAAGTTGGAGTTGAGATCTCCAGTTATCCCTGAAAGCAGCAGCAGAGAGTCGCTAGTGTGTGAGTTAGCTGTGGAGTTTGTTGGTTAAGATGGGATGGAAGAACAGCGGATTTCTCTGGGGAAATAGCTGATTCTGATGTGATTAACAGTAAGATTACCAGTGCTGGCTTACTGTGAGGGTATGGACGGAAAAGGGTATTAATGAAAGGCTTAAAGGGTGTTATCCTCGGGTTTTGAGGAGAGTACCGGCTGACAAGGAATTTATCAATAGGTGAGCAGAGTTAACTCCACCCTTGGTTAAGAGGATGAGAGATCCTGATTAGAGGGTTGTGTTAAATGTTGAGGCAGAGAGATGCCCGGAAATGGTACTCGGGCTGAAGTACGGGCTTATGGGTTGGAAAGAACCTAGATGATGAATGGTTAGAAGAGATTGTAAAGACATGATGAGAACCGTGGAGACGGGCAAATGTTTAAGTCTGGTTTGGACTGTTAGGGGTAACGACAGCGTAGATCAATGGGTTTGGTGAATTGGATAGTTCATTTCAGAAATTTATACAGATGGATGTATTTGGAATTGGTGGCGACCCATTTAAGGATATGAGATCTGGAATAGTCTAAGGCATTCGGGCAGCTCTGATGTAAGGACTTATCGTCTGCATGTGGATGGCGGAGAGGGCCATGTGGTTCGAGGAACTGATGGTTGATGTCTAGAGCATGAGTGCTAGAGTCGCTATGGCGGTGCTTCTTAGGATGGAACTAGTAAAGTTAGATTCGTGATAATCGAGTTAGAGGAACCCCGGATAGTTCTATGGCTTCTGGTTTGCCAGAAAGGGGGAAAAGTCTGATTGATAAGATGGTACTTGTGTTGATAGAACGCAGCGAGGTTGGATTCTCACTTTTGAGGGGAAAGGATCCCAGACAGTGCTTGGGCACCTAATTTGAGATTTGAAAGAAGTTTGGTTACTAAGGTGGTGGTCGAGCTGGCGACAGGAACCAGGGAGGTTATTGGTATGCGTGAGGGAGAGGATGCCACCTGAGAGGAGGTCAGGCGAGGGCATGACGTCTACATGGAATGACTCGGTATGATAGAATGGAATTCCCGTGGTGAGGGAACAGAGAACTTGAATGCCTCGCTACTTTCGTAGTTCGAGGCCGATTCCTCGAGGGTGAGTATTTAACAGAATGGTTTATGCTTTGGTCATGTAACGAACTGGAAGGACTCGGTGTTGAGAATGTCCAGTGAGAGAGATGGACATAGAGAGGTTTCCTCAAAGGTGCTATTTGAGAGGCTGAGGATAGTAATACTTATTAAGAAGAATTAAGAAACTCTGGCAAATGGATTGTAGAGGATACCTTCTGGAGTATGCAAAAGAGACTGAGTGGAAACTGAGCTGGCCAGTGGAAAATTCTGTGGGTATGAAAAGAAATATTTGGGAGTACTTCAAGGTCGGACTACAGGTAGGATTGGTATAAGGAACGGTGTAAAGGACGGTTATGGCTGACAGAAAATCTATTGAAGCAACGAGGGAATTCAACCTTGGGGTAGCCAGAGTGTTATACTGAGAGGATTATTAGCATCGTCGGGTTAGAACGGAATGTGCAAGGTTGGATACAAGGTGGGACGATTTCCCTAAGAAGTGATCTATGACCTGGTGGTTACCAGTTGGAAACCGAGGATAGAGACAGTTCGGGAAATTGTCTAGTTTGCACCGGGTAGGGTGTGAGGAGTTGGTAACAAAGATTCTGGAATGGTTCAAGCTACAACAGCACAGGTAAGTTCTTTAGACAGAGAATGCATGAACAGTATGGACGAGTCCCCTTCAAGCTCACGAGCAGTGCATGTGGATTACTCCCAGACGGAAATGGTGAGCAACTGATTATTATGCTGCAGACGTTAGTACCTAGAAGGCAGAGTCTCAGGTAAGGTTCTACGGAGTGTTAGATGGGTGTCATCAGGAGTACTCAGATTAGAGCTACAAGGAGAAAGGCTAGGCATGAGGAGATTTGATCTGAAGCCGCAAATGAGCTAATGAAGAACGTCTGAAGAATTGAAGGCATAACAAGACTGGTAAGCGCGTCATCTATTGCACAAGCATCTCCGGGGACAACTACATCAGAGATGAGGAGAACAGTAAAACTTGAGGTTAGACGGACTGAGTGGTGTCACATCAGAAAGAAATTCAGAGGACAAGGTAAGAATTGATTGATACCTAGTGAGGCCGGATTGTGTGTGTGTTAAGGTTAAGTAAAGAGTGATTGCATAAAGGATCTGATCTATGATGAGGGTATGGAATTGTGGGAGTGCATCACGGATTGTGCACGCCCAGGTGCAATTGACGCGAGGGTGGATTGAACCTTGCGGGAGATGAAAGAATGGATCATGGTTGATATCCTTGGAGCGTTAAGGCGATTGTTGTGCATGGCATAAGGTACTTGAGTGTTGGGTATTAGTAAGAAAGATAACGTTGAGGCGCAGATGCGGTGAAAAGTAATAAACGGATGATCAGTGTTTGAAATCCTCGATTGAGCAAGGGGAGATATAATTGGAGGCGGAACTCCTAGCTGTGAGGCGTGTGTCAGTGAAAGAATAACACCATAGATTGTAATGAAGAGGACAAGGCAACGACTGAGATTGGCGTAACATTAGTAGGTATGATTAACTGGTGAGGGTCACTGAGCTATGGAATCCGAAGTGTCGGCTTGGGTCGAAGCAGAGAAGAACCCTACTAAGGTGGTACAAGTTAGGATACCAGGAATGGATGAAGGATCCAATTAGATTTGGTTTGCGAATGAGAATTCTGAATGGATATCATTCCACCTCCTAGGGTACGTCGTACCGGGAGGGTCGAGCGGGTGACAGAGTCTAGTGTTTTCCTTTGGACCCTGAAGGGTTAGGTGATGTGGTGGTGCATCGTGGGGATAGACCACAATAGACCTTAAGTAAGACGTTTGGACATGAAAAGTTTTAACTTTGTTGTTTGAGTTAATGTTGTTGGGTCAAGTGAACTAGTTTCAGGATGGAGCGTCGATGATATCGAATTGAGACCCTATAGTATTTTAAATTTTGGAATGGACCTAGAGAACGAAAAGAACAGAGTGGGAATCTGGGATTATCAGTTGATTGCAAGTGAATTGGCAGTCTGAAAGTTTATCAGATAACTTAAAGAATTGAGCGCCGAGTAGGCGAATACTTGAGATATTAAGGGAAGTGTAATCCCTGATGAATTAGCTGTGGTGACAGTTGCTGGTATCTTGTTAATGTAATGCGACATAGGGCTTGATAAGAGGTGAAGCATAGTGAATACTACGGTTTGGCTTTAGTTCAGAGAGAAAGCCAGAGAGGTCGTTGAAACTTCTTAAGGCAGGAGTGTCTGCCTATTTGAAAGAATTAAGAGCTCGTAAGTTGTTAAATTATGAGGAAATAAAGCTTTGGAAGGAAAGAGTTGCATCTCTGCGTAATAACAGACAAGGATCTGTAAGGTGTTCAGAGAAAGAAGGGAGAATTCTGACTCTTGATTCAGCATAAAATTCTGGAGTTTTACCAAGGGTTAGGCCAGCAGGGCCTACTAACTGATTCCATCTAGTAAGGTGATGACTTTTGAGTATCTCTGGAATCAGGAATAAGACAATGAATTGGTCATTGTAATCTGGGCAGACCCTGAGGTTTCAGCAGGGTTGTGGTGTTAACAAGAAGCTATCAAGGTATGGCTATTAGACGAGATCTTGCGGGGCAAGATTGTTACTCCTGAAAGAGTGTTGTTGGGAACTAAAGTAAAGGTGGTGGACCTTGGGATTCAGGGTCAGAGTTGCGGGTTTACTGACTGATGTGTTTGGACAAATTTCGAGGACGAAATTTTTATGAGGAGGGGATAGTTGTAACGACCCAAAATCACTAGTAGGGCTTAAGGGCCTTGATTAGTGTGCCAGGAGGGCATGTTGGGATTTATGTGTGATTTTATGAGTTAAATGCATGGTTATGATTTAAAGCATGTTATTTGACTATTTATTTATCTGTGATGCATGACTATGTGTATTAGTATGCATGTAGGCCCTGACTGTGTTTGAAGGGCATAATTGTAATTTTGGCCATGATTGGGCATAGCTGTATTGATATGTGATAATTGTATTTTGTGATTTGGGCCACGTGAGTGTGGTGTTATTATTGTGATGCACGTGCCGAGACGGTCCTAGAGAGCTAGTTAACTCAAATGTCACAACGGGATTTTATACCCGGCTCGGGAGGAGCCTAGGAGTAATTCGAGGATTTTGTAACGTAGTTCTTGAGAGATTTTGGTGACTGGTAATTTTGGTAACTTGTGTAGCTGTTAGTAACCATAGAGAGTAACAGGTTTTGATGGTAAAATGGTAGAATTGTAATGGATAGGAAATGACAAGTAAGCCCTTGAGGTTTAGTTAGGAAAGGATGAGCAAGGAGGGGTAATGTGGTAATTTGGCAAGGGTAATAGGCAAATTTCAACTGGGTTATATAGGGGGAACGGTTTGGCACTTACCCATTTTGATAGTTTTATTCAAAATTTAGAAAAAAGAAAGCTAGAAGGAGACCTAGGGCAAGAAGGAGAAGAAGGAGAAGAAGAGGGGTGAAGGAGCTGAATTTGAGACTTAGGAGATGAATCAAGGATGCATAGGGTTGGATTCTTCATTCAAGGTAAGGATTCTAAGTAAATTTAAGGCTTGCTTTTGTTATGGTTTGAGGAATTAAAGCATTTTGAAGTTTGATTAAGTTTGTTTTTGGGTTTAATATTTTCTGAAGTTGAAAATCAAAGATGTGGATTTTGGGGATTTGATTGTGTGTTTGGGTTTCTTTGATTGTGTTTCTGAGTTGTTAAATGGTTCCTATGAACTTTGGAATTGAGTTTTGGGGTTGAGATATGAGTTTGGGCTGTTTTGGGGGTATTTTGGATGAAGGAATTGAAGGTGAGAAACCCAGAAATTTTGGGTTCGTAAGGGCGCGCCGCGGCGCAAGGCTGGTTCCAGGGGAGGTGTGGCCTCTGACTTGTTAAGCGCCGCGGCCCTGTAGGGCTGAGCCGCGGCGCTAGGCCAATTTCAGGACACCAAAATTTGCATTTTTCAGCTTTTGCTCCGGGGGTTCGGGGGATGTTTCCGATGATTTGTTTTAGGAATTTGGGAGTCCCGAGAGTGTGGGATTGGTCCCGGGAGACGGTTTTATGATTTGATTAGTCTTGAGGGATGTTTCTTGTGTGTTGTGACTAGGTTATTGGAGAGGCTCGTGCTAGAGGACCGTGCTCGCGACTTTAGTGCATCAGGAGGCTCGGAATACATGTAAGAAAACTATAACACCCGTAGGATAGGACGTGGGCCCATAGTGTGATTGCCGGGCATGGCCCTATATTGCATGTTGCATGATGAGATGATTGCCGGGCATGGCCCTATATTGCATCACATGTTAGGGTGCAGATTTAAAATAAATTGGCATATGTTTGAATGATTGCTTGATTTATGTTATATATGTTTGTAATGAAATGAACGGCAAGGGCCGAGTGCGGCGTAGGCCGGGTATGGCAGCGGAGCCGAAAGTAACACCTAGCACATGGGATGCTATAGTCAGGGCGGGGCCCGGTGGATACATGAGTTATCCTTGCGGTGAGAACCGATACCCCAGGTCTTTGGTAAGGTTTCTGGGGCGGCATGGCCGTGTTTGCTTAGTCTAATGGTTGACTTGTTTATTTGTGGATTATCTGTTATGATAAACTGTATACATTGCATATGTTATGTTCTGCATGAGTTTTCTTGTTGGGCTTCGGCTCACGGGTGCTCTGTGTTGCAGGTAAGGGCAATGACTGAGTCAACCAACCATGAGTACGGAGAGCGTGAAGCGACACGTACATGTTTAGCCTGCCCGACTGTTTTGGTTGGGGGTTTATTCGAAAATGGCTGTAATAATCTATGATTTTATGATTTCTCAACTGTAACCTTATTTCAAGATGTAATTAGTTTTCAAACCTTATTTTGGGATCCCAAATGTTTAATGATAGAAGTTTTAATGAAACGACGCATTTTCAAAGATTACAGCCTTAACTTTTAATTAGTCACACTTTTGTTCAAAAACCTCGGTTAGCGAGTTCATTGCACACTGTTTTGTCTTAAAAACTCACTTAGTAACGGCTCTAAGGAAGTAGGGCGTTACAACTATAGAGCCTAATATGCTCCATAGAGCCTATCATTTAACCATATGTATTATGCAAAAGAATAAGAAAAAATCTAACTTGTAAGATGACACATTTAACAACATTAGCAAGTCACCCATAATAAAATATTTATAATAGAATAAAACATAAAGAACAATAGAACGAATTGCAACTTTTATTAGGAGACAATACCTTCAACACAAGATTTCCTTCAAACCATTGCATGGAGCCTTATAAGAACTGAGCAAAAGGATAAGAGACAGAGAAAAAAAAAGGGGGATAAGTCTTCCAAAAATAAGATAGTAACTTAACATACAAATAAGAGCAAAAATAAGACACTTGAAACATATTTATTAAGTGCAGTGCAAAAGAGATCACACAGTTTTAAGCTCACTTATACCTGTCAATTCAGGAATAATGACAAGCAAAAATAAGGAACTATCTATCAACCACCAAACAACTAAGAAGCCAAATACTCGTGCAAAAGAGATCACACAGTTTTAAGCAAACAAATCCCAGCTCCAAACTTATGATCAACCAAAACCAAGGAACACTTACCCAAAAGGCAAAGCACTAGACACTTCTTAGGAAATTTGGTTGACGAAGAGGCTATGAAAGTAACAACTTCAATAACCTGCTGCTGAACCTGCACTATTCAAACTCCAAGCCTTAAATAACTATCTTCACAGCCAAAAATATCCACAAAGGTAAAAAAGACAGATATCTGCAGCAATGAAACCTTTAAATACCTGGACATTTTTCTCACTCCAGCCAGGGACAACACACAGTAAATGAATCAATAACTCAACCCAGTGGTCTAGGTCTGATAAACCTTCCACTTGTTGTTTAAATGAAGATATTGCTGCAAAAAAAGTCATTTTAAGTAAATAGAAACTAAAGCATCCAAAAAGATATATCAATTCCACTCCCATAAGGATTTTATCTAAGAAATATATTACACTATTATACTAATTCTTTAATGTAAAATATCTGGAAAAGCTTAGTACCATCAAAAGTAATATTTTTGTATAGTTACTGCTTTCATGGTGTCTCGGTGTACATGAGGTGCTACGAAAAGGAGGCCAACTAAGTTTTGTGTCCTATATGATGTGTTTTAGGCAAAAAGGCCAGAGTTAGTAGATCACTTGTTTCTGCATTATAATTTTTCTATATTGCTGTGGTTTAAGTTATAAAGAGAGTTTAAAATAGCAGTGAGCTAAGCCACAACATTGCTCCGATCTCTTGGGATATGTTTTTTCGGGTGACAAGAGGTTACAGATGTATATTGTTGTAACAATGGCTATCTACTGAGCTATATGGCTGGAACACGGTAGAAGAATCTTTGCAGATGTTGAGGAAGGTTTATAGATATTTTGCATCGCCATTCAATTATATGATGCATAAGAGTTCAATGATATTTTGTTTTAAGACTTGGTATGGTAGTGGAGTTTTATTTTACATTTGTAATGTTATTGTAGGCACACTAATATCACACTCCCCTTGTATTATTTCGTCAAAAATTCAAGTATAGTTTCTTTTCAAAAAATAAATAATATATAGTGAAATGGATAGACATTAAAGGTAGAAGCCATGCCTAGTGTGATTGAATAACCAATAGGAAACAATCACAATTAAATAAATAAAAAATCACCTAATTTTTTATTAAACAAATCAGTATCATTATAACAAACCTTCAAGCCGTTCCTTCCACACAACACTCTTCAATTTGGAAATAGTATCTGCTTGTACAAGAGAACCCAATTTGCTTTTAATCTCTTCAAGACCCATTTCAGATGGCTGCAAATATTCAGAAAAACAGTGAGACAAAAAGATGTAGAATTTGAAGTAAAAATTAGAAAACTCACATATCAAGATCAAAATAACTTCAACAACCTATGAACAAAAATAATTAACAGTGTCAAGAACTCATAGCTGCTTGAACAGGCCTCTTCCCACTAAGCATGCTTGCTGCTGACTTTTTAACAAATGAAGCATCTGATGCCTGCATACATTAAAGACGTAAATAATTATCCTTTCTCGTTGGAGGTCTCAAGGATCATTCTTAACAAACAAAAAAATACACGCCAGTAGGTGGAAAAATCATGTTTATTGACCAAATAACTTTGTAATCCAGAAGAATATTAACTAAAAGCATGTAACATAGCAACATTACATGCAACCTCTCAACATAGCATTGTTCTTTAACTTCCATAAATCCATTATATAAGAAATAACTCACCTCATGAGAGGATGCAGTTGCACCAGAAGCTTGGACTGCTGCTCACACAACAATAAGTATGCACACAAGGTTATAAAAACTCACAAGAATGTTGAACAAATTAGTGATATAAGAACTGATGCTATAAAGATATTACAAACCTGAGCTTGTATTGGTGGATGTGCCACCTTCAGAACCTGAAATCATTTCAGAAAGCTTCTTTCTTCTAACATCATCAAGTTTCTCAAGTGACCGCTCCAAGGGTCTCATACCAACCAACTAAATAAAATGGGCAAAGAAGAAATAAATCCATACCATCAATAATCAAAATTCAGAATTAAGCAGCAAAAGCACAAAATTGATAAATAAATAAAACGATACCTTAGCTATCGCTGCCAAAGCTGAAAAGGCTGCATCCCTCACATCTGGAGTCCCATCATTGAGGCACTGTGAAAAAGTAAGAAACGATAATATAGATAAGAGAGTCCATGAAACACCATGAACAGGATAATCCATGGTCAAAAATAGGTTGCACCATTATTTTTTTATTTCCCTTTGTCTTCTAGATTACAAATTAGAAAGTAAGAGCACCAAACCATGAATTAGTGCTCTAAACTCATCAAAACCAGTACTGAAGCTGTCTTCTAAAATAAATGGGAATAAGCAATGTTTAGCACATTTTACTCAACTGATTGTTCAAAAATATGAAATATATTACAACTACAAACATAAATGCACTTACCTTCATAAGGATAGGCACATAGTCCTTGTGCACCTTTAAAATAACAGCCTTGTTACTTGTTTCAATACAGAATGTTACCCAGTTAAGAGTTGATGACCGTACAAGAGGAACTTTATTTTTTACAGCTGTCTTAATATCTGCAATAGACAACATCCATTACAGTTTGGGCAAAATCAAAATTACCACCTATCAAAGCGATTACAAACACTCAAATGCAAATAATTTATGTCGTCTAATCTCTAATAAAAAAAAAACTTAAACCAAAAACATAGTAAGGAATCCTATGACAATACTATATTCTGAATTAAAGAACTACAGCGTAGGATAAAGATATACTTGCCTTCCACAATGTCAGCTAGACTTAAGCACCCAGCTGTATGCATTGCTTGAAGACTTTGATTTAGTGCCTCAGTAGAGGCAGGTTTTTTCTCTTTCAATTTTCCTTTATAAAAAAAAAATAAGAGAGAGAGAGAGATAAATCAAAGGAGTTAGATAAATGCAATAAACCAATATCCCTTCTTCAATCTTTATTAAATTATTTCTAAGAAAAATCTGAGATAAACCAGATCAAAATATATATTAAAAGAGAATTGAATAAAAAAAAATCACTTTATATACAAATCAAAGCTACGATCAACATCATTTGAACTTCTAAAAAAGAATCTACTCGTATGACTAAGTGCACTTTTATTAATAAGAAAAATGAATGTACAAGTCAAAATCCAAAAAAAAAAAATACCACCATGCTCAGTTGTAAGTAACTGGCAAAAAGTAAATGAACACTTGAACAACTTGGTTACATTCAAACAGTCTGTTTGCATTTTAAGTTGATATAATATTATTTTTTTAGCTAGCAAAAAATGAACATATATGTTTATTAGCAGTTACTCCACAAAAGTGGTGTAGAAGATACTCCAGACTATTTCTCTCCAATTTCAGTACCCTTGAGGCCTGAGGCAAAGAAAAAAGAGAAAAACAATTCAATAATGAAATAATAGCAGATAAATGTTTAAATAATTATTAGGTGGAGGCATTTCAAAATTTAGAAGAGTAACAACACAGCTCACAGTTACTCCTAATTAAAAGGAAAATCACTATAGCCTAGTTCTATAATCACTGCTCACATATGGTATTATGTTACCATTAGAATATCAATTGACAAAATTTGAAGCATTATAAGAAAAACAAAATTAGTCAGCAACTACAAGGCAGGACATATGGTATTATCTCTCTACAACTGCTCACATATGGTATTATCTCTCTATTTAAGCCACGCAAGTCAATCTTTAGCCCCAATACTTTTTTGTTATTTTACCAATTACGTAAAAGGGAATTGCAGAAAGAACTAAAAATTATGAAAGAAAAAAAATAGACACCAAAAGAAAAAAATCAATCAAGTGAAAAAATTGATAAAGTATTTGGAGCAAGGTAATTATCTGAAACAACTAGAGACATTAAGGCCAAGTGTCAATCTCATTTCAGATAATCCACTCCATTGTCCTTTGTTCTGCTTCTTCATTACATTTATCTAATATTTAGCCTATGTGCTTATAGTATATATACAGAGAGGAGGGGGTAGATGGAGATGGAAACAGATTTGCAGATTATTGAGGGACACTCTAAGAGACAAATTTGTATTATATGTAAGGAAAATTGGACTGAAGAAAATTACATAGAAAAAATCAAACCACGCTTCAAAACAAGATATTCACATCCATCTCAATTTGCTATGACCAGTTAATTCAGTCCAAGACACAAATTTTTCTGCTTAAATAATTAGGCTGCTTCAAACAATAAAAGGAACAAAACACAAGTTAATAATCCAATTAGTTTGACTACCTGGTGAAACAAAATTGCAAGAAAGAGCAATTTGTATTGCAGTATTCTGCTGGTCACCAGTAAGCATCCAGAAATTGATTCATGCTTTTCTTAATGCCTCTATTGTTTCTGGTACCCCATCCTGACAATTATAGTTTAAAATATCACAACTATAAGTATCTAGTACAATCCAAGCAATAGTATCCCTATTCTAACTATGCTTCCCCTTCTACTGAGCACTCTGCAATTAGTAGAAAATATACACACATATATATGTTAGAAAAAAGTAATAAGTGCATTATGTCACCTGTAAACGGTCTTCTATTGTGGTAACCCCAAGGATCACAAGATCATGTTCTAATCTTTGACAGACCTCAGCTAGTCTCCATTGCACAAAGTAGGGAAGTAAAGGGAGTGGATAGACAGAAAACTCATGACATGTGAATGAGTTTGTGTGCTTTAGGTGTTTACCTCTCTATCAACCACTGTACTACTAGCCTCTTTAAACATTGAAGACCATTCCTGATACTCATCTTCCTCCAAAATACGCCAAGCAAGACAAAGTGTACGAACACTTAATTGAGCATATTGTTCCACAGCTTCAATAAATGTCCTTGTCTGCTGCCCTGAGGTGCATTGGAAACCATCAAACACCAATACGAACAATATGCATTAACCATATATTTCTAGACATCTAGTAGCATATATAACAGTAAATAATTGAGAACTAATATACATGAGCAGATAAAAAGAATCAAAACCTACTCTGTGGGGGCTTATATTAAAATGAATTATAAGAAATCAATTAGTGCGAAGGTTTCAACAAGAAATATATCAATCCCCTGAGCCAAGAAACTCCAACATACTTCACCTTATAGGTGACTAAGAAAGGGAGGCATTAAAAAGTACAATTAGATTTACCAGCACTTGCATACGGAAGAATTGCTTCATCTGCACCCTTTGATAAAAGAATAATATTCCCATTCTGGCAATCCTTCACCACAATTGACATTCTTTTCCTATCCGAAGTAAACTCCAGAGTTTCCAAAACCTCATATCGAAGTGTAGAAGCATTGAACTTGATCTCTGTAATATATTGATCAATACCAAATAGCCAAACCTAAGATCAAAACAGAATATCCAAATAGCAAAGAACAAACCAGCGTACCAAGAATATTTCCACTTTTATTGAAGAAAACCATATGGAATTGAGCAGCAGCTTGGACAAGTGCATCCTCATCCTGGGACTGCGCCTTGTACATGATAGCACCACTTTTGCTACAAAGAGCAAAAGAAATATGCAAAGATCAGAATCCGTAAATAATTGCATTTATTTTTCTTTCATATCTCCTACATGCTATCACAATAAATGGTAGTCTTCTTAATCTATGGGAAAATCAAAAGATTGTAAAACCATCAAAAACAGAAAAAAAATATATTGAAGCAAAATCACCTCTGTACTGGTATTACTGTATTACATATTGCCATTATTGTAAGGAACCGTATAACATCAGGAGAACCGCTTGCAACAACATTGAGCAACCTTGCATCTTTTTATCATAAAACAAAACTAATCAGAAAATAAAGTTAAATTATAATCCAAAAAAGTCCTATATCTGTCAATGATATCAAATCAATGACAGAAATAAATTAGCCAATCACCAAGCCCATTTAAAACAAATACTACATTTTCTTTATTATTTGTCTTTGAACCTACATATTAACATATGAGCAATTGAACTATGAACATAACCACATAGCCCAACATTCATAGGTCTTAAACAAATCATTCAGAGGCCTGTTTGACATGGCTTTGAAACTTTTCCAGAGCCTAAATGTTACTTTTTTAAGTGTTTGGATGAATTTTGTTCTTTTTTTTTTTTTGAGGAGTGCTTGGATGAATTTTCAAAAGTGTTTTATGAATTTTCAAACTCTATCAGGAAGTAAATGTCCATTAACTTCTTCATAAAGATCTTTTGAATAAAAAAGGGAAGTTGTTTTCAGTTTTTTTTTTTTTTAAAATAAAAACTTAGATTCCACTATATACAATAATATATGATCTCCATTACTTTTGCTTCATGCCAGATGCCAAATACAAGGGCATTCAGGCATGGGATGCCACAATAGATAATACCTCTCTAATTCACCAAGAATTGTTTCATCACTATTACTTTCTACAGTAACAATACTGAACATCAAGACCAAGAATCTTTGCAGCAGAATAAACCGCTAGGGCATATACACAAGGGAATTATCCCCAAAATACATTTTTGATGTAAGGTCAACTTAACACCAATTTACAACCCCAAATTAAGTTAATAACTACATAAGTTTAACAGAAATATTTGTTCAGAAAAACACCATACCTTTTAAGGCATCTCCTGTCTCATTTCCATAGAAAATGCCACTGATACATCACCTTCTAAAGATCATCTTATTTTCTGTTAGAGTACCAGTTTTGTCAGTCAAAATGTACTCAACTTGGCCCAAGTCCTCGCTGATTGCTGTACTGCCACATATTATATAAACCTCATATACATATATTCAAAAAAAGGGGGGTGGGAGGTGGGAAAGCATTGACAATTACTACAATACCAATTACACTCACTTTGTTGCATGGGCTGGAGTAATAGTCTCATGGTCAATCATTTTATCATCCCAATCAATAAAATTTGCATACAAGCTCTTCACAAGGTCAAGGGACACCTGCCAAAGATATAACAGTTTACACTAGAGACTATCAACCGCTTTCAAATAGAGAAATTCTAACTTTTGTTAACAAAAGCATTGCTGTGTCTTTTATTCTTATAATGATTTATGTACCACAGTTTCTCACACATTTTTATACAGAAGGATACCTTAATTGATATGGGGATCATGATTGAACAAAGTAGCTCAAAACGAAGTGGAATGACCAACAGTTCATACCATGGACCTTCGTCGGGATACTCGACATACCATTGCTGTAAATTACATTTATCTAATATTTAGCCTATGTGCTTATAGTGTATATACAGAGAGGAGGGGCAGATGGAGAAGGAAACCAATTTGCAGATTATTGAGGGACACTCTAAGAGAAAAATTTGTATTATATGCAAGGAAAATTGGACTGAAGAAAATTACATAGAAAAAATCAAACCACGCTTCAAAACAAGATATTCACATCCATCTCAATTCGCTATGACCAGTTAATTCAGTCCAAGACACAAAGAAAGAAGAGAGCTGACAGAACCTGTTGGAGGAGTCCCTTCCTGCGCTGTTGTTAGTCAGAGAGAGCGAGCCGAGAGCCTGTTGGAGAAGTCGCCGTCGGTGGGTGCTCTGCTTTCTCCGCTGCTCGGCTTGCTGGACTGTCCGTTGCCGAGAAATATGGAGAGAGAGTGTGAGAGCAGAGGTCGGGGGAGGCCGGAGGTAGAGGGAAACGGAAAATCAAACAACCCATTATATTTATTCCCAAATTAAGCTCGATTAGCATAAAAATCTAATGACCCAGATCAATAACACCTAAAACTATATATCCTTACCTGGCTTGCCAAGACCGAAGAGGAGTGAAACAACCCAACGAATGGAACCCTACTGACAGAGAGATAGAGAAAAACGAGAGAGAGATGGAGGAGATATGAGGGATGGAGGAGATGTGAGCTCAGATTTGAAGCAGGGATGATGAAACCGAAGATAGAGTTCGAACTTTGCTTAGCCGAAGAAGAAAATGGTGAGTCCGAAATTGGTGTGATTTTTTCTAAAAAAAAATTATGAGTGGCGGGCTCCCAAAATATTACCGCCTTTTTATTTTGCTACATACATAACATTTACCGTAACTCTTTTTCATTTCTATTATATTCATGTGTTATGGAAATGGGTATTTGGTGTAGTGTATGGTCAGTGTATATCTCACACTTCTCCCCATACAAATAATGCCGCCAAACCTTCAGTGCGAATACCACTGCTGCTAGTTCCAAATCATGAGTAGGATACCGCTGTTCATACTCCTCCAGCTGTCGCGATGCCTAGGCTATAACTTTCTCATTCTGCATCAGCACGCAGCCTAAACCCATCCTCGATGCATCACAGTAAACTACAAATTTTCCTTCCTCAGAAGGAAGACTCAGTACAGGTGCAGATATAAGTCGTCGCTTCAACTCTTGGAAACTATTCTCACACTTCTCTGACCAAACAAACTTTTGATTCTTTCTAGTCAATTCTGTCATTGGTGAAGAAATCTTTGAAAATCCCTCCACAAACCTCTTGTAATAACCTGCCAACCCAAGGAAACTCCGCACCTCCAAGGCATTCCTTGGCCTTGGCCAATCTCTCACCGCTTCCACCTTGGACAGATCCACCTTAATCCCTTCTGCGCCAACTATATGTCCAAGAAAAGTCACCACTGGTAACCAAAACTCACACTTCTTAAACTTGGCGTATAACTGATGCTCTGCCTCTGAGATGGAGCATACTAGAATGTTGTCGATGAAGACAATAACGAATTGATCCAAGAAGTCCTTGAACACCCTGTTCATTAAATCCATAAAAGCTGCCGGGGCATTGGTCAAACCAAAAGACATGACCAAAAGCTCATAGTGCCCATATCGCGTCCGGAAGGCCGTCTTCAGTATATCCTCATCTTTGATCCTCAGCTGGTGATAACCAGATCGTAGATCAATCTTTGAGAGCACCGTCTTTCCCTGCAGCTGATCGAACAAGTCATCAATCCTTGGTAGAGGGTACTTATTCTTGATAGTCAACTTGTTCAATTCTCTGTAGTCTATACACATTCTTAGAGTCCCGTCCTTCTTCTTAACAAACAACACTGGAGCGCCCCATGGAGAGTAACTGGGTCTGATGAATCCTAAATCCAGAAGCTCCTGCAACTGTATATTTAGTTCCTTCAACTCTGCTGGTGCCATTCAATATTGGGTCTTTGATACTGGCCCTGTCTCCGGTGCTAACTCAATCTCAAACTGAATCTCCCTGGGCGGTGGCAACCCTGGTAGATCCTCAGGAAATACATCTAAAAACTCACACACCAATCTGGTCTCTCCCGGCCCTGCTGGCATAACCCCAGTGGTATCCACTACACTGGCCAGAAAACCTATGCATCCCCCTTGCAACAAGTCTCTGGCTCTTAATGCTGAAATCATGGGTACGCGGGGTCCACATACCGCACCCACAAAGACAAAAGGATCCTCGCCCTCAGGCTCAAAAGTCACCATCTTCTTCCTGCAGTCAATAGTAGCCCCATATCTAACCAACCAGTCCATCCCTAAAATCATATCAAAATCCTCCATGTATAACTCAATTAGATCCACCGAAAGTTCCCTACTATCAACCATCACTAGCAGTGCCCTAATCCATCTCCTAGAAATTACCAGTTCCCCTGTAGACAATAAAGTCCCAAACCCCGCAGTCTGATATTCACTAGGTCTACACAATTTATCAATCATTTTACTAGAAACAAAGGAATGTGTAGCACCAGAATCAATCAATACAGTAAAGAGAGAGCCAGCGCTAGAAAGCTGACCTGTCACTACCGAGGGACTAGCCTCGGCCTCTGCCTGTGTCAAAGTGAATACTCAAGCTGGAGTTAAGCTATCCACCTTTCCTGCTTCACCTTTCTTCACTGTTGGGCAGTCTTTCTTGAGATGCCCCACTGTTCCACACACAAAGCAAGCCTTGGCCCGACATTCGCCCAGGTGGCGTCTTCTACACCTCGGGCACTCTGGATAGTTCCGCCATGCCTCACCACCACTCTGACGGCCACCCTGACCACCCTGACCCCTCCTGTCAGGACCAGCAGCAGTCGAAGTCTCAGGAGTCTTTCTCTTAAAGTCACTGGGGCCTCTGCCCCTACTTGTCCTTGAATAAGGAGGCACCACTCTGCGGCCCTCATGCCTCACCGCACTTTCCCTCCACATCTTATTCTCCGCTTCCTCAGCGGTAAGAGCCTTCTCAACGTCCTGGGAATAAGTTGTTCCTCCAAGTACCGTTGTAATCCTAACATCCCAAGCTATCATAGCATTAAGCCCCTAATAAATCTATCCTGCCTAGCAGCATCAGTAGGCACAAGATCTGGTGCAAACTTCGCAAGCCTGTCAAATTTTAGGGCATACTCAGTAATAGTCATATTGCCCTGCACCAAACCCACAAACTCATTAACTTTTGCTGCTCTCACGGCAACATTATAATATTTCTGGCTGAACAAGTCCTTAAATCCTTCCCAACTCAAAGTAGTGACATCCCTGGTCTGTGAAGCCACCTCCCACCAGATGCGGGCATCCTCTCTCAACATATACGTGGCACAAGCCACTCTGTCATGTCCCTTTATCCTCATAAAATCTAGGATAGTAGTAATCATATTCAGCCATTGCTCGACCTTCAATGGGCCAGGTCCTCCCTCAAAAATTGGGGGTTGTTGCTTCCTGAACTGCTCATATAATGGCTCCCACCTGTTCCCAACCTCCCCAGACTGTACAACTGGTACCACTGCAGGTGGTACAATAGAGGCAGCACTCCTTGATGGAGCCTGCTGTCCCAGTAAACGAATCTGTTCATCTTGGCTCTGTAATCGAGCTTGCATATCTGCCATAAGTTGCTGCCAGTTCTCAGGGACTGGCGGAGGAATCTGGCTCTGGTCATCACCCCCGGTCCCAGACCTAGTGCCGGCTAGTCGCGAAGATTTTCTTGGACGCATAGCTATCCAAGTCAATCTGCAATCAACGACTCGGCAATCAGACCATGATGACTGGGTAAAAGCTTCTCCAACATCCACCAAAGGAATATAACCAATCATAAACAATCAGAATATATGCATTTATCCACATGCACTGGCTGCTAGTAAGCATGCCCTAACATCATCACACAACAGCTATGATATAAGCATTCATCCATACATAATATGCAATTAGTCATCCAAATATTCATTTACATGCACTGCGATGCTGATAAGCATGCCTTAATATTTTCATACAACAGTCAAGGGCCAGGCCCTATCAGTATCTCATGCTTCCTATTGATCCAATAAATAATAACATTCGTAATTCATTCCAGACATACAAGCATATATGCACATATACACATTACTAGACCCTGAGTTGAGCTTGTCTCTAGTAGCGAATGTACATGTCCAGTCGGTCTTCAGGAACCCTCAAACCTAGGATGCTCTGATACCAAGTTGTAACGCCCTGGATAGCCAAGACCGCTACACTGTGTGTTTATAAAGATGCAGAACTTGCTAATCAAGTCATTTAATTAAAACGTGAAACTGAAACCACTAATGAACTAGGGTTAAAAGATTTTGGTCTTAAATGTGTACATTTGTATAACAAAACATTTTATATATGTATGGGACCCCAAAAAGGAACAGTGTCCGAAAGTTAGTTTACAAAACTTCCAAAGTTTGAACAACCATCAGCCATTCTAAGGCAAAACAAACATTTCTGGTTCCCATGTTCCTGTTTGCCCCTCAACCGTGGCGGCTGAGCAGCTGGTCATTTACATTCAGCCCATAGAGCTCTCCAAGTCAGGGCTAATCAAGCTTGCCCTTGCCTTTACTTGCACCACGTAGCACCCGTGAGCCAAGGCCCAGCAAGAAAACACAGTATACATCACAACAACAATAGCAGATGAACAATTCTTTAAGCATGATTAAACACTCTCAGTAATCACATAGCACATTTTCAGAATGAAAGATGCAGCTAGCATAAATACCAACCAAGTTACATGATAATCAGGGCCGAAAATTTAGGCCGCACCCTCTATTTACTCCACTGACTCCGACCCGCTTAAACTGAGCTCAGTGCATAGTAAGCTGTCCTCGGCTACCAGTGGCCGAGCCGCGCCCTGTGCGCTAGTTTAACCTTAGCACTCTTAGGCTGTTGGTTTATTGTTTAAATGGCATAATACTACTCTTTCAAAGCATACATATAAGGGAACCCTTAGTCCCATTACAAACACACAACTGGGTGCAGTTTTCTTACCTTTAGTTCTCAGGTGTACTGATTACAAGCGATGCCTCCTGAGCACGATCCGATCCCCGAGCCCTAGCTTAGCACCTAGTCACAATCAAGATAATGGATTCCATTAATACTCAAACAAAGGTTCCCAGATAAAGTTCTAGCTTCCGAGACATCGAATTCCACCAAACATAGTGGTGGGATCGATCCCGAGCACCCTAGGTTAGGTTCCCGCACTTAAAACCTCCATTTAGCCAAATTTTCCCTTTTCAGCCGCAGCCCACCCCCAAAAACAGAGGCTAAGCCTCTCTGACGCCCATTTGAGCCGCGGCCCTGCCCTGTGGTGCCGCGCCGCTCCCCTTCAGCAGAGCCTCCCTGGCTCCTTTGCTTCGTAGGGCCGCAGCGCTCTAGAACAGAGCCGCGACCCAACCCTTCGTGCCCAGAAACTCCACCATTTCTAACATCCTAACCTTAATCAAAACCATCCCAAAGCACCCTAAATCCAAAACCCATTAATCACAAGACTTTTAACATGATTCTAACAACATAACCCAATAGAAATCCAGCTTAAAAACCCATTAAAATCTCATTTTGATTTCTGAAACCTAGCAACTCAAAACACCAAAAACCAGTCATGCAAACTCAAATTTTAACCTCTAAATTACGAATTGAAGTTTACCTTCTTTGATGAACCACCTCCTTAACAACTTCTGAGCCAAAACCTAAACTTCTCAGCTCCAATTCAGTCCTTAAATATTCAAACCATAAACACCCTTAATATTCAGCCAAAACTCAGAATTCTAACACCCAAAAATAAAACTCAATTCTTACCTTGGCCTTGGTTGAGTGCTCCTTGGTTAGAGCTGAGCTAATTCCTCAAACTTCAGCTCAAATCACAAGATTTCCAGCTGAATTCACCTTAGTTTTCTATAGCTTTCTTGAGAGAGAAGAGAGAAGAGGAGAAGAACTATTAAAGGGTTGGTTTATCTCTTTTGTTCCACTGGTTTCTGTTTTGTTAAGTCTAACCTTGGTTAATTAAATCAATCCCGAGGCTCGGGGTGCCGGAAACGTCCCCGAGGGCAAAACGGTAAATTTTCCCAAAATTCCCGCCTAAGCTTCCTAACCTTAAAATATATCTCCATATATTTATTTCCATAACTCGATAACCCAAATAATCATCTAATACCCAAATTACCCCTTGACTTACCCCAAGTCAAATATTAAGCCCCATTGTGACTTCCCGCTAACTAGCTCCTTAGGATCGCCTCAAGTCGCATGCTGTAGATTTATCCACATAATAATGTGGTTCTCACAAATATAGCATTAACATTCATATAATCATACAAGCATGCTTATCATGTAATCATGCATTAAATCAATAAATTCACTCATAAACCAATTACGCCCTTCCGACACACTAATCAAAGCCCTTATGCCATATTTGCGATTTTGGGTCGTTACAGGAAGGGTGGCGGCTTTAAATCATTTCATTTCAAAATCCATTGACAAGTGTCTCCCATTCTACAACTTGCTCAGAGGAAACAAGAAATTTGAGTGGACCGAAGAATGCGAACATGCATTCCACGATCTGAAATCGCATCTAGCTGAACCCCCTATGTAACGACCCAAATTCACTAATATGGCTTAAGGGCCTTGATTAGTGTGCCGGGAGGGCATAACTGGTTTATGTGTGAATTTATTGATTTAATGCATGATTACATGATAAGCATGCTTGTATGATTATATGAATATAAATGTGATTAAATGCTATACTTGTGAGAACCACATTATTATGTGGGTAAATCTACAGCGGGCGACTTGAGGCGATCCTAGGGAGCTAGATAGCGGGAAAGTCACAACGGGGCCTAATGCTTGACTTTGGACAAGTCAAGGGGTATTTCAGGTATCGGGTGGTTATTTAGATTACCGGGTTATGAAAATAAATAATTTGAGATATATTTGAGGTTAGGAAGTCTAGGTGGGAATACTGGGGAATTTTACTATTTTGCCCTCGGGGACGTTTCCAGTACACTGAGCCTTGGAGTTAGCTTAATTGCCTAAGGATAGACTTAAGGAGATGTAGAAAACAGTAAAACAAAATAAGACCGACTCTTTTTCTCAGCCCTTTTCTCTCTCTTCTTTCTCAAGGAAAAACACTGAAAATTTTAGAGGAATTCAGCTGGAATTCAGTGGATTGAAGGAGTGATTTAGAGGCTTAGCTCAAGAATCATCCAGGAAATTTAATCAGTACTAAGGTAAGCATTGAATTCCTTTCTTTTTGGTTAGAAATTCTGAATTATGGCTGAGTAGTGAGATAGTTGTGATTTTGATGTTAAAGGCAGAATTAAGGTGGAAAAGCTTGGGAATTGACTTGGATTTTCCTTAGAGAAGTGGTTCTGCAGCTGAGGTAAGCTCTAATCTAAGGTTTAATGGCTGAGTTATAGTGTTTTCATGGCTGGGTTTTGTGTTCTTAAGTTAGAAAGTTTCAGTAATTGAAATGGGTTTTTGATGGGTTTCTAGCCTAGGTTTCAGCTGGGTTGTGTTGTTGGAATCTTGTGGGAAGTTTTTGGATAATTGAGTTCTGGAATTGGGGTAGTTTTGAATGAGTTTGCATGAGGTTTGAGAGTTAAAAATGGAGGTTTTTCTGGGTTCGAAGGGGTCGGGCCACGGCATAGTTCTTGGTGAGCCGCGGCCCTTCGAAGCTGTTGTGTGCTGAGGAAGGAGGGCGGGCCGCGGCATGGTCTGAGTAGGGCCGTGGCCCTTAGCTGTTTTTGGGCATTGGGAGGTCTCTGGTTGGGGCCATGCCACGACATGGGTGGCTAATGCCGTGGCCCTTAAGGGATTTTTGGATTTTGAGATTCTAGGATTGGGAATTTAACCTAGGGTGCTCGGGATTGAATCTTTTACTATGTTTGGTAAAGTTCAATGTTCTAGGGACTAGAAATTTGTCTAGAAGCTCATTTAAGATTGTTGATGGTATCCTTTATCTTGGTTGTGACTAGGTGCTAAGCTAGGGCTCGGGGATCGGATTACGCTCAAGGAGCATCGCTCGTAACTAGTTCACTTGGAAGCCAAAGGTAAGAAAACTGCACCTGGTTGTGTATTTGTAATGGGACTAAGGGTTCCCTAATATGTATGCATTGAAAGGATGGTATTATGCCATGTAAATAGTAAACCAATGGCCTAAGAGTGCCAAAGGTTACACTTGCGCACAAGGCGCGGCTCAGCCACTGGTAGCCGAGGACAGCTTATTAGGCACTGAGCTCGGTTTAAGCGGGCCGGAGTCAGTGGGGTAAACAGAGGGTGCGACCTAAGTTTTCGGCCCTAGTTATTATGTGATTTGACTGTTATTAATGATTGGTTGCATCTTTGATTCTGATTACATGCTATGTGATTAATGTGGAATGTTAAGTGGTTGATCATGCTTGATGAATTATACTCTTGTTATGATTGTTGAGATGTGTATTATGTTTTCTTGCTGGGCCTTGGCTCACGGGTGCTATGTGGTGCAGGTAAAGGCAAGGGTAAACTTGATCAGCCCTGACTTAGAGAGCTCTGTGAGCGGAATGTACATGACCGGCTGCTTAGCCGCCACGGTTGAGAGGATAACAGGAACAGAGAAGCTATAAATGTCTGTTTTTCCTTAGAGTGGCTGATGGTAGTCTGTAATTTGGAAATTTTGTGAACCAACTTTTAAACACTGTTCCTTTTTGGGATCCCATATGTAAATCTGTTTAAATATATGAAATGTATCTTTTGAGACCAAAACCATTTTAACCCTAGATCATTTATGGTTTAGTGACACGTTTTGATTAAATGACTTGATTAGCAAGTCGTGCACCTTTACAAGTACACAATGTAGCGGTCCTGGCTATCCAGGGCGTTACACTCTGTTTCTTTACCAGGTCATGACAGAAAATGCAGTCAGTGTCATGTTAGTTCGAGAAGAAGACCGTATGCAGAAACAAGTGTATTATGTAAGCAAGAGGCTTTTCAGAGTTGAATCACGGTACCCACTGATAGAGAAGTTGGCATTCTATCTAATTTTGGCTTCCAGAAAGCTCCGACCATATTTCCAGTCCCATTCGATCAACGTCTTAACAGAACAACCTTTAAGGAAAGTATTGCAAAAACCTGAAACGTCAGAACATCTCTTAAAATGGGCCATCGAACTTAGCCAGTTCGAGATATTACACATGCCATGAACTTCAATCAAGAGTCAACCCCTTGTGGATTTTATGGTCGAGTGCACTGGTTTTCGGACGAACTCATGAGGGAGCCAGTGCAAGAATTATGGAAAATATTCATTGATGGATCGTCAAATGAAAACGGATCGGGAGCTGGGATAATCTTAATCTTGCCTGAAGGACATCAGTTCCATACAACTCTTAGGTTCAGATTTTAAGCATCCAACAACGAAGCAGAGTATGAGGCCTTATTGGCAGGGCTGAGGGTGGCAAAAGAGCTGAAGGTGAAAGCCATCCAATGCTATAGTGATTCCCAACTCGTCATAAATAAGATATTGGGAGAGTATCAAGCTTGAGGCATCAAGATGGCGGCCTACCTGGCTAAGGTAAAGGGAGAATTGTCTGAATTTGAGTTTAGCTCTGTTGAACAAATACCCCACAAGCAGAACTCTAACGATGATGCTCTGGCACGACTTGCTACCACCAAAGAGGCTGAAACATTAAATGTAGTACCATTGGAGTTCTTGGAAAGCCCGAGTGTAACGGGAGAAATGGTGGGGGTCGGAATGATTAACCGACCTGGATGACTCCTATAATGGAATTTCTCACGACTGGAAAGTTGCCTGACGACAGAAAATACACGAGAATACTGCTTTATCAAGCTCCATGGTATGTAATAGTTGATGGAATGCTATATCGGCGAGGTCATTCGTTGCCCCTTCTACGATGTGTTCTGCCTGAGGAAGCCAAAACCATTTTACAAGAAATACACGAAGGCTTTTGTAGAGATCACGCTGGGGGGCAAAGCTTAGCGCTGAAGGTACTAAGACAGGGCTATTTCTGGCCCACTTTAACAAAAGATTCGATCTCGTATGTTCAGAAGTGTGACAAATGCCAGTGTTTCACCATATTTTCCCGAGCTGCTCCAATTGAGCTAACAATGATTTCATCCCCTTGGCCATTTGCAGCATGGGGAATTGACCTGATAGGTTCCCTGCCTATGGGAAAAGGAGGAGTTCGATATGTGGTAGTGGCGATCAGTCACTTCACAAAATGGGTAGAGGCTGAACCTCTGGCAACCATCACTTCAAAGAGAGTTCTGGATTTCGTGGTGAAGAATATCATATGTCAATTTGGACTCCCTAAAAAGATTGTATCAATCAACGGGATGCAGTTCGATAGTGATCTCTTCATAGACTTTTGTGAAAGATATGACATAACGAAGAGTTTCTCGTCAGTAGCATACCCACAAGCCAATGGTTAGGTCAAGGCTGTAAATAAGACCCTCAAGGCGAGCCTGAAGAAAAGGTTGGATGAAGCCAAAGGGTTATGGCCTGAGCAGCTCCCACAAGTACGTTGGGCCTACCGAACATCTCATAGAACCTCTACGGGACCTGGAATTCTCTACATTTGAAAAAGTATTATCAATAGTATTACCATCAATGTAAGAGTTATTTATAAAAGTCATTTCAATTAAATAACAGATGGATCATTAAATAACCACTTCTTAGTTTTATCATTAGGAGCTCGTGTTCTCAGATTGTAAAAGCAACCAGGAATGTTCATACGTTCTGGTTACTTGGGGGGCACATAACCGAGGTGAGTTTTGAGAAAATTAAGCTTACTCGGATAAAGATTAAAAACTTAGAAGCTTGGAGAAATTGATTATTCAATGACTTTTTAAAGCTCGAGTTTTCAATAAACCCAGCGCGAACTAAGTCTAAAAAATCATTAAGAACTCTGGATATAACCAGGCCCAAGGCCTGATTCCTAACAGGTATAATGCTATTAAGTTTATTAAAAACCCTGGATATAACCAAGTCTGAGGCTTGATTCTTAACAGGTATGATGATAAGTGAGCAAAATCTTGGATACAACCAAGATATTGATAAAATCTATCTCGATCTTAAAGTCAAACCCTATGGTTTCGAATGTACAAGAGTCTAAGGATTAATAAACATGAGAAAATAATAAGGAAAAAACAAATAGATCACAAGTTAGGTGTATATTAATATATATATATATATTGTCATCTCGAGGAGAAGAAACCTCGAACTAAGCCCGAAGGCAATTGTTTTGATCCTAAGGGATTGTTACAGAAACTTAAATAATAATAATAATAAAAATCTTGAATAAAAGTCATTGGGCTCCGTCAGCACGCTCCACCAAGGTCACCTCCTCACCATCTCCCTCTGCAGCTCCGGAAGCCTCGCTAGTCTCCGAGGGTTCCTACGAAAACCGAATCTTGAATCTAGCAAGATATGGGTCCCACAGCTCGGGCTGCATGAAAGAAAAGTTCCCATCCTGGTTAAAAGCCCAGCAACAGTAAAACATCTCCTCCATTTGTGACGAGGATATTGTAGCTTCTTCCTTGGCCTTAGCCTCGGCCTCGATCAACTTCATTTTGAGTTCATCGTTCTTGGCCTGAAGCTGATCAGCACAGTGACTTCCCTCCATGACTTGAGCCTGAGAGGTGGACATGGTGGCCTTCGCAGACTGCTCACCCTCTTAAGAAGAAATAAGAGCAGCTTTGGCAGCCTACTCACTCTCTTAGGTAGCACTCAGGGTGGCTCTGGCAGTCTGCTCATTCTCTTGGGTAGCAGTTAAGGCAGCTCGAAGTTCCTCGTTCCTAGCTTTAACACGAGCTATGCTTCGGTATTGAGCCAAGACAGACTGTAGAATAACGAAGCAAGTCAAAATAAAAAAAAAATTAAACCAGGTGATGAAATACTTACAGAGTGTATGTTCGTTCAAAGAAGATGTAAAAATGTCCATAGGAAACTCCTTGAAAGCTTCTGAAAGTTTGAAAGGAAATGAAAGTTTTTGGGGATTTTGGAGAAGAAAAAGGAAAGCTTGGGTTTTTTAAAAGGAATTTTTTTGAATGCAAAGGTGGTGAAGCATCAGGACTGATCATCCTATTTATAGGTAAACTACATAAATTAATCCGAGCCATCCGATTGGGTTAGTTCGAGATCCGAGGACCAAGATTAAATGGACCATACAGAGGCAAAAAGTTGACAGGATAGTTGTTTCAGTCCTCGAAACTCGAACGGATGCCAATTGCAGGAAGCCACATGTCCAATACTTGAGTAGTGGGCAGACATGATTTTATATGGCAGAAGTCTAAAAGTCCCTACAGTGCATATCAAAAAGTGATGACATCAAACACGAGCATAAGCTTGGGGGGCAAATGTTGTACCCTAAAATTAGCACAAGTTCAATTATTCAGCTCGGGTACAGCTAGCAGGTAGATATGTAGAAAAATAGCCAAGTAGAATATCTGGTTATTAATGATGTGAGCAGCTCGAGATTCAATACAGTTCGTACACGGTATACATGTTATTATTTGACCAACACTTAAGGTAACAATCGAGTTCGAGACTCATAATAGTCAGATCCAACTTTGGGCACTTTGAACTTACTACGAGCTCGGAGTAAGGTAGTTGTTAACACGAGCTCGGGTGAGATATTTAGCTTGTGAGAACCTAGCCGGCCACCTTTTTTTTACGTTAGAAGAGTACATAACACATACTAAAGGATCCCAAGAGATTCGGGGACTCTTTATATGCTAATTAATGACCAAGTTGTATCATATATCTATAATTTATTATCCAAGACAGCAGGAGTATATCTATTCTGTTATCAAATCATATCACAATGTAAATAAGAATAATCTGTATTAATTATATACCTTATTTCATTACGCGGTTTATTAACGTAGTTACCCAAACTTATCCATGAAATTCCCCTATAAATACTAGGAATATTGGACAGGAAAAAGGATAGATATTAAACTCTACAGAAATAGAGAGAAAAAGTAATAATATTGACTCGTGGACTAAGTGGATTTAAACCATTGAACCACGTAAAAGTTATGTGCTTTTGAGTGAATGCTTACTATTTCATTGTGGTTTATAATCTAGCACTAATCTACCCGTTTAATTTCTAAATACACTATTGGCGAAAAACTGCGTCAATAAAATAGTTATTTGCAACGGAAAATGAATACAATAACAAAGTTACACGAAATAAAGAGAAAAATAGTATGTTTAAAAAGTGACAAAACTAAGATAGCTATAATATACAAATAATTATAAACAAATAATGAGGAGTCAAGTCAACAATTATTAATAATATCAAAGTTCTTGAAAAAAAAACTAACGTCATTGATCTCATTTATGTTTTTTTTTTTTTGTGATAACTATTTTATTTTCAATTACAAATAAATTGATTTTTTTAATTTTTTTTACTATCTCATTTATAATAAGAAGACCTACATATAGGTGTTTGTCATAAATATTCAATCAAAATTTAAAATATTTTAAAAATGATTGTGATGGAGTATAGGTGCATTAAAATCACTATATGAATCAATAATTTTTTATACAAATAGAAATTCTCTTGTTTCTTTTTCTTTAGTTATAGTAAGAAGAACAAATGTGAAAATATAAAATACTTTTGAAGTAAAAAAAATTCATATATACTACCAAATCACATTATATATTTTTATTAGTTTAAAGTGATTGGTTATATACCAATAAAAATAAGATTTTAGATATATTGTATAGTTAATGATTTTTTAAGTTTAAGTGTAATATGTACTAATCCAACCAAATAGAATACAACATAAAATATAAAAATGTTTATTTTATCTTTTTCATATAGCATTAAAATTTATTAAACACATTTTTCTTTTGTTAAATTTTAAATTAGTTAGTTTGTGTATAGCTTAAAAAATAATTGTGTGATGTTGTTTATTACGTTTAAGTTTAATAGTGCATTTAAGTTTTGGTATTTGTTTATGTTGTAGTTTATATGTTATATATATATAGTGAGTTTTAATTTAAATTAAACAATGATATATTTTCTAAGAAGTAATGATATGTGTATCCAAAATATACACCCAAATATTACACACAGTGATGCGGCAGTTTAACATAGCCAATCGCATTTATTAAAATTGGGACCAACTGTTTTAAAAAGTAGTGATACGTTACTGTGTGTAATATTTGAGTGTATATTTTAGGTGCACATGTCATTACTCATTTTCTAAGACTACATACTTATGAATTTGAATATAATAAAATATTGTAAAAGTTTAAAATTTTAAACTTAAATTTTAATTTGATCAAATTTTAATTAGTTATAGTAAAACATTTGAAAACTACCCAAAAAAATGAGTTAAAAAAACTGTTATGATATTGATATAAGATAGATGCATGCATTATTAAAATAGTAATAATTAGTATTAGTATTAATATTGATATTTCAAACTACCAAAATATATAAATATTTTATTTAATTAATAATTGAAAAATTAAAATATCTAAATCTTATAAGAGAGGATGAGCTAAATACAAAAAAAAAAAAAAGACTTGATAAGATATTTATTATTATTATTATTTATATAAATAATTAAATTATGCAAAGTAAGCAACATAAAAGACAAAAATGATATAATTAGAAATAGAATAAAAGATTATAGGATTTTGTAAATTAGAAGGGTACATAGGCTCTTAGTATATAGTACGATATATTTATATATATATGAAGGAATTGCAAACTTTCAACGCGTCTACAGCTAAATAAATCAATATCCAAGCTTAATAACTACTGAAAATGCTAGCAGTCTTGATACGAAAACTTGAGCTAGCCATGAGTCTCTTGCAAGATCATCTTTAGACGTTGGAGGACTGTCTTAGGCACATCCAAATACTCCGACCGCCAGTGCCGCCACCTGAGCTTATAGATGAAGATTGGGTTATATAGTATGTAGTTCTAAATATTATTCAAAGCATGGTAATAAATAACCTATCTATCAAATAAAGATACACAACAATATTATAACCATAAGTAAACAATTTATAGTTATAATCTATCTAACAATTATAATTAATCTACCTAACAATTATAATTAACAATATTATTAACAAATATAAAGAGTTGAGAAAATTAACCGTTGGTATATTCTCAACATAAAGATATATGAGGCCCGTGTAGCACACGGTTTCCTTAAAACAAAATCGCCGCCTCCCATTGGTAGCGTCTATCTCCCAGGATACAACGGAGAACAAGTAACTTAGCGCACCACCAAATTACTTCTGGCGAACTAAATATGCCAAAACTCTATCACACTAAAAAAAGCAAAGCCTAAGAACTCTAATGAGTAAATAAGAAATATTATATTGAGTATATATATTATTCTTCAAAGAAAGATATACATATACTAATATTTGGTGTAAGTTTAACTAAGACCATCATGGTCTTTATATAGGCCTAATAATCTATGAAAGTTAATTCACAAAAGATGTGGGACTAACCATACTTAGATTTCATTCACTAAAGTTGACTTAGTCAACTTTTTCTAACAATCCCCCACATGAATGAAAACTGACACATGAATAACTAACAGATTGTTTTGACCTTGGTGATAGAGTTCAACGTTTGAAACCTATATATGGTAGGTGTTACCCTTTGAACTCTCCCTTGTGTAAGTATATTTACTTTACAAACTGATTAGCAGACGCGATGTCTTTGAAATGTTCTGTCATTCTTGTAAACGATGATATACCACACACCGGAATCTCTCCAGACATACTTTATTTCTCACTTTTATGTTTGTTTTGGCCCTGAACATTTCCCTGGTTCTGCAAGAGATATTCTAGGAATTGAGCCCTATTCAATTCCTATATAAGCGGCCTTTCTTATCTCTTACACAGGTAATTTCTTATTTGAGAGTAACCTATATTACTTTGCTCAACATATCGACGCATAAGAATTCATTAAAAGCATAACTTAACCTTTTCCTTTTGAGTCACTTTTTCATCATAGGAATAGATAGGAGGAAAACTCCCACAATGATCCATCATAGTATTTACAGTTGTAGTTGTCCCTTTGAACCTAGATCTTGGGATCTCTAGTCAACAAGGTGGGGTATCTATTGTATTGATTTATTCATTCATGGGCTTTAGTTCCATTCCCCTCGATGATTTTTCAACTAACTCTCTATTTAACCCTTTGACTTTACATAGTTAACAGAGATAACTCTAGTTGAGAGTAGTTGTCTAATGGTATTGTGTCTAGACTTACCATTATACAAATTGTTATGCGCCCTTCCAATTACAGATTGACTATCGCAATGTATGTGTAATGCACTACTACTTAGGGACCATTACACTATGTATTTTAAATAGTGCTAAACTCGCTAAACAAGTCATTTGTCCATAATCATGTAACTAAACATGATTAACGATTTATGGTTAAATATTTTGGTCAAAGGTACAATCGTTTCACTAAAACGTTTAATTTATACATGGGATTCCAAAATTTCTTTAAAAGGTTAACTACAATGACAAAAGTTACAGCTTGCCGACCTAAGCGGCAAAATAGGGTTTGACCCTAGTTCCTCTTTAAAACCTCAGCCGTGGTGGTCGAGCAACCGTGTTGCTATATTTTTTCTATACAAGTGCACACAGTCGCAAACTCGTAATAAAATGGTAAAACCAAGTATCGTCCTCAAGGACTGATTTATCAATTACCAGTCAATTAATTTCTTGTTCTATTTGATGAATTGAAATTCTTGATTTTTGTAAATACACCAAAAGAAACTATAAATTGCATAAACAATAATTAAAAATTGAATGGAATAACAACTAATAGAAAAACTTTTAATTTAATCACTGAGAAACAATTAGGATATTCAATCTCATCAATTATCCTCCCTATTATTCTCTAATGCAAAGTGTGAATTCTTCTTCTTTTGACCTAATTCAATTAACAAGTTGATATAGCAGCCTATAATCATACTATGAATTATAAACTCAACCTAGGTGACAATTTCCTATATTTCTATGGTAAATTGAACCACACAGGTAGCATTAATCTCAACAACTTAATAACAGTTACACAATTAATTCAGATACTTTCGTTCTAAATTAGAATTATGTCCAATATAACCACAGCAGAATTAAATCTCACTTCTCAGATTTTGACTTAAAAACATATGTAAATGACTAAAGATGGCCAATCAATAATCAATCTATAAGAACAGGTTATATGGAATTGAAGAAGATTGAAGAAGAAGAATATAAAAATTGCATTAGTTCATAACAGGGATTCAAGTGATTCAATTAAACATCCTAAACAGAAAATTAGTTCATAGCCATAGTGCTAATCACAACAGAAATTAAGAATAACATCAGGAAGAAGAAAAACATGTAAAAATACTCTAAGCTTGAGTCTTCAAAACCAGCCCTTTTCTCCCTCGTCCGTACGTCCTTATTTGCTTCTCCTTTTCACCATATTAAAACCTAGGATTTCAAATTTTAAAGAGGCGGGCCGCGGCTCTACATACACTATTCCGCGGCCCGTGTCCAAATTCCTGGGCGAAAAGCCCTTTCCATGCCGCGGCCCTCTGAAGCCATGCCGCGACCCGCATTGACGAGTTCTGGGCAAAATGCCCATCTATGCCGCGGCTCTCTATAGCCATGCCGCGGCCCGAGGATTTCCTCAAAAACATTGCTTCTGTTTCCCCCCTAGCCGCCGCGGCTCCACTTTGCTCTTGCCGTGGCTCTTAAGGGATTTCTCAATTCTTCAAGTTTTCATCCCAAAATTTCACCAACACTTCCAAATTGTGTTGAGAACCATTCTTTATCAAAATATGATGAAAAACTTGGTTATTTCTTCCCTTTCTTTGGCATTTTCTTCCACATGCTCAATTCTTCCTGATATTCACAAAGACAAACAAACAAAGCATAAACCCGCACTAAATGAAAGAAAAACGAAATAAAAGACTACTAAAAACATCACCAAAACATAACAAAAACTAGACTCAACAAGCCGCATATGTACACATCGTCACCTAAGCTCTCCAACTCAAGGATGATCCATCTTTCTTTTTTCCTTACATGCACCATATAGCGCCCGTGAGCCAAGGCTCAACAAGAAAACTTAAACATGCTCATAAGAAGTTAATAACATTTTACCAAATCATAATAAGCATGCCTAGCAGTAATAACCCAACTTATGCATGCATACGATTCATATAAATGACTATAGTGTCATATGGGGCCAATTGCCCAAGATAAATGATCAATGAATCATATCAGGGCTCAAGGCCCTAGAATATGGGACTAATGAGTCACCCCGGGGCCCTTCGCCCTATCTTCTGTATAACTAGCCTTGGAACTGGCCCAACGTATCTGGCACTCTAGTTTTCTCATGACCAATAGGTCGGTCAAGCGTATGATGCACTCCTGGTTAGACATAACCATAACGACCAGCGCTCAGTGCGCTATTGCCGTCCTTGACTCATAAGCCAATGCTTTTCGACCATCACTAAGTGTGCTAAGGCCGTCCATGCCTCATAAGTCAATGCTTTTCGACTAGCACTCAGCGTGCTAAGGTCATCCCTGACTCATAAGTCAATTCTTTTTGACCAGCACTCAGTGTGCTAATGCCATTCTTGACTCGTAAGTCAATTCTGGGGCCCAGCCCTAGCCTAGGATATGGGACTAATAAGTCACCCCGAGGCCCGTTGTTAGGAAACTTATACAGGATATTTATTTATTTTCATGTAGATCTAATATTAAACAAATTAATATGAGATAACCTAGAACGTGTTTCTAAAATTGAATTCAAATAGAAACAAAGACAAGAATACTTACAGTATATGCAGCGGAATGAAAGAGTCCTTCCTTCAGTTTCTCTAACTCTTGTATCCTCTCTGTCGCAGAGTATTATCAAGAAACTGAATCGATCTTCTATTTTTTTCATAGTCTTCCAATGTATCCTTAGAATCACCTAGACTAGTGTGGGAAATTCTCAACACATGAGATAGATATAGAGAGAAGAAGAGAAAATAACAAAGAGTCTTAGAAAATGACTTATGTTTAGAGAGAATCTAAAACTATCAGAAAATCTGACTTGTGACTTGTCAAACTTGTGTTTTGACTTCTCTCTAAGTACTCCTTTTATAGACTCAATTAGGCCATTTAATTTAATTAAAAAATCAATAAAATAATAGTCATTTTAAAGCCCTAGGTCGAAATTATCAAGAGCTTTAGGCCCCTGAAATTTCTCATTTGATTATAAGCCCATTGGACTTAAAATCAAGGCCTGCATTATTTTTCTATTGATTTAATTAATTAAATAATTATTTAAATCCTTTATCAAATTAATTATTTATAATTTGAACCTTGATTTAAACTTATTTATTAAATTAGATACCAATTTATCTTAATTAATAAATCTACCATGATTTCTCTTTTCTTCTCAAAATTATACAACTCTGTGAAACTATCCAAAATTGACCTGGTCAACTTTGATAATTCTAATTGATAATTAAATCAATTAATTGAGACTATCTAGATGATTTTATCCAAGGTACAATGGGGACCATGGGCCTATGAAATCAAGCTCCAATAAGTTATCATAAATCTAACAAATAAATTTACTAACTTATTAATTCCTCGTGATTCCACTATAGACTCGAAATTGCACTCTTGAATTCATAGAACGCTCTATAATAAATATAGATACGTTATTAATTATCCATTGTTACAACCATAATTTTCACTCAATCTTCTATAGATGGTCTACAATGAGATAGGATTAAAATATCGTTTTACCCCTCATTGTATTTTATCCTTAAAACACTTAGTTCCTTGTAAATGATATTTCAGTAAACTAATTTAATTACTGAAATGAGATCTCTATCATTTAACACCTTCAACCAAACTAAAAAGGAAACCATCGTTTCACTTCTTCATATCTATGATTAACACTCCCACTCAATTATACTACCGAGTTCCCAAGATGTAAGTATGGGCTAGTCCGTAGGGTAAGCTGGTAACAAACAAGTCAAAGAACTCAAATAATACAATCAATTAGAATACTAACCACTCATAATTGAGATTGAATTGACCTATGGTCAACTATATGATATGACTAGAATAGATAATAACGGTATGTTTACTTATCTTATCAACTGTCAATATCGGACCCGTCCGATGTAACAAATACATCCAATCTTATCTACTTTGCTAATGTTCTGGAAAGAACTTAACACTGTAATGTGTAAGTAGATCATATCGTAGATTGGCAAGTCAGTGTAAATCCTGTGCACTGACTAATCTTAGGACTAAGTTATTTTGAACATATAAGCATATTTATATTCCACTGTGATTACGTCACTATAAATAAGATTATCTATATGCTCGGGATTTAATAGAAGTTTATATTAAACAAATAATCATGAAAATAAAACATGTGTGCAAAGTGATTGACCAAGTCAAAAAATGATTTCTATTCTTTTATTGATAATAAAAGGAGATTACAAAGAATTTGGGTTTTAATTAGGGCATAAAACCCCAACAAACTCCCACTTACAATAATTGAAACTAATGCATTAATTCTACTAATCTCATTTCCTTGATATGCTTATAAAATGTAGCTTATGGTAGTGTCTTTGTAAACGGATCCCCAAGATTGTCTTCAGTTGCAATCTTCATAACCTTCACATCTCCCCTGGTCACATATTCTTAAATAATATGATAATTCCTTTCTATATTCTTACTCCTCTTGGGACTTCGAGGTTCTTTCGAGTTGGCTATCGCTCCTGTATTGTCACAAAACAACACAAGCGATTTATCCATTTCTGGAATAACACCAAGATCTGAATGGAACTTCTTTAGCCAGACTATTTCCTTAGCTTCTTCAGACTCGGCTATGTACTCAGCCTCCATGGTGGAATCTGAGATTGTAGACCGCTTTACGCTTCTCCAAATCACAGCTCCACCCCCAAGAGTAAACACCATTCCAGAAGTAGACATCCTGTCATCGATATCAGTCTGAAAATCTGAATCGGTGTAGCCTACAGGGTTCAGAACACCACCCTTGTAGACTAACATATAATCCCTAGTCCGTCTGAAATACTTCAGGATATGCTTAATTGCTATCCAATGTTCCGGTCCTGGGTTTGACTGATACTTGCTCACTACTCCCACTGCATAGCAGATATCTGGTCTAGTACACAACATGGCATACATCAGACTTCCAACTGCAGATGCGTAAGGAACTTTTCTCATCGCATCTTCCTCTTTAGGAGTTTGGGGAGACTGCTTCTTTGAGAGATGAATTCCATGATGGGACGGGAGACTCCTCTCTTGGAATTTTTCATTGAGAAACGGTCAAGCACTTTATCTATGTAAGCTAATTGAGATAGAGCTAAGATTCTGTTCTTTCTATCCCTTATGATTTGGATACCTAGAACATAACTTGCTTCACCCAAATCCTTCATCTGGAAGTGAATGCTCAGCCAATTCTTCATATCTGATAATTTCTTAACATTGTTTCCAATGAGTAAAATGTCATCTACATAAAGAACCAAGAATACCACTATTTGATTTGCCTTCAGTTGGTAAACACAGGGCTCATCAATATTTTGTTCAAAGTCATAGGTCTTGATTATTTCATCAAACCTAAGATTCTAGGAACAAGAAGCTTGCTTAAGTCCATAAATGGACCTTTTCAACTTGCAAACTTTTCTTTCTTGTCCAGGTACTTTAAATCCTTCTGGCTGATCCATATAAATGACTTCGTCAAGCTTTCCATTAAGAAAAGCTGTCTTGACGTCCACTTGCCAGATCTCATAGTCGAGAGCGGCTGCTACGGATAGGAGGATGCGAATTGTAACGCCCCAACTCCAGGGACCGTTACGGTGTGCCTTGTAAACAGTGCTAAACTCGCTAATCGAGTCATTTGGCCAAAAACGTGTAACTAAGTATGATTAGTGGTTTAGGGATTAAACATTTTGGTTAAGATGTAACGTTTCACTAGAACGTTTGATATATATATATATATATTGGGATCCCAAAAATATAATTTAAGAGTCTATTACAGAAAATATTTACAACAGGCCGTTCTAAGCGGCAAAACAGGGTTCAACCCTAGTTCCTCTTTAAACCTCGGCCGTGGCAGACGAGCAGCTGCATATGTACACATCATCACCTAAGCTCTCCAACTCAAGGATGGTCCAACTTCCTCTTGCCTTTACCTGCACCACATAGCACCCGTGAGCCGAAGCCCAGCAAGAAAACACAATAAAGCATGATATAATATCAACGATTATCATAATAGCCATTCAGGACCAATGGTCCAAAGCAGATAGGTGACAATAGCCAGAAGTCACAAAAGTGGATACAGCTCCCTCTAGCCATGTGACGATAGGGTCACCAGGGCTTAATTGATAAGTGGTTCTCTCATAAGCTTGATCAGGATAGGTGCATGATGATAGGTCACCAACATAACCATCCTCCCGACTCTAGAGTCATAACTAAGGACAACGTCCCCCAGCCATGTGACAAGCAGTCACCGGGGTTATATACCCTGGCTATGATCATCTGGTCTTAGACCAGGCAAGCGCTTATAAGTTCTTCGACCCTAAGGTCGGTCTAGCATTAATGCCATAGAGCCATTCAATGCATGTTCTTCGACTTTAGAGTCGGTCCCTGACTAGTCAGTGCCATACACAAGCAAGTCATGCCACCAAACATATATTACATGTTCAATATCCATAAACAAGGTATTCAACATGCTTACTAAACATATACCAGTACAATTAGGACCATGCACAACCAGAGAGGCTCAAGATCTGAACAATATCATACCCAGTATACAAAGCATGTCCTAATCACATGTTTCTAATGCATCATATGCAATATATCCAACAATCCAACATGCACCAATATTAGCCATGCATGTCACGTTCAATAGTCAACCAACATGCATCAGGAATAGCCATGCATGTCATACTCAATAATCAACCGACACGCATCAAGGGTAGCCATGCATGTCATACATAATAATCAACCGACATGCATCAAGAATAGCCATGCATGTCATTCATTTATACAGAGTGCAATTTTCTTACCTCAAAGTCGAGCTAGAACGATTAAAAGAACGACCCTTGAGAACGATCAACTTCTAGTCCACTAGCGGTCACCTAGTCATAACCAAATATAGGATTCCATCAATACAAATGGTCAACATAAGTTCCCAACCAATATCTAACCTCCGAGACATCAAACACTACCCAACCGGGTACTAGGTTTAACCCCGAGGCCTAAGGTTTAAATCCCCAAGCTAAAAACATCATTCTGGCTAAAATGACCCTAAGGGCCGCGGCCCTCCCTTGCTGCACCGCGGCGCACCCTCCAGACAGAGAGGGCCTTCCCTGCCAGATGCCAAGGGCCGCGGCGCACCACAGCCGCGGCGCGACGCCCAGCCCAGACCAGCCATAAGGGCTGCACGCACCAGAAATTCTCCCATGTGTTTTTCCTCTCAAACCAGCCCTTCAAACCAACTCAAAACCTCCTCCAAACACCCATTTTAATCTCTAAACACCACCCATAACTCACCCTCATCAAAACCCAAACTTATCATCAATTAAAACCTCTTCAAATCCAATCTTCCAACAAGAATCAAAACTGAAAAACTAAAGAGAAAAACAGAGCACAACCTGAATTAGTGACTAGAACTCACCTTGAAACCAGCTTTGAACCTTCCTCAATAGCTAAACCAGGTCCACCAACTCAGCCCTTGGATTTCCTAGCTTGAATCCCCACCTAGAGCTCAAGAACACCAAAGAAGAAATTGGAGAGGTGTGGTGTACGGGAAGGAGAAAATCTCACTATTTTACTCTGTTTAATCCACAAGCTTCTACAGCCAGCAGCCAACTTAAGTCATATATATCCAAACCTAAATGACCAAAATACCCTTAAGTCATCAAAAGCTTCTCAAACTATTCTAAGGGTAAAATTGGTACTTTCCACTAATCCTGTTAATCTCAATATTCTCAAACACCAATATTTCATATCCTGTTACCCCAAAATCCCCGGTAACGCTCTAATCACCAGAATGACCCCGAGACTCGCCCCGAGCCCCGAACTTAAACCCATCATGACTAGACCGAGCACTTACATCTCATGATCGTCTCATGCCGAATAGCTCAAACCAATCCACCTTATAATGTGGCTATATTAACTAGTCACAATCATGAACCCAACATACACAATTACGCCCACAGTGGCCAAATTACCAAAATGCCCTCATAATTAAAATATGAACCCATATGCATGCATCCACCATCATATAATAATATAATTCACGTAAACATGCATATAATCATTAAATACCATAATAAATCAATTATGACCCTCCCGGCCTCCTAATCAAGGTTCTAAACCTTATTAGAAAATTTGGGGCATTACACGAATAGATTTGAGCATGGCTATCGGACTAAAAGTTTCCTCATAGTCTACACCTTCTGTTTGGGTATAACCCTTTGCTACTAATCGAGCTTTATAAGTCTCGATATTTCCATCAACACCTCGTTTCTTCTTCTAGATCCACTTGCACCCAATGGCCCTAATGTCACTAGGTGCTTCCATAAGATCTCAGATGGAATTTGAGTACATGGACTCCATTTCCTGTTTCATGGCTTCAAGCCATAGTTCCTTTTCAGGGCTTGCCATTTCCTGTTTGAAAGACAAAGGATCATCATCACTAGTGTCACCAACAACCATATTGGTTTCTCCATCCAAACCATAGCAAACTGGGTTCCTAGAAACCCTCCCACTACGACGAGGCTCCGTGACTGTTTTCTCAGGAACAGTGGTACTCTCTTCATTTAAATCGACTTGCGTCAGTTGGACATGAAGAGTGGGAATTTCATCATCAACTCACATTGATGACGAAGGAACATTGGTTGGAGTCAATTCTTTAACCATCTCCTCTAAAACTACTTTGCTGCGAGGTTTAAAGTTCTAGACATAGTCATTTTCCAGAAAAGTAGCATTTGTAGAAGTAAGCACTTTCTTTTCTGAATGACTATAGAAAATTCCACCCCGAGTACCTTTAGGATAGCCAACAAACATGCAAACTTCAGTTCGTGGTTCTAGCTTTTCCTCCTTTTTCCTTAGGACGTGAGCGGGACACCCCCAGATTCTATAATGGCGTAAACTAGGTTCACGACCATTCCAGCATTCTAAAGGTGTTTTGGGGATTGATTTAGATGGCACGACATTGAGAATGTCGTTCGCGGTTTCAATTGCATGTCCCTAGAACGAAGTTGGTAGAGTTGAGTAACTAAGTATGCATCTAACCATTTCCAATAAAGTTCTATTCTGGCGTTCTGCTACACCATTTTGTTGCGGAGTACCTGGGGCAGTAAGTTGTGATAAAATCCCAAGTTCAGTTAAATGATCTTGGAACTGCATATCCAAATATTCCGCACCCCTATCAGATCGCAAGATCTTTAACGTTTTACCTAATTGGTTATGAGCCATTGTTAGGAATTCCTGAAACTTTAAAAATGTTTCGGATTTCCTATGCATTAGGTAAAGACATGAGTATCTAGAGTAATCGTCAATGAAAGTGACGAAATACTCAAAACGACCCATGGCTTGTACATTCAAAGGTCCACAAACATCTGAATGCACAAGACCAAGTGGTTCTTTGGCCCTGTCACCTTTTACAGAGAATGGACACTTGGTCAGTTTGCCTTCTAGACAAGATTCACAGACAGGCAATTTACCTAAGGTGAGTTCCCTCAAAGGTCTGTCCTTTGTAAGTCTTTGAATTCTATCATAGCCAATGTGACCTAGTCTTAAGTGCCATATGTTGACCCTCGATTTGGCCAACGACACGGAGTCAAAAATATGACAAGAAATGAGATGATAATCAAGAATAGAATCTAATGGTAAAGAACAGACACAAATGATTTATAGTGGTTTGGCCCCAATGAATGGTAATGACCTTCATCCACTTAGTGCTATTATTAATATTGAATCCCAATGCCGTGATCAAAGAACTAGGGTTCTTGAGTTTCACAAGCCTTAGGGGAAATACAACTATTTGGAGGATAATCGAACTGTATGCTCTTTCTCTCAGTATTCAGAAGAAAGATTCAAAAGTAAAAAAAAAAGTCCCCTCCTTGAGCTCTCTCATGCATATTTATAGGCTCAAGGGAGGTTACATGGGCCAATGGGCCTTAACTATCCTTAATATCTGTATACCAAGGCAATAAAGAAGAAATAATCAACGTAGTTATTATAAGATTACAATCTTTTAAGGAAATGAACCACAGCATACGACTAGTCTAGTCGCATCTAATCGTGAGGTTTGATGAAGCATCAGGGAGCTGGTCGATAAGCGAACAACACCTTCTTCATTTCGACTCTGCCACGCGTGAGAAATTCTTGCCACGTCATCAGTAGCCATTTTTGGGTAAACATTTGCCCCCCAAGTTTATTTTACTGCGACCAGCATAAAGTAAACTTAGGAAATTGACCCTTCGCATACCCCACCAAATCTGTCAGAGCCGCCCATGCCTTCTCGAAAAAGGTAACTAATCATGTCTGTTGACTGCGTTTTTAGCCAACGACGTGAGAACGTCAAATACGACGAACCTTCAAGAGAATGTAAACGACAACAGACGGTATAAACAAGAAAAGTAAATAACACACAGGATTTTTATAGTGGTTCAGCCCCGATTGTCGGTAATAGCCTAATCCACTTAGAGTTGTGATTTATAAACCTGTACTCAAGATCAGATGGACTGAGCCAACTGAGTTTCTTCAGTACAAATTGTGAAAATACAAGAATTCTCTCTAATTTCAGCACTTTCTCTCTCTAGAATAGACAGACCCAATTTTCTCTCTCTAGAAAGAAGAAGCAGAAGAAGCCCCTCTCTCATCCCATACACTCTCTATTTATAAGCCTGGGATCCTCAACTGATATCCCCTTATAATAGGGATATTTTATTATATTTATTACATTTAAACATTCAAAATTCGAAATGTAACAAACCCCCCATTTGTGGGAAGAATGAGAGATTCCCGCGTACGTTGTTGGAGTTGTGTCTGACTTAGTCTCCTCTAGCTAGTTGGTCCACCTCCTACTCACTACCCATGCAAGTGCTGGTTGAACATGCATGGTGGTAGGATATGCATGGTGGTAGGACAAGTTTTTGGTGGGTTTAACGTGCATGGTGGTAGGACATGCACTTCTCTCCTCTAATATGGCACTCTCCTCTAGCATGCCATGTTCCTCCTTGAACCAATCTCCTTGGCTTCTCCTCGGACCAAGGTGGTCCGAGGCAACCTCCTTGGCACCTCACCTTGGACAACATTGAGGCAACCTCACCTTGGACAACTTTGAGGCAACCTCACCTTGGACAACATTGAGGCAACCTCACCTCGGACAACATTGAGGCAACCTCACCTCGGACAACATTGAGGCAACCTCACCTTGGACAACATTGAGGCAACCTCCTTTAGCATCTCCCAAACATGCCCGATCGAACATTGTATAGGCTCTCCTTATCAAAATCCAAGTCTCCATCCTCTTGCATGAGACTCCTCCTCCTTAGCTACTTACCTTGGACACGTTCGAGCCAACACTTAGGAAACCTTGGGAGGCTTGCCTCCTACACACCCTTGGGGTCTCTTAGGACCACATCCTCCTTGGGGTCTCCTAAGACCACTTTCTCCTTGGGGTCTCCTAAGACCACTCCCTTGGGGTCTCCTAGGACCACATCCTCCTTGGGGTCTCCTAGGACCACATCCTCCTTGGGGTCTCCTAGGACCACTCCCCTTAGCTCTCCTAGAATGCATTCTCCTTAGCCTCCTAGGATGCATTCTCCAATTTTTGGGTATAACAATGTCCAATAAAGTATTTTCGGTTTCCCAAAAACTTGTCTGACGGCTATTTCACTTCCCCATGATTCGAAAAAAGTAATTCCATGATTACCTCTCTTACAGTGCCATGATTAATATAAATAATCCCCCCAAGCACAATTTTTACTTTTTACTTTCCACTTATCTTCTTTTCTTCAAGAACTCTGAAGAACCGAGCCAAACAACCCAGAAGCTTTCATTGCTGATCTGTGGAACTTTTGCTTAGACGCTCAAAATGTTCGTGTTCGTACTCTAATTTTCATCCAAGTAAGTTTTCCGAACCTTTCAGTCGTTTGAGATGCCATGCAAAACCATTTTTTATCTGTTTCGTATCTGAGCTCTTGAATGTTCTTGACCGAAACTGTCTTGGGGTAAATGGGCATATTGATCGATGTTCGATAGGGTAGTGAAATAATGTTTCATAGGAGTTAAGAGTCAGTTTAGTAGTCGAGATTGTAGATTTAGGGCGTAAAATCGAAGTAAAAATTCAATTTTTAAGCTAGTTGAAAAACTGGGTTTTTCCCGCCCTCTCAGAGTCGAAAAAGTTTTCTCTGAAAAACTTTTTACTTCCGCTTTTTAATCTGTTTCTCAAACTGCTCGTATAAAACTTAGTGTTTTTGCTAGAATGCTGCTGGCCGTATTAAAGCTTAACTTCTATACGCGAGCAACGTTATTCCAACTCTCAACACAAGATTTTAGGCTTTAAGTTCTCATCTCCCCTTTTCTGTTCGCAGATTTTCATGCAAGATCCGTGGGGAGGTGAGATACCAATTGACGACGACCTGCTCGCTCAACTGCTCATGGACGAAGAATAGTCGTCATTACTTATTCTAGACATCCCTTTTTCTCGAATTCCACCTAACAGACCTCACTAAAACCCTTCAGACATGGGTAGAGTAAACTCCACTGCCCAGAAAAAGAAACCATCAAAACCTTCTGAAAACCAGCCTGCTCCTCATGCGGAAATTCCCTCGACCAGTGATAGAGCTAAGAGTAGTCCCGAGCCAGGAATCCAAACTCAAGCCCAACTCCGAAACGACACTCGACCAGATGTC
This sequence comes from Humulus lupulus, assembly GCF_963169125.1. Taxonomy (NCBI): domain Eukaryota; kingdom Viridiplantae; phylum Streptophyta; class Magnoliopsida; order Rosales; family Cannabaceae; genus Humulus; species Humulus lupulus. The sequence continues at coordinate 94,988,053 of NC_084802.1, forward strand.
GAACGATACGTTGCCCCTCCTAGTCGAGTAATGATTAGGATGATTGCCAATTATGTCAAGAAGTACGGGCTTCCTGGGGTGACCCTAGTCTAACCCACCAAAGACCAAGAGGCGAATCTGCCTAGAGGTGCCTTTAGCGCCTGGTCGAGGTATCACATCGAGGCAGGAGCGATCTTGCCTCTCCATCATTTCTTTCAAGGAATGGACAATTATTTTGGGGTCGCTCCTTTCCAAATAACCCCAAATGGGTATAGAATGCTCTCTGCACTCTATATTCTTTATAGTCATAAGAAGTGATCGGTCCCCACACCTCACGAGGTCAACTACCTGTTCGACCTAAAATCCAACCCCAACCAATAAAACACGGGGTTCTTCCATTTCTGCCACCAGGAAACGACCCGCACTTTCCTGAGTGATACCAATTTTATATCTAACGTGGGGAAGTGCCATCTGGAGTACTTTCTGACTATCGATATGGTCACCAACAACCAGGTCTTCACACAAGGAGGTAGTATCTTTGCACCCCTGGTCGTTTATTTTCCTTTGATTCTTCCTGCATTCCCCTTAGAGATTTAGTGCATTTCAAGTCCATGACTGCGACCAGTTCCTACTCCAAACATGGAACTCCGATCAGCCCTCTTGGCCAGCATGATTGACATAGAGAAAAGCATCAAACAGCTGGTCACAGAGGCCAATCTGAGGCTGGTCGGCCTTCTGGCACCTCACCAGGATGTGAGGGAATCTACCACGGGGAGTGCCACCAGCACTGAAGTCTCCGAGCAACAACAAGATGTGTCACAAACTCCAACGAGGAGGGCAACAGGGGTGACTATCAATGAACCAACCGGCGCCCCGCGACCTGCTACTACACCGGCCCCTCCAAGGAAGGGCAAGAAGAAGGCCTCAGAGCCTATTCTTGAGTCATCAGACGAGAACGGTACTGATTTTTCGCTTTTAGATAGTCTGCCTATTCCCTATCACCTTTTTGACGAGGATGGCAACTTTAAATACACACCTGCTTTAAATTGAGACTTCTTCAGGCCAGAGAGTGAGTGTAGCACTAGTAAAGTAAATAGTGTAGCAACCAGTAATTATAGTTCGTGTATTATACTTTTAATTTCTCTGCCCTTGTTTCCTAAACTTAGCAAGCTCCTTTTATTATATTGCCTGATTGTTCACTTGTTTCTTCTTTGCAGACATGCCTGCCAAATGAGCTTTTGACTTGTACGCCAAATCGGCGAACAAGAAAAAATCCCACAAGCGCCAGTCTGGGGAGGGCTACAGCAATCCCTCCTCGAAGAAGTCTCGAACAGAATACCCTCCTACGCCTACTCCCACAAAGGAGACAACTCCTCCACCAGCTCCTGCCAGAGATACAACTCCACCGTCTCCAGTAAATTCAGATCCCTCATCTCTGGTTGGACAGACTCCTCCACCAGCTCTAGCCGACCTTACGCCTCCAACATCCACCGTCGAGCAGCCGGCTGGTCGCCGAGAAGAAGCCTCGGGAGACGACCTCACGGGCGTGGTGCTCAATTCAGCTAAAGATAGGTTGTCTAGAATAACAAAGAATCATCGCAGCCGGGAGGCGATTCAGGAGACTGGCTCCATGGTGATTGATCAAGGCTTCAACCGCGCGCTGAACGAAGTGCTTGCTATAAGTTGCTTTCTTTATTGTACTTTATGAATTTTCTCCCCAATTCGCCCCTACAAACAACTTTTTCTCTTTCTGATCGCAGGGAGTTCTTACCATGAATTTTGGCTGGTGATGCTCGAGGACGTTGACAGCTCAATTTGAGAAGAAACTCAGCGATTAGCTTAGTGCTGCTAAGGCTCAATACGCTGAGCAACTCAAGGCGACTGAAGCTACTCATGTCGAGCAGCTGAAGGTAGTTGAGGAAAAGAATTCTGAGGCTCTTAAGGAAGCCGATGCGAAGCATACTAAGGCTCTTAAGGAAGCCGAGGCGAAGCACCTCGAGGCGCTGCAAGTGACTGAGGCCAAACTCGCTTCTCTTGAAGAGGAGTTGAAGAAGAAGGAGGTGAGCATTGCCAAGATCAATGCATCTAAGGAGCAGTACAAGGAGACTTCGCTCATAAATTACCGGGAAGCCCACAAGCTTCAAGCTGAGCTAGAGATAAGCCGCAAAGAAGTTGCTGCACTGGAGGAACAGAATGCCCGCAACCTTGAAGACTACGAAGGGGCGGCATTCGAATGCTTTTACCTATTCTGGAAAAGCAACCCCAATGCTAATTTATCCTATCTTCCAGACCATATCAAGGAGGCGGAGCTAGCTAGGTGTGTTGCTCATCTAGAAGAAGAAACAATTCCAAGGTCTCCAGAGATTTCTTTAGCAACCGGTATCGAGGGTGCCCGAGAAGAGGCTGGAGTTACTGTCGACCAGCAGCAACAGAAATCACCACAGGACCCCCCGACTACTTCATAATCTTATCTTTTTATTTTTGAATTATATGACCTACGGGTCATGATGTAAAAAAAAATTTATGTTTTAACTTTTATTGCTGCACGGGCAGCTTTTCCCTTTTTATTAAACAGTTATATCTGAGCAGTCACTGCTCGCAGTGTAAAAGAATTTATTTTGATATTATAATATTTTTATGTTATTATAATATCTATTCACATGACCGAACTTAGCATAGTACTTTGGATTGATTTAACAAAATAATAAAATTTTGAAAAATACTCTAAGTACCTTAGCATGCTTTCACTTATTTTGCTCATGTGTTTACATATCTTTCGTTATGCTTTGCTTACTAGATGCCTTATATGCCCCCCAAGTGATTGAGGAGATTTAGGTCCTTGGTCACTTCCCTTGACCAAAACCTGTTCGAACATTACTGCTCGGAGCAAAGAATTTAGAACGATAATACAGCAAAACAACACACGTAGTGAGCAAATACTTGTAATAAATACAATAATTGGCAAGAATGTCTGGCTACGCACAGTCCCTTATATTTCTCGTAATAAATGGACAAAACATGTCTGTACGAGTGATCAACAAGATCTTACACTTATAAGCGATCAGTCACGTAAAATGACCAACCCTTTTTCATAACTTGTAAAAAGTAAAATTAATACAAGTCAATTCTTTAAGAAGAATTATTTATTGATAGTACTTGCGCACGTGTTCTCCATTCCAATAGCGAGGAATGAGATCTCCATTTAAGAGAGCAATTTTATAGGTGCCTGGATGGAGAACTTCTTCAATCTTGTATGGTCCTTCCCAATTAGGTCCGAGTATTCCAGTAGCCTGGTTGCGGGTGTTAAGGAAAATTCTTCGAAGCACTAGATCTTCGACATTAAATTCCCTTTCACGCACTTTAGAATTGAAAAACTGGGCGACTTTTTGATGGTAAGCAACTACTCGGAGTTGGGCTTGCTCATGCTTCTCATCGATTAAATCCAGGATTCCATCAATAGTTGGCTATTAGAGCCTTGATCATACGTTATTCTTCGATGTGACGGCTGATCTAACTCAACAGGCAACATAGCCTCATACCCATAAGCCAAGGAAAATGGAGTATGGCCTGTTGCTGTTCGGTGGGAAGTTCTATATGACCAAAGGACTTCAGACAATTGCTCCGGCCATGCCCCCTTAGCTTCTTCAAGTCTTTTCTTCAAAGTATCCTTTAGCATTTTATTGACTGCTTCGACTTGTCCATTTGCTTGGGGACGAGTGACTGAATAAAAGCTCTTGATAATTCCATGTTGTTCGCAAAAATCGATGAACATATCACTATCAAACTGCGTGCCTTTGTCTGAGACAATTTTCCTTAGCAATCCATAGCGACATACGATGTTTTTTACCACAAAATTCAACACTTTCTTGGTCATTATGGTTGCGAGTGGCTTAGCTTCGACCCATTTAGTGAAGTAATCGACAGCAACCATAGCATACTTGACGCCGCCCTTTCCTATGGGCAGAGTTCTGATTAAATCTATACCCCAGACTGCGAACAGCCATAGACTTTGCATCTATTTTAGCTCATTAGGGGCTGCTCGTGGAATTTTGGAGAACCTCTGGAACTTGTCGCACCTCCGCACAAATTCCATCGAGTCTTCATTCATTATTGGCCAGAAGTATCCTTGTCTTAGGATCTTTTTCGATAAGCTCTGCCCCCCAGCATGGTCCACACAAAAGCCTTCGTGGACCTCTTTCATCAATTCTTTGGCCTTTTCCTTTGAAATACATCTGAGGAGTGACATTGAGTATCCCCTTCGGTACACATTCCATCGACCAGGATATACCTAATAGCCTATTGCTGAAGGGTCCTAGCCTTGTTTCTGTCCGTCGGTAATACACCTTGCGTCAGATACTCCATGTATGGTGCCATCCATGTATCGACTGCCTTGATCACCAAAGAGGTCTCCTCTACTTGGATGCTTGGTACAGATAGTCGCTCAACTGGTACTATGTTCAGAGTGTCAGCATCCTTCGCACTTGCTAATTTGGCCAAAGCATCAGCGTTTGAATTCTGGTTGCGAGGTACTTGCTGGAGGGTATACTTGTTAAACTGCGCCAATAGGTCCTTTGCTTTATTTAAGCAAGAAACCATTTTTAAGCCTCGGGTTTGATATTCTCCCATGATCTGATTTACTACCAGCTGAGAGTCACTGTAAATGTCAAGTGTCTTTATGTCCATGTCTCTGGCCAACCATAACCCAGCGAACAATGCTTCATACTCAGCCTCGTTGTTAGAAGCAGTGAAGTTGTTGTGATAAATTTAATATTTGATTTTAAATACGCAAGTGCACATAATAACACAAGTAATATAATGATAAGTAAATCGTCTCCACGGGGATTACAAATTAGAAAAAATAAGCTAAACAATTACTAAACAATTTTAAGAAATTAAAAATCAAGTGGGTTGTTTATAGGCTAAGAAAAATATTAAAATAAAATGGAAATACTGAAATTAAAAACTGAACTGAACAAGAAAATTGAGAGAAATATATGGATTGCAAAATGGACTTGAATTATTGAATTCCCCTATATTATTCATCCTGAACAACTTGCGGACATATTGTTGCAGCAATATTCTAGCAAAACTCCCAGGTTAACAAGAATTCATTTAAACACTCATAAAACTTTCCCAAATTTTATGAAATTAATTCTTCTACCTAATTAAACATATTCCTATGCAAAATCATATTTAAGAATGCAAATCAAAGTTTAATTCTCAAAAGTTACACAAGGCAAATAACATATCCCTATGTTACTTACTAACATAACCTAACCTAGATTATGACTTGTGTCATCCAAGTTCTTCCCATTACATTTAATCTTTCCAACATTAAACATAATTAAATAACTTGCCATTGCTGGCCAAACAACAACAAGAAATTAATATAAGCACACTTGAATGAACAAAAGAGATTTTACTAAAATAAAGTGCAAGAAATTTATAGACTATAAAATAGGGTTCATCAACAATTCAAGTCACCTAAAAATTAGTTCATGGTTGAGTTCATAAACATTAATCCACAATCAAAACAGCCCATAATATTCAGATTTAGAATCCAACTCAGAAATTAATAAAATAAAGTTTAGGAAAAGAAGAAAGAACAAATCCAAAAATGATGCTTGAGCTTTCTTTGTTTGTCCTCCTTCTTCCTTGTTGATATTCTGAGTTTTTCTCCTTTCTTTTTCTGGTTTTCTTTTCCAAAAATGGCTGCTGCTTCCTCTTTACGGCTGAAACCCTCTTTTGTGTATATTAGGTTTTCTCCTCCCTTTCCCAAAAGTACCATAATGCCCATTTTTCTCCAAAAACATCAATTTCTCCTTTCTCTTTTTGTCTTTTTCTCCAATATGTTGACTAATTCTTTCTTCCCTTGCCACCTCAGCCAAAATTTTTAACTTACTCATTGACTGCCACATGTTCCAAGTGCCCAAAAGTTTCCTGATCAAAATGCTTCTGTTTTGCTGTAGCAAATCTGATAATTCAGCCATCAACAACAAAATTAAATCAAAATAGTTTCACATGTTAGTTCATTCCTTGTGCGAATATTTATCCATGAAACTATTACCTTTAACCCAATAGCTATTAAATACTAAAAATAATAATTAAACTTAATTAAGATAATGAAAACATCTAGGTTAGCTACAAAAGCTAAAAATAAACTAACATCACCCATGATTTTTTTCACAATTATAAGTTCAAAAGCACATGAAATAACTCTTTATTCAAGAGTTATCAGAAGTCAAACTTGATTGCGCAGTGAAATCGATGCACTTCAGACATTATCAAAATCACTCCCGCTCCTGTGTGATGCTCATTAGAGGAGTCGTTCGTGAACAACCTCCATGAAGGAGTTTGGTTTTGAGGCTCAGGTTCTTCAGGTGCTTCTGGCTGCTCGCTATCTGGAAGCCCAGTGAACTCTGCAATAAAGTCAGCCAAGGCTTTCCCTTTTATTGCTGCTCATGGCAAGTAAGAGATATCGAACTGCCCAAGTTCGACCACCCATTTCAATAATCTGTCTGCGGCTTCTGGCTTCTGCAAAACTTGTCGTAGAGGCTGATCGGTCAAAACCGTGATTGGGTGAGCTTGGAAGTATAGCCGCATCTTTGTGGAGGCTAAGATTAAGCAATAGGCTAATTTTTCAATAGGTGGATACCGCAGCTCCGCTCCAATTAGCCTTTTGCTTACATAATAAACAACTTTCTGCACGCCTTCTTCTTCTCTTACTAAGACAACACTAGCAACGTATTCTGTGATCGCCAAGTAGATGAACAAAGTTTCTTTATCAACCGGCTTTGATAGGACCGGTGGTTGCGACATGTGCATCTTCAATGCTTGAAAAGCCTGCTCGCACTCCTCCATCCATTCAAATTTCTTGTTGCCTCTGAGTAGATTAAAAAATGCGATGCATTTGTCCATTGATTTGGAAATAAATCTACTCAGAGCAGCAATTATTCCGGTCAAGCTTTGAACATCCTTGATCTTTGCTGGAGATTTCATATCGACCAGGGCTTTGATCTTCTTAGGATTGGCCTCAATTCCTCTCAAGTTTACTATAAATCCCAAGAACTTCCCTGATCCTACTCCGAAGGAGCACTTGAGGGGATTCAGCTTCATCTGATATTTGTTCAAGACGTTGAAGCATTCTTGCAAATCCCCTATATGCCCTTCTGCCTTCTTCAACTTAACCAGCATGTCATCGACATATACCTCCATGTTTGTCCTGATCAGCTCCTTAAACATGTGGTTGACCAGTCGTTGGTAAGTCGCACCAGCGTTTTTCAAACCAAAAGGCATTACTTTGTAACAATAAAGCCATGTGTTAGTCCGAAAGCTAGTGTGATCCTCATCAGGAGGATGCACACTAATCTCATTATACCCGGAGTATGCATCCATGAATGAGAGAATCTTGTGCCTTGCAGTGGCATCGACTAGTTGGTCGATCCTAGGGAGTGGAAAACAATCTTTTGGGCAGGCTTTATTAAGGTCTGTGAAATCCACGCATGTTCGCCACTTGCCATTCGGCTTGGGAACTAGTACGGGATTAGAGACCCACGATGGATAAAACGCTACCCTGATGAATCCATTCTCCTTTAGCTTCTCAACTTCTTCTTTTAGGGCCTTTGACCTATCTTTGTCGAGCAACCTCCTTTTCTGTTGTACCAGTGGAAAGCTTTTGTCTATGTTCAGGACATGGCTAATAACTGCAGGGTCTATTCCGACCATGTCTTTGTGCGACCAGGCAAAGAATTCCTGGTTTTCCTTCAAAAATTCCACCAGTGCTTGTTTTGTTGTTGTCTCTAAGTTTTTACCGACTTCACAACCATGGTCGGATTTTATTCATCGAGTTGGACCTCTTCAAGGTCCTCGATGGGTCCTATCCCTTCATCAAAATCCCCAAAGCGAGGATCTAAATCTCTGTCCTCACTTTGGGCAACGCCCTATTTGGTGACATCATCATCCGATTGGGCTTGTACATCAGCCGCCATTCGTAACTCTTTTCCAGCAACTTCCCTCGATATACCTTTCTTTGCTTTTGTTATCAAGGCGTTGTAGCACTCCCTCGCTTCCCACTGATTTCCCAACATGCATCCTATCCTAGTGTCGGTTGAGAATTTCATGGCCAGGTGCCATACCGAGGTAACGGCTCGTAGGTCGACCAAAATTTTCCTCCCAATTACAACATTATATGCCGAAGGACAATCAACTACTATGAAAGTAGTGAGTAATGTCCTATTAGTAGGTGCAGTACCTGCTGTAACTGGGAGCCTAATCGACCTAGTTGGGTCGAGCCCTTTGCTAGAAAAACCATAGATGGTTTGGTTGAATGGCTCTAAATCTTTGACGGACAATTTCATTTGTTCCAGTGAATACTTGTATAGGATGTTGACTGAGCTCCCTGTGTCAACCAACACCCTCTTAACCATCATGTTGGCAATTTGAACGTCAACGACCAGCGGATCGGAGTGTGGGAATCGCACGTGCTGGGCATCGTCTTCAGAGAAGGTTATTAATCCCTCCTCTGTTCAAGCCTTCTTTGGTGTTTGATCCTCCACACTCATCATCTCGATGTCCTGATCGTGGCGTAGGGTTCGATCGTAATGTTCCCTTGCCTTCCCACTGTCCCCTGCAAGGTGTGGGCCACCACAGATGGTGAGTAGCGTGCCTGCCACAGGAGCTGGCTGTAAAGGTAGCAAGCGTTGGCGTGCAGGCACCTGCTCTTTGCTACCTTGAGCCTCTCACTGAGATCCTCCAGTGGCTCGCACATATCTCCTTAGATGTCCCTGTCGGATCAAGAACTCAATTTCGTCCTTCAACCGGTTGCACTCATTAGTGTCATGTCCGTAGTCGTTGTGAAAATGACATAATTTTGTGGTATCTCTCTTGGAGATATCCTTCCTTATAGGTGCGGGTTGCTTATGAGGAACATTAGAGTTGGTCGCCTAGTAGACCTCTGCTCGACTTTCGACAAGGGTCGTGTAGTTGGTGAATCTTGACTCGTATCTATTGCCTTTGGGGCGCTTATTCTCAGATGTTGACGGCTCATTGTTCGCCCGTTTTCCACCATTTCTTCCATTTCCGTTTCGGTTGCCCTTGCCGTTGCCATTGGGTTTCTCTGACTCGTTGGCAGCCTTGGCGGGTTCTTCCTTTGGCCCCTTGTCTTTCATGGGTGATTTACCTTCGTTGGCAATCACGTCCTCGAGCTTGATATATTGATCAGCTCGATCCAAAAACTCCTGGGTACTCTTTACCCCATTCTTTCTTAGACTACTCCAGAGGGGAGAATGGCGTCTAACCCCAGGGCCATCATTTTTCCTTCGTTGCCCACTATCTTGGCTCCAGCCGTTGTTCGCATAAAGCACTGGACATACTCCTTCAAGGGCTCTCTCTCCTTCTGGCGTATCTCGACCAGCTGGTTGGCCTCTGTGGGGTGTACGCGACCCGCGTAGAATTTCCCGTAGAATTCCTCCACGAACATCTCCCAAGATACTATACTAGCAGGAGGGAACTTAAAGAACCACTCCTAGGCAGTATCAGACAGTGTTGCGGGGAAGATCCTGCAACGGGCATCGTCCGACACCTTCTGAATGTCCATTTGTATCTCAAATTTGTTGACATGAGATACTGGGTCTCCGTACCCATCAAAGTTTGGCAATACTGACATTTTGAATTTCCTGGGGGTTTCTGCCACAGCAATCCTTTGCACAAACGGAGTGCCCCTCCTCCGATCGTACTCTATGTGGGATGTTTGACCCCCGACCAGCTATTGTACTGCCTGGTTCAGAGCATCAATCTGTGCCTAAACTGCTTCTGGGATCGCTGGGGTGACCGGTGCCGGAGGAGCGTACTCATCATGCCTCTCATAACGGTCGTTAAGCACGTCCCTCAAATCTTCATCCCTGTGCCTCTGCTCGCTAACTCCTAGCCGATCAAAGATGTTGTTTTGTCTGGGTTGCCTCCAGTGTTATGGCTTGTTGGCCTATTTTCTCTAGGTGGGGGGCTTCTGTCTCCACCTCTTTCCTCATTCCTCCAACCAGCATTTCCTCTGCCAAAATCGACTTCGTTATAGTCATGGAAAACTCTAAACTGTGGTCGACTACAGCGTGACTGGCTGTTCACACTATTTCCTCCTCGGGCTGGAATTTCCCGAGTGTCAGCGGGAGGCCTACGCTGGTCGTTGGGTCCCCGTGCATTATTATGCCGTGGGGGGCCTCTGACCGCAAAGCCTGACTTGTTGTTCCTTCTGTTGGTAGAAGGACGCTGCCCCCTGCTCGGTGGATTTGGCTCTTCGTCCCCTGGGCGTCCAGGGCTGCGGGGCGGTTTCCCGACCCTATTCTGCCTTTGGTGCTGGGGATTGCCTCGACTAGCTTGAGATGGAGGCTGCTGCTTAGGATCCCGAATTGGGACATCATCTTGAGCCATAGGTGGCTGCTCCGGGCTTTGGGGGCTTACTGGCTGGAGCGGAGGACTTGGATTGGGAGCTCGCTATCGTGGCGAGCTCAGTGGCTGATCTGGCTGAGAGGTCGGCGTAGCCTGTCCTCGAGCCAATTGAATGGCTGCTTCCAGAGCGGCCATGGCATCCCTCTACCGACGGTCCATGTCCGTCTGTCGCTCACTCAACTCCTAGCACTGACGTTCAATTTCTCTCTGCTGCAGCGCCATTGTCTCCGCTGCGTTCTCCTGATTGGCCCTCAGATTGGCCAACTCATCCTGCAACACCCCAAGTGTTGCCCTCAGTGTTTCCGTATCCAACTCCTCCTCTTCAAACTCTAAATGTGGTTCATTCTCTGCCACATTTGGAGGAGAGGGTTGAGATGATGCAGCGCCAGCGGCCGGTCCAGCTTTCTTAGATGTCTTTGCCATTTGATTTTCTTAAAGCTTTTTATCAAACTCTCAATGAAAGCACCAGAATGTTGACCCTCGATTTGGCCAACGACACGGAGTCAAAAATATGACAAGAAATGAGATGATAATCAAGAATAGAATCTAATGGTAAAGAACAGACACAAACGATTTATAGTGGTTCGGCCCCAATGAATGGTAATGACCTACGTCCACTTAGTGCTATTATTAATATTGAATCCCAATGCCATGATCAAAGAACTAGGGTTCTTGAGTTTCACAAGCCTTAGGGGAAATACAACTATTTGGAGGATAATCGCACTGTATGCTCTTTCTCTCAGTATTCAGAAGAAAGATTCAAAAGTAAAAAAAAAAAAAAAAAGTCCCATCCTTGAGCTCTCTCATGCATATTTATAGGCTCAAGGGAGGTTACATGGGCCAATGGGCCTTAACTATCCTTAATAATCGTATACCAAGGCAATAAAGAGGAAATAATCAACGTAGTTATTATAAGATTACAATCTTTTAAGGAAATGAATCGAAGCATACGACCAGTCTGGTCGCATCTAATCGTGAGGTTTGATGAAGCATCAGGGAGCTGGTCGATAAGTGAACAACACCTTCTTCACTTCGACTCTGCCACGTGTCAACCACGTGTGAGAAATTCTTGCCACGTCATTAGCAGTTGTTTTTGGGTAAACACCATAAATACGTCATATTATCGTTATCGGTCTTTTGACGTTTATTGGTCCTAGGTTTAGCTACTTTGAATAAATCATTATTAAGAGCGAGGGGTTCGTTAGGTCGCAAAATATAAAGCCCGTTTTCCAAACATGCAATACACAATTGTGATCCATTGAAAGAAATAGATATATTAGAACTTATGAAAGTCATAACAAATCTTTCTAATTGCAACATGGAAACTGAAATTAAATTTCTACTAAAATCCGGAATAAAAAATACATCATTTAAAATTAAAAATTTATTTCCGAACTTCAGACGAGCTCTTCCTCTAGCTTGGACCGCAACGAACGCTCCATTCCCAACTCTAAGCTTTAAGCCACCTTCGTTCACTTCCTCCCACAATTCAAGAAGCTGTAAAGAGTTACAAACATGGTTAGTAGATCCAGAATCAATAATCCAAACAGAGTTATCATTCTCTAAAACACATGTTTCCAAGATAAATGAACTATAATCATTACCTTTTTTTTTATCTACTAGAAACTTGGGGCAATCCTGTTGCCAATGCCCCTTCTCTTTGCAGTGAACACATTTACCTTTACCTTTCTTCTTTTTCCCCTTAGGCATCTGTGCACTTGGTTGTGCACTCGTCTTTGTATCCTTTGCAGGCTTGGGGTAGTTATTTTTTCCACCTTTCCTCTTGTTTCCAGCTTTCGAAGACGAAGCTTGGTTAGCTTCAGCCTTAGCTGGATTAGCAGCAATAGTAGTAGTTGTCTTCTTTTCTCCTCCCTTACTAGGTCCACCCATGATAGACTCAAAAGTCTGAAGCTCATTCATGAGCTGCGTCAGACCATAGTTGAGTTTATTCAACACATAGTTGGTGGTGAATGGAAGGAAAGCTGGAGAAAGACTGATGAGGATTAAGCCAACTTGAGTTTCCTCATCTATTATGGCTCCGTGCAGTTAAACTTCCTGAAAGTAGTTTATCATCTTGATTAGGTGATCACGAACATGTTGAGAAGGTGCCATTCGAGCATTGGCATATTTCTTGGTGGCCTCAAAACGAGTCTGCGTTGACTTGGCACCAAACATGTCTTGGAGCTGATCCATGATTTCGTAGGCTGTCTCGACATTCTCCATCTTTGTCTTGAGAGTGTCGACCATACTAGTCAACATGTAGTACCGCACCTTGTTGTTAGCCGCCTGCCAATGCTCATACTTGTCCCTCACAGACTTGGTAGCTCCTTCAGCTGGAACTTCCGGGGATTCCTCAGTCATGACGAATTTGGAGTTGTCACCAATCAACACAATGTTGATGTTTTTCTTCCATTTAAGGAAGTTTTCTCCAGTGATTTTCTCCATCGAAAGTTGAGAAAGGATGGGAGTAGACACAGCCATAACTTAAAACTACAAATTACCAATAAAATAGAAATCAATCACATTTTCTCAATAAAACTTCTATTCACACATATTTCAAGAAATAGCACAACATATACCAAAAATATGTAAGATATGAGAAAAAATACCAAAAACAATCATATATCTGTTTCTTTAGGTTTTCAACTAATCTATGATATCCTTGTCCCGGTTGGCAAGAGTAAAAAATACCACTAGTTAAATAGAGTTGTAAACTCATTTAATAATGGACACCACTATTAAAAACCTACTATTCGATCAAAATAAAAAAACAAAATCTCTTATTTTATGAGATAGACCCACGGTTTCAATAATCATAGATTTAGTCCTAGTAGTCACCGTAGGGGTGAGTCTAGTAGAATTTGACCTATAATTATCCATCTTTCGAAATCTAACCTTGTCAAAATAACTAATGAACACATTTCGTAGGGGGACGAATCTAAGCGCCTCGTGGCCCCATTAAGTTATTGACTGTGTTAAACCAACGATGGAGATCGAATAAAATTCTTAAAATAAGTTCATTATAAAATTAAAAAAATATTATTTTTATTATTTATTTTTAGAAAATTAATGACTATGGTTTTCCCAAAAAAAAAATAAACAGATTAAATTTTTTAAAACCAAAGTCCTATAATTTCTTATTAATTCTAAAGTGTCATATTGAAACAAATTCAATTAATTTAGAATTAATTTGTTGCTAATCAATATTTAGGTTTAACTAATATAATGAACCTATACAATTAAGTCTAACTCAGGTAAATGGGCCTTAACAATTGGGCTTGTATGGAGGAGGGCTGGGTCTAGTATGTCGTTCCCACTACAAAGGCCCCCTATCTTCCATACAAGGTCCAAAAGATAGGAATTTAAACGTTCGTTTTATTAATTGATTAGGTCCACTATAGTCATTCAAAGCAAATGAGCCTTTACAAGTGGAATCCCCCACAAGAGAGGAATTTAAGCTTTACATTTTCTAATGGGCCCAAATAAAACCTATCATTTTATGAATATTTTATTTGGCAAAACTACCACATATCTAACAAACATATGGGCCACTATATGCATCTAAGCCCAACTGCAAAAATACCACATATAGTGCAAACAGACATGTTATAATTGGATGGGCCTAATCATGTTACTATATGAGCAATTCTATGAATTTATGCAAAAATACCACAATTAATTATCTAGAATTTATCAAAAAAATTCAAATTAATTAAATTTTTACAAAAACAAGTCAATTTAAATGAAATTTATCAACAATTAACAATAGTTAATGTAAATTTCATTTATCAACAATCAACTTTGTTTATGTTAATTTGAAAAAAAAAAAATTGATTTAATTTGAATAGGGTTTATCAAAAATTAAGCAAAGTTAATTTAAATCCCATTTATAAAAAAAATATTTTATTAATTGGCTGAAAAAATGATCATTTTCAAAATTTAACCAATTTTAAATTCAATATCTTAACTATTTTCCAAAATATCTTGCATTGTTATAACTATTAGCTAATATTTTAACCATTAAAAAATAAAATAAAATATAAATAGTTATAACAATCCTAAAATGTCTCAAAATAGTTAAACAAATTCAAATATCCATAAAAATATCTAACTAACAATATTCAAATTTCAAATAATTTAAATGTTAAAAACGATAGAATAAAAAGATATTTATATTTTTAAATAAAGATTTAATAAAAATATCAAGAATCTGAAAGAAAATATCTTAAATATCTGATATCTTAATTATAATATTTAAATATATTAAAAGATTTAAAATTAAATTGTTAGTCTATTTTTAAATTTGAATTTGAATCTTTGTAGAAAATATCTAATTATTTAAATCTCAACTAACAAAAATATCTTATTTTTTTAAAAAAATTAAATTCAAAACAAATCTGATATTTTTGGCTTTGATTATAAATAATAAATTTCCACAATTTTAATTTTCTTTATTTAAATTTTTTTTTTAAATTTTGGTCAAACAGTACTCGTTTCAGGTACTGTTCACCCGAGTGCATGGTGGCTGGGCTGCTGGTGGTGTGCGCTCGCAGCACAGGAGCAGCGTGCCAGGTGCGCGCGGAGCTGGTGACACCGTTGAGGAGCGCGTGCGGCTGCCCAGGGGATGCGTGCGCATGAGCGCGTGGTGGCCGGGTTGGCTGCCTGGTGTGCGCACGCGATGGCAGCCAGAAGAAAAAAATTTCAGAAAATTTTTTTGTGCGATTTTTCAAACCAAAACAATTTTCTAATTAATTTTTACCATGTTTTACACAAAATAAAGCATATATAAAATTAATATCATAGAAAACTCAACAAAATAACCTAAAAAATTGCTAAAAGTCACATAAAATCAATATGCTTCATAAAACACATGAAAACTGTAACGCCCTGGATAGCCAAGACCGCTACACTGTGTACTTATAAAGGTGCAAGACTTGCTAATCAAGTCATTAATTTAGAAAACGTGTCACCAAACATGTACGAGCTAGGGTTAAAAAGGTTTTGGTCTCAAAAGTTTCATTTTAAATAATTAAACTGTTATATACATGGGATCCCAAAAGAAACAGAGTTAAAAGTAGGTTTACAGATTTCCAAAAGTACATAAACAATTATTGGCCATACTAAGGCAAAATAGACAATCTTTGGGTCTCACGTCCTTGCCTAAACCTCAACCGTGGCGGCTGAGCAGCTGGCCATGTACATTCCGCTCGCAGAGCTCTCCTAATCAAGGTTGGTCAAATTTTCCATTGCCTTTACCTGCACCACGTAGCACCCATGAGCGAAGGCCCAACAAGAAAACATGTGCAACACAAACAATAGGAACTATTAACAAACTCACTAAGCATGAATTCTTATTATATAATCCACATTGATCATTCAGCATAAATACAGAATCATGGATGCAAACAAACACTTATAACATTCATATCACATAATAATCAGGGCCAACAACTTAGGCCGCACCCTCTGTTTACCCCACTGACTCCGGCCCGCTTAAACCGAGCTCAATGCATATTAAGCTGTCCTTGGCTACCAGTGGCCAAGCCGCGCCCTGTGCGCTAGTGTAACCCTTGGCACCCTTAGGCCGTTGGTTCACTAATTAGCTTGCATGGCATAATACCATCCTTTCAAGCATGCATAATAGGGAACCCTTAGTCCCATCACAGATATTCAACCAGGTGCAGTTTTCTTACCTTTGATCTTTGCAGTTATTGTTTACGAGCAACACTCCTCAAGCACGATCCGTTCCCGAGCCTAAGCGTTTATCACCTAGTCACAACCAAAGTTTTAGGTTTCATTAATATCCAAATATAGGTTTTCGGGTACAAAACTAACTTCCGAGAAACCGAGTCCCACCAAGCACGGTGGTGAGATTGATCCTGGGCATTCAAGACCACATTCCCATGCCTAAAATCCCCAAATGTTCAAGTGTGCACCCATGGGCTGCGGCCCTTGAAGCTTAGCCGCGGCCCTTCCCTCAAAACAGAGCCAAGGGCTTGCCTGGAAGGAGACACGCGTCGCTGCCCTTGCCTTGGGCACCGCGGCGCTCACCTTTGGCCGAGCCCTCCTGGCTCTTCTTCATCCTAGGGCCGCAGTGCTCTAGAACAGAGTCGTGGCCCTTCCCTTCGTGCCCAGAAAACCCACCATTTCCAACATCTAAACCTCACCTTAAGCCATCCCAAAGCTCCCCAACTCAAAACCAATTAATCCCAACACCTTTAGAATGACTTAGACAACATAATTCAATAGAGATACAACCCAAAAACCTACTAAAACCCCATTTCCAATTTCTGAAACTCAAGAACCTCAAACACTCAAACCAACAACTCAAACTCAAATTAAAACCTCTAAACCATGAATTGAGACTTACCTCTTCTTCTGAACCACTTCACCAAGCCAAAATCCAAGGTAATTCCCAAGCTTTCCTCCTTAATTCTGCCCTTAAACATCAAAAACATATTTACCTCAAAACCCAACCAAAACCCAGAATTTCTAACCACAGAAAATGAAATTCAGTGCTTACCTTAGTCCTGATTAGGTTCCTAATTAATTCCTGAGTTAAGCCTCTAAATCATTACTTCAATCCACCAAGCTTCAGCTGAATTCCAGCAAATTCCCTTAAGATTTCAGTGTTTCTTTTCCTTGTGTTCCTTGGGAGAGAATAGAGAGAAAGGGCTGATAATAGAAGTCGGTTTAATTTTCTATCTAGTGTTTCTCTAAAGCTTAAGCTTAGTCTTATCCCGTTAAGTCAATCCCGAGGCTCGGGGTGCCGGAAACGTCCCCGAGGGAAAAACGGTAAAATCCCCCAATATTCCTGCCTAGACTTCCTAACCTCAAATATATCTCCATATATTTATTTTCATAACCCGATAATCTAAATAGCTACCCGATACCTAAAATACCCCTGACTTATCCAAAGTCAACTGTTAAGCTCTGTTGTGACTTTTCCCCGTTAACTAGCCCTAGGATCGCCTCGAGTCGTGCTCTGCAGACCTACCCACATAATAATGTGGTTCTCACAATACCATATATATATCACATTAATACCAATATAATCATACAAGCATTATTAATCATATAGTTATGCATTTAAGTCAATATATTCATTCAAATCACATTTAACCCAATAATCCCCTCCCGGCACACTAATCAAGGCCCTTAAACCTCATTAGCGAATTTTGGGTCGTTACAAAAACCATCCAATTATTCAAACATATCAAATAATCCAATTTTAAACATGTTCATGCATGAAAATAAAGATTACCAAAGGCTCTGAGGCCAGTTGTTAGGAAACTTATACAGGAACTTTATTTATTTTCATGTAGATCTAATATTAAACAAATTAATATGAGATAACCTAGAGCATGTTTCTAAAATTGAATTCAAAGAGAAACAAAGACAAGAATACTTACAGTATACACAGCGGAATGAAATAGTCCTTCCTTTAGTTTCTCTAACTCTTGTATCCTCTCTGTCGCAGAGTATTATCAAGAAACTGAACCGATCTTCTATTTTCTTCACAGTCTTCCAATGTATCCTTAGAATCACCTACACTAGTGTGGGCAATTCTCAACACATGAGATAGATATAGAGAGAAGAAGAGAAAATAATAAAGAGGCTTAGAAAAGGACTTGTGTTTAGAGAGAATCTAAAACTATCAGAAAATCTGACTTGTGACTTGTCAAACTTGTGTTTTGACTTCTCTTTAAGCACTCATTTCATAGACTCAATTAGGCCATTTAATTTAATTAAAAAATCAATAAAATAATAGCCAAGCCCTAGGTCAAAATTATCATGGGCTTTAGGCCCGTGAAATTTCCCATTTGATTATAAGCCCATTGGACTTAAAATCAAGACCTGCATTATTTTATATTGATTTAATTAATTAAATAATTATTTAAATCCTTTATAAAATTAATTATTTATAATTTGAATATTGATTTAAACTTATTTATTAAATTAGATACCAATTTATCTTAATTAATAAATCTACCATTCTCTTTTCTTCTCAAAATTACATAACTCTGTGAAACTATCCAAAATTGACCTGGTCAACTTTGATAATTCTAATTGATAATTAAATCAATTAATTGAGACTATCTAGATAATTTTATCGAAGGTACAATGGGGACCATGGGCCTATGAAATCATGCTCCAATAAGTTATCATAAATCTAACAAATAAATTTACTAACTTATTAATTCCCCGTGATTCCACTATAGACTCGAAATTGCACTCTTGAATTCATAGAACGCTCTATAACAAATATAGATACGTTATTAATTATCCATTATTAAAACCACAATTTTCACTCAATCTTCTATAGATGGTCTACAATGAGATAGGACTAAAATATCATTTTACCCCTCATTGTATTTTATCCTTAAAACACTTAGTTCCTTGTAAATGATATTTCAGTAAACTAATTTAATTACTGAAATGAGATCTCTATCATTTAACACCTTCAACCAAACTAAAAGGAAACCATCGTTTCACTTCTTCATATCTATGATTAACACTCCCACTCAATTATACTACCGAGTTCCCAAGATGTAAGTATGGGCTAGTCCGTAGGGTAAGCTGGTAACGAACAAGTCAAAGAACTCAAATAATACAATCAATTAGAATACTAACCACTCATAATTGAGATTGAATTGACATATGGTCAACTATATGATATGACTAGAATAGATAATAACAGTATGTTTACTTATCTTATCAACTGTCAATATAGGTCCTGTCCGATGTAACAAATACATCCGATCTTATCTACTTTGCTAATGTTCTGGAAAGAACATAACACCATAATGTGTAAGTAGATCATATCGTAGATTGGAAAGTCAGTGTAAATCTTGTGCACTGACTAATCTTAAGACTAACTTATTTTGAACATATAATCATATTTATATTCCATTGTGATTACGTCACTATAAATAAGATTAGTTATATGCTCGGTATTTAATATAAATTTATATTAAACAAATAATCATGAAAATAAAACATGTGTGCAAAGTGATTGACCAAGTCAAAAAATAATTTCTATTCTTTTATTGATAATAAAATGAGATTATAAAGAATTTGGGTTTTAATTAGGGCATAAAACCCCAACACCCATTGCCCTATCCTCTGTATAACTAGCCTTAGAGCTGACCCAGCGTACCTAGCGCTGAGTTTTCCCACGACCAATAGGTCGGTCAAGCGTATGATGCACTTCTGGTTAAGCATAACCATCTCGACCAGTGCTCAATGAGCTATTGCCATCTTTGATTAATAAGTTAATGCTTTACGACCAGTTCTCAACACTATTGCCATCCTTGACTAATAAGTCAATGCTTTACGACTAGCGCTCAGTGCTATTGCCGACCTTGACTGATAAGTCAAGCCTTTCTCAATAAGATAATGGAAACAGACATATATCATATGTCTAATATCCCAATATAAATCATTCAACATGCTTAATCAACCATAACAAACATAATCATAATCATGCACATTCTCAGGCGTCCATGCCCTATTCACATTCCTGTTTAACAATTCGACCCAAGCCATAATCACATGTATAACATATACTGGGTGCAATTTTCTTACCTTTGGTCCAACACCAGTTAAATATGAATGAACCTCGAGCACGATCCTATCCCGAGCCCTAGCAGTAACCTAGTCACAACCATAAAATAATAATCTCATAAGATTCAATCCTTAAAAAAAAAAAAAAAAACTCCAGGTCCACTCCCGTACTCACGGGACTTCCATTCCACCCAACAGGGTAGTGGAACCATCCCCCGAGCCCCCGAAGTCCTCCCAAGCCCTAAAAGTGGGCTTTCTTGAAATTGGACTAGGGCAAGGACACTGAAGACAGCGCAGGGGTGCCATCTGTTGGTTTTTATTGATCAAATAAGAGATTATACGCAGCGGAACAACAATCAAATTGTTAATTTAATCCCATAAGATTTCTAGATCTACTTCTTCACATCCATATATATATTGAATCAAAGACATGAATAGAAAAATTACCTCAAGTCCTTCCTTGCTGCTATCTTTTTGTATGGCTAAATCCTTGAGATCTCACACCAAGATCTTCCAAAATGTTCTCAGCACACAAAGAACGAGTGTGGGCTCGCTATACAAACAATAGGCAAAATACTATTTATCAGATGTTCTCAACACATGAGATCTGATAAAGTTTGGACCTAGGTTTTGTGAAGAATAGTGACTTTTGTTTGTGTCACTATTCTCTTTCTCTAAGAGAGATTTCTAGATATTTTTCTATCCCTAAAAAGTTACGTTCTCTAAAACCGATATCCTATATTTAATATATCCAATATATTAAAATAAAATCTTAGTTATTTTGAACAATTTGAAAATAACTAATCAGTTATCAGATTTTTGTTTAAATAATAATATTTTAATCAAATTACAATATCTCATTATTTATTTAATATTTAAATAACTAAAATTGTGGAACCTAGAAACTGATCACAGTCTCTTATGCGTGTAGCACAGTGATTGTGCACTGTGCTACACGTGTACCACATGCAAGTGATGGCATGTGATTTTTCCCAATTTTTATTATTATTTAAATACCAAAAATCCCAAAAATAAATTAATTCAAAATTAATTATATTTTTGTTAAATCAAATAATTAATTAATTACACATAATTAAGCAATAATTATGTTTGATACATAGAAAAATACTTTACTTATCACATAAGTCCTTTTTGCCCATTTTTGTGTTTACCTTTGTCAGTGTTTGTTTGAGCCATTTCGGGGACCATGGACCTATAACATTAAGCTCCAATAAATAAACTAAATAATTAAACTCTTTAATTATAATAGTTAATTTATTAATTCTGATATTACTCCACTATAAATTCAGAATTGCACTCTTTATGTTATAGATATACTTTTACAGAAATCTTTTCTTAAGTCGTCCATTGATATAACCATCTTACAATAGTTCAACCCTCTAATTAATTAGTTCATAAATTAGAATGGAAGAATTACCATTTTACCTTTCTAATTTACTTCTTATTCCTTAAGTACCATTAATTCACTAGTGAATAATTAATCTATAATCTAATTATAGATTTGAGCTCAAAATCATTCAGTTCCAGAATTAACCCTTAAGGGAATTAATATACGATTCGTTAGGAAAGATTAGATTCCGTATTGTTGATACATGTTCCCAGCCATCCATGATATTAAATCTCCAAAACAAAAGTCATTAGCCTCATTCTTTGAAGAGACCTTAACGAATGAATCAAAAGATTTAATAAACATGAAAAGGAGTTTATGAACACTCAGGATTTAGGTTAATCTATAAATGATCATCAGTTATGATATGAATTACATGTCTTTATTGTTAAATGGTTTTTGGATAAAGACTTTAATTCATATCGGTCTATGTCATATATAATCATATTATATAAAGCACCTTTACCGAGATGTCTTTCCACATCAATAATCCGAATCTAGATTATTTGTATCATTATGATACTCAATAAACCGTACTTACAACTCCAATTAAAGAATTCCATAACTTTAATTTGTTGTTATTGACTATTTTTATTCATTCATGTGATCTTAATTCTCTCGTACTAATACAAGATCACATCCTCAATAATGAATATGGAATTTTTTTGATATTTACAAAATTATTCAAACAATAATTTAACAATCTAAATATAACAATAATAATGAACCATTGTATTTATTTATTCACGGAAAAACAAATATCTTTACATGCTTTTAGGACACATTCCTAACACCATCCAAGTTAGAGAGCCACCTCTGATTTCCCCTGCGTAGTGCTGGGGCGCCCAGAATAGCGACGGGGTGCTATCCCTACAACCTAGAATTTCGCTGGTTTTCCCCAGCATTTCCCCCCGAGTTCAAGTCATCAAAACCTCAACTAAACACAATCCAAACACAAAATTTAACCTCAAAACCTCATCAATACACCAACCTTAACAAAACCCAAGTTTTCAATTGATAAAAAACCCACCAAAACACAAAAATCCATGCTTGAGCTTTGAAGCTCAAGAACTACTAAAAAACATGAAGAACTTAAACATAATTTACAGCAAAACTCAAAGAATCCTTACCTCAAACCAATGGTTTGCAAGCCCAAGCTGTCCCTTATCCAAACTATGGCTTTAACCTCCTAATCCTTGATCTCTTCTTCCTCAAAAATTCAAAATCCCCCAAGGTACTAAGAGATAAGAGATAAATCTGTAGAAGGAGAGAGAAATGAGTTGCTCTGTTTGATATCCTCTATTTTGAGGTTTCCTTTAGCTGAAGAAACCAATGACTTAAGCCTCTAATTAGGCACAAAATGACCTAAATGCCCCTTAGCCTAAGCCTTGCCCTCTTAAGCCCTCAAGGGTAAATTTGGCAATTGTCACTTATCCCATTAATCATAATTAATGTCTCACAATTCCCATTACTTCCAATATCCTCAAATAATTACCAAATAATTTCCCCATTACCCGATCCCGGTAATGTACTAAATTACAAATTACCCCTAGGCTCACCTCGAGCCCGATATTTGACCCCGTTGTGACTAAATTGCTACTTTGCTCGCTAGGATCATCTCGTGCTGAATAATCCAAATATATCCGCATAATGATGTGGTCTCACACATATATTACATATATGCCAAATATACTCGTAATAGGCCAAATTACGAAAATTGCCCTTTTAATCAGAAATGGGCCCACGTGCATTTTTAATACACCTAAACATGCATATCAAGTCATATTATAATATAACTCACATAATCATATAATGATACATATATATCACATAATCACATAATTTGCCATCCTGACCCCCTAATCAAGGCCCTAAGCCTTATTAGGTAATTTGGGATGTTACAGTATGCCAATTGCTGGCCCAAGTTTAGGCCACTTTGGAATATCTTCTAAGAATTGACTAAGTCATTTTGCTTCTTCACCACACTTTTTTAAGGTTATAAACTCAGATTCCATCATGGTTCTAGCTAATGTCGTTTGTTTAGAAGATTTCCATGATACTGTTACACCACCGAGTGTGAACACATATCCACTCGTAGACTTAGAGTCTTTCATATCAGATATCAAATTAGCGTCACAATACCCTTCAAGTACTGCAGGATATTTTGTATGGTGCAATCCATAGGTACAAGTAAATCGTAAGTACCTTAGTACTCTTGTTATTGCTTTCCAGTGGTCAGACCCTAGATTACTCATGTATCTACTCAGTTTACTAACTACGTAGGCTATGTCAGGTCTTGTACAACTCATTAAGTACATTAGACTTTCGATAATTCTAGAGTATTCTACCTGAGAGACTCTCTCTCCTTTGTTCTTGAACAAATGTAAACTCAAATCTATCGGAGTTCTGGACACACCAAAATCTTCTTTATTGAATCTCTCAATAATCTTGTCCACATAATGTGACTGACTTAGAATGATCCCCTCAGATGTCCTTGAGATTTGAATTCATAGAATAACATCTGCTAGACCCATATCTTTCATGTCAAATTTGGAATTGAACATACTCTTGATAGATTTGACCATCTCATCATTACTTCCAATAATGAGCATGTCATCTACGTAAAGACACAAAATGACATAGTCATTATCTGTTTCTTCGACATAAATACATTTGTCACATTCATTGATTTTGAAGTCATTTTCCATCATCGTGTGGTAAAATTTCTCATGCCATTATTTTGGTGCTTGCTTTAATCCATATAAAGACTTCACCAATTTAAAAAATTTCTTTTCTTGTCCTGGGGTAGGAAAACCCTTGGGTTGTTTTCACATCCATTTGATGTACTTTGAGAATGCACATCACTACAATGGCAAGTATCATCCTAATGGAGTTTATTCTAGTCACATGAGAATATGTATCACAATATTCAATGCTTTATCGTTGCTTATAACCTTTAATTACAAGTCTCGACTTATACTTTTCAATTGATCCATATGCTTTCATTTTCCTCTTGCAAATCCACTTGCCCCCTAAAGGCTTACATCCTGGAGGAAGATCTACTAACTCCCACGTATGATTTTGTAGTATGGATTCCATTTCATTGTTAATGGCTTCTTTCCATAAAGAGCCTTCAGTAGAACTCACAGCTTCATTGAAGCTTTGAGGTTCACCTTCTAGCAAATAGGTCAAAAAACCAGGACCAAAAGAAATTTCAGTTCTGATTCGTTTTCTACGTCTAGGTTCATCCTTAGAGTCTAGTTCATGATCCTGACTATTTTCTCCAATAGTCTCATATGTTCATTTTAATGAACTTGTATCTTCTTTGGATCTACATGTAAATAGATGTTCAAAGAACGATGCATTCCTAGATTCCATTATTGTGTTTTTGTGTATGTTAGAGATTTTAGACTCATGCACAAGAAACTGTTATGAACTACTATTATGTGAATAACCAATGAATATGTAATCAATAGCTTTTGGACCTGTCTTCACCTTCTTAGGTAAAGGTACATCCACTTTAGCAGGACAAACCCACACTCGTAAGAATTTGTAGGAAGGCTTCATTACTTTCCATAATTCATAAGGGGTCTTACCCTCCTTCTTTTTGGGTATCTTATTTAAAAGATGATTAGCTGACAAGAAAACTTCTTCCCACATGTTCTGAGGCAATCCAGAACTAATCAACATCGCATTCATCATTTCTTTCAATGTGCTATTTTTTCATTCAGCAACACCATTTTGTAGAGGCGAATAAGGTGTCATGGTTTCATGAATTATTCCATGTTTAGCATAGAATTCACCAAACAGTGATTCATATTCACCACCTCGATCACTTCTCAACACCTTGATCTTTTTGTTGAGTTGATTCTCTACTTAATTTTTATAGAGAAACAACTTCTCTATAGCCTCATCTTTTCTTTTTAGCAAATACACATAGCAATATTCTATGTTATCATCAACAAAAGTAATAAAATACTTATTGCCTCCTCTGTTTGAACAAATTTTAAATCGTATACATCACTATGGATTAAATTTAGGGGTTCATTATTGTTGACGCAATTTTTCACAAACAATAGATTAAGAAATCTAATAGGGATATTAGTGCTAAATTGTAAACCATAATGAAATAATAAGAACCCTTTTCTACACACAACTTTTACGTGGTTCAGTGGTTAAAATCCACCTAGTCCACGAGACAGTATTATTGTTTTTCTCTCACAATTTCTGTAGAGTTTTTGTAATACAAAAAGGCAGCCCCCTTCCCTGTCCATTATCCCTAATATTTATAGAGGAATTTCCTGGACAGGTTTGGGTAACTGCATGAATAAATAAGGTATACATTTAATACGGATTATTCCCATTTACATTGGGATATGATTTGATAACAGAATAGAATATACTCTTGCTATCTCAGATAATAAATGATAGATATGCAATACAGCCTGGGCATTAATGAGAGTATAAGGAGCCTCCAAATCTCTTGGGATCCTTCAGTATGTGTTCTGACAAGGTTTCCACGAGCTAGATATCTCACCTAAGCTATTGTTTAAAGACTATCTGAACCTTAGTTCGTATTAAGCTCAGAGCTCCCAAATGTGGATCTGGACATTTTAGGTCTTGAATTGGATTGTTATCCTAAGAAGCGGTCTAATAACAACCTTTACGTCGTGTTTTCAGGTCCCAACTCAAGTTTCTCACATCATTGTTAACCAGAGGTTCCACTTGACTGCTTTTCCACGTATTCATCTGTCAGCTGCACCCGAACTGAGTGACTAGACTCGTGCTAATTTTTAGGGTACAACATTTTCCCCCCAAGCTCCTGCTCGTGCTTGATGTCGTCACTTTCTGACATGCACAGTAGGGCTTTTAGGCTTCTGCCATGTAAAATCATCCCTGCCCAATACTCAAGTACCGGACACGTGGCTGTCTGTAATTGGCGTCTGTTCAGGTTTCGAGTACTGTGACAACTTTCCAATCAACTTTATGTCGTCGCATGGTTCATTTAATCTTGGCCTTTGGATCTCAAGCTAACCCAATCGAATGGCCCGAATTAATTCCCATAGTTTACGTATAAATAGGGTGATCAAACCTGAACCCTCACCACCTTTGCATTCAAAAAGTTTTCTTTCAAAAATAAAGTTTTCCTTTTTCTCTCAAACTCTCCCAAAAACCTTCATCGCCTTTCAGAGTTTCAGAAGCTTTCAAGGAGTTCTCTGTGGACGTAGCAACATTTTCTTTGAACCGATCATATAAACTGTAATTATATCCTCACCTAGTTTGAAACTTTCATTTCAATACATTCCAGTGAGTTTTTTTTATGGTGAAAAACGTCATTTGCTCAATGTCGTTTAGGCTACGTCCGAGTGTAAATAGGAAATGGGGTTCGGTTTAGGCTGAATAAACAATACTAGGCTTGCTTAGAAATAAGGTTTTCATAAAACTAGGCAAATTTTATGGGTTATACAAAGAAAATTCTACTTAAAATCGATTAGAATACTTGTTTGGGGTGTAGAAGCTGAAAGGGTTTTAAGTTTGGTTCTGGGTAGCTTAAAGGTTACGATTCCTTAAGCAGTTTTGCATTAAATCGCTTTCAAAAGGAAAGTAGTGGGTCTGATGAGTCTGACACATGAATCCCAAAGTATCAGGGAATTTTAAGAAATCAAAGTGTGTGGTCTAGGACCAAGCGTGGAACCACACGTTGAGGCCAGGACACAGCTTAGCTCGTATCCAAAAATTAAACCACCTAAACCCTCGGATTTTTCGTACCTCCACAACCATAGCTAGTAATTATCTTAGGTCGCCACTAATACGTCTCTTTGTCATTAGGAAAGCTAAATCATACCCCCCCCCCCCCTAAAGAAAAACACTGTGAGCTCTTCTGCTCAGAGCAAGGAGAAGAGCAAGCAGGTCGCCTCTGACTCTCCCATTCCTCAATTCGGCCCTGTGGTGGAGAGGGAACTTGTGGTCGACCCCAACACATTCTTCGAGGCTGAGCACATAGTATACCAGATCACGACTCAACAAGATCCTGTAAGTCATGGGATTGATATGGGAGCTTATGGCCTCCAGGCCTGACCTCCGTTGGAAGGAGAGCGGAGTTGTGCCCTTCTCCAAGACGACTACAAGGCTTGGAGTGATGAGCACTTGAAGGTAGGTGCCTTCCTCCCATTGGACCAATATTATGTAGACTTCCTGAACTACGTCAGACTGACTCCATTCCAGCTCCCGCCAAACTCATGCAGACTTTTGGTGGGGTTAAAGTATCTGTTCTTGAGGCACGAGTGGGAGGTTCCCACTCTAGCAGACATTATGTACTTATTTTGCCTCAAGTCCAGTCTCGACTAGAAGAGGCAAGGTGACGGTTTCTACTACCTCACTCGTTTTCCCAACTCAACCTTTGTCGTCGACCTCCCCAGCCACCTAAGTGACTATAAAGACTTGTTCTTTATGTCAAATGGGTTCAAAACTGCGATCATCGATACTTCAATCGCTCTCGTAAGTCCTTTATCTTTATGAATTCAGCACGTGAACTTTCTTATCACTTTCACACTTTTTTTATGTTTAATTATTCTAACTGAGTTCATCCTCTGTGTAGCTATATTCGCGAGGACATAGAGGCTTTTAACTTAGGGGTCAATATGAGACTTTGTTTAGTCTTCCTCCGAAGGAGAAAGACTACCGTCACATTTTGAATGACGCCACCATGGTGGTCTACAACCTAATCAGCAAGGTCTAGATGCTGGCTCTCAAGACCCGGGTTCCTTTCCCTGTCATCCCCGAGCTCCCTCCTCCTCAAGAAGCCTTGCAAGCCAATAAAGGCATCAAGGAGGAAGAAGACGTGGCACCGCTTGTGCGTAGAAGGTGAGCTCCCGAAGATAATCAAGGGCCTGATCCAAAGCGACCTGCGTCCGGGGTAGCAGCCGCCCCCTCCAGCCAATGTAACCCATACCCATACAGAGAGTTAGATCAGGATGCTATCAGGTTTAGGCTAATTCGCTTTAACCCTAACCAGCTCGTTAGTCATCATCCTACCAACCCTGATCTAAACACAACCCTCATTCAGTGTGTGGACAATTTGGTGGTATGCTATGACCACAACTACCCCAGAGGTACCATTGTGGTCGACAACACTCTCAATTTTAGGTTCACCATCTTTGAAGAGTATGGGAAAAACCGTAGGACCTGGCCTTCCTTGTGTCAGGGTACGTATACCTCTGGTTTTAGGTAGTATGTATATGAGTTCAGCCCCGAAGAAGGACCTGAACTCCCTAGGACCCAGAAGGTCATAATTTTAGATTCTCCCCCACCTCCGTTAATCCGAGAGTTAGAGGTTGTGCCTAGCCCAGGCCATAACCCTGAGTTGATCATAGTAGATTCCTCCCCTAGCTCGGAGGGTAGGGTTCTTGCTCTTTTTCTTGTCTTTATATTACTTTGAATAATTATTTTTTCTAAATCCAAACCTTCTGCTCGTTCTTTTCCATGCGAAGAGATGGAGCTGCCAGATGCCCCAGGTTTGAGGGGTGCTTTTAAGGCCGGTGGGTCTGGAGTTGGTCATGTGGTGAAAAGGGCCAGATTGACAAAGAAACAGACTCCCAAGACTGGGGCTACCACCGACTCTCTAGCTAAGGACAAAGGTGTCAGCTCCACCCGGGTTCAGCCACAAAAGAACCTCCCCCAGCTCCGGTAACAACTGTCATAGTTCACCAAGCTCTACCTCCTCTTCCTCGGCATGTACCTCCCTCAATTCCTCAAGTGATCCAAGGCGAGGCTCCCAACATCCAAATCCCAATCAAGCCCCTCGACCTGTCCAAGATCCCTGAGGCATTTTGGGGTACTGTGTACGAGATGGCAAGCCATATGGTTGGCCATGCCTACAGAGCCAACGCCAAAGACTTGAGGGCTATAGAGGAGTGCACTCCTGAGGACGTCCTCGAATTTGCTATGGGGATGAACCTCACCGTGAGTCCTTCTCACTCTTCTAACTTTCCTTTATCTTTTCTCCTTGGTTTTTTTTTCTTAAACTATTCTTAACTTGCCTCATCCTTTTGCAGTCTGTCCTAGCCCAATTCCGACGAATTGCTCAGGTTAAAGCTAGGGATGAGGAGCTCCGAGCCACCCAGAGCGCTGCTCAAGAGGGCGAACAAACCGCCAAAGCAGCACTTGTTTCCTCCCAGGAGAGCGAGCGGTCTGCAAAGTCCGCCCTGTCTACCTCCTAGGATCAAGTCGTCGAGGTGATTCATTGCATGGACCAGCAGCAGGCCAAAAATGAAGGACTCAAGAAGAAGCTGAATGAGGTCGAGGCCAAGGTCAAATAGGAAGTTGCGAAGTCTTCAACTCAGATGGAGGAGATGCTTTACCATTGCTGGGCTTTCAACCAGGATGGGAACTTCTCTTTTATGCAACTTGAGCTGTAGGAACCATATCTTGCTAGGTTCAAGATTCTGTTCTCACAAGAACCTTTAGAGACTGTCGAAACTTCTGAAGCTGTTGAGGGAGATGGCGAGGAGGTGACCTCTCTTGATCGAGTTGACGGGCCATAGTGATTTATTTTCTTTGTTTTTATTTTCATCTTTATGCTTCTATAATTAAGTCCTTTAGGACCAAAACAATTGCCTTCGAGCTCAAGTTGAGGTTTTTTCTCCTCGAGATGACAATATATTGTTGAATATATATCTAACTTGTGATCTATTTGTGTTCCCCTCAATCTCATGCTTGTGAATCCTTAGATTCTTGTACATTCAAAATCTTAGGGGTTAACTTTAGATCGGGATAGATTTTCTTGATATCTTAGTTGTATCCAAGATTTTGCTCGCTTAATTGCATCATACTTGTTAAGAATCAGGTCGTGGACCTGGTTATATCTAGGGGTTTTATTCTTAGAGATTTCTCGAACTTAGTTCGCGTTCGATCTTTTGAAAATTCGAGCTTTAAAAAGCCGTTGAATAATCAATTTTTCCAAACTCTAAGTTTTAATCTTTATCCAAATAAGTTGAACTCTCTTAAAAGCTCTCTTCGTTTATGTGCCCCCCAAGCAACCAGAACGTATAAATGTTCTTGGTCACTTTTACAAAGTGAGCTCGTGATAAAAAAATGATAAAATTGGTTACTTAATAATCCAACTATTATTAAACTGAAATGGCTTTTATAAATAAGCCTTACATAAATGGTAATTCCAAAAACATTAAAGACAATGAAATTATTGATAATACTTTTCTAAGTGTAGGGTATTCCAGGTCCGTGGGACTATTTCTCCACTTAACCAGGATAGCTTGAAAGTGCCTTCGCGTAGGACCTCCACGATTTGATATGGTCCTTCCCATTTTGGCCCTAACACATCATCTTTGGGATCTTTACTTGCTAAAAAAACCCTTCGAAGAACCAGTCGCCTAATCCGAGTCTGTGTCCCTTAACCTTTGAATTGAAAAATTAGTGATCTTTTGTTGATAATGGGCAAGCTGTAATTGTAATGCCTCTCGTTTTTCATCGATTAGATTAAGGGATGCACTATGTAGCTCGTGGTTATGATTCTGATGAAAGGACTTTTGTCTGTGAGTCGTCACCATCGCCTCAATTGGGAGCATAGGCTTGCTTCCAAAGGTCAAGGAAAAAGAGGTATGTCCCGTGGAGGATCGATGTGAGGTCCGGTAGGCCCAGAGTACTTGTGGGAGCTGCTCAGGCCATAATCCCTTGGCCTCATCTAATCGTTTCTTTAAGCTTGCCTTCAAAGTTTTGTTTACTCCTCGACCTGCCCATTGGCTTGTGGGTACGCTACCAACGAGAAACTCTTGGTTATGCCATATTTTTCACAAAAGTCTGTGAAGAGATCACTATCGAATTGAGTTCCGTTGTCTGACACGATCTTTTTCAGGAGTCCAAATTGACATATGATTTTCTTCACAACAAAGTCCAGGACTCTCTTCGAGGTGATGGTTGCCAAAGGTTCAGCCTCTACCCACTTCGTGAAATAATCGATGTCGACTACTGCATAATGAACTCCTCCTTTTCCTGTTGACAGAGAACCAATTAAGTCAATTCCCCATGTTGCAAATGGCCAAGGGTATGAGATCATGGTTAGCTCGACTAGAGCAGCTCGGGCCACTATGGCAAAGCGTTGGCATTTGTCACACTTCTGCACATACGAAATCGAGTCCTTTGTCAACGTGTGCCAAAAATAGCTCTGTCTCAATACCTTTATTGCTAGGTTTTGCCCCCCAGCATGGTCTCTGCAGAAGCCTTCATGTATTTCTTGCAAAATAGTTTGTGCTTCCTCGGGCAAAACACATCGTAGGAGGTGCAACGAATGCCCTCGTCGATATAGGATCCCCTCAACCATAACATAGCTCAAAGCTTGATGCAACAACTTTCTCGCATCCTTCCTATCGTCAGGTAGCTTTTTGGTTGTGAAGTACTCCACTATGGGGGTCATCCATGTCAGTTTTATGTCAATCATTCTGACCTCAACCGTTTCTACTGTTATACTTAGGCTTTTCAAGAACTCCACCAGAACTACATTCAATGTATCTACCTCTTTGGTGGTAGCAAGTCAAGCCAGAGCATCAGCATTGGAATTCTGTTCGCGGGGTACTTGTTCAATAGAGCTAAACTCGAACTCAGACTACTCACCCTTTACCTTAGCTAAGTAAGTTGTCATCTTGATACCTCGAGCATGGTATTCCCCCAATATCAGATTGACTACGAGCTGAGAATTGCTAAAATATTGGATGGATTTTGCCTTTAGCTCTTTCGCCACCCATAACCCTGCCAATAAGGCCTCATATTTGGCTTCGTTGATGGATGCTTCAAATCTGAACCTGAGAGTTGTATAGAATTTATGCCCTTCAGGTGAGTGAAGATTATCCCAGCTCCCGATCTGTTTTCATTAGACGATCCATCAACAAATATTTTCCATAATTCCTGCACCGGCTCCCTTATCAGCTCATCCTGAAAACCTATGCACTCAGCCACAAAATCAACAAGGGCTTGGCTCTTGATTGTTGTCTGTGGCATATATAATATCTCGAACTGGCTGAGTTCGATGGCCCATTTTAATAGACGTCCCGAAGTTTTAGGTTTTTACAAAACCTGCCTTAAAGGTTGGTCGGTTAAGACATGAATATATTGGGATTGGAAGTATGACTTGAGTTTCCTTGAAGCCAAAATTAGATAGAACGTAAGCTTTTCTATCAATGGGTACCGTGACTCAGCTCTGAGAAGTCTCTTACTTACATAATATACGGGTTTCTACGCACGATTTTCTTCTCGAACTAACACAGCACTGACTGCATTTTTTCTCACGGCCAGATATAGAAACAGACATTCTCTAAATGTCAGTTTTGATAGTATGGGGTGTTTAGCTAGATGCGTTTTTAGGTCGCTAAATGCCTTTTTGCATTCTTCGATCCATTCAAACTTCTTGTTTCCTCTGAGCAAGTTGTAAAATGAGAGACACTTGTCAGTGGACTTTGAAACGAAGTGGTTTAAGGCCGCCACCTTTCCAGTTAGGCTTTGTACTTCCTTCCGCGACCTAGGCGAAGGCATTTCTAACAACGACCTGATTTTTTATGGATTCGCCTATATCCCCCTTGTGTTGACTATAAACCCCATAAACTTTCCCGACGAAACTCCGAAAGTGCACTTCTGGGAATTCAACTTCTTGTCGTATTTCCTCAATATGCCAAAACATTCTTTTAGGTCAGATACATGGTTATTGGCAGTCTTTGATTTCACAAGCATATCATCAGCATACACCTCCATATTTCTCTCGATCTAATTAGCGAACATTTTGTTGACTAACCGTTGGTATGTAGCACCGACATTTTTATGCCCGAATGGCATAACTTTGTAGCAATATACATTATGCTCATTCATGAAGCTGGTATGCTCATGGTGTGCAAGGTTCATCGCGATCTAGTTATATCCATAATACGCATCCATGAAAGACATGAGCTCATGACCGGCTGTGGCGTCTACCAACTAATTAATTCTTGGTAGTGGGAAATAGTCCTTGGGACAAGCCTTGTTGAGATCGGAGAAATCAATACAAGTTCTCCACTTCTCATTTGGCTTCAGGACCAACACGGGGTTAGCAACCCCGATCGAGTATTTTGCCTCCCTGATGAATCCTCATTTAAGTAGGCAAGCTACTTCTTCTTCTAATGCTTCAGATCGTACTGTCCCCAAAAGCCTTCATTTTTTGGACTTTGCTGGCACATTCTTGTCCAAGTTCAAAGTATGCATTATTATACTCAAACTGATTCCCACCATATCCTCATGCGACCAAGCGAGGACATCCAGGTTCTTCCTTAGGAACTTGACCAACTCCTTCTTCCTTTCGACTTCAAGTTTTCTTCCAACTTTGACAACTCTTGAAGGTACTTCTGGGTCGATGTTTATTTCCTTGAGCTCTTCTATTGCTTTAAACTCATATTTCTCTTTGCCTACTCGTGGATCAATGTTGTCCTGTTGGGCAACCACGTCATCTTCTTCTTGAGGTTCTTCTGTCCCACGGGTAACTTCCATTACTCAGGACTCCTCACCTCCTTCACTTATGACCATCGCCTGCTGCCCAGGTTGTGATTTTCCCATCATAGCAATGATGTAACATTCTCTGGCAGCGAGCTAGTCTCCTCTTATTGTGCATATCCCTGAGGTTGAGGGGAACTTCATTGCCAAGTGTCAGATCGAGGTGATGGCCTCAAAATCCATCAACGCGGGTCGTCCCAAAATCGCATTATACGTAGCCAGGCAATCAATTACCACAAACTCAAGTATTTTAAAGACAATTTGTGTCTCTTCTTCCAGTGTAACCACTAGTCTGATCGTCCCTATGGCCACCATCCCTTCACTTGAAAATTCGTACAGAGTCATTGAGGTCACCTTCAAATCGATTACGGACAATCCCATCTTTTCTAAGGTCGACCTCTTTTGGGCCCCGCTGCTCGTGCCTGCCAAGTGAGGTCCTCCAACAATAGTAGTTATATCTCCTCCTACTATTGGGGGAGGGTCGACCTATTTCATCTGAGCTCCAGGCTGACCTGTCGGGGCCTCTGGAGTTGGATGAGGATTCTGCCCGGTAGGTTTATTGGGAACTACCCGATTTCGAGCGTACTGGGCTAATGTTTCAGCCTAAATGAGAGTCTCAATCTCAACCTTCAGTTGTCGGCAATCATTGGTGTTATGACTGGTGCCATTGTGGAATTGGAAAAACTTGGAGGGATCTCTCTTCGCCCTCTGATGCCTTAAAGGCTCTAGCTTCTTCCACGAGAGGCGATTAGAATTTGCCAAGAAGATATGTTCCCAGGTGTCCGTTGGGCCAGTGTAGGTGGCATAAACGGGCTTGAATTTCTCCATAGACTTGTTCTTCTTCCTGCCGTTATGGTCACCCTCACCATTCCCCTTCCTCTTGTTGTTTCTCGCTTGGTTATTTTGGGGAACAGGTTGAGTCGTAGCTGCAACATCTGTCATTGCTCTAGCGGGTTGGATAAGGGCTTGACTGGTTCCTACGACAAGAGATCGCGCCTCTTCCCGGTTTATCCACTTCTGAGCTCGGGCCAAGAACTCATATACACTTTTAACTCCTTTTCGTTGGAGTTCTTGCCATAGGTCACCTCCCACCAGGATTCCTGTCCTCATCACCATGAGCCTTGAGATATCATCAGCGTCC
This sequence comes from Humulus lupulus, assembly GCF_963169125.1. NCBI lineage: Eukaryota > Viridiplantae > Streptophyta > Magnoliopsida > Rosales > Cannabaceae > Humulus > Humulus lupulus. The sequence goes on from NC_084802.1 coordinate 95,023,113, forward strand.
CTAGACCGTGCTGCAACATTGGCGAATCTGCTCAAATATGCTTTCAGCGATTCACCAGGTTGCTGATTTAGATTGTCCAATGAATCAGCCTCTACACGAGCGGCCTGTGAAGCTCGGAATGCTCTCTTAAACTTGGAAGACAACTTCTTCCATGAGCTTATCGAATGCTTCTTGTAGTTTTTAAACCACTATCTGGTAGGTCCGACTAGAGTTGCGGAGAACAAGATACATCTTAGATTGAGCCCAACATTGTGGGCCATCATCATTGTGTTGAACATCCTGAGGTGATCGGATGGATCTGTGTTTCCATCAAATGTCAGCATGTTCGGCATCCTAAAGCCAGTAGGATACGTAGCTGCTGCAATGTTTGGAGCGAAAGATTCGAGCTCTTCATCTAAGTCGCAATCATCCATCCCCTTTCTAGATAAGAGCCTCTTCATATGTTCCTCCATCAAGGCCAGTCTCTCAAGGGTTAGGTCCTTGGTCTCTAGGTTAGCTGGGGGTGGTTCAACAGGTTCCATCCTTTGGTACGTGTTTGATGGGTTGTTGTCCCTCCAAGTTTGAGCTTGGTTAGGTGGGACATTCTCATTGTCGCGTACGATAGACGAACCTCCCTCATGTCGAGTATAACTCACACCCTCATTACGAGCTAGATACCTTCTTTGTGAGTTCAAATGATCACGTAGGTTGGGCTGTGGATTATACCGAGGACTTTGCACTGAGTTCAGGTGATTTTGATCTCAGACCTGCCTCCACGCTAGCTCCTTATCCAGTAACTTCCATTTGCAAAACTTACGACTCGCGGCTAAGATCGAGGATCTTGATTCTCAGCACGTAACCGTGGGGCGAAGTATCTACTGAGGGGGGAGGATTTCTCCTACTATTCCCACGAGCTGCAGCATCTCATTGTGGGCGAGGTGGTGTAGGATGTCTAACCAGTGATGGCAGATGCCAGATCGTACCCTATGTCCCGAGTTCTTTGTGCTTGGGGTTCTAATTGTGGCACAGGAGGATTCGCTGGAGCATTTTTCCTCCTTGAACTTGTCCAAGCCCGCCTTGGTGGGTTGTTGTGGGCACTCCTGGGAATTTGTGAAGAAGGCACGGAGCTGGGGGTCGCAGTTCTGATCGATCGACTGACATGCTGATGATGGCTCTTGTGATGACCAGTGGGCTGAGCAATTCATTGGTTTTGCTCTGAAGGTACAGAGCTTAGAGTGGTAGTCCTAACAGAACAACTAGGTTTAGACCAGTTATTCCCGTGGGACTTATGAGACCCACTTTGCCTCTTTCCGACATTAACGTCGATTGCAAGAAGGGGTAACTGAGCAAAGACCTCCTCGATCTGTCTGTTTACCCTAGTGAAATGGATCCTTAATTGGGCATTTTCCATCTTGACGGCAGTCAAATATACTGGATTGGGATTTGGTGGGTGTGACGCTGAACTCCTAGAGTCATCCTGACCCACCGGTTGCTTCACAGGACATTGTTGAACATCTGGGCCCCTTTTAGTGGGAACAAGAGTATGATGGGCTTCCTGCCCACCAAGATGCTCCATCTCATTGTCATACATCGATCAAGTAAGCACCATGATGAATGTCGACTGAAACTTGTGAAGCACTAATTTCCTCTCAATGAAAGCACCAAACTATTGACGCGATTTTTCGCCAACAGTAGATAAAGAAATCTAATATGGATATTAGTGCTAAATTGTAAATTGTAATGAAATAATAAGAACCCTTTTATACACACACAACTTTTATGTGGTTCAGTGGTTAAAATCCACCTAGTCCACGAGACAGTATTATTGCTTTTCTCTCACAATTTCTGCAGAGATTTTGTAATACAAAAAGGCAGCCCCCTTCCCTGTCCATTATCCTTGATATTTATAGAGGAATTTCCTGGACAATTTTGGGTAACCGCATGAATAAATAAGGTATACATTTAATACGGATTATTCCCATTTACATTAGGATATGATTTGATAACAGAACATAATATACTCCTGCTATCTTGGACAATAAATGATAGATATGCAATACAGCCTGGGCATTAATGAGAGTATAAGGAGCTCCGAATCTCTTGGGATCCTTCAGTATGCATTCTGACCATGTTTCCACGAGCTGGATATCTCACCCGAGCTACTGTTCAAAGACTATCTGAACCTTAGTTTGTATTAAGTTCAGAGCGCCCAAATGTGGATTTGGCCATTTTAGGTCTCGAACTAGATTGTTTTCCTAAGAAGCGGTCTGATAATAACATGTACGTCGTGTTGTCAGGTCCCAACTCGAGCTTCTCTCATCATTGTTAACCAAAGGTTCCACTTGGCTGCTTTTCCATGTATTCATCTACCAGCTGTACCCAAACTGAGTGACTAGACTCGTGCTAATTTTTAGGGTACAACAATTATTCATTTCAATTGTTTTGAAGGATGACCTTGTTAGTTTTTCCTCAACACAAGTTTCACACTTATGATTTTAATCAATGTGGAATTTTGGTATGTGATTCAAGTTAATTTAATATACACAAAATGTCATAATTAACATGTCCTAGTCTACCATGCCATGCATTGGAAGACTCAAGCAAGTAAATAGAAGTGTTATTAAGTTTATTGATAATTGGTTTAACAATCATTACATTTAGTTTAAACAATCCATCAGTTACATAACCCCTTCCCACATACATTCCACTTTTAGACAAAACAACCTTGTTCGACTCAAATACCATACGAAATCCATGCTTCTTCAGCATTGAACCAGATACAAGGTTCTTACGGATATCCGGTATGTACAACACATTATTCAGACTCAGCACTTTCCTAGAGGTCATTTTCAGGATCACGTTTTCCTGACCCTCAATCTTAGACGTGGCAGAGTTTCCCATAAATATTTCTCTCCATTGGTCAATTGTTCAAAAGATTTGAACTGTCTCTTGTCTGAGCATATGTGTTGAGTAGAACCAATGTCAATCAACCACTCTCTAGGGTTAGAATTGATTAGGTTTACCTCAGACACCATCAGTGATAGAGTCATATCACCAACATCTTTTGAGATGTCATCCATCATGTTAGTCTCATGACTACGGTTCTTCTTTGGCAGTCTACAATCCACTAACTTATGACCTGGCTTATTACAGTTAAAGCACTTGCCAAGAAATTTGAACAACTTTTTGGAGATTCCTCCTTTTGATCCGAACTTGAACCCTTTATCGTTGGGTTTACAGTTCTTCTTTCCCCTGGAGTTTTGACCTTGCTCAATCAGATTGGCCTTAGCCACATCTTGTTTTGAACTCATTTTTTCAGAATTTTTGTTGTCTTCTTCGATACGAAGTCTAACAATTAATTCCTCAATGGTCATATGCTTTCGCTTATGCTTAAGGTAGCTCTTGAACTCCTTCCATGTAGGGGGGAGCTTTTCAATCAAAGCAACTACTTGGAAGGTCTCACTCAAGATCATTCCCTTAGAGTAAATCTCATGTAAGATTAATTGGAATTCCTGAGCTTGACTGATCACAATCTTAGAATCTACCATTTTATAGTCAAGGAACCGCCCAACCACAAATTTATTTGTGCCAGCATCCTCTGTTCTATATTTCCGGACTAAAAACTCCCAGAATTCTTTAGTCGTCTTCTTTGTAGCATAAATTTTGTACGAAGAATTTTCAAGACCATTCATAACATAGATACGACAGAGAAAATCATATTTGATCCAATCATTAACAACATTAATGACTTGGATATCATCCTCATCTTCTTTCAGCTTTTGTTCGTTATCAGTCATGAATCTCGCAAGATTCATGGTAGTCAGATAGAATAACATCTTTTGCTGCCACCTTTTGAAATTTTGTCCATTGAATTTATCAGGTCTTCCCCAAAAGCTCAAAGGATGGCTCGTATTAATCGAGGCCGGAACCATTTGGGTATGAAATTACACAACCAACAGTGTCAATTTCCACCACTTTGGTTTGTTTCAGCTGTCATATTTCCTGAAATCACATAACCAACAGTGTCAATTTCCTCTTGGAAATTTCACGTGGAATTTTGAATCATACTCGTAAGATTATTCTCAGGAAAACCAGGAAGGTTCAAAACCCGACCATTCGTGGTCTAACCTCTCGTTAAATATTTCTTTTGAGTATTTATTCAAACCCCTGTCACAAATACCTCTACTAGATAATTTTCAAAGAAGACTAGGAGGGTTGCGCCCCTGCTGCAACAATCTAGTTTCATTTGAAAGTATTCAGTTATTAGGATTCTCTGGACGGGTAACAACGGTCCCACTTAAAACCCATCTTCCTCGACAGAACTTCTCTAGTGTGATTTTGTTTAAGTTCAAACGAACTTCTCGCAAACACAATGTATGCACATAATATATCCAAATCACATAGAGCAATTTAAGATATAAGCAAAAGCGTTATCTCATAGATCATAGATATAAAATATCACCACATAATAGATATATTAAACATTTATAATACATAAAATATATCTAACATTCAAATATTATATTAAAGAAAAAAAATAATCTGTTTTAAGATTGTAGTTCTAAATATTTCTAATATAACATTTGAATAATAAAGCATTGTAATAAACAACCTATCTATCAAATAAAGATACACAATAATATTATAACTATAAATAAATAATTTATAATTATCATCTAACTAACAATTATAATTAACAATATTAATAACAAATAAAAAGAGTTGAGGAAATTAACCGTTGGTGTATTCTCAATAGAAGGATATCCAAGGCTCGTGTAATACACAATTTCCTTAAAACAAATTCGTCGCCTCCCATTGGTGCTAGAGGATTTCCGACGTCTATCTCCCAGGATACAACAGAGAACAAGTAACTTGGCGCACCACCAAATTACTTCTGGGGAATTAACTATGTTCGAACTCTATCACACTAGAAAAAGCCTAAGAACTCTATTGAGTAAATATGAAATATTATATTGAGTATATGTATTATTCTTCTAATGAAGATATACATAAACTAATATTTGGTGTAAGTTTAACTAAGACCATCAAGGTATTTATATAAGCCTAATAATCTATGAAATTTAATTCACAAAAGATGTGGGACTATAACATATTTAATATGTTATTATTTATACATTTAAATCTATTAATAACATAATAAAATATTTATTAACTGAAATATCATTAGTTATTTAATGTTTTTTTTTAATTATGAAATAATATTGAATCGAATTAAATTAACATTAATATTGAAAGAAGAAAACAACCTTGTAGCGATGACAATGTTCTCCTTGTTAGGGGTATCAAAATTTCACAAAACAAAACATCGTGAATAGAATTGGCACCAACAAGTTGTCACTAATAAACTCTAACAACGTTGTTTAGTAGTGTTGTCTGTATTTTCCCATGAACAACACGTGGCAGTCCCTGATGATTGACTGTGTGGCACGCGGGCATACTCGGGGCTTGTTACTCCCCGAGGCCTGTAGTCGGTGAAAGGATAATCCCATTTGGGGAAGCGTCCGAGGAAGAGTAGGCGCCTCGCCGTAATAAGGCAATTGCTGAGTTTTCACCTCGCCGTAATAGGTGTTGTGTCACGGTCCTCCCGGGCCCGAGGCTCTGGGTCTCGGACCGAGGAGGTGGAACAACGTGTCAATGGGAGTCAAAAGATTGTTTGACTACTTTTGTAGGCGTTCCATTGATAGGGTTGCGAAGGTACGATTCGAAAATTCGCATGCCCACTACGCCGCCTGACACGAAATTGTGCGCAGTATGCCTTCCCAGTCCCAGGGGCATGTTCCCCGTAAAGTGGTTACCTTTATGCCATGGGCCCCGCAAATCCCGCTTAGGTCATAGCTTCTGTTCATTGTAGCCTAATCCATTAAAGAGAATTAATCCCTCAATTATGAGAGGAATGTTGATTAGTTGTGTATGATTAACATTAATGTCTCCAACCACTATAAATAGGGCTGGGAATCTTATTATAAGGGGTTCGACTTTTGATTAAGAAATACGAAGACTCAGAGCAATATAAACAATGTCTGAGAAGATGTTGTAAGGAGCTGGTAACCATAAGCTAGCAAACCCCGTAATACAAAAGACTCGTGGACCAGGGTTCTTTTATAACCTGAACCACATAAAATCATGTGTTCATTTAGTTATTTCTTTGACCTCTTTCAAAAACATTGATAGCGAAAAAGGCAGTCAAAATTTTGGTGCTTTCGTTGAGAGCTTGAAGAAAACCTTCAAAACACTTACGATCATGGTGACTACATGAAGAAATGTCACAGATGAAATGCCCCTTACCGCCAGAATGGAAGGGAGAGAACCCAGTTGACAGCCACCTCAGGACGCGCCTGAGATGGCGGAAGACTACGATGAATATGCTGAGTTCGATGGAGAGGATAATGACGTCGAATAGGAGTATTATGAGGATGAATATCCTCAGCCCATGGAGGCAGAAGAGATGCTAGAAGTGGTGGTGCTCCGCGAGAAGGTAGCTAGCCAACAGCAGAAGCTTGACACACAAGAGAGTAACATCATTGCTCTTTAGGAGATGGTGCTGGCCATGAAGGCCACTCTTGCGACCCAAGGGTTGCGAGTGGACCTACACGACAACACACCAGCCAGACACCCAACAGGTGTACCACCAGTGCACTCAGTTGGAGTGCCATTTGTCAACACAACAGAGACACCACCCGAGTACTCGACTACGGTGGCGTAGGATCTGCCAACTGGGGTGCCCAAAGGGGACCTAGTAGGAGTTTGAGCCTCGGCACCACCGCAAGGCCATGGTAAAGGGGAGTCCAATGATGGTCCCACCTTGAAGCATAAGAAGGCCCATCAAGAGCACGAGGGCAACCATGCACCACATAAATTTGATAGGGCAATGGGACAAGGGCCCGAGGACACTGCCAGGTAGATAGCGCTCGTGGAGCGCGGGGGTTCCCACCCCGGCGCGCTCATACGGACTGCGCAAGGCCTGGAGCTGGCAGCCCTCTGGAACTTAACCATCCCCATAGAAACCATCTCCTGAGGAATGCCCCACAGAACCGGAAACAGGGCATCAGTGTCTCGATGAACGAAAATGAGTCTGACGGAGAAACGGAGGTGGCCTGCCCGGAAGATAACGGTGTGTTCCGAGAACAAGTTGACCTCTGAGACAACCTTAATGCTCGCAGATTTAATAAGGCGGAAAGTATATGAATCTGATGGTAGAGGCCGGTCAACCCTATGAGACGATCTCAATGCTCAGAGGCGAGACCGCCCAGCGCACAGCATAAACAAGGAACGCAACCCGCTTCGAGCCGAGTTAGAAAATTTAAAGCGGATAATGCTTTAAATGGCCAGGCGACAAGGCCACGAGTCTGACTCAAAAAATGAGGAGGTGGATCCATGTGCTCCGCACCTCGTCGATGCCCCACTACCTCTGGGATTCAAGATGCCAAACATACCAGCTTATGATGGTGGTTAGGATCCCACGGACCATCTGTCCCAATTTAACAGGTTAATGTCGATGCACCGCATCTTCGACGATGCAAAATGCCATGTGTTCCCCCTCACCTTGACGGGACCAGTAGATGAATGGTTCAAGAAACTCCCACCCGGGTCCATTTAGATGTGGCAACAATTATCATCCGCCTTTCGGAGGTAATTCATAGGCGTTTGGAAGGTGAGCTTTGAGGTCAACGCTTTGGCCAATATCAAGCAAGGGTCGTTTGAAACCCTCAAGGCCTACATTAAACATTTCAAAGAAGAAGTGGCGAGGACCAAGAGGGTCGATGACGGCAAACAGTTGATGGCACTATAGGATGGCATCCGTGCGAGATTCCCACTCTAGGATGATCTCCAGCAGAGGGGATGCCGACATCTCGACGACTTTATTCGTCGAGCTCAGGAGTACATCAACTGGGAGGACACCCAGATGGGGGCGTTTGGGGCTTCTACCCAATTTCCTGCCTCAGGCCAAGCCCCTAGACCCTTGGCACTAGGGATCCAATACACCCCCTATGCTTCGTTTCAGCAGGGGTCGTTGAGGGCCCCATCGGGCCAGGGTGTCGCCCCTTCCGGTTATATCACTATTGCAGCTCCGGGACTTAGTACGTCTCTGACAGGGTTTGGGGCAGTGCCCACTGGATACAATGCTTTTCATCCTGCATTCAGTGCTGGAGCTGTCTCCCCATCCTAGCCGGGTGAATCTAGTCGAGCTTTCAGTGGTGTGAGGCGCAGAGGAAAGGGCAAGGGCCGCAAGTCCAGGGGAAGCAGGATTGTACAACCCGAGAAATGAGCCACACCAGGTGAGAAGTATGTCTCGCAATACTCCGAGTATAGTGATTTGATGGACTCTCGAGAAAACATCTTCGTGGCCACTGCGCAGCATGTACACTACAGGAAGCCGCAGCCCATCCGAAGAGACAGGGACCAGTAGGACCCTGGAAAATTCTGTCATTTCCACAACGACATAGGGCATCACACTAACGAGTGTCGCCAACTCAAGGATGAGATTGAGAATCTTATCAAGTTGGGACACCTCCATCAGTATTCTAAGGGTGCCCCGCGTCCGACGCAGCCACTCGAGGACGAATTCGCAGTCCCACCTGCCGCCACACAGGTCTCGACCATGAACCCTGTGGGTCTCCCACATCCATCAGACCAAGGGCCTCCTCCAGTAAATGGGCGGGTCAGAACCATATCGGGAGGGCCCCACCTAGGGGCACCTCACGAGGCTCGTAGAACAGATATATGCGAGCGTTAAACCATGACGATGAGGTAATGGCTCTAACCCTGTTACCTGCCCAAATGCCACGAATGACCGACCAAGTCATAACATTCTCCGAAGACGACGCTCGGAGAGTGGACTTCCCACATCACAATCCGTCTGTGATTGAGAGTCAAATCTCCAACAAGATGGTGGCTCAGATTCTGGTGGACAACTGGAGTTCGGTGAATATCCTGTTTAGACCAGTCTTCAAGAAGATAGGACTAATCACAGCAGACATATCTCTATGTGCCTGACGCTTTATGGGTTCTCAGGAGAGGCTCTCATCCCGATGTGACAGATAAAGCTTCCAGTGATGCTCGGAGAAGTGCCTCATCAAGCCTTTAAATATGCACATTCGTGGGGGTAGATTGTCAGTCGGCATACAATGCCATTTTGGGACGGGCATCATTAGTGGAGTTCGGTGCCGTCACGTCCATCTGCCATCTGTGCATGAAATTCCCCACAGACGTGGGAATTAGGATCAAAAGGAAGCGAGAAAGTTCTATAATGTCTCCCTCAAGGCTCCCATAATGACGGTAAGTGAGGATGCTCTCGGGAACTTAGAGACCCCGAGAGTGCAAGTTGGGCAAGACTCGGGAGCTAACGAGTTAGACCCAAGGGTTCAGGAGGAGAGGTCCATCGAACCCATAGAGGAAGTAGAAGAGGTGGTCCTAGATATCTCCACTCTCGATAGGAATGTAAAAATTAGGGGAGACTTGAGGACAGAGATCCAAGAGGCATTGGTGGTTTTCCTGAGAACCAAGATGTGTTTGCCTTGTCACATTCTGACATGACTGGCATTGATCCCAATGTCATATGCCATGCCTTAAACGCCAACCCGGGCTTTTCCCCCGTCCAGCAGAAGTAGCGGATGTTTGATCAAACCAATAAAGAAGCTCTCAAGGCCGAGGTAGACAAGCTCCTCTCCAATGGCTTTATCCGAGAAGCTCAGTACCCCAAATGGTTATCCAATCCAGTCCTTGTGCCAAAGCCGAATGGCACTTGGAGTTCGTGCATAGACTTTTCAGACCTTAATAAGGCATGTCCGAAAGAGTGTTTTCCACTCCCTAGAAAAGATCAGATGGTCGACGCCACGTCCAGTTACGAGTTGCTATCATTTATGGACACATACTTGGGATATAACCAAATATCCATGCATGTCGCTGATCAGGAGCATACTAGCTTTTGGATCGACAAGGGTGTGTGTTGTTACATCGTGATGCCATTCAGGCTGAAGAACGTCGGCGCTACTTACCAAATGCTAGTCAATAGGATGTTTAAGAACCAGTTGGGGCGTAACATGGAGGTATATGTGGATGACATGTTGGTTAAGTTCCAGACCACCCCAGATCATGTAGGCAACCTGGCTGAGGTCTTCGCAATACTCCGATGGTTTGGGATGAAGCTCAACCCCCAGAAATGCATATTCGGAGTGGCTTCCAACAAATTCTTGGGCTTCATCATGAGTGCTCATGGAATCAAGGCGAACCCCAAGAAAATCAAGGCGTTAATCGAAATGCCCTCTCCCCAGAAGTATAAGGATGTTCAGAGCCTGGCAGGGAGGATCGCGGCCTTGAGCCATTTTGTTTCAAAAGCAACGGACAAGTGCATCCCTTTCTTCAACATTCTCCAAGGAAGTAAGAGATTTGAATGGACAGAGGAGTGCGAACAAATGTTCCAACAACTTAAGGCACACATGGAACACCCTCCGATATTGTCCAAGCTAGTAGACGAAGATTCCCTCCTACTTTACATGGCTGCGTCGGAGGATGATGTTAGTGCCACGCTGGTTAGGGAGGAAAGTCGCGTTCAGTACCCCATCTATTACGTCAGCAATAGACTCCTCAGAGCAGAATATAGGTATCTGCTGATGGAGAAATTGACCTTCTGTTTAATGGTGGCCTCTCGAAAGCTAAGACCATACTTCCAAGCACATCCAGTTAAGGTCCTAAGCAACCACCCACTCTGACAAGTCTTCAGAAGCCTGAGTTGTCGGGAAGAATCTTGAAGTGGTTGGTGGAATAAATTTAGTTCAACATTAACTATCTTTCGAGGACGGCTATAAATGGACAGGCACTCACCGATTTCATCACCGAGTATACCGGAAATCAGGAGAGGGTCGAGTACACCCCGGTGTTCGGACCAGTGTGGAAGTTGTTTGTAGATGGATCCTCGAACGAAAATGGTGCAGGGGCGGGACTTATTTTAGTCTCCCCTGAGGGGCATAGAGTGCTTAGTGCTCTCCGCTTTTTATTTAGCGCCTCTAATAATGAAGCATATTATGAAGCTTTGATTGCTGAACTTCGCATGGCATTAGAACTCAAGGCCGAGGGACTCGAGATATTCAACGATTCCTAACTCATGGTGAACCAGATTCTTGGAGAATACCAGGCCCGAGGCACAAAAATGGCAGCATACTTGGCAAAGGCTCAAGAAATGTTGCACAACTTCCGAAAATTCACTATTTGGCAAGTGTCTAGAGAGCAAAATTCTAATGCGGACGCCTGGCAAAGTTGGCTACTACTAAAGACATTGAATTAATCAGCATTGTCCCTATTGATTACTTGAAGTCTCTGAGTATCATGGCTCCAGACGAGGTAGAGATAGTGCAACCTCAAGATGGGTGGATGAAGCCGATAATTAAATACCTCGTCTCTAAGGAATTTCCCCAGGACAAGAGGGCAGCTTAGAAGTTGTTGTACCAAGTCCCAAGGTACATAATTATGTATAATAAGCTTTATAGGCGAGGCTGCTTCGGTGCGTGACCAGATCAGAAGCCAGTTCAATACTGCGAGAAGTGCATGAAGGTTTTTGTGGTAATCGCTGGGGGACAAAGCCTTTCCAAGAAAATATTAAGGTAGAGATATTTTTGGCCCCCCATGAATGAAAACACGATGGATTACGTCATGAAATGCGACAAATGTCAACATTTCATCAACATCCCCCGAGCCCCTCTGAATGAGTTTACTCAAATGACCAGCCTGTGGCCTTTCGGCGTTTGGGGCATCGACCTTATCGGATGTCTGCCCATAGGGAAAGGAGGAGTGAAGTATGCCATAGTGGTCATCAACTACTTCATGAACTGGGTCGAGGCTGAGCCACTAACCACTATTACCTCCAAAAAGGCTTTGGACTTCGTCATAAAAAAATATCGTTTGCCGGTATGGGATTCCGAGGAAAATAGTGTCTAACAATGGATTGAAGTTCGACAGTGAAGTATTCACAGATTTTTGTCAACAGCATGGCATTATTAAGAGCTTCTCTTCCATAGACCATCCGCAGGCCAATGGCCTAGTGGAAGCAGTGAACAAGACACTCAAGTCCACTCTGAGGAAGAGGCTAGAGCAAGAGAAATGAGTTTGGCCCGAGGAGTTGCCTAGGGCATTATGGAGCTATCGTACCACTGCTCAGACCTCCACTGGCCATTCTCCCTTCTCGATGGCATATGGATATGAAACTATGCTCCCAGTTGAAGCAGCAATCCCCACTCACCGACGAGAAACGTATGATCCGACCACGAACCGTGCCCTACTTCAGGAGTCCTTAGACCTCGTGCAGGAGCTACGTAAAGCTTCCTAGCTATGAGTAGCATCCTACCAATAGGGCCAGGTATTTCAACTCCAAAGTGAAAGACAGGAAATTCGGGGTCAAAGACTTGGTGTTGCGAAGAGTCTTCTTAGCCACCCGGGATCCAGGTGCAGGAGTGCTCGGACCCAACTGGGAAGGCTCATACCAAGTCGAGAGCGTTGTATGTCCATGAACATATAAATTGGCCTGACTTAGTGGGGAGCTTATTCCACATGCCTAGAATGTCAAGCATCTTCGGCGGTATTACCAATAGCATCGGCAACAACCATTTTCTTTTCTGTAAAACCCCTGTAGCCTTCGGGCACATATAATGAAAACCGTATATATATTAGAACGCAGTATGAAATCTGTTTGTTTTGCCTATTTTTTGTAGTTTCTGTTACATTTTTATTAATGCTGTGTTAAAGCACCCGCGTCCGAACAAGTGACCGCAGACCAGTCTCCGGTAACTTGGGGGGCATGGGGTTTAGGGTAGTACCACACTACACGAGGGATGACCTAGGAACTAAACATGCATGGCCTAAGGGGAGTAAGCCTAGTATCACCGTCCCGAGAGTAGAAAGTCTCAAGAAACTAACCTAACCTAGCGCGAGAACACACTGGTTAGCTCCCGCGGACACGGTGCCCGAGGAGTTCTGAGCATGTCTATTGGTCTCGAAATGCAAATGGGAGACTAAGTACCCATACTTGGCCTTGAGGGATCTATGATATGGGGAGCTTGGCTAGTCGATGAGTGAAGCACCCTTAATATCGATGTATCCCATATATGGAAAAGCCAAGATAACAGTTAGGAATTTAGGTTACCTCCAGAGGACAGCACGCACGGAGAGTAATAATCAAATCCTAATCTGTATAATGCACAGGCGGCCTACACCTGAGCTTCACCTCCCAAGAATAGAGCTTAGGAGGTAGGTGTGCATTCGAGGGCAGATTCAACTCAAGGCCCCTTGAGTAGTGCACACTCGAGGCCGGTTGTTTTCACTCCCAAATCCCTGAAATATCGAACCTTCGGGGAATGGGGCTGTCCTGTGGAAAGTCCTGCGTCAAGGTGCAGGCATACCAAAGTAAATGCGGAACCATGTTTGAAAGATGTGAGTTCTTGTTCTCATGAGATTCGTGTTACGTTGAATTCATAGAACCATGTTGACGGTGAGAAATCGTCAACCAAGTTAAGTCAGAAAAATAGAAATGTAGAGATTATCAAAAGAAAAACTTTAAAGATCTAATTGGAAACTCAAAGAACACTTGCAGAAGAAAAATGATAAACTGAATTTTTATTTCTTATGGTGTAGTGCTACAGTGTTTTTTCCAACCCCCTTCCAAGTGGAAGTGGAGTTCCTTTTTATAGTGGCCTCTAATGGCCCCTGATACAATGTGGTCCAGGGGACCAGATAGTACGCAAGTACACTGTTAGGTGAGTGGTCTCAAGGGTAGTGGTGTTGGTTCCCGTACATGGTCAGATTCTATGGGGATGCCTCCACTACTCATTTAGTACGAGTGTCAGAGGTGAGGCACCAGGCGTAGTGGTGCTGGTGGTGGTGTCGACTCTGACATCTAGTGAGAAGCATACAGGCCGTGTCCCCTCTCCTAGTACTCCCACTACTTTTCTGGCATGAGTATTTGGATCGGGCATACGGGGTCCTGAAGGTCGTACCCCGTACAATATCATAATAGTATGATCCTTTCGACTCGTACTGGGGCTTCTAAGCATTGGGGTCTCCATAGGTCTTTGTAAGAGATACCACATCGAGGTATAGGGAGTGAGACACTTGAGGCATGCAAGGGTCGTGGCACGAGGTGGGGCTCTCGGGTCCTTGGCGTGAGACGCCCGAAGCACCTCAAGGCCACCCACGGACATAGGTGATAGGTGTGCGAGACGGTCCTAGGGGCTCGAGATGACGTGGCCTCGCCAGATGCCTGGGTGTACGAGGTGAGATGCCCCCTCGCGAGGCCTTTGGAGGTGCGACTCTCGTGGCACAGGGCCTCCCTCGCGAGGCCCTTGGTGGAATGGCTCTCGTGGCGCAGGGCCTCCCTCGCGAGGCCCTTCGTGGCATTACTTCCCTAGCACGAGGCCTCCCTCGCGAGGCCCTTAGTGGCAAAGCTCTCGTGGCATGAGGCCCTTAGAGGCGCGGCTCTCATGGCGCAGGGCCTCCCTCGCAAGGCCCTTGGTGGCGCGGCTCCCCTGGCACGAGGCCTCCCTCGCGAGGCCCTTAGTGGCGAAGCTCCCGTGGCGCGAGGCCTCCCTCACGAGGCCTTTGGAGGTGCAGCTCCCGTGACACTCACGAGGCCCTTGGTGGTGCAGCTCCCATGGCGCTGGGCCTCCTTCGTGAGGCCCTTGGTGGTGCGCCCCTGGTGGCACGAGACATCCCCTCGCGAGGCCTTAGTGGCGCGGCTAGCGGGCACGCCTTAGTGACTTCGCGAGACGGGGCGAGATGCGCGGGCGGCTGGTGGGCACGCCTTGGTGACCTCGCGAGGCAAGGCGAGACGCCCAGAGGGTGGGCATGCCTTGGTGACCTCGCGAGGCATGGCGAGGCGCGCAGCTGGTGGGCACGCCTGTGAGGCCTCGCGAGACGATGGTGTGTGACTCCATAGGACCTTCAGTGAGGTAAGCAAGGCAAAGTGAGCTTGACCCTCGCGTGGGGTGAGACAGGTCAATCTCGCGAAGGCCTTGCATGAGGCCTGGGTCTTTCAGGATCATGTCAAATTTGCGGTGCTCACACTTGCCCCCAAGTCTACGAGAGAGTCTTTAGGTTCTCTTGTAGTCTTCATGGTGCGATGCATCCAAGATGTCTGCGAGATTTCGAGGGTGAATGTAAGCTCATTATCATGCTCCGCGGGTCCCAAGGCAAGTTCCAAACTCCCCTCTTGACCATTGATCGAGCCTTTGGTTCGATGGGTGAAAAGAGCCTGCGGCTCCTATAAATAAGCCTTCATAGCTAGCCTATTATTTACACTCCACCTCCTTAGCCTAGTGGTTTTGGAAACTTTACTCTTTCCAAGAGGTGAGGAGTTCAATTCCTCACCACTTCACTTTTTATTATTTATGTCATTCCCTTTTTTTTTATTTTTTTTTATGCCCATATTCATGTGGGTGCTTAGGGATTAAAACATCATTTTCCTTTGTTTTTGCAGACACATACTTTCGACCACTTGCCTCATTTTGATCGTGACGCTGCTTTTGGCTTTCAACCCCCTTTTGACCTTGACAGCATCCAATTTTACTCACTTCAGGTATACTATTTTTTTTTATGTCTATTGGGTCCAAATTAGCACCATTCGAGATGGGGTACTTTGGCCTGAGCTCGTCGTGAGTTAGCCTTGATGCATGCCTCTTTATTCACACCCCATAGTGGGTCATTTAGAGTGTTTGTGCCTAGAGGTTTTGAGCCCATTCCTTTGTGCTTTATAGTAATCCTCTCATTTATATGTGAACCCTTTTTGCTTTCAGGACGAGGTCTCATGGCAAGTGAAGGTCCGTTCGGCATTCCTCTGGGGGTTGAGTTTGTTGACTTGTCTTCGGACTCAGAGTCCCCTGAGGAAAATCCTTACCATGACCATGACACCTTAAGGCAGGCCCGTATTCGTCATCTTGAGCACATGGCTGAGCTTAGGCGTGAAATTTGGGTGGTAGAAAGCGAAATTGACTCGGTGTTGAGAGGAGACGGAGCACCTTTCCCTCCTGATCTTGGTGACCATGTAGCGAGTCTTAGGGTGACCCTTTTAGATTTGCAAGGGGAGTTGGAGTTCATGGAGGGACATCTTCCACCTGAGCCTTCTAGCCCATCCTTACCTGATGACTGTCATGGGGCCGCTTCTGCTTCTCTTCAGCCCTTATTTTCAATCTTCCCTAGCTTAGCACTTCCGCAGCCGGTGCCCCGGTGGAAGACTCTTGCTAGGAAGAGAAAATGGAGGGTCAAGTGTGCTGTCTCTTCCTCACCTTTTTCTTTTGGTTTTGCAGATATGCCGAAGAGAGGACGACGACATGTGTCCGTTAATGACCAGAACGATGCCCCCTATTGGCATCCACCCTGGTGTCCCACGTGTCTGAAAATAAGTTGATGGGAATTGTAGAGCACTATCGCGTTCCTCTGGAGTACACATTATACACCCCTTCGGACAAGTGTCGGGCTGACTGCCCTAGTCCTGGCTTCGTGGCCCTTAGCGAGCATATCCTAAAGGCGGGTGGTACCATCCCATTACACCCGTTCTTCGTTGGGGTCCTTAACTATTTTGACCTCGCTCCACTTCAGCTGGCACCCAACAGTTGGCTGACCTTGAACTGCCTCTTTATCGCGTTTGCGGAAATTGCCAAACGTGCTCCTACAACCCTCGAGGTGCACTTCCTGTACAATCTCATGCCCTCTCCCAATTCCAAGGGCTTTTATTACCTACAAAAAGCCAATAACGAAGTCCCTTTGATAGAGGGTGCAGTGTCCAACCCGGGGTCCTGGAAGTAGGACTTTTTCTTTGTGAAAGGCCCTATTTCTGTTCGTGAGCACTTCCGTTCTGCTCCCAGTAAGTACCTCGAGCCACCTTTTCTTCTTTTTTTTTTTTTGTTGAAACTTATTGTTTTATAACTGTTGTGTCGAAAATGGTGTGGATCGTGCAGAGTAGTTCGCCATACCTTTAGTTGTTGGGTCGGAGGCGAACACCGTGAACGATCTTATCAACGCTGACCCCGCCGTGAAAAAGGCTGCGTACCTATTCACTGTGGAGAATCTTAACCTTCACAAGCTATCCCCGGTTTCAGATCCCAGGTTGCTGTGGACTATTCTTGGGTCAAAGAAGACGCAGGCTGCCTCGGCGGAGCCTCGTTCGGGTGAAGGTGAGGCCGAGGGCATGCCGGAGGGAATCTCCCTTGGACACGGGCAACCTTACCAGCTATCTTCGTCCCCCGGGGGATGTCCTACCTTTGTCCCTTTCGACCCTGACATGGCTTTCCAATCCCAAGGTCAACAGGCCATGCCGAGGCATTTTGTTTGCCCCGACCCCGCGGACTTTGACGATTTTCCTCAGGCTCCCTTCGACCCCGGTCCATCGGGGGCTTACTTTCCCGATCTTCCTGCACCCCCTCCTGATCTACCCAGGGCTCATTTTTTCGATCTTCATGCGCCCCTTCCTGTTTCGGCGAGTGGGTCGTCTGTCCTCACCCAGCCAGGTACCCTTAGCTCAGAAGGGGCACCCTGGGTGGGTCGCATGGCGGCCTCTTACAGGCGGCGATATGTCCAGATCGCCTCATGCCTCCCTGAAGCTGATTGGAGTGGCTTTGGGAGTTTCACTATGTCGGACCTTGGGGAGACTCTCACGCGCTCTACTGCCTGGGTGAGTTCAGGCATCTTATGTCGGCATCGTATCTTTTTATTCTTTTCTCTTTGTTACTTATCACTGTTGTTGTCATTTTTCTTATGCAGGCCTATACCGTGGAGCAGCGGTTTGCCGACTCGGCTCACAACCTTTCCACGTCGAATGCCGAGAGGGACCGTCTTGCAACTCGGGTCCAGGAGCTCGAGAGGGAGCTTGCTGAAACCAGGTCTATGCTGGAAAAGGCCTTGGCGAAAATTTCTGCCTCATCGAAAAAGAAGAAGAGGGCGATTGCCAAGGCCACGATATTGCAGGAAAGGGTCACCAGCCTAGAGGCCGAACTCCAGGGTGCCAGGGCTACCGCGACTGCGTCGCAAGAGAGGGTCGCTGCCTTAGAGGGCGAACTTGAGGGTGCCAAGGCTTCCACAGCTGTGTCGCAGGAGAGGGTCTCTTCCTTAGAGGCGGATATGGCAGCTATTGAGTATAGGTCCATAGAGCGCGCCCTTTATGGTGTATGGAGGCAGGACCCAAACTTCAATTTTTCTTCCTTTGGCGAGCACGCCATCGCCCGGGCAGCTGGGTGGAACGCCCGTGGTAGGAGGCCTTGAGGTCATCATTTCATAATTTCTGTCAGTTAGTCCGCTGTGGGTTGTATGCTCATTCGAACCTTGTTGTGCTTGTAATAATTTTTTTTAAAATCTTGTCATGTTACCAAGACTCTCTTTTAATATATACATATATGGTTATTCATCTCTTATTCCTCTATGTTTGAGGTCTTTTTGAACCCGTATGATGGGGTTTGGTAGGTTCCCCTCTTTTATTTATCAGGCTAGAGGTCCTTTGGAGCCCATGTGAAAGGGTTCAGTGGGTCCTTTTTCGGTGCCTTATGATTATTTTTATAAGGATATATTGACCCCTTGGGTTCTAGCTATCCTTTTATATATTTTTGCGCGCGTTTATTATTTCTTGCGAGAAGCGTCCTTCTCGTCATTATTCATAGTACTATTTTTGCAAGGGTCTCTTTTAGGACCCTTTTTGGCTAGACGGCTTGGTGGCCGCTCTAGGCTTATCAGCGGGTGCTCTTTCTGGGGCTTCTCCCTTTGAGAGAGTATCTACCTTTATTTGGGAGTTCGTTGTTGTTGTTTTTTTTTATATATATAAGACCTTTTGGCCTCCTTGATGTTCGTAAGGGTAGCTTATCCTTGTGAACTTCAGGAGATGCCTAGCAAGGTCTCCTCCCTGTTTGTTAGGGTTCACCATGCCCTGATACAAGGATCCTTTTAAGGATCCTCCTTTTTAGGAGCCATTTTTAGGATCCTTCTAATAGAGGGTCCTTTTTAGGATCCTCCTTTTTAGGAGCCCTTTCTAGGATACGAGGAGTCCCTTTAAGGAACTTGTTTAAGGCCCTGATATAAGGGGTCCTTTTGGGTTCCTCCTTTTTAGGATACTCCTGATGTGAGGAGTCCTTTTTAGGATCCTCTTGCTTGCTATATGCTTTTGCCTCCTGTCCTACCCCCCAAGTGTTTGGTGAAATTTATTTCGGCAGGCACTTTGGCTGATGCTCACATAGAGAAGAAAAATAACACGTGAAGTTGCGAACAATTTCATTCATAGCATGTGGTTTACAACGGCATATAAAAAAGGTTTACATCTAATTGGGAGGTTACCTAGGTAGCCTCTTTGATTCTTACTCACTAAGCTAACCTAACAAGGAACAAACTAAACATAGGTCTTCTTTGCACCGGGTGCAGAAGCCTCACTAGTAGCATTTCTTGAGGTGTTCCGTAACTCGTGGGTCCAACTCGTGTGGATCGCACCTTCATACACAACCATTGCCATCGGCACCGATGGTTTTGTGGCCGTGCGGAGGGACATGTTATAGCATTCCCTTGCTTCCTTCCGCTCCCCTTTCATGCATGCTACTCCCCCAGGGGTTGGGAATTTCATAGCTAGGTGATACACAGAAGTTATCGACTTCAATTCTCTCAGAGAGGGTCTCCCTAATACCTCATTGAAGATTGAGGCGCAATCCACCACGACAAAGTTTGCCATTATGGTGGTTTGCCTGGGTTGTTCCCCCATGGTGAGGGCTAATTCAATTGCACCTAGGGGCTATATCGAGTCCCCTGTGAACTTGTAAAGGGAGGTATTGCAGGGTTTCAGGTGTCGGACGCTCAGTCCCATCTTCTCCAAAGCGGGGCGATGCAGGATGTCTATAGAGCTTCCATTATCCACTAGGACCCAATGTACTCTCATGTTCGCAAGCTGGACAGTTAGCACTAGGGGGTCATTATGAGGGAAATGTACCCCCTGCGCGTCTTCTTCAGTGAAGGTTATCGAGTCATTCTCACCCTTGAAACTCTTCGGGGGGCGTTGCTCCAAACTTAAGATGGACGGTGGTGGACTTTGTCTGGCCGCCTTTGCATATTTGTCTCATCCCTTCCTTGAATCGCCTCCGAATCCTGGTCCTCCAAAGATGGTCCTGACCTCTCCCTGTACTTCTGGGGCCACCTCTCGCGCCCGTCGGCGAGGACGCTCCTTCTTTTGGCCTCTAGTTCTCCTTGCGCACATATCTGCCCAAATGTCCCCTGCAGATAAGCTCCTCGATTTCTACCTTCAAATGGTTGCATTCCGCGGTGGTGTGGCTGATATCTTTGTGATACTGGCAATACTTGCTGGGGTCTCTTTTAAACCGGTCTTTTTTCATTGGCGGGGGCCTTTTGAAAGGGACCTGGTTTTCATTCGTAACGAAAATATGCTCTCTTGCATGGGTGAGGTCAGTATAAAAGGTGTAGGGGCCATGTATGCGCTCATTAGAGCGTTGATGCTTCCGGGGTCGATCATCTCTCGTTCCCTCATAGATCCCCTTCTTCTTTGCACCGCTTTGGTTTTCTCGGATCGAAGGTTTTGTGGGTGACTGGCCTTTTCCGGCTTTGAGGCTCTCATGACCATCCTCCACGCGAATATATTTTTGTGCTCGCTCGTAGAAATCATCCAAGTCTGTGACCTCCCTCTTGAGCATGTTATCCCATAACTTGCTTCCCAAGCGCACTCCAGCTGTGATGGCCAGTTTTAGCTCTCTGCGGGACAAGCTCCCTACTTTAGCTGCCTCCATACTGAACCTGTGAATGTAGCTCTTTAGACTCTCATTTTCTCCTTGCTTCACATTGGCGAGGCTGGTGCCTGGCATCGTGTAGTCTCGTACGGCGTGGTGCTGCTGGAGGAATTCATCAGAAAACTGTTGCCAGGATCTGATGGATGCCGGTCTAAGTCTTTTGAACCATTTGTATGCAGGTCCTTTCAATGTGACAGCGAAGCAGTGACATCTGGCCCCGCTACTAATTCCCCTCAGTTTCATCAGATCGTTAAATGCATCCAGATGGTATTTTGGATCTGTGCTTCCTTCGTAGGGGGTCATATGGGGCTCCTTAAAGTTGGCTGGGAGCCGGATGGCTTGGATCTCCTTGATGAAGGGCGACTCATGGTCGAACTCATCCTCAAAGGCTTGACCTCCAAAGGCAGTGACGATTTTTCTCTGTAGGCTTCTCATTTCCGTGTCCAGGTCTTGCCTCCTCTTGTTCAAGGAATCTCTCAGTGTGGATGGGTTAGGATCCCCCCTTCCTTCGCCTCCCCGGGGCGCTGCAGGGGGTGTGGTCCTTTTACCCGCCCTCTTTTTTTTGAGTTCTTCCCGTAGATCTGAGGTGACCTCGACATCGTTACAAAGGGCAGCATTAGTCTTCGGCCCTAGCCCTTGGGGCTGCTTCGGCGGTCCAGGGCATTCATGCTGCTTCGTCCGGGGGGTGTTACTAGTGGAGAGTCGGGTCTGTCCATCATCTACTGGGACGGTGGTTTCTACCCCCTCCTAGCCTCTCTATTTCCGCTTAGGGAGTGTCACGTGTGATCTCCCTTGCAAAAGGCCATTTAGCAACTCTTGCATGTTCTCCAAGGTGGTTTCTAGCCTCTGATTCTTACGGTGAAGTTCTCGTATCTCATCTTCATAGAATTGAGACTTAGAACTCAAGCTCACGGAGTGGACCCAAGGGTGCTTGTCAGCCCGGCGCTTCGATGGGCCTGGATCCTGCTGACCGGGGTTTGGCACCTGCGGCGGCCTTGGAGGCAGGAAATCATCGACGCCCCTTGCTGGGGCAGCCGCCGACCTTGGGTGATCCTCCCCAGGTGGGACTGCCCGGGGACGAGGCCTCCCTTTCGTCTCTGGGCACCTCAGGCTCCCTTGGGGCCTCCATGTTTGCAGGTGGAGGAGGATCCTTCATGGAGGCTTTTAGGTGATCTCTGTCAAGGTGGACCTCCACCTCGCGCGGCTCTCTCAACCATTTTGAACGTCGCAGCATTTTTTCTTATCGGAATCGATGGAAGAACAGTGACTTGCAATCTATCCTTCCCACAAACGACGCCAAACTATTGACGGTGAGAACTCATCAACCAAGTTAAGTCAGAAAAATAGAAATGTAGAGATTATCAAAAGAAAAACATTAAAGATCTAATTGGAAACTCAAAGAACACTTGCAGAAGAAAAATGATGAATTGAATTTGTATTTCTTATGGTGTAGTGCTACAGTGTTTTTTCCAACCCCCTTCCAAGTGGAAGTGGAGTTCCTTTTATAGTGGGCTCTAATGGCCCCTGATACAATGTGGTCCAGGGGACCAAATAGTACGCAAGTACACTGTCAAGTGAGTGGTCTCAGGGGTAGTGGTGTTGGTTCCCGTACATGGTCAGATTCTATGGCGATGCCTCCACTACTCATTTAGTACGAGTGTCAGAGGTGAGGCACCAGGCGTAGTGGTGCTGGTGGTGGTGTCGGCTCTGACATCTAGTGAGAAGCATACAGGTCGTGTCCCCTCTCCTAGTACTCCCACTACTTGTCTGGCATGATTATTTGGATCAGGCATACGGGGTCCTGAAGGTTGTACCCCGTACAATATCGTACTAGTACGATCCTTTCGACTTGTACTAGGGCTTCTAAGCATTGGGGTCTCCATAGGTCTTTGTAAGAGATACCACATCAAGGTATAGGGAGTGAGACACTTGATGCATGCAAGGGTCGTGGCGCGAGGTGGGGCTCTCGGATCCTTGGCGCGAGACGCCCAAAGCACCTCAAGGTCACCCACGGACATAGGTGATAGGTGTCCGAGATGGTCCTGGGGGATCAAGACGACGTGGCCTCGCCAGATGCCTAGGTGTGCGAGGTGAGATGCCCCCTCACAAGGCCCTTGGAGGCGCGGCTCTCATGACGCAGGGCCTCCCTCGCGAGGCCCTTGGTGGCGCGGCTTCCCTAGCGCGAGGCCTCCCTCGCGAGGCCCTTAGTGGTGAAGCTCCCGTGGCGCAAGGCCCTTGGAGGCGCGGCTATCGTGGCGCAGGGCCTCCCTCACGAGGCCCTTGGTGGCGTGGCTCCCCTGGCACAAGGCCTCCCTCGCGAGGCCCTTAGTGGCGAATCTCCCGTGGCGCGAGGCCTCCCTCGCGAGGCCCTTGGAGGCGCAGCTCCCGTGGCACTCGCGAGGCCCTTGGTGGTGCAACTCCCATGGTGTTGGGCCTCCCTCGCGAGGCCCTTGGTGGTGCGCCCCTGGTGGCGCGAGACACCCCCTTGCGGGGCCTTGGTGGCACGGTTAGCGGGCACGCCTTGGTGACCTCGCGAGACGAGGCAAGATGCGCGAGCGGCTGGTGGGCACGTCTTGGTGACCTCGCGAGGCAGGGTGAGATGCCCAAAAGGTGGGCATGCCTTGGTGACCTCGCGAGGCATGGCGAGACGCGCAGCTGGTGGGCACGCCTGTGAGGCCTCGCGAGACGATGGTGTGTTACTCCATAGGACCTTTTGCGTGAGGCTTGGGTCTTTCAGGATCATGTCAAATTTGCGGTGCTCACAAACCGTGTCTAAAATATTTTGATTTCTTGTTCTCGTGACATTCGTGTTACGTTGAATTCATAGAACCATGTCTAAAACATATTTTGAGTTCTTATTCTCGTGACATTAGTGTTACGATTAAATTTATAGAACCAAAGGCCCATAACGGTTTGAGTGTTTGTTCTCATGACATTCTAGGTTACGATGAATTATCAGCACCAAACCAAACAAAAGTCGGCTGGGATGGTGCGGGGATACCAGAGTAAACGCGAGACCATGTTTGAAAGTTGTGAGTTCTTGTTCTCGTGACATTCGTGTTACATTGAATTCATAGAACCATGTCTAAAATACTTTGAGTTCTTGTTCTCGTGACATTCGTGTTACATTGAATTTGTAACGACCCAAATTCACTAATAAGGCTTAAGGGCCTTGATTAGTGTGCCTGGAGGGCATAATGGGAATTGTGTGTGATTTTAATGAGTAAGATGCATGATTATGATTTAAAGCATGTTATATGACTAGCTGAATATTTGAGATGCATGACTATGTGTATTAGTATGCATGTAGGCCCTGATTAGGTTAGAAGGGCATAATCGTAATTTTGGCCATTATGGGCATAACTGCTTTGATATATGTGATAATTGCCGAGACCACATTATTATGTGGATATATCTGTGATCTGTGACTCAAGACGATCCTAGTGAGCAAAGTAGCGAAAAAAGTCAAGGCGGGGATTTATACCCGGCTCAGGGTGAGCCTAGGGGTATAAATGGAAATTTAGTGAGTATACTGGGGTCTATCTTGACATTGAGGAATATTATTGGTGATTAATTAGGTATCGGGAATTAAGCGGGAAATATTAGAGACACTCGAGGAGTTACGGGAATTGGGTAAAATGACTAAAATGCCCCTAAGTGGATCAAAGGATTTAGACTTAATAGGGAGGGCATTAAGGTCAATTGGCTTGCAAGGGATAGATATGCTGAGGCTTTATGTTAGTGAGAATTGTAGAAAGTAATAGAAGTCTGAAAGAAAGAAAAGAAGGAAAGGGGAAGGAAAAGAAAGGGAGAAAACAGAGAGAGTTTTCCAAGGTCAGTTTATCCTTCCTTCATCAGTTTCTTGAGGATTTTTGGAGAAAAATTTAGAGGAGAGCTGGGATAGGCTGAGCATCAAGGATCCTAAGCTAGGTTTGAAGAATTGGCAGAGGTTTAGCAAGAACTCATCAACACTTGAGGTAAAATTCTGTAAGTTCCTTCAGTTCTGGTTTTGGTGTTTAGCAAAGATATCTAAGCTGTGTTGATGGGGAATTCTAGGGAAGTTGGAGCCAAGGGTTGAGGAAAAGCAAGCCAAGGAGGTCTAGAGACAACTTGAGGTCGAAGTCCCATCAAAGGTATAAATTCTAAGCCTTTAACTCTGATGTTTTGACTGGTTTTGCTGAGTTTCTGAGCTTAGGGACAGCTATGGTGAATTTTGGGATTAGAGATGCATGTGATTGGGTTTTGAGTTTTTGGGGTGCTTGGGATGAGTGGAGTATGTTTATAAGGTTTTTTTTGAGGTTGGCAAAGGTTTGGAGAAGTTTTGGTTGAGTTTTGTTCGAGGAAATCACAGGAAGAGAAATTCGGAGTTGGCTTGTTTGTGACTAGCGCTACAGCACTAGCCTTTGGGTGCTGTAGCGCTAGGCCAAGCTTCCTGGGGGATTTTGCTTCTATTTGTAGCACTGTAGCACCCTCCTAAGAGCACTGTAGTGCTGCCCTGTTTTCATAAAGGGATTTTAGGGTTGTTTGCAAGGGTTTTTGACCAAGGGTTTGGGGTTTGATTCCACCACCTTGTTTGGTGGAACTAGGACTTCCCGGGGGCTCGGGATTGGCCCCGAGGCTAGGTTTGGACTTGAGGATTGATGATGACTTTGGCCTATGGTTGTATTTAGGTGAGCGCTAGGGCTCGAGGGGGATCATGCTCAA
Organism: Humulus lupulus; assembly: GCF_963169125.1. NCBI lineage: Eukaryota > Viridiplantae > Streptophyta > Magnoliopsida > Rosales > Cannabaceae > Humulus > Humulus lupulus. The sequence continues at coordinate 95,048,561 of NC_084802.1, forward strand.
GGAGTCGAGTGATCAAAGCTAGCAAATTGAAAGGTAAGAAAGCTGCACCCAGTTATATGTTTGTGATGGGACTAAGTGCTCCCGATATTTGTATCGTGTCAATGATGGTATTATGCCACGGGACATGTGAAAGTAGCCTAAGAGTTTCGTACATAATATTTGCGCACAGGGCGCGGCTTGGCCACTGGTAGCCGAGGACAGCTTAATATTCACTGAGCTCGGTTTAAGCGGGCCAGAGTCAATGGGATAACGGAGGGAGCGGCCTGAGGGCGCTAGCCCTAGTTATCATTTGTGAACTGATATATGATATGAGTTGATATGTTTAGTATGTGGAATACTTGATTATACTGAATGATTATATGGTTGAGATTATGTGATGTAATATGAAAATTTGATTTGTCTGTTGTTTGCTTATGCTCTGTGGTTATGTTTTCTTGCTGGGCCTTGGCTCACGGGTGCTACGTGGTGCAGGTAAAGGCAAGGGCAAACTGGACCAACCCTGAGATGGAGAGCTGCGGGGTTGAATGTACATAGCCAGCTGTTCGATCGCCATGGTCAAGGAGTGGAACAGGACAGGGATTACCTAACTGTCTGTTTTGCCTTAATATGGCTTGTTAATGTATCTAAACCTTACGATTTTTGTAAACAGTCTTTAAACATATCATTTTTGGGATCCCGTGTAAACAGGAAATGTTTCTTAATGAAAATGTGGCTTTTGAGACCAAAACATTTTAACCCTAGTTCCTCTATAGTTTCAGTAACACACTTTTAACTAAATGACTTGATTAGAAAGTCTAACACTTTATAAACACACAGTGTAGCGGTCCTGGCTATCCAGGGCGTTACAGAATTCATAGAACCTGTCTAAAATATTTTGAGTTCTTGTTCCCATGATATTCGTGTTACGTTGAATTCATAGAACCATGTCTAAAATATTTTGAGTTCTTGTTCTCGTGACATTCGTGTTACGTTGAATTCATAGAACCATGTCTAAAATATTTTGAGTTCTTGTTCTCGTGACATTTGTGTTACGTTGAATTCATAGAACCATGTCTAAAATATTTGAGTTCTTGTTCTCGTGACATTCGTGTTACGTTGAATTCATAGAACCATGTCTAAAAAATATTTTGAGTTCTTGTTCTCGTGACATTAGTGTTACGATTGAATTTATAGAACCAAAGGCCCAGGACAGTTTGAGTGTTTGTTCTCATGACATTCTAGGTTACGATGAATTATCAACACCAAACCAAACAAAAAAGCAAGGCAAGCCATGTAAGTCTTAGTTGGGAAAATAATTACAATTACGCCCGGGGGCTCGAGCAACATTTTTCTATACCCCAAAATCTATGGCACGTAGGCCTAAAGACAAAAACTACAATTAGGCTTTGGGAACCTCTGCCACCACTTCGATGATCGGATCACCACTGGGGGCACCCCCTACTAGGACCGTCTCGACAGCTGAGGTCTCCTCGGTAGGTTGAGTGGTCTCGGTAGGTGGGGTCACTTTAGCTGTTGAGGCCACTTGGGCTGCTTCGGCCGCTCAGGTAGCTTGGAGTCGCTCGCTGAAAAGGAGTTTGTACTTCTCAGGTTACCCGATGAAGTCCAAGCTCATGTTCTGGTTGTGGTACTAGGCCACATAGAAGGCATCCTTGGCGATAGACTTGGTCTCTCGTGTAAGCTTCTCCACCTGACACATAGTCGACCTATGCATTTCCATGGATTGGAAAGTCTTTCTCTCGGCTAGCTCAGCCCAACCAATAGCCTCCCTGGCTTGCTCCCGGATCTGGGAATTCTCCAAGGTAACTCGAGCGATTTCAGTAGTGGCCTTCTTGGCTTCCTCATGAGCTCGGTGCATGCCATCCACAGTCGCCTGCTTCTCCTTTTTGGCCCATTGCAAATCCTCGGAGGCTTTCTGGAGAGTCTCCTCGAGCTCCCGAGAGTGTTTTCGCTCGGACTCGAGGGCGGTGTTGCCTCGAGCAAGCTCCTCCCGAGAACCTTTCATCTTCTCCTTGAGGGAAGTGACCTTGTCATGGGATCTTTGGAGTTCATACGATTTCTCCATCATAATATCTCCCAGGCGTTGGCATGCTAAGGCGGACTGCAACAAAGCAAGTGCGTTAGTTTGATAACATTTGGTTAATCAAATCCAAGGACAGGGGTGATGTAACTTACCCGGACAGAGGCATACCGGCATTATGCCATGAGAGAGGCTTCATTACTATCTCCAAGTTGGGAGAAGCTTCGGGCAGTCAACTCGGACATAGTGGAGCTGATCCCCTGGTGGAGTTCGGCAGCTAGGGGAGCGACTATGTCCCCCAACATGGTGGAGAACAAGGTCTCCATCTCAGCTCGTCCAATCGGAGGAACCGTGGGTCTCTCTCAGGGTGGTTTGAGTTGCCGGAGGGCCTCGGTTATCTCATGCAAGGCTTTGTTGCCTTCTTCCAGCCTTGATTCAAAGTGTTGGAGTGTAACGATCCAAAATTACTAATAAGGCTTAAGGGCCTTGATTAGTGTGCCGAGAGGGGATAATTGGTTTATATGTGATTTAAATGATTTAATGCATGATTATGTGATAAGCATGCTTATATGATTATATGGATAGGTGAAATGCATGTTTATGAGTATTAATAAGCATGTGGACCTTATTTAGCTTATAAGGGCATATTTGTAATTTTGGCCCGTTGAGGGCATAAATATGATTATTTGTGATAAATTGTTAAGACCACATTATTATGTGGATGTATTTGCAGCATATGGCTTGAGGTGATCCTAGTGAGATGTTTAACGAAATAGTCACGGTGGGGATTTATACCCGACTCGGGGGAGCTTGGGGATTTTTCTGGGAATTTGGGAAATATATTGGAGATTTTAGACATTGGGGAAAATAATTGGTGATTAATTAGATGATGGGATTTAAGTGGTAAATATTAGGGACACTTAAGAATTAGCAGGAATTGGGAGAAAATGACCAAAATTCCCTTAGAATGATTAAAAGACTTGGATTTAATTGGGAGGGCAAAAAGGGTCTTTTGATTATTAAGGGGGATAATGGATATATTCTGTTCATTTAGACTTTAGTGGAAGTTGTAGAAAGAGGCTAGAAGCTGAAAAGGAAAGGAAAGAAAGAAGGAAAACAGAGACTCCCAACTCACCATCTCTCTCCCACACGATTTCTTCTTTCTCTCACTCTTCCTTGAGGATTTTAAAGTTGTGATCTCAGAGGAAGTCTAGGCTTGGTTTGTAGTGTTGATCCTTGGAGTAGCTAAGGGTTTCAGTTGGAGTTATTTTCCAATAATGGTAAGGTTTATGGTTTTTCTGAGTTTACTGAATTTTGTTAAGATTGATCTCTGAATTTGAATATTGGATGGGAATTTAAGGACTTGAGCTTGGGGATTTGAGGAATTAAAGTCTGGAAGGGCATTGAAGGAAACCTAGGGTCGAATTCACTCAGCTAAGGTAACAAATTCTTATCTTGATCATTAGGGTTTTCTGGTTTTCAGATGAAGTTCTTGAGCTTCAAGCTCAATTATGGTTTTCTGTGTTAGATGATGCTATTAGCTAAGTTTTGATGTTGTTAGGTTATGTTGGATGAGATATAGTGGATTGTAGGCTCAATTTGGAGTTTAGTTGAGGTTTGGAGTGGGTTTATGGAGTTTTGGCTCGGGAAGATTCGAAGGAAAAACCCAGAAACTTTGCATGTGCTAGTTGTAGTGCTATAGCGCTAGGATAGGAGCGCTACAGCGCTATGCTTTGTTTTCTAGGGAGGCTAGCTTTTTTATAGTATCACTGTAGCGCCCTGTTGACGCGGTTCTTTGCCAACAGGTAATTAAGAAAAGAAGAGAAAGGGATTAGTGCTAATGTTGAACCGTAACAGATATATGATCTTGGAAAAGTGAAATGGTGACTCAAGACACGTTTTTTAAGTGGTTCGAAGGTTAAAATCATTTTACTCCACTAGTCAGTATTATTGCTATATACTGGATATTTGATTACAGGGTATTTCTTACAAGAGATAATCCAACCCTTATCAACTCCCAGGGTCTCCATATTTATAGGAGAAGGCACCTGGGAGTTGGTAAGAAGGTCATCCCGTGACCTTCTTACCTATCGTATCAACTCTGTGAAATTCATGATTAATTCCTAAACCTGACACATAAGTGTGGTCAAATCAATAGGTAAGGAGATAATGGGCCGCACGGCCCAACCCAGTTGTGGGTGTCTGAATACGCATGTTCCTCCTGCGTGTCCAAGAAGTCAGCGACATATCAGACACGTGATGTCTGATATGTGCATGTTTACCTTGCGTTTGTTGACTTTACAAAGAGTCATAGCCTCCAAATCCAGCTCGTACCACGAGCTGGATACCTAACTCGACCTTTGGCCTTCAAAGTCCGGACTCAAGTGTTAGGCAATCTTGGCGAACCCTTGGGTTACCTCGATCTAAGGAGTTATGATCTTATGACAGCAGCTCCGGTTTTGGGAATATCCACGAGGTAATCATGATTAGGCCGCAGCTCAGCTCGCTAATCAGCCCGTGGAAAAATCAGGGCGTACATCTGCCCCCCAAGCCCCTGCTCGTGGTATACTACGTCGTATAAGGCCACAGTAGGGGCTTTTAGGCTTCCCCATGAACTCTTCACATTCCACATCTTACGCAGGCGCCTGATACGTGGAACATCGTGGTTAGTGACGGTACGTCTTACGAGAACCGCATTTAATGGCCTAGCCTATGCCCAACCGTCGTTTCGTATTTCGAGTGGAGGGCCTTGGATCCCACATCAGGGCCATCCAACGGCCCTCTACACGTGATCCTTTTTATATATAAAAGGGGTGGCCACCCTACGCATGGGCCACCCTTTCATTTGAAATTTCTCAGAACTTCTTTCCTTCTTCTCTCTTCATCTCAGAAGAAAAAGAAACCCTCCTTTCTGCGACCGCCATTCTCAGTGTTCAAGAAGCTCAGGCGTGAGGATTCCTTCGAATCTTTGGAGACAGCAACTCCTACGAAGCTCCAACCTAGGCAACACCTTCATTCACCTCCCAACTAAACACTGTAAGTCTCCTGACCATGCGTGTTTTGAAAATATTTTTCACTGTAGCTTAGGTAAATATTTACTGTAGCCACATGCAAGGGTTTACTGGTTTTTGTGGGTATGAAGGGTGAAAGCCTTTTAGGTTAGGGTATTCTTTGCTGTAGGAAATCGTTTAGGAGTATGGTTTATAGGATGCATTTTCTGGGGAAAATTTCTGGGTAGGAGTTTTGGAATTTTGGGTGCAAAACCGGGTAGCTTAGGGGACACGGTTCACAGGCGGTTTTGCAATCTTTGCCTACTGAAACTTTCCCCCCAAGGCAAATTCTATCCTGACCCTCCTGACACACGAATTCTGAGTAATCGGGGATCTGTTGGGAGCACAGGCGCGTGTTCATTGAACCGCGTGGTCCCACTCTCTAAGGGCTAGGCTTACCTTAGCTCGTGCAAATAACATTTGATTTTTCCTCATGCTTAGGTCGCCTTTTCTGAAATATTTTCTTTTGTTCGCTAGGCGACCAAATGGCACCGAAGAGGAACGCTTCCAAGTAGACCGTCAGCAGCTCGGCTTCCCAGCAAGACAAAGGAAAGGCGGTGATGCCGGACTCCCCGATCCCCAACTTTGGGCCGGCAGTGGAGCAGGAGCTCGAGGTGGCTCCTGATGCGTTCTTCGAGGTGGAGAAGATCGTCTCAAAGATCACCGACCAGACGAAGATCAATAAGATATTCCTCTCCCACAACATCGCGCTAGGGAGGATGTCAGTGATTGCCCGACCTCCCGCGAAAGGCGAGCGGAGTTGCGCGCCGCTTGACGAGGCATTCGCGGCCTGGAGCGGCGAGCTTTTCAAGGCGGGGGCATTCCTCCCGCTGGACCAGTATTTTGCTGACTTCCTAAATTATGTGAAGTTGGCCCCATTCCAGCTCCCCCCCAACTCTTATCAGTTATTGGCGGGGTTGAGATATTTATTTTTGAAGCACGAGTGGGAGGTCCCCACTCCAGCGGACATTTTGTACTTCTTCTGCCTCAAGGCCAGCCCGGATCAGCGGGGGCGAGGCGACGGGTTTTACTACTTAACCCGATTTCCCAATACGGCTGCGGTCATCGAGCTGCCCAGCCACCCCAATGACTTCAAGGATCAATTCTTCATGTCGACGGGGTTCAGGGACTGCGAGCTCCACTACTTCAATCGTCCTCGTAAGTGTTTTTCATCCTTAGCACGAAAGTTAAGTGTCGTTTTAGCTCCTCCCGTATCCCTTTCTGACTTAGACTAATCCTGCAGCCATCTTCGCGAGGACAGAGAAATCTGTGACCCTCGGGGCCCAATACGAGACACTGGCGGGCTTGCCCCCCAGTGAGAAAGATTACCGCGTGCTCGTAACAGACGAGACGATGGTAGCCTGCAAGCTGATTTTCCCAAATCAGACTTTGAACCTCAGGAGGCCCCGGGGGCTTCCCCCAGCTCGCAGCACCAGACCCATCATCGTGGAGGAGGTCGCGGGAGATGAAGATAAGGAGGATGAGGATGACGAAGTTCCCCTCGTGAGGAACAGGAAGCGGGCTTTGGAGGTCGCCCAGAGGACGAGCGAGGAGAGGATCCAATCTGGAGCAGCCGCGGGTCCTTCTGGCCAAGGTAACCCTTACATGCTTAGGAGTATAGATAGGGCCATAGCAGACCCCCGGCTGGCTAGGTTCAACCCTAGGCAGCTCGTCCATCGTCACCGAAGTGATCCGGACCTGAACACAACCCTGCTCCACTGTGTCGACCGGCTTGTGCTGGACTACCAAGATAGCCGGCCTAGGGGTACCGTAGTAGTAGATAACACCCTAGCCTTTAGGTCGATCCTATTCGAGGAGTATGGGACCAACCTTCGGTCATGGTCATCACTCCGGAGGGGCGCCGTAGCTCCGGGACTTAGGAAATATGTAGAGGAATCTAGCCCTGAGTCACCCTTGGACCCAGAACTCGCGCCAACTCAGGAAGTAATCAACTTAGATTCTTCTTCTAGCTCGGGGGGTAGGATTCCCTTTAGTATACACATACTTTAATTTTTTTCATTACCCCTTTGTTTTTGTTTCTGTATGATTGCCAACTCTTGTACTAACCATGTTCTCGTTTTTACAGAAGAGATGTCTCAGCCCGAGGAGAGCCTGCGAGGTGCGTTCTTCGGGGGGAACCCCCCAGCAGGGGCCGCTAGGCCAAGAATGAAGAGGCTCCGGACGTCCAAGCACGCCGCCGGGACCCCCGCCAAGTCTCCTGCAAAGGAGAAGGAGCAATCCCCAGCTGCTCAGGTCGTGGGAGCGGTTCCTCCTGCTGCAGGGGGAAGCAACATGCCTCCACCCCCTCCGCGAGCTCCGGCCGCCGCCCGGGACGCAGGAACGGAGCTCGGGACTTCGGCGATTGTACCCTCCGAGGTACGCATCCCAGTCAATCCTCAGGACCTGGGGAAGATCCCCGAGGCCTTCCGGGGAACGGTGTATGAGTCGGCGAACTACGCCATCAGCCACATATACAAGTTCACCGAGAAGGAGCTCCGGGCCATCGAGACAATGAGCCTGATGGGCATGCTGGAGTCTTCACTGGGCATGGCCATGACGGTAAGCTAACTAACCTTTTTGTGGTTTTTATTACTACACTTTGCCCTGTTTTTCCTCTCTTTTTTCTAAGGCAATTGTCTTTTCACCTTCGCAGAGCGCCGTTGCCCTTCACCGGAGCATCGCCAGGACCAAAACTCAGCTCGAGGACATGAGGAGCGAGCACCAGACTACCCTGCAGGCGGCTAAGGATGCCTTGGCGGCCTCGCAGGTCGAGTTGGAAAAAACCCGCTCGAAGGTCCAAGAGCTCGAGACCTCCCTCGCACCTCGCAGACAGACCTAGATGTCGCGAAGGCTGAGGCTAAGGCCACCCAGGCTGCCCTAGAGGCCGAGCAGACAACTTCGGAAAAGTCCCTGGAAGACCTGTTCTACCATTGTTGGGCCTACAATCCAAACGCTGACTTCTCCTTCCTGTCAGCGAGCCTCTGGGAGCGCTTGCTAGTGAAGTTCCAAGCTCGCCTTGATAAAGAAGCGCCCTCCGAGGTCGGGGAGGGCTCTGGCGCAGCTGAGCAAGGCGAGACGGCGACCTCCAAGGGGCCACCTGGCGGAGCCTAGGGCATTTCTTCTCTTGTGCCCTTCACTATTTTTTAATATTTTTTGTGTAACCTTTGCATGAGGTGCTTCCACCTCGAGACAATTTGATTCAACGCTTTTAATTGATCCTCTTTCTTGCCCTTACGCATTTTGGTTACAATTTTTTGAAAAACTTAGTTCGCGTTAATCTTTATCCATATCTCGAGTTCTCTAGGAAGAACAATGATCAATAGATTTAAATCAACTTCTAAGTTTTATGACCTGGTTATGACCAGGAACTTAATTTGAAAACTTAGTTCGCGTTAACTTTTAGCCATATCTCGAGCTCTTTAGGAAGAACAACGATCAATAGATTTAAATCAACTTCTAAGTTTTATGACCCGGTTATGACCAGGAACTTAATTTGAAAACTTAGTTCGCGTTAACTTTTATCCATATCTCGAGCTCTTTAGGAAGAACAACAATCAATAGATTTAAATCAACTTCTAAGTTTTATGACCCGGTTATGACCAGGAACTTAATTTGAAAACTTAGTTCGCGTTAACTTTTATCCATATCTCGAGCTCTTTAGGAGGAACTACGATCAATAGATTTAAATCAACTTCTAAGTTTTATGACCTGGTTATGACCAGGAACTTAATTTGAAAACTTAGTTCGCGTTAACTTTTATCCATATCTCGAGCTCTTTAGGAACAACAACGATCAATAGATTTAAATCAACTTCTAAGTTTTATGACCCGGTTATGACCAGGAACTTAATTTGAAAACTTAGTTCGCGTTAACTTTTATCCATATCTCGAGCTCTTTAGGAGGAACTACGATCAATAGATCTAAATCAACTTCTATGTTTTATGACCCGGTTATGACCAGGAACTTAATTTGAAAACTTAGTTCGCGTTAACTTTTATCCATATCTCGAGCTCTTTAGGAACAACAATGATCAATAGATTTAAATCAACTTCTAAGTTTTATGACCCGGTTATGACCAGGAACTTAATTTGAAAACTTAGTTTGCGTTAACTTTTATCCATATCTCGAGCTCTTTAGGAAGAACAACGATCAATAGATTTAAATCAACTTCTAAGTTTTATGACCCGGTTATGACCAGGAACTTAATTTGAAAACTTAGTTCGAGTTAACTTTTATCCATATCTCGAGCTCTTTAGGAGGAACTACAATCAATAGATCTAAATCAACTTCTATGTTTTATGACCCGGTTATGACCAGGAACTTAATTTGAAAACTTAGTTCGCGTTAACTTTTATCCATATCTCGAGCTCTTTAGGAACAACAATGATCAATAGATTTAAATCAACTTCTAAGTTTTATGACCCGGTTATGACCAGGAACTTAATTTGAAAACTTAGTTTGCGTTAACTTTTATCCATATCTCGAGCTCTTTAGGAAGAACAACGATCAATAGATTTAAATCAACTTCTAAGTTTTATGACCCGGTTATGACCAGGAACTTAATTTGAAAACTTAGTTCGAGTTAACTTTTATCCATATCTCGAGCTCTTTAGGAAGAACAACGATCAATAGATTAAAATCAACTTCTAAGTTTTATGACCCGGTTATGACCAGGAACTTAATTTGAAAACTTAGTTCGCGTTAACTTTTATCCATATCTCGAGCTCTTTAGGAAGAACAACGATCAATAGATTTAAATCAACTTCTAAGTTTTATGACCCGGTTATGACCAGGAACTTAATTTGAAAACTTAGTTCGCGTTAAATTTTATCCATATCTCGAGCTCTTTAGGAAGAACAACGATCAATAGATTTAAATCAACTTCTAAGTTTTATGACCAGGATAGGACTTAGTTAGCGTTAATCCTTATCAATATCTCGCGTTTTTTAAGAAAAACAACGGTCAATCGATATGAATCAACTTCTAAGTCATTAAGGAGACCTGGTTATATCTAGGTACCATATGCCCCCCAAGTAACTGGGAAAGGATCTTTCGTGGTTACTTTAGATTACACATGCAAACATGTGCAAAAAGCCGATTCTCATTAATACATAAAAAATGGCCTTCCAGGCCTTACAAGTGAATCATTGATAAAATTTCTTTAAGTGGATGGCGTTCCAAGTTCGCGGGACCGCCCCTCCATCAAGCCGAGCTAACTTATAAGTTCCCTCCTTAATGATTTCGATGACCTGGTACGGTCCTTCCCAGTTTGGTCCCAAGACTCCATCTTTGGGATCTTTCCCGGCCAGGAAAACCCTCCTTATGACCAAGTCACCAACGCTAAAGGCGCGCTTTTTGACTTTGGTGTTGAAGTAGCGAGTGATTTTCTTCTGATAATGGGCGAGCTGGAGTTGCGAATCTTCTCGCCATTCATCAACTAGGTCAAGGGAATTGTACAGTAGCTCGTGGTTGCGGTCATGGTCGTAAGATTGGACCCTATGCGAAAGCACTTTAACCTCCACGGGGAGGACTGCCTCACTCCCAAAGGTTATGGAAAAAGGAGTATGACCCGTAGGAGTCCGATGCGAGGTCCGGTATGCCCATAGGACCTGGGGGAGCTGTTCTGGCCAGACCCCCTTCGCTTCATCTAATCTCTTCTTGAGGCTCGCCTTTAGAGTCTTGTTGACAGCTTCAACCTGGCCATTCACCTGAGGATAGGCCACGGAGGAGAAACTTTTCACAATTCCGTACCTTTCACAAAACTCGGTGAACAGGTCGCTGTCGAACTAAGTACCATTATCAGAAACGATCTTCTTGGGCAGGCCGAATCGACAGATAATGCTTTTAACCATGAAGTCAAGCACTTTTTTGGACGTTATCGTTGCCAAAGGTTCTGCCTCAGCCTACTTCGTAAAGTATTCGATGGCTACCATGGCGTAACGGACTCCGCCCTTTTCAGTGGGGAGGGCGCCAACCAAGTCTATCCCCCAAACGGCAAACGGCCATGGGGACGAGATCATCTTTAGCTCAGCTGGAGGAACTCGGGCAACTGCGGCGAATCGCTGGCACTTGTCGCACTTCTTCACGTATGAGATCGAGTCTTTGGACAGAGTTGGCTAGTAATACCCCTGCCTCAGGACCTTTAAGGCCAAGCTCTGCCCCCCAGTGTGGTCTCCGCAAAAACCCTCGTGCACCTCCTGCAAGATGGCCTTTGCTTCACCTGGAAGAACACATCGTAGGAGAGGGAGGGAGTGCCCACACCGGTATAACACCCCATCTACTATCGTATACCTGGGAGCTTGATAGAGTACTCGTCGTGCATCATTGCGCCCTTCGGGTAGCTTTCCCTCGACGAGATACTCAAGGATGGGGGTCATCCAGGTCAGCCTGGCATCGATCATCTCGACCTTCGTCCTGACATCTACTATGCTTTGTTTCTCCAAGAACTCTATTGGCACTAACCCCAAGGTCTCCGTTTCCCCAGAGGTGGTGAGCTTGGCAAGAGCGTCTGCGTTAGCGTTCTGCTCCCGAGGTATCTGTTCGATCGAGCCTCGCTCAAACGCGGACAGCTCAGCTTTTACCTTTGCCAGATAGGCAGCCATCTTGGGTCCCCATGCCTGATATTCGCCCAGAACCTGATTTACCACGAGCTGGGAGTCACTGAAGCACTGGACGGAGCTCGCCTTCAACTCCTGGGCTATCCTCAGCCCGGCCAGCAAAGCTTCGTATTCGGCCTCGTTGTTGGAGGCTTTAAATCCGAATCTCAGCGCCGAGTGGAATCTATGTCCCTCGGGGGATATCAAAATGATTCCAGCTCCGGAGCCGTTCTGGTTGGACGAACCATCTACAAAGATCCTCCACGATGCCTGGGGTGAGGTGACTTGGTGTGAGTCTTCTGCGAGATCCTCCTGGAATCCCATACATTCTGCCATAAAATCGGCCAGGGCCTGACTTTTTATAGCAGTTCGCGGAGTGTACAAAATCTCGAACTTACTGAGTTCGATTGCCCATTTTAACAAACGTCCCGATGCTTCAGGTTTTTGCAAAACCTGCCTTAAAGGTTGATCGGTCATGACGTGTATCGAGTGGGATTGGAAGTACGGCCTGAGCTTTCGCGAGGCCGTGATAAGGCAGAACACCAATTTCTCCATCAACGGGTACCGGGATTCAACCCCGAGAAGTCTCTTGCTGATGTAGTAGACTGGTCTCTGAACTCGGTCTTTTTCTCGTACCAACACGGCACTAGCTGCATCCCCAGTGACAGCCAGGTAGAGAAAAAGAGGCTCTCCTGATTTGGGTTTGGATAATACGGGTGGCTCGGCCAGATGTGCCTTCAGGTCGAGGAATGCGCTTTCGCACTCTTCTGTCCATTCGAACTTCTTGTTTCCTCGGAGCAGGTTGTAGAATGGCAAACACTTATCGGTGGACTTGGAAATAAACCGATTGAGGGCTGCCACTCTTCCTGTCAGGCCTTGGACATCTTTTCGCGACCTGGGCGAGGGAAGCTTGAGCAGTGATCTGATCTTGTCGGGGTTTGCCTCGATTCCTCGGGTATTGATTATGAAGCCCAGGAATTTCCCGGACGCGACTCCAAAAGTGCACTTCTGTGGATTAAGTCTCATGCCATACTCCGGTAGTATCCTAAAACATTCTTCCAGGTCGGAAACATGGTTATCGGCAGTCTTTGACTTGACTAGCATGTCATCAACGTAAACTTCCATGTTTTTCCCGATCTGGCTTGCAAACATTCTGTTTACTAACCTTTGGTAGGTAGCTCCGGCGTTCTTCAGCCCGAACGGCATGACCTTGTAACAATAGACGTTAGTCGGGGTCATGAAGCTGGTGTGTTCCTGGTCTGCCGGATTCATGGCGATCTGATTGTAGCCTGAGTACGCGTCCATAAAGGACATGAGCTCGTGCCCCGCCGTGGCATCTACCAGCTGGTCAATCCTTGGCAGTGGAAAACAATCCTTGGGGCAAGCTTTATTCAGGTCGGAGAAGTCTATGCAGGTCTGCCATTTTCCATTGGGCTTCGGGACCAGCACGAGGTTGGCGACCCATATTGGAAATTTGGCCTCACGGATAAAGCCGCATTTCTTGAGCCGGGCCACCTCTTCCTCCAAGGCTTCAGCCCGAGCTGTTCCTAGGCGTCTTTGCTTCTAGGACTTGGCGGGAATGCTTTTATCCAGATGAAGTGTATGCATGATGACACTCGGGCTGATTCCCACCATGTCCTCATGGGACCAGGCAAACACTTCCAGGTTATCCCGCAGAAATTTAGTCAGCTCCGCCTTCCTCTTGCTACAGAGGTTTTTCCCGAGCTTGACCATCCGTGATGGGTTCTGCGGATCAATGTTCACTTCCTCGAGCTCCTTAATCGCCTGGAGCTCGGATCTGTCCTCGCCTATTCGGGGGTCAATATCCTCACTTAAGACGACATTTTCCCCTTCGGCGCTTTGAGGTTTTTCAATCTCAGGATTAGCTAAGGGTTCCTGGGATTCCTCTCCACTACCTTGAATGGCCATTGCCAGTTGCCCGGGATTAGATTTTCCCTTCATAGAAATGATGTAGCATTCCCTGGCAGTGAGCTGATCGCCATGAACAGTGCATATTCCCGTGGAAGTAGGGAATTTCATCGCAAGGTGGCGAATGGAAGTGACGGCCTCAAACGCCATGAGCGTAGGTCGCCCCAAGATCGCGTTGTATGCAGCGGAGCAGTCGATGACCACGAACTCGAGAAGGTTGGAGACTGTCCAAGATCCTTCTCCTAGGGTGATCACCAGCTCGATCGTCCCTATTGCTGCTGATCCCTCTCCCGAAAAACCATACAGCATCATGGAGGTCGCCTTCAACTCAGCGACGGTTAAACCCTTCTTTTCTAACGTGGATCGGAACAGGAGGTTCACCGAGCTCCCGTTGTCGATCAGCACCCTCCTCACTCTCCGATTGGCGAGCTGAACTGCCATGAACAAAGGGTCATTGTGAGGGAATTGGACATGGCCCGCATCTTCCTCCGTAAAAATGATCGGTTGTCTCTCCAACCGCTGCTGTTTTGACTGGCGCTGCTCCGGGATGAACTCTACTCCGTTATGAGCCTTTAGTTCGTTCACGTTTCTCTTCTGGGCACCCCTGCTCGTGCCGGCCATGTGCGGACCTCCAGAGATGGTGGATATCTCTCCTCCAACCACGGGAGGAGGGACGTCCTGATCTACCCGAGGCCCAGGCTGACTGGCCGGGACTTCTGGAGCAGGTCGACTTGCTGGAACCCTGTTCCGCGCGTGTTGAGCCAAGGGGCCGGCTCGGATGAGAGTCTCGATCCCATCTTTTAAATGCCTACAATCATCGGTATTTTGGCCAACATCGTTATGAAAACTGAAAAACTTGGAGGTGTCTCTCTTCCCCTTATGGTGCTTTAATGGTTCCGGCCTCTTCCAGGGGACTCGAGTAGAGTTGGCTAGGAAGATGTTCTCCCTAGACTGGGTGAGCTCTGTATAAGTCGCGAAGATGGGCTTGAATTTGTCTACGGACTTATTCTTCTTTTGGCCGTGCTGACCATTTTCGCCATTCCCCTTTCTCTTTCCTCCACTGAGTTGGTTGTTCTGTGAGACATTTTGGGTCGCTACCACGACCTCCGTCCCCACTCCAGCGGGCTGTTTGGGGACCTGGCTGGTTCCCGCAGCTGAGGCTTCGGCTTCCTCCAAGTTTATCCATTCTTGGGCCCTGTTAAGGAATTCGCTAACCGAGCTGACTCCCTTCCTTTGTATATCCTTCCAGAGATCTCCTCCGACGAGGATTCCAGTTCTCATGGCCATGAGCTTGGAGCTATCATCCGCGTCTCTGGCTCGAGCAGCGACGTTCGCAAATCTGCTCAGGTAGGTCTTCAAAGTCTCACCGGGCTGCTGCCTCACGTTAGCCAGGGAGTCGGCCTGAACACGGGCGGCCTGGGAGGCTCGAAATGTCCTTTTGAAATCTGCCGAGAAAGTCTTCCAGGAGCTGATTGACTGTCTTTTACTTTGCTTGAACCACTGCCTGGCAGGTCCAGTTAGTGTGGAAGGGAAGATTAAACATCTCAGCTTGGGGCCAATGTTGTGGGCCATCATTAGGGTGTTGAACATCCCTAGATGGTCCGATGGGTCTCCGTCCCCATTGAACTTTGACAGGTGCGGCATACGGAAACCAGATGGGTACGCCGTTGCTGCTATGCTGGGGGCGAAGAGTTCCATCTCGTCCCCTGAATCATATTCATCTTTTTCTTTTTCTGACAGGAGTTTCCTCATCAGCTCCTCCATCTGAGTCAGGCGCTCGAGGGCTTGGTCCTGATGTCCGTGGTTATTCCGAGGCTGTTCAACAGCTCCGGGCCCATTGTACACATTTGGTGGGTTATTTCCCCTCCTATCTTGAGATAGATTATTTGGTACATTCCCCCCGTTACGTACTTCGGACAGGGCCCCCCCTAAGCGAGCATGGCCATCTCCTCCTACTGGTTCCCCCCTATGAAAGTTAAGGCGATCTCGCAGGTCGCCCCGCTGGGTGGTTTGATGACTTTGTGCCGAACTCAAACGCTGACGCAGGTCTCCCCCAGAGAGATCACTCCGGCGACTGCCGGTCCATTGGCTCCTGCTAGATAGGCTTGGATTCTGCCTTTGGTGGTGAGGATTTGGGTTTTCCCTTGGCGCCCTGTTACGCCGGGAAGGTCTAGCTGATGGCGGGTTTCTCTGACTACTCCCATAGGCTGGGATATCTCGGACGGGCCGAGGAGGAGACGGATATCTGATGGGAGATGGAGGATGCCTGACTGGAGAGGCGATCCTAGTTCCGTCAGGACGGATCAAATTTGGTGGGGGCCTTTCGGCCCTGCCAACCTGCTGATCCCGCGCCTGGCGATCTGGACGAGGCACACGACGGTTGTTGGGGATAGGCTGATGCTGCGAGCCCTCCCCGGATCTCCTTCGGGAATTACCTCGAGCTCCCCTGGGCGCTCTCGAGGATGGTTGGGAGCTAGGTGTCGACGTCCTGACCGAACGGCTGTATTGCTGTTGCCTGGCTCCACGCACTTCTTCGAAGCTTGCCTCTCAATGGTGTGATGAAGGAGTGGAGATGGATGTCGGAAGTCTGTCCGAGCGGCTATGCCTGGACCGGTTACCCCGGCGAGACTTAGGAGCCTCGCCTTGCCTCTCTCCGACGTTAGCGTCGGTTGTGAGAGGGGGTAGTCAGGCCAGCACATCCTTGATCTGCTGGCTAGCTATTGCTAGCTGCCTCTGTAGCTGAACATTCTCCATCTCCACCGCCGTGTAATAACACGGGTTTGGATTAGGTGGCCAGGGGGCTAAACTTCTGGTGTCATCTTGGCCCACCGGCTGCTTTCCTGGCCGTTGCTGGGTCTCAGGAACTTGTTCACCAGGGGTGGCAGTATGATGAGCCTCCTACCCATCATGCTGCTCTGTCTCGTTACCGTGCCTGGATCGAGTAGTCACCATAGTTGGATGTTTGCAACAACACTAATCAAACTTGCTCTCAATGAAAGCACCAAACTGTTGACGCGGTTCTTCGCCAACAGGTAATTAAGAAAAGAAGAGAAAGGGATTAGTGTTAATGTTGAACCGTAACAGATATATGATCTTGGAAAAGTGAAATGGTGACTCAAGACACGTTTTTTAAGTGGTTCGAAGGTTAAAATCCTTCTACTCCACTAGTCAGTATTATTGCTATATACTGGATATTTGATTACAGGGTATTTCTTACAAGAGATAATCCAACCCTTATCAACTCCCAGGGTCTCCATATTTATAGGAGAAGGCACCTGGGAGTTGGTAAGAAGGTCATCCCGTGACCTTCTTACCTATCGTATCAACTCTGTGACATTCATGATTAATTCCTAAACCTGACACATAAGTGTGGTCAAATCAATAGGTAAGGAGATAATGGGCTGCACGGCCCAACCCAGTCGTGGGTGTCTGAATACGCACGTTCCTGCTGCGAGTCCGAGAAGTCAGGGGCATATCAGACACGTGATGTCTGATATGTGCATGTTTACCTTGCGTGTATTGACTTTACAAAGAGTCATAGCCTCCAAATCCAGCTCGTACCACGAGCTGGATACCTAACTCGACCTTCGGCCTTCAGAGTCCGGACTCAAGTCTTAGGCAATCTTGGCGAACCCTTGGGTTACCTCGATCTAAGGAGGTATGATCTTATGATGGCAGCTCCGGTTTTGGGAATATCCACGAGGTAATCATGATTAGGCCGCAGCTCAACTCGCTAATCAGCCCATGGAAAAATCAGGGCGTACACGCCCCTATTGTGGCGCTATAGTGCTACCCTGCCTCCAGAACTTGGTTTTTGGGATTTCTTCTTTTAGGGTTTTTGCTTGGGGGCTCGGGGGTCAATTCCACCACCCTGTTTGGTGGAATTGGGCATCCCGAGAGCTTGGGATTAGTTCCGAAATTGGGTTACAGAATTTAATGTTAATGAGGGTTCTATTTTACGGTTGTGACTAGGTGTACGCTTGGGCTCGGATGGGATCGTGCTCGAAGGTCATCTCAATTAACCAAAGCACTCGGAATCAAAGGTAAGAAAACTGCACCCGGTTATGTGGTTATGTTGGGACTAAGAGTTCCCTATACTTGTATGTAATGTTGTATGATGGTATTATGCCATGTGAACATGAAATAATCTGCCTAAGAGTGCCGGAATTAATATTGGCGCACAAGGACGCGGCTCGGCCACTGGTAGCTGCGGTTAAGTAAATAATCACTGAGCTCGGCCTAAGTGAGCCGGAGTCAGTGGGATAAACAGAGGGTGCGACCTAAGGGTGTCGACCCTGAATATTGTGTGATATGTTTATTGTTATTAATATGATGATTATGGCATGTTTATTATCTGGATGATTGATTATTGGTTTGCAGATTGTTAGCACTGACTATGTGAACAATGTGGTTTACTGAGTATTTGATTGATGATTTGTGAATTATCTGAATATTGATTATTTTTTATGCTTTGAATTATGGTTTTCTTGCTGGGCCTTGGCTCACAGGTGCTACGTGGTGCAGGTAAAGGCAAGGGCAAGGTGGACCAGTCCTGAGTTGGAGAGCTCTGGGGCAGAATGTACATAGTCAGCTGATCGGCCGCCACGGCCGAGGGATGGTAAAGGGACAGGAGAACCTAAAGTGCCTATTTTGTCATTAGAGTGGCTTGCAGTTGTACATAAACTTTGAAATTTTTGTAAACTGTCCTTTAAAACCTATTTGGGATCCCATGTGTTAAACATTTATTTTAATGAGAAATTTTCTGTTTATGACCAAAATATTTAAACCCTAACCTAATTATGACTTTAGGGTCACGTTTTCAACTATATAACATGATTAGCAAGTTTTGCACCTTTATAATCACACAGTGTAACAACCTTGGTTATCCAGGGTGTTACAACTTGGTATCAGAGCGTCCTAGGTTTAAGGATTCCTAAAGACTGACGAACTCGGGGCGGCACCGCCTCCTCCAACTTAGGGACCGATTATGGCTCGGGCTCTAGAACCTCCGGTCGTGTTTCTTGTACCATCTCTTCCGATCCGGGAGAAGAGGGGATCACGGGGGTCACGGTGATCATAAGGGTCTCCCCAGGAGGGGTGGAGACTCTCTGCCTCTTGGCTAGCGGAGAAGAATCAAGTTGTTCCCAAGGGCGTGACCCCTCTCCTACCGAAGAGCTGGGGGGGCGCTCCCAACCTTAGAGCAGACCAAGCAATATTCGCCAATCCCATATGAGCTGCATGGACAAGGCAAATAGTTAGCATACATACTACACAAGGACAATACAACAAATTAAGCCACTTAGAGGCTCACCATGAATTGAGCCTCGGTGCAAGCAGTGAGGGTGTGCTATCCTATTCCTTGCATCATAGCTAATAATGGTTCCATATTGGAAAAACCAGCTCGAGGTCAAGGATGTTACTCGATCTAAGGGTATGAACCCGAGGGAGGTAGGTTGCCTCCTATGGTGATGGAGATACACATCTATAAGATCTAGGTAATCTTGGAATTCTTCCCTAGTCCAACGCCGATGTGAGATTTGACCACAACAGAGAAGGGCTGGAAAGGCCCAAACATGGTCGGGACTCATCCTATCACTCACTCGGGCAAAAGACGACAGAACAAGAGGCGAGTTACCTGAGTCTAGATGGGAAGCTTCCATCCCCACTTGGAGTTCCGCCTCGAGTTCTTGGTCTTCTTGGGCCTCTTGCACCTCTTCAATGGCCCGAGCATTCACCGACCTCTCCTCCGCCAATCGTTTCTGGAATGCATTCTTGGCCAGACCCTCTATATAGTTGATATGATGGAATGCTAGTTTCCAAGACTTCTTGGACTGACGGTATTTGGACAACTCCAGGTTGCTTATCCACTGCTCCCCGCTAAGAAGCCCCGACCTAATGAGGTTTTGTTTCGTTACCAAGACGCTAAGGTCTAGTTCTCAGTCAGGAAGAGCCTTCATCGCTTGGAGATGGTCCTCGAAGAGATGGACATAGGGGGTCCGGCGAAAAGGACCTACTCAAAAAAGAAATTGCTAAGTTTCGAAGACAGATGCCCTAGCAAGGCAAAGGGTAACTGTGTTCAAAAAGATGCTTACCTACTCGGGCAAAGTTGAGGATCAAAGTCGGGTTACTACTGATCAGGAAGCCATCTGTGAAGAAGAAGGCATCCTTGTAGTCCCAAGAATGATTCTCGTTGTTATGAGGGACCTTGTAGCTGAGTGAGGATGCGAGGTACTTCACCAAAGAGTAATAGCCATACCGATTGGACCCCTTCTTCTGAGGAGTAGTCTTGAAACTGTAGAAATACAGTATCTCCGCTGGTGAAGGCTCCGGCCATTTTTGCCTCTAGAACAGAATGTACATCCCGTGAGCAATCTGTAGCCGTTGGGGGAAAGCTGGAATGGGGCTATCCCCACGTTCTTTAAAAAGTTGACGAATTACAGCTTGAGGGGTAGGGTAGCCCCTGCCATTAGATGTGCCTGGCTCCAGGCACCCATGCCGTAGACGTTGCGGTGTGCCCACTCGGACTCTCGGCAAAGACGAATGAGGAACATGTCCATGATTAAGTAATACCTCATGATGGCCTCCAGGGCCTCAGGATGTCGAAGCAGTGTGTGATATTCCTCTGCCTTGAATGCCTCACCCTCATATTTTTTAGACTGGTGTGGAGTGGGGGCAACATTGACTTCCTCTACGGTGAGCCCAGAATCCTTGCACCTGAGGGGCCTCACCGCAACTTGAATGTCGGGGCGGACGGTTTGTTCCCCAGCCAACGCTCGGACCCCCATCCCTGTGTTACCCTCGAAGGTGTCTCGCACACTTGCCATTTCGGAAAGTTCTTGGTCGAATAAGTAGAATCCGTGCTTGTGCAGCTGGCGGATTTTCTCAGACATCTGAAACAAAAAACCAAGCAGTTAGCATTCTGACCAAAGGAAAAATGGCCAAAATACAAAGAACCCTAAGAATACTACTCGGAAGGAAAAGGAGATTTCTGAAGGTATGGGACATCCCCGGCGCCTAGTGACGGGCCGGGGGAGGTAAGCTTGCTGGAATCTGGAAATTCCCAGATTCCGGCCATGGACCCAGAAATGTAAAGTCAATAGAAAAATCGGGAAGGTCATCTCGAAGAGAGCCTTACATTCAGGCATGCCTAAAGCCACTTGTAGAGATGAAGAACACTGGAATCCTACACTATTGCTATCCCTAAAACGTATATCGAAAAAATGCTAAACACAACTAAAGAAAATGGATTAGAGATACTTACCCGAGATAAAACGAAGATAAGTGCTGAGGCGAGTTCTCACCCTGAAGTACTGTTTTTCGTCTGACCAAAAGTAGGACTCACGCCAGTTATCCAGAATGCCGGTGAGGGGTTGAAGACGAGAGAAGGCAGTGGAGAGGTTTTGTGTGTTTTTCGAATAGATGTGGTAAGTAACTGAAAGTTTTTTTTCTGGGAAATTATACCCAATAAAACATACAAGAGGCAACGCTTCCATGGCCGTCGAATGGGTGAGTTGCTAAAGTAATCTGACGGTCAGGGTCCGAAAGGCGTGGATCGCAATCATTATTTTCCTTGGGATGGGACACCTTGGGTTTCAGAATAGACGTTTGGGATATCGAGACGACCCCTAATTAAATGCATAGACTGATGGGCCCAGCAAAGGGGTGTGGACACGTGTTTCTACTTTCAAGAGTGACGTCAGCGGGGGATCAAACGCTTATGGTCCGAAGACCTCTCAGTACTCCCCTCTTTTTGAAGTCTCCACTGTTTGAGGACAAGTAGAGACTTGGGAGGAAAATGTTGTCTGTATTTTCCTATAAACAACATGTGGCAGTCCCTGATGACTGACTGCGTGGCACGCAGCCATACTCGGGGCCTATTACTCCTCGAGGCCTATAGTCGGTGAAAGGATGTTCCCATGTGGGGAAGCGTCTGAGGAAGAGTAGGTGCCTCGCCGTAATAAGGCAATTGCCGAGTTTTCACTCTCGGAGATAGAGTTCCTCCCCTCGGGGAGTTAAGGCCACGAGTGTTGTGTCACAGTCCTCCCAGGCACGAGGCTCTGGGTCTCTGACCGAGGAGGTGGAACAACGTGTCAATGACTGCGGGTCTTCAGTCAGAAGATTGTCTGACTACTTTTATAAGTGATTCGTTGACAGGGTTGCTAAGGTACGATTCAACAATTTGCATGCCCACTACGCCGCCTGACATGGAAATGTACACAGCACGCCCTGACAGTCCCAGGGGCATGTTCCCTGTAAAGTGGTTACCTTTATGTCGTGGGCCCCGCAAATCCCGCTTGGGCCGTAACTTCTGTTCATTGCAGCCCAATGCATTGAAGAGAATTAATCCCTCAATTATGAGAGGAATGTGGATTAGTTATGTATGATTAACATTAATGACTCCAAGCCACTATAAATAGGGCTGGGAATCTTATTGTAAGGGGTTCAACTTTTGATTAAGAAATACAAAGATTTAGAGCAATATAAACGTTGCCTGAGAAGATATTGTAAGGAGCTAGTAACCATAAGCTAGCAAACCCCCTAATACAAAAGACTCGTAGACTAGGGTTCTTTTACAACCTGAACCACGTAAAATCCTGTGTTCATATAGTTATTTCTTTGACCTCTTTCAAAAATGTTGATAGCGAAAAAAGCAGTCAACAAGTAGTATTTTAGCGAGTAAACAATGACGATGACATAGGGCAATGAAGTTATTGTTGCTAAAGATTTTAGCGATGACAATACAGCTATTAGGCCAACTCCAAACTAATTCTAAAACACAATTTCTGTGTTAAAATCACACTAAAGCCGTTTAGTGGGAATTGTAGACTACAGTAAAATGAATAGTCTTTTAATATTAATATTATAATAATAAAATATTTTAAATGTATATATTTTATTATTTATTAGAAAATATTTTTTTTTTGGTGTTATTTTTAGTACTGTAGTTGGAATAGAAAATTAATATGCTGCTAAAATTATACAATTTTTGTGTTAACTTTATTCTCAGGGACAACAAATGTCGTCATTAATAAGCTCGTTTCCTGTAGTGATATTTTGAACTTTTATTTTTATTTTTTATCCTTGCCAACTGAACTCTTTTCTCGCTAAGATATTTTTTTTTATCAGAATTTGCTGGGAAACTTTTGAGGGAGGATACTTTCCTCCCTAAAGCCCTCCTTTTAAAAAAAATTAATTTAATTTTTATTTATTTTTAAATGAAATATATATGTTTTTAATAACATATTAAAGATGTAATTTTAACAAAAAAATTAAGTCACATAATCATAAATAGAGAAACTAAATATTAAAAACTATGTACCCTTCTTTGTTTTAAAGGTGAATATTTCATTCAAACAAAACCAGATTACATTACTTTGAAAAAGAGAAAGATATTACATGGGAATTGAAATGGCAGGTCTGCTATGTATGCATAACAAAAAAAGAAACGGGCACATCCCTATTCCAAGTAGTAGAAGATTTAGTATTCAAAGTCACAGGATTACAAGCCCATTAGCATTTCTATGAGTAAAACTAATGCCTAATAGTCCCGGATTACAACACAGAGACTTAATGTTCAAAAAACTTCCATCAACATCACTACATAAATTGCTATTTTGCTTAAGCCAATGGACAACATTGAGGCAGTCCGTTTCAACCAGAAAATAGCTCAAACCAAATCTATTAGCCAGCTGCAAACCATTTTTATTGCCAATAATTCAACAACAATCACAGTGAGGGGAAGATTATAGAGGCTTCCATCAGCATCAACGTTTATGTTGAAGGGTGCTTCAGGAGACTTCCATCTGGTGGTTCACCAATTTAGAGCACCATTCCTAATGAGCATTAATCAACAACAAAGAACCTTAAAGTGCACAAAAATCACTCTTATACTCAACGTACACAATACTCTCACCAAGCACACAATTCAGTACCATGTAATTCAGCCCAAGAACCCTTTTATAGCCACACTCAATGGCTTTCAACATCACACAAAGGACTCCAACTCACAAGACTCGCAACACAGATCCAACAACATTTCATCATGTAAATTAAATTTGAACATTACCAACAAGCACAAGATGACAAGAAAAAGAGATAACATCCCAAGAGACAAAAAAGCACATATTTTAATATTCACATACTAAATGGTCAAAAGCTGTAACACCACTATACCAACTTAAAATCAACATCTATCCAGCATTCTCATAAAAAATTCAATCATGCAGCACAACTTTAGTCAAATGGCAGCAACCATGTTCCAAAAACTCACCAAAATTCAGCAATGGACGAACCAAAATTGAGCCCATATAGAATCAGAATTTTTTTTGAATAAAAGATACCTCACCACCAATGAAATTAACAATTCAGCAACATATGAGCATATACCAATAGAAAAATCCATTCCAAACTCCAATCACCAAATATTAAAAAAAAATAAAAAAAATTCAACACATTCATCCAATGGCAAAGAAAATTCAGAATACTGAATACTCCCAAAATTCTAATAGTTCTTCAATGACACAAAAACACCAAAGTTTACAATCACCACTACTTTTTAATTCAAAATTCAGCAAGATGCAGCAAGATTCATCCAATTAATACAGATCCATATACCTCCAAACTTAATACTATCAAGCAAGTGAAATCTATCTTCATCAATCTATTTTTTTAGTAAATCATCATCACTCATCCAAAATTGAGAAATTCAGACAGAATTGGAGCATATGCCAGTAGCAGAAATCAAATCAACCTCTAAAGAGTGCTTGTAAAAACAACTTCAAATATATATATATTTATATAATTGCAAACTAGATCATATCATACAACGTCAAAAACATACACCCAAAAAGTTTAGATGCAAATACTAGATGTCTTTTTTTTATTATTTTAAGATCCCTAAATTCTAATTGCATATCCTTAACACTAGAAATCAATATTCCTCAAGTAATCCCATACTCCACTCAAAACCTCTTCAGTACCCTTTTTATAGGCAACATCAGTGCTCAAACCACAACCAATATGCATATAAGATTCAATTTTATGCTTCCTAATTGTGTGGTTCAGGCCTCATTCTCTAAACTAAAATCACATTTGCTAATATGACAAAGTAATCAAGCTAGTGAAACCAGAATAGAATTAAATAATGAATCATCGTATAATGTAAGTAGCGAGAAATTAGACCCACTTGTTGTACCACCTCATTTGACAGTACAAGAAACATCCCAAAGCCCCAAAGTTTTTGTCTCACAGAAAGCCCCAAATCATATCTCTTATATACCCAAAAATTTCTACCAAACAAAATCGTAAATACTCAAATTTTATACAAGCAAAATCATAAATACCCATACACACCTTAAATGGTAGCAAAATCAAACTCTAGAATCTAGTACTGTTATCAAACTATTTTACAAATCTGATTATCTTTCAAAGAAAGAGATCCAACATTAGAAAAACACTAAACCAATCCTTATGCCTGAGAGACTGAAATCAAAGTTGATAGAGAAAGAGATTAGAGTGAGAGAAATAGAGAGGGAGAGGACGAAGAGATACTTACGCGGAGGAAGTGAGGAGGCCATGGAAGAAGAGAAGCTTGCATAATGGAGGAAGAGGGAGACATTGTCGCCTGAAGAAGAGAAAAAAGAAAGGAACGAAAAGCTGAAAATGGTATTAAAAAAAATTGAAAGCAAACATAGTTATATTTATTTTTAAAATTTAATGAATTTTAATTAAAATTTTAAAAAAATAAAAATAGAGTTATTGAAAATTGTTTGATAAGGGTATTGTACCGGAACATCATACATAGTGTTGCACCAAAATTAAAATTAAAGAATTTTAGTATTAAAATTAAAATTTTAGCACCATATTTTTTTTCATTCTAATTATAATACTAAAAATTATATCAAAAAATATATTTTTTATTATTTTATTATTTTATCTTATATATAAAATAATATACATATATATATATATATAGAAAAGTCATGGCTACCTACATTAATGTACAAATATGCTGACATGACATGTAAGTGACTTGGTACATTAAGTTACCAACAAGTAAAGATTCTTTTTTTTTGGCATAGATTCTTTTTTTTTTTTTGCATTAATTTCGAAATTGGTTTTTTTTTTTTTTTGGTCATTAGGAATGGTGATTCCAACTAATAAGAGGTAAGTTCTCTTTTCAAGTTTTGAATTAATTTAAAATTTTAAAAATTATGATTTCTTAATAAATGCACACTCATTTCTTAAACTCTATATTCTTCTTCTTCTTCTTCATTCAAAGTAAAAAAATAAACATAAAAAAATCATAATTGCACCATGATTTCGTGAGCATGTGAAGGAGAGAAAGAAGAAAAAAAAACGTGTGGGGAAAAAATAGAGGGCGAGAGAGAAAACGCATGGGAGTAGAGGGGAAGAGGATGAAGAATAAAAGAAGTAGATCTAAGGATTTAGAAGGAAGGGTTGGAAAGAAGAGACAAAATTTTTATGATAACTCATTGTCTCCTAATCGAATCAGGTCAAAATTGCTTTTAGATCGCGCTCGTCGGTATAAATCTCCTATGAAAAGTTTGGAGTTGTCCTCTTCATTGTTCGAAAGTAGAACTCGACATTGTCTTCATAGTGAGTCTTATTGTTCTTTTTGTAAGGTAATATCTTTATATATATATATGTCTATGATTGAGATCTCATTTTATGTTTATGTTAGAACACTTGGATTATATTTTTCTAAAATATTTTTTCTATTTAAAAATTAGGAATACAAAAATCATGTATGTGTAGATGAGGTAGACTGTGATGTTCCTATCCCACCATGGAGTTTTGTCATATCTGATGAAGATGGTGATGCAATGACCATTAATATACCATTAGATGTAAACAAAGGGAACCTTCAAATTCCAGACCATGTAAAATGTGTATGTATTGTTTTTTATTATTATTATTATTTTAATTATTTTTGAAATTTTATATTACTTTATTTTTTACAGGTTGGGGGGGTGGCAAAAATAAATGCTTTGCTCACAATGGTTGTTGGTTTGCAAAATATTTTGGTTACAAAGATCCTTGAATCTAGAGATAGGTTAAATGGTTCAAATAATATTATCCATCAACTTTGTCGTCGTCTGGTTGGTATATCTTAATTAATTTCATAATTTTACAGTATGAAACATTATCTGGTTGGTATATGTTTATCTAATTTTATTTATTTATTTATTGTTTTGTACAGCAACTATGTGAAGCATCTCAAATATCTGAAGACCATAATCAAGATATCATTGTTAGTAGTGTTGACCCTGATTTTGGTCAACTGACACGGAGTCAAAAATGCTTGATATGGACAGATATGTTGAAATGAGAATAATGACAAAAATAGCAAAACACACAAGAGTTTATAGTGGTTCGGCCCCAGAATTTGGTAATAACCTACGTCCACTTGAGATGTTATTGATATAAGATTCAAATGAGTGATCAAAGAACTAGGGTTCAATGAGTTTCACAAACCTCTGAAGAACAAAACAATATATCGAATGTGATAGCTCTAATACACTTGTAAAACTCTAATCTCCAATAATTAAAAAGCCAAAAGTCCCTTCCTTGAGCTATCTTTCTCTATTTATAGGCTCAAGGAAGATTACATTAATTTGTTACAGATATTCTTTCCTAAATAATCGGATACTCAGGAAATCATGGGAGATAATTTCGGATATGATTATAACTGCATAAGATTTTCTCCAAATATAGCGAGTATACGACCAGGTTGGTCGTATATAAAGATTGAGTGTTGCGCCATAGACATCTCTCTGGTCGATGGTCGAACAAGACTCCTACCAGATGTCAGCCACGTGTATTAAACGTTTGCCATGTCATCCATGCCTGTTTTTTGGATAACATTTGCCCCCCAAGTTTGTTTAGTACGACCAGCAATAAAGAAACTTTAGGGAAACAACCGTTCATATGCCCCACGAAATCTGTCAGAATCCTTGTGCATTTTTTTAAACCGTGACATAATTATGTCTAATCAAGCCTTTTCGGTTTTCAAGAAATCAATTCGATGATTTATACACTCCCCCACGTTTCAAAAATGGGAAAGTCATGATTGCCACTTTTTGTCATACTTCAGCCTCTATAAGTAACCTCTTTATCTTTCTTATAATTTTTTACTCACCATTCCAATCAAGAACTTCAAGAACTTTGCTTCAGAGCCCAGAATTTCGAAATCATTCAGACGTCCTGCCGAAGATCCTTCCGACTCAAAATTTTTATTTTTCTGAATCTCTATCTTAGCCCAGGTAATCACTTCGTCTTTTAAACTCTTCATTATGCTATGCATGCTGTTACTGTGCTCTGCGATTTCCTGCATTCTTGAGTAGAAATTATGAGGATTTTTGTATAAACCATCTGATGCTTGGTAAGAGAGTGTATTTCTACTTTATATAAGTTAGGAGCTAGTTCGATAGTAAGGATCATAGGTTTAGGGCGTAAGATTGACGTAAAAATTCAATCTTTAAGCTAGTTGAAAAAACTGGGTTTTTTCCCGCCCTTTAGGAGTTGAAAAAGTTCCTTTTCAGAAAACATTTTATTTCCTTTTTGATCCGTTTTTCAAACTGCTAGCACCAAACTTAGTGTATGGGTAGGATGCTGCTGGTCAATAGACGCGAGCAACGTTATCCCAATCTCCCACGTAACTCCGCAGGCTATGTGTCTTATCTCCTCCTGTGTCTGTTTGCAGTTCATATGAAAGACCCTTGGGGAGGAGAAAGACCCATTGAAGATGACCTCCTAGCTTAGCTGCTTGAAAGTGAAGAAAACTCCTCTACTCTGATACCAAATATCCCTTTCTCTTGCCCTAGCCCAAACCCTTCTCCAGTCCCAACCCAAGGAATGGCTCGAACAAAAACAAAAGCTCAAAAAAGGAAAATCCTTAACTCCTCGTGCCAGTCTACTGCTGATGCCCCCTCGACCAGTGGTCAAGGTGAAAATGTTCCTGATGCCAATGTACAAAGGCATGCCCATCCTCGACACGCTGCTCAGCCAGATGTCGAGTGGTATGTTGTTCCCCAGAGTAGAGTGACGATGTGGATGATCGCCAACTACTTAAATAAGTATAAACTGACAGGGGTGACCCTGGTCAGACCTTCCATCGACCAGAGGGCCAACCTGCCAGGCGGAGCCTACAACGCCTAGTTGCAGTTTCACATTGAGGCAGGTGCCACTTTGCCTCTTCACTCGTTCTTTCAGGGGGTGGCAAATTACTTTAGAGTTGCCTCTTTCCAAATCACCCCAAATGGATATAGAATGCTGGGTGCACTCTATATCCTTTACAAACTCAGAAAATGGCCAGAGCCCACTCCCCACGAGGTCAACTTTCTTTTTGACCTTAAGTCCAACCCTAACAAAGAAGGCACGGGGTTTTTCCATTTTTGTCACCAAGAAACCGGGCGCTCTTTCTTGTCTGACACTACTCACATCTCCAACGTGGGGAGGTATCACCAAAAATACTTCCTTACTCCCGACTTAGCCGCAGACAACCTGGCCTTCACCTGAGGAGGTAAAAATTCTACGTCACTAGCTTCTTCACTTAGTGTTTTTCTGTCACAATGTCTTGACATTCCACTGTGTTCCAGGCCCATGGTTACGTCCAATCCCAACTCCAGGGATGGAGTCAAGGGCGGCACTCTTAGCCAACATGCCGAATGCTGATAAGAGTGTCAAAAATTTAGTTACTAAGGCTAACCTTAGGCTGGTCGGCCTCTGGAATCCTCAACCAGCGACGAGCGAACCTTCGGCAGAGAACTCCCAAGCCGAAGTGGAACCCGAGCAGCAACCCCAAGCGTCTCCTCCGCAGAGGAGACCAACTGGGGTTACAATCAGGGAACCTGCCGTCCCTCGTCGAGCAGAGAAACCCTTGGCCCCCGAGGGCAAAGGAAAACAAAAGGTTGCTGAGCCTACCAAACTTTCTGACGACTCATCAGATGAAAACAGTATAATAATCTCGCTTTTAAATCATTTGCCAATTCCCTCTCATCTATTTGATGGGGATGGCAACTTTAGGAATGCTCCCTCCTTAAATTCAGATTTCTTCCAGGAACTAGGTAGTTCAGTAAATAATGTTACGACCAGTAGTTGTAGCGCGGGTACTTTACTTGTAATCCTTTTACTTTTATTCTTTTATCCTGCATGACCATTTAGTCTTACTGGTTGTGTTGCTTCCTTTGGTGCAGGTATGGACTCTGAGGACGTCTTTGAGCACTATCAGGCTGCCGTTGCCTCTTCTGTCCTAAAGAAGGATAGCAAGAGGGCTCGAGGGGAAAGCAGCAAGACCCCCTCGAAGAAGCCTCGAACAGACGATGCTCCAGCCACCGCCCCCTCCAAGGAGAACTCACCACCTCCGCCCCCTTCCGAGCAGATGACTCCCACTCCTGTTAATCCACAGCCTTCTTCTAAGGCTGCTGACAAGGAGGCATTGGACAACTTGCCCAAAGGCTCCCTGCCCAGCTTCATGGTCGGCTCAGCCAGGGAGAGGATATACAAGCTCTCGAAGTACAGACGCAGCCAGGCCGCCATTACTGAAACTGCCTCAATGGAGGCTGATCAAGTCGTCAACAGAGGGTTGAACGAGATAGTTAGCGTAAGTTATCTCCTGCTACTTTATCATTTATGTCTGATTTCTTTTCCTTACTTGATCTCATTCTTTGTCTTCAGGGGCTGCTAACTTTAACTGCTGGCTGGCGTCGTGTTGGGGCGTTGGTTTCTCGGGGAAAAAACTTCGACTCCAGGCTTGCCCAGACTAAGCAAGCACTTGAGGCTAACTACAACAAGCTGCTCGAGGAGAAAAAGGAGTTGTCCAAGCAGAATGAACAACTGTGCGAGGACCAAGCCACTCTCACCAAGGAGCTTCTGGACGCCCAAGATGCCTTGAAGAAAGCCAACGACTCCCGGGAAAAATTCAGGGAAAGTGCCAGGCTCAACACTCAAGAATGTAAACAGCTTGAGCTTGATCTGATCGCCAGCAAGCAGGAGACGAGGGAGCTTGAAAAGCGAGTGCAGGAGCTCGAGGAGGACGAGGCCAAGAATTTGAAGAAGTATAAGGAGGCCACTCACCTCTGCTTCTATGAATTCTGGAAGCACAACCGGGAGGCCAACTTCAACTACCTATCCGAGCGGTTGAAGAGGACTCTGACGGCGCAGTGCGCCATCCGGCTGGAAGAAGAAGAAAAGGCCAAAGTGCCTGCTGCTGATGCTGAAGCTGGTCCTTCGGCTGACCAAGGCACTCCTCCCAATCCTCAGGATCCTCTTGCTCCTTGAAAATATTTTTTTCTTTTTATTTCGTTTTCATGGCCCACGGGTCGTTTTGTAAAGACAATTTTTTTTTATTGCTGCGAGGGCAGCTTTTTACTTTTAATTAAACAATTACATCCGAGTAGTACTGCTCACGGTGTAAAAGAATGCCTTTTGATATTATAATATTTTTGTCTATTATAACATCTGTTCGCATTACCGAACTTAGCATAGTACTTTGGCTTGATTTAACAAAATATAAATTTTGAAAAATACTCTAAGTATTGTAGCATGCTTTCACTCATTTTGTTCGTGTGTTTACATATCTCTTGGTATGCTTTGCTATCGATGTACCTTGTATGCCCTCCAAGTGATCGAGGAGCTTTAGGTCCTTGGTCACTTGCCTTGACCACGACCTGTGCGAACATTACTGCTCGGTAAGAAACGTAACACTTATAATACAGCAAAACAACACACGTAATGAACAAATACTTGTAAAAATAAATTTACAAAGGTTTGCAAGAATGACTGGCTGCGCACAGTCCCTTATAATCTCGTATTAAAAATGGACTAAACATGTCTTTACGAGTGATCTTAAAAAGATCTTACACTTATAAGCGATTAGCCATACAACGTGGAAGAAGAAGAAAAGGCCAAAGTGCCTGCCGCTGATGCTGAAGCTGGTCCTTCGGCTGACCAAGGCACTCCTCCCAATCCTTAGGATCCTCCTGCTCCTTAAAAATATTTTTTTCTTTTTATTTCGTTTTCATGGTCCACGGGTCGTTTTGTAAAGACAATTTGTTTTTATTGCTGTGAGGGCAGCTTTTTACTTTGCTGCAAGGGTAGCTTTTTACTTTTAATTAAACAATTACATCCGAGCAGTACTGCTCGCGGTGTAAAAGAATGCCTTTTGATATTACAATATTTTTGTCTATTATAACATCTGTTCGCATGACCGAACTTAGCATAGTACTTTGGCTTGATTAACAAAATATAAATTTTGAAAAATACTATAAGTATTGTAGCATGCTTTCACTCATTTTGTTCGTGTGTTTACATACCTCTTGGTATGCTTTGCTATCGATGTACCTTGTATGCCCTCCAAGTGATCGAGGAGCTTTAGGTCCTTGGTCACTTGCCTTGACCACGACCTATGCGAACATTACTGCTCGGTAAGAAACGTAACACTTATAATACAGCAAAACAACACACGTAATGAACAAATACTTGTAAAAATAAATTTACAAAGGTTGGCAAGAATGACTGGCTGCGCACAGTCCCTTATAATCTTGTATTAAAAATGGACTAAACATGTATTTACGAGTGATCTTAAAAAGATCTTACACTTATAAGCGATTAGCCATACAACGTGGCTAATCCTTTTTCGAAACTTGTAAAAAGTAAAAATTAATACAAGCCAGTCCTTTAAAAAGGACTGTTTATTGATAATACTTGCGCAGGTGTTCTCCATTCCAATAGCGTGGAACGAGATCTCCATTTAAGCGTGCAAGCTTGTAGGTGCCTAGATGAAGGACTTCCTGAATCTGGTAAGGTCCTTCCCAGTTTGGTCCGAGCACTCCAACAGTTGGGTCGTGGGTGTTTAAGAAAACTCGTCGTAGTACTAGGTCTCCGACGTTGAATTTTCTTTCTTTCACTTTGAGTTAAAATACCGGGAGACCTTTTGTTATATTATTTTATAATATAATGTAAAATTATATTATATTATAATATAATGTTTTAGATTAAATAAATGTGACAAAGTGTGTCACATATTGTAACATATAATAGAGAGTTACAATATTTAGATATATGAGATATATCCAAATAATGTAACATATTTGGTGTTACAAATTTGTAACTTCCAAATATTACCCTTTATTGTGTAAAATTGTTGTTACACAATATTGAGATGAATTTCATAAAGTCATATGTGATATGGCTGTTAGAGATATGATTTTAACCACAATAATGTGTTTTGGGAGTTACAAAATCATTTGGGAGGGTTTGGAACCGTTTGGAAAAACAGCACAATTTTTTGTGCTGAAATTGGTCAGTGGCCGTGGCCTGTGGGACAGAGACCAGTGGCCGTGGCCACAGGCCAAAAAAATGACCAATTTTCAGTTTTTTCAATATTTGTTGAACGGCTCAAAAAACCCAAATAACTCCCAAATCTCTTTTTTAATTCCATATTAATCCAATTAAACAGTGGTAACATGGGGGTTGGTGGAATTTGAAATTCAAATGGTGTCTCTAAACTCTATAAATAGGAGCCTATAGCTCACTTGTAAGACACAACATTTCTATCCATTAGAGCACTTGGCTAGAAACACCTTGAGGCTTGATAATTCCATAAAGCTTTTCCAATATCTGAGAGAGATCCCTTAGTGCTTGAGTTAAAGGGAAATAATCTTTTGGACAAAGGTTTTAAACCTTGTTCAAGTTGGTGATCCCCAATCCTCTTCACTTAGGTTGTGTAAGTGAGAGTTTGATTGTGTTTATGTTCTTCTTTTTATTCTATTGCTTTTCTTCTTATTCTCTTATTCTATTTACTTGTATATTTTGTTTAAGAGTTGTAATCTTTTCATTTGGTCTAAACACTTTATTTTACTTGTAATCTTTTGCTTAGAGTTGTATTCTCACTATTCTCTTCTTCATCATCATCTTCTTCCTTTCTTTAGTTTATTTGTATTTTCAGTTATAGAGTTGTAACCTTATTTAATCAATCTATATTTACTTGTAATATTATTGCATAGAGTTGTAATATTATAATCATTTCCATTGAGGCAAAACAATATTTTCCCAACATTCAAAAGCTTACCCCTTTTTGTTTCAATGGAAGGGGAGACAATCAAGATCATGAACCAAGACCTAGTGAGATTGGATAGGTTTGATGGATCCAATTTTACTAGGTGGCAAGACAAGGTGAGGTTTCTTTTAACCACTCTCAAAATCGCCTACATCCTTGAGTCTTCCTTGGCTCCTCTAGCCGAGCCATCCGACAAAGACACTCCCGAGAAGGTGGAGAAGAGAAGGAAGAGGGAGGAGGACAACCTTCTTTGCAGGGGTCATATCCTCAACGCCTTATCCGATAGGCTCTATGACCTCTACACTGAGACCAAATCGGCCAAGGAGATTTGGGATGCACTTGAGAAAAAGTTCAAGGCGGAAGAGGAAGGTACCAAAAAGTTTTTGATATCTCAATACTTTGATTTCAAATTTTTTGGTGATAAACCTATTCTTCCTCAAATACATGAATTAAAAATTATTGTTAATAAATTGAAAGTGTTAAAGATTGAGCTTCCCGAGGCCTTTCAAGTTGGTGCTATTGTGGCTAAATTACCACCAACTTGGAAGAGCTATAGGAATAGAATCCTTCATAAAAATGAGGATTATTATTTGGAGGAGATCCAAAAGCATATTCGAATCGGAGAGGAATCAATATGTAGAGATAAACTTGTGGAGGGGTCTAATGGAGAGACTTCCAAAGAAAATGCGGTGTCACAACCAAAACATCCCAAAAACAAAGGGAAAAATGGTAATGAGAAACCTTTGGGTCCAAAAGCCAACCCAAACAAGTTTAAGGGCGAGAAAGGTCATTGCTTTGTGTGTGGGAAAAAGGGCCACTATGCTAGAGAGTGTAGACATAGAAAAGACCAACAAGGACCTAAGGTAAACGCAACTCAAGAGGAAAACATAGTTGCTACCCTTAGTGAGGTGAATGCGGTCCAAGGCAAGGTGAAAGGGTGGTGGTATGATACATGTGACACCGTCCATGTCACCTATGACAAATCATTGTTCAAGACCTTTGAAGAGTCAAAGGGCAACCATGAGATACAAATGGGCAATGAGGGCAAATCCAAGGTACTTGGCAAAGGTACTATTGATGTCTACTTCACCTCCGGCAAGAAAGTCACATTAGTGAATGTACTTTATGTTCCCGAAATGAGTAGAAACTTGGTAAGTGGTGATTTGCTTGGCAAGCCCAGCATTAAAGCCGTTTTTGAGTCCGGTAAACTTATACTTACCAAATCAAATGTATTTTTGGGAAAGGGGTACTCTTGTGAGGGTATGGTTAAGTTGTGCACCAATGATGTAACTTTCAATGTTATCAATAAAAATGCTAATTCCGCCTATATTGTTGAGTATGATTCATTATTTTTGTGGCATCTTAGACTATCGCATATAGGTTTTTCTACCATGAAAAGAGTAGTAAAATGTGGTATGATTGCATGCAATATTAAAAACTATGGTAAATGTGAAACATGTGTTAAGGCGAAAATGATTAAGAAACCATTTCCTAGTGTAGAAAGATCATCTAATTTACTAGATTTAATCCATAGTGATCTTTGTGAATTAAATGGTGTTTTAACTAGAGGTGGTAAAAGGTATTTTCTTACTTTTATAGACGATTTTAGTAGATATACCTATGTGTTTCTTTTAAAGCATAAAGATGAGACTTTTGATGCTTTTAAATTGTATAAATTAGAAGTTTAAAATCAACTAAATAAAAAGATTAAGGTGCTAAGAAGTGATAGAGGAGGAGAGTACTTCTCTAATGAATTCAATACATTTTGTGAAGAAAATGGTATAATTCATGAGTGCAATGCACCTTATACACCACAACACAATGGTGTTGCCGAAAGGAAAAATAGGACTTATCTAGAGATGATAAATTCTATGTTGGTGTTTTCTAAGTTGAACTTCAACTTATGGGGTGAAGCGCTTTTAACCGCTTGTCACATTCTTAATCAAATACCGATGAAGAAAAATGAGATATCTCCATATGAGTTATGGAAAGGAAGAAAACCCAACATAGGGTACTTCAAAGTGTGGGGGTGTCTTGCATATTGCAAGAAAACCAAACCTAATAGAACAAAGTTAGGTTCAAGAGCCATAAAGTGTGTTTTTGTTGGTTATGCCAACAATAGTAAAGCTTATAGGCTATTAGACTTAGAGTCTAATATAGTGATTGAATCTAGAGAAGTTGAATTCTTTGAGAACATGTTATGTGACAACAATTCTCAAGCTTCATCATCTCTAAAGGAGAATATGTTATATGAGAACAATTCTCAAGCTTCTACATCCAAAGTTGATTCTCAAGAGGAGAATTCTCAAAAGGATATAAAGCAACCCTTTGAACCTAGAAGAAGTCAAAGGCTTAAAAATCATAAAAGTCTAGTAGTGGATGAGATAGATTCTCAACGAATTTCATTCTACATGGTAGAAGGAAATAGAGAGGAAGTCATTAGGAAAATTCCTATTGTACTTCTTGTTGAGGATGATCCTAAGACTTATAGAGAAGTTATGCAATCGAGAGATAGTGCATTTTGGAAAGAAGTCATCAATGATGAGATGGATTCCATTATTTCCAATAACACTTGGGAATTGGTAGACCTCCCACCAGGGTCTAAGCCAATTGGGTGTAAGTGGGTATTT
Source organism: Humulus lupulus (assembly GCF_963169125.1). NCBI lineage: Eukaryota > Viridiplantae > Streptophyta > Magnoliopsida > Rosales > Cannabaceae > Humulus > Humulus lupulus. The sequence goes on from NC_084802.1 coordinate 95,084,863, forward strand.
AGGAGAAAATACCACACTTACGGCACTATCCAAACCTTTAAAGCTAGATTAGTAGCTAAAGGGTTTAGGCAAAAAGAGGGTATCAATTATTTCGATACCTATGCGCCTATTGCAAGAACAACTTCTATAAGAATTTTGTTCGCTCTAGCTTCTATACACAACCTGTATGTTCATCAAATGGATGTCAAAACGGCATTCCTTAATGGTGACCTCAATGAGGAGGTCTATATGGAACAACCCAAAGGGTTTGTCCTACCAAAATATGAACATAAAGTGTGTAGACTTGTAAAATCCTTATATGGATTGAAACAAGCTCCTAAGCAATGGCATGAGAAATTTGATCAAGCCATCATGTCTAATGGGTTTAGACATAACAATGGAGACAAGTGTTTGTATTCCAAAACTTGTAAGGGATATGTGATCATTGTTTGCTTATATGTGGATGACATGCTTATTATAAGTAATAGCATGAAAGGGATAGATGAAACGAAGAGGTTTCTATCATCAACCTTCAAGATGAAAGATCTTGGAGAAGTTGATACCATACTCGGTATCAAAGTAAAGAAACATAGTGGGGGTTTGGCGTTAGGGCAAGCCCACTATGTTGAGAAAGTATTGAACAAATTTAACCATCTCAAGCTTAAAGATGCCAATACTCCATTCGATCATAGTGTAAAACTAGAGAAGAATGAAGGAAGAGCGGTGGCTCAATTGGAGTACGCTAGTGCTATAGGGAGTCTAATGTATGCTGCCCAATGTACTAGACCTGATATAGCATTTGCGGTAAGTAAACTTAGTAGGTTAACAAGTAATCCAAGTGTGGATCACTGGAAGGCAATTGGAAGAGTCCTAGGTTATCTTAAGAAAACCAAAGGACTAAGCCTTCACTACTCCAAATTTCCTTCGATTTTAGAAGGATATACAGATGCAAGTTGGATATCCAATCTTGGGGACAACTTGCCCACAACTGGTTGGATATTTACACTTGGTGGAGGTGCAATTTGTTAGGATTCCAAGAAACAAACTTGTATATCCCATTCCACTATGGAAGCAGAGTTCATAGCTCTAGCTGCTACCGGCAAAGAGGTCGAATGGTTAAGGGATCTGTTGATAGAGATTCCCCTAATCAAAGATAATGTATCTACTATATCGATACATTGTGATAGCCAAGCGACATTGGCTAGAGCATACAGCGGAGTGTATAATGGGAAGTCTAGACATATTAGTCTAAGACATGGATATGTAAGAGAATTGATTCAAAGAGGAGTCATCTCAATATCCTATGTGAGAACAAGTGAAAATCTGGCGGATCCTTTCACTAAGCCACTAACGAGGGATTTAGTGGCTGCATCATCTCGAGGGATGGGACTTAAACTCCTTAAAGAGATTCACGATTGATGGTAACCTATCTTAACACTAGTTATTCAACTAGTGTTAGGTTCAATAGTTAGTAACAAATCAATCAAGTGAATATTAGTTGTACTCAAAACAAGTCCCATCTGAGATATTGAGTACTTGTGTGTTACCAAGTGGAGGGTTAAAACCAAAAGGTTTTTTAATAGAATTCAGTCTTGTAAAGACAAGTATTTTTGGTAACAAAATACTGTAAGAATTCTACCTATATGGACATAGGGGTGGTGCCACCTCTCATGAGAATTGGGAGTATTCTCAAGAACGTCCATGAATGGAAAGTGCACATGGCCATTAACAGTGCAAAGCGAGACATAGAGATCTCAAGTGAACATCGCAAAGGTGTGTGTGTTATCACCGATTTGTCATCATGAAAAGATGGTTCAATGCCTAGTGCAACCTAATTTTCGACAAATTTTGTGATAATTACACTATAGTAAAGTTCAAGTTGAAAAACACTTTACTTTATGCACTAATGCAATGACTCCTATAAGAGAGAGTTCTTATTTAATCAAGTGGGGGATATGTTATATTTCAAAATATAATGATTGATTAAATAAGTGTTACAATAGATAACTATTTAATCTTGTGGGGGAATGTTATATTATTTTATAATATAATGTAAAATTATATTATATTATAATATAATGTTTTAGATTAAATAAATGTGACAAAGTGTGTCACATATTGTAACATATAATAGAGAGTTACAATATTTAGATATATGAGATATATCCAAATAATGTAACATATTTGGTGTTACAAATTTGTAACTTCCAAATATTACCCTTTATTGTGTAAATTTGTGGTTACACAATATTGAGATGAATTTCATAAAGCCATATGTGATATGGCTGTTAGAGATATGATTTTAACCCCAATAATGTGTTTTGGGAGTTACAAAATCATTTGGGAGGGTTTGGAACCGTTTGGAAAAACAACACAATTTTTTGTGCTGAAATTGGTCAGTGGCCGCGGCCACTAACATTCAGTGGTCGCGGCCTGTGGGACAGAGACCAGTGACCATGGCCACCATTGTCTCTGGCCGCGGCCACAGGCCAAAAAATTGACCAATTTTTAGTTTTTTTAATATTTGTTGAACGGCTCAAAAAACCCAAATAACTCCCAAATCTCTTTTTTAATTCCATATAAATCCAATTAAACATTGGTAACAGCCATGGGGGTTGGTGAAATTTGAAATTCAAATGGTGTCTCTAAACTCTATAAATAGGAGCCTATAGCTCACTTGTAAGACACAACATTTCTATCCATTAGAGCACTTGGCTAGAAACACCTTGAGGCTTGATAATTCCAGAAAGCTTTTCCAATATCTGAGAGAGATCCCTTAGTGCTTGAGTTAAAGGGAAATAATCTTTTGGACAAAGGTTTTAAACCTTGTTCAAGTTGGTGATCCCCAATCCTCTTCACTTAGGTTGTGTAAGTGAGAGTTTGATTGTGTTTCTGTTCTTCTTTTTATTCTATTGCTTTTCTTCTTATTCTCTTGTTCTATTTACTTGTATATTTTGTTTAAGAGTTGTAATCTTTTCATTTTGTCTAAACACTTTATTTTACTTGTAATCTTTTGCTTAGAGTTGTATTCTCACTATTCTCTTCTTCATCATCATCTTCTTCCTTTCTTTAGTTTATTTGTATTTTCAGTTATAGAGTTGTAACCTTATTTAATCAATCTATATTTACTTGTAATATTATTGCATAGAGTTGTAATATTATAATTATTTCTATTGAGGCAAAACAATATTTTCCCAACACCTTTTGCTGGTACACAGCTACTCGGAGTTGGGCTCTTTCTTGTTTCTCTTCAAGTGAGTCTAAGGACTCCATCATCAGTTGGCTATTCTGGTCCTGGTCGTATGTAATTCATCGATGGGAGGGCAGATCTAACTCGACGGGCAACATAGCCTCATACCCGTATGCTAAGGAAAACGAGGTATGACCTGTCGCTGTTCGGTGAGATGTTCTATACGACCAGAGTACTTCAGGCAGCTGTTCTAGCCATGCTCCTTTTGCGTCTTCAAGTCTTTTCTTCAGGGTGTCCTTAAGCTTTTTATTCACTGCTTCGACTTGCCCATTTGCTTGTGGATGTGCAACTAAAGAAAAGCTTTTGATGATTCCATGTCTCTCGCAGAAGTCTGTGAATAAGTCACTGTCAAACTGGGTGTCGTTTTCGGAGACAATTTTTCGAGGCAAACCATATCGGCAAACAATGTTCTTGGTGACGAAGTCAAGAACTTTCTTGGTCGTTATGGTAGCGAGCGGCTCAGCTTCGGCCCATTTGGTGAAGTAGTCGACTGCTACGACTGCGTATTTTACTCCACCCTTTCCCATTGGCAGAGATCCAATCAAATTTATCCCCCATACTACGAAAGGCCAAGGACTCTACATTTGCTTTAACTCGTTGGGAGCTGCGCATGGGATCTTGGAAAATCTCTGACACTTATCGCATCTTCGCACAAACTCCATTGAGTCTTCATTCATAGTCGGCCAGAAATATCCCTGCCTTGCCAAACTTTGCCCCCCAGCGTGATCCCCGCAGAAGCCTTCATGTACCTCCTTCATCAGCTCTTTAGCCTTTTCCGGTGTAATACATCTAAGCAGTGGCATGGAATATCCTCTTTGGTAAAGAACACCATCGACCAGTATGTTCCTAGCAGCCTGCCTTTGGAGGGTTCTGGCTTTATTTCTATCTGCTGGTAGTACACTGTTTGTGAGATACTCCAAGTATGGTGCCATCCATGTATCCTCCATCCAGATTTCCATATTAGTTTCATCTGCTCTTATGCTCGGCTCGCACAATCTTTCTACTGGCACAATATTCAAAGTGTCAGCATCTTTCGCGCTTGCGAGTTTGGCTAAGGCATCTGCGTTTGAATTATGATCCTGAGGTATTTGCTGCAGGGTATACTTCTCAAACTGAGCCAACAGATCTTTAGTTTTATTTAAGTAGGCCACCATTTTGAGGCCTCGTGCTTGATATTCCCCTAGGACCTGATTCACTACCAGCTGTGAATCACTATAAATATCCAACACCTTTATACTCATGTCTTTTGCCAATCTTAACCCAGTGAGGAGTGCTTCATATTCGACTTCATTATTTGATGCAGTGAAGTCGAACCTAATAGTGCAGTGAAATCGATGCCCTTTTGGCGTTATCAATATCACTCCTGCTCCCACGTGAGATTCGTTGGATGATCCATCCATGAATAACTTCCATGAAGGAGCTTCATCCTGGGGTTCAGGCGCACTAGACTCTTCGCACTGTTCGTTGTCTGGGAGCTCAGTGATCTCGACAATAAGATCAGCCAAGACTTGTCCTTTTACTGCTGCTCGCGGTGAATATGTAATATCGAACTGCCCGAGTTCGACTGCCCATTTTAATAAACACCCAGCTGCCTCTGGTTTTTGCAGGACTTGCCAAAGGGGCTGGTCAGTTAAGACTGTAATGGGATGGGCTTGGAAGTAAGGACGTAACTTCCTCGAGGCCAAGATTAAGCAATAGGCTAATCTTTCGATGGGAGGATACCTCAACTCTGCTCCGATTAGCCTCTTGCTTACATAGTAACCGCCTTTTGTACGCCTTCTTCTTCTCGTACTAGTACTGCACTAGCAGCAACTTCAATGATCACCAGGTAGATGAACAAAGTTTCTCCTTCGATAGGCTTTGATAAAATAGGAGGCTGTGCCATATGGGCTTTTAGGGCCCTTGAAAGCCTGCTCGCAGTCTCCTATCCATTCAAACTTCTTGTTGCCTCTAAGTAGATTAAAGAAAGGGACGCATTTATCCGTCGATTTGGAAATGAATCTACTTAGTGCGGCAATTCTTCCAATTAAACTTTGCACATCCTTGATCTTTTCTGGCGATTTCATGTCGATCAGGGCTCTTATCTTGTCGGGGTTGGCCTCGATTCCTCTTGAATTGACAATGAACCCCAAGAATTTCCCTGATCCGACTTCGAAGGAACATTTAAGAGGATTTAATTTCATTTGGTACTTGTTCAGAACGTTGAAACACTCTTGTAAATCCTTCACATGTCCTTCTACTTTTTTCGACTTTACCAGCATGTCGTCCACATACACCTCCATGTTTACTCCTATCAATTCCTTAAACATCTAGTTAACCAATCGCTGGTAAGTTGCTCCTGCATTTTTTAGTTCGAATGGCATTACTTTATAACAGTATAACCCTGTATCGGTCCGAAAGCTGGTGTGATCCTCGTCATGGGGATGCATACTAATCTAATTGTATCATGAGTATGCATCCATGAAGGAGAGGATCTCATGTCCTGTAGTTGCATTGACCAGCTAGTCGATCCTTGGGAGTGGGGAGCAATCCTTTGGGCAGGCTTTATTAAGGTCTGTGAAATCCACACAGGTTCGCCATTTGTCGTTAGCCTTGGGAACCAGTACTGGATTAGAGACCCAAGATGGATAAAACGCCACCCTGATGAACCCATTCTCCTTTAATCTTTCAACTTCTTCTTTTAAGGCTTTCGATCTATCCTTATCGAGCAGCCTTCTTTTTTGTTGCATGAGTGGAAAACTCTTGTCTACGTTCAGGACATGGCTGATAACTGCAGGATCTATCCCAGCCATGTCTTTGTGTGACCAGGCAAAAACTTCCTGGTTCTTTCGCAAAAATTCCACCAGTGCATGCTTCGTGGTTGCTTCTAAGTTTTTCCCGACCTTCACAACTCTAGTCGGGTCTTTTTCATCAAGTTGGACCTCTTCCAGGTCCTCGACGGGTCCAGCATTTTCCTCAAAATCCCCAAAGCGAGGATCTAAATCCCTATCCTCACTTTGGGCAACACCCTATTTAGTGACTCCATCACCGGATTGAGCTTGTGTATCAATAGCCATCTGCAACCTATCTGGGGGAGTGCTCTTTGACGTTCCCTTCTTTGCCTTTGTGACTGAGGCGTTGTAGCACTCCCTAGCTTCCCTCTGATTTCCCAACACGCATCCTACCCCTGCGTCTGTCAGGAATTTCATGGCCAAGAGCCATACTGAGGTGACGGCCCGAAGATCAACCAGTATAGGCCTTCCAATGACAGCATTGTACGCCGAAGGACAATCGACTACTATAAAAGTAGTGAGTAATGTCCTGGTAGCGGGCGTTGTACTTGCTGTCACTGGAAGTCTGATTGACCTTGCTGGGGTGAGTCCCTCGCCTGAGAAGCCATAAATTGTTTGGCTGTAGGGTTCCAAGTCCTTAACGGATAACTTCATGCGTTCCATCGAAGATTTGTACAGGATGTTCACTGAACTTCCTGTATCAACTAGTACTCTTTTCACCATCATGTTGGCGATTTGAACGTCCACGACCAGTGGATCGGAATGTGGGAACCGAACATGCTGGGCGTCACTATCAGAGAAGGTTATCTCACCATCCTCTGATAGAGCCTTCTTTGATGCCCTGTCCTCCACAGTCATCATCTTGATGTCCTGGTCGTGACGTAGGGTCTGAGCATATCGTTCCCTCGCCTTTCCACTGCTTCCCGCGAGGTGCGAGCCTCCACAGATGGTGAGTAAAGTGCCAGCTACGGGGTCAGGCTGCAAAGGTGGCGAGCGTTGGCGTGCGAGCGCATGCTCGTTGCCACCTGGATCTTCTCGTTGGGAATTTCCCGAGGCTCGTACATATCTTCTCAAGTGTCCTTGTCTAATAAGGAACTCAATTTCATCCTTCAGCTGGTTTCATTCATTTGTGTCATGTCCGTAGTCGTTGTGATAACGACAAAACTTAGTAGTGTCTCTCTTCGAAATATCCTTTCGAATGGGAGCAGGTTTTTTATAAGGCACACTGGAACTCGTGGCCTGATATACCTCTCCCCGAGACTCAATAAGGGCAGTGTAGTTAGTGAACCGAGGTTCATAACAATTACCCTTGGCTCGTTTATTATCAGAGGTGGAAGGCTCACTATGCGGCCGTTTCCCCCCATTCTTGCCATTGCCGTTCCCGTTGCCTTTGCCGTTGCCATTGGGTTTCGACCCATTGGCAGCTTTGGCGGGCTCGGCAATCCCCTTATCTTTGCCTGGGGGCTTTCCTTCACTGGCTATGGCGTCTTCGAGCTTGATGTATCGATCAGCTCGATCTAAAAATTCCTGGGTAGTCCAAACCCCATGCTTTCTGAGGCTCCTCCAGAGAGGCATGCGGCGCTTAACCCCTACAGTTATGGCCATCATCTTGCCTTCGTCTCCCACTGTTTTCGCTCCAGCACCTGCTCGCATAAAACGCTGGACGTAATATTTCAATGGTTCTCCGTCTTGCTGGCGTATTTCAACCAGCTAATTTGCCTCAGTTGGGTGCACACGACCCGCATAGAATTGTCCGTAAAATTCCTTCACCAACATCTCCCAGGAAACTATACTTGCAGGAGGGAATTTGAAAAACCACTCCTGTGCAGCATCAGAAAGTGTTGCAGGGAAGATCATGCATAAAGCGTCTTCGGACACTTTCTGAATGTCCATTTGTATCTCAAATTTGTTGACGTGAGTGTTGGGGTTTTATGCCCTAATTAAAACCCAAATTCTTTGTAATCTCATTTTATTATCAATAAAAGAATAGAAATCATTTTTTGACTTGGTCAATCACTTTGCTCACATGTTTTATTTTCATGATTATTTGTTTAATATAAACTTCTATTAAATCCCGAGCATATAGCTAATCTTATTTTATAGTGACGTAATCACAGTGGAATATAAATATGATTATATGTTCAAAATAAGTTAGTCCTAAGATTAGTCAGTGCACCGGATTTACACTGACTTGCCAATCTACGATATGATCTACTTACACATTACAGTGTTATGTTCTTTCCAGAACATTAGCAAAGTAGATAAGATCGGATGTATTTGTTACATCAGACAGGACTGATATTGACAGTTGATAAGATAAGTAAACATACCGTTATTATCTATTCTAGTCATATCATATAGTTGACCATAGGTCAATTCAATCTCAATTATGAGTGGTTAGTATTCTAATTGATTGTATTATTTGAGTTCTTTGACTTGTTCGTTACCAGCTTACCCTACGGACTAGCCCATACTTACATCTTGGGAACTCGGTAGTATAATTGAGTGGGAGTGTTAATCATAGATATGAACATCTATAGCTTCTGATGAAGAAGTGAAATGATGGTTTCCTTTTAGTTTGGTTCAAGGTGTTAAATGATAGAGATCTCATTTCAGTAATTAAATTAGTTTACTGAAATATCATTTACAAGGAACTAAGTGTTTTAAGGATAAAATACAATGAGGGGTAAAACGGTATTTTAGTTCTATCTCATTGTAGACCGTCTATAGAGGATTGAGTGACAATAATGGTTGTAACAATGGATAATTAATAGCGTATCTATATTTGTTATAGAGCGTTCTATGAATTCAAGAGTGCAATTCCGAGTCTATAGTGGAGTCACGAGGAATTAATAAGTTAGTAAATTTATTTGTTAGATTTATGATAACTTATTGGAGCTTGATTTCATAGGCCCATGGTCCCCATTGTACCTTGGATAAAATCATCTAGATAGTCTCAATTAATTGATTTAATCATCAATTAGAATTATCAAAGTTGACCAGGTCAATTTTGGATAGTTTCACAGAGTTGTGTAATTTTGAGAAGAAAAGAGAATTTATGGCAGATTTATTAATTAAGATAAATTGGTATCTAAATTAATAAATAAATTTAAATCAAGGTTCAAATTATAAATAATTAATTTGATAAATGATTTAAATAATTATTTAATTAATTAAATCGATATAAAATAATACAGACCTTGATTTTAAGTCCAATGGGCTTATAATCAAATGGGAAATTTCACGGGCATATAGCCCATGATAATTTCGACCTAGGGCTTCAAAATAGCTATTATTTTATTGATTTTTTAATTAAATTAAATGGCCTAATTGAGTCTATAAAAGGAGTGCTTATAGAGAAGTCAAAACAACAAGTTTGATAAGTCACAAGTCAGATTTTCTGATAGTTTTATATTCTCTCTAAACACAAGTCCTTTTCTAAGCCACTTTGTTATTTTCTCTTCTTCTCTCTATATCTATCTCATGTGTTGAGAATTGCCCACACTAGTCTAGGTGGTTCTAAGGATACATTGGAAGATCGTGAAGAAAATAGAAGATCGGTTCAGTTTCTTGATAATACTCTGCGAAAGAGAGGATACAAGAGTTAGAGAAACTGAATGAAGGACTCCTTAACTCCGCTGCGTATACTGTAAGTATTATATTATTTGTTTCTCTTTGAATTCAATTTGAGAAACATGTTTTAGGCTATCTCGTATTAATTTGTTTAATATTAGATATACATGAAAATAAATAAAGATCCTGTATAAGATTTTTTCAACAGTGAGATACCGGGTCACCATACCCGTCAAAGTTCGGAAGCGTAGGCATCTTAAACTTGCTAGGAGTTTCTGCCATAGCTATCCTCTGAACGAAAGGAGTGCCATTTCTCCTATCATGATCGATATAAGATGTTCTTCCCCCGACCAACTGTTGCACTGCCTGGTTGAGGGCATCTATCTGGGCCTGCACGGTGCTAGGAATCGCTGGGGCCTCTGGTGCTGGGGGAACGTACTTGTCGTGCCGTTCCCGGTGATCGTTGAGCACGTCTCTTAAATCCTCGTCTCTTCTCCGCTGCTCGCCAACTCCGAGCTGGTTAAAGACGTTATTTTGCCTGGGCTACCCCCCAGCATCACGTCTTTCGAGTTGGTCATCCCTAGGTGGTAGGCTTTTTCCCCCACCTCTTTCTTCATCTCTCCGACCGACATTTCCTCTGCCTGAGTCGGCCTCATTATAATCGTGGCCATCTCTGAATCTTGATTGGCTACGATGGGATCGACTGTTCCCTCGGTTGCCTTCCCGGCCTGGAACCTCCCGAGCATTAGAGGGTGGCCTGCGTTGGTCGGTAGGTCCCTGTGCATTATCATGCCGTGGGGGGCCCCGGACCGCAGAGCCTGTCTTCGAGTTCCTTCTGTTGCTAGAAGGACGCTGTCCTCTGCTCGGAGGGTTGGGCTCTTCACCCTTATGGCGTCTAGGACTGCGGGGCGGCTGCCCGGCCCTATTCTGCCTTGGTTGCGGGGGATTGCCGCGACTAGCCTGGGATGGAGGCTGTGCCTCAGGGTCCCTCAGCAGGACATCATCCTGAGGCATCGATGGCTGCTCGGGCCTTTGGGGGCTCGAGGGCTGGATTGGCGGGCTAGGATTAGGACCCCTTTGGGGCGGCCCATTTGTAGGTTGATCAGGCTGCGAAGCAGGTACAGCCTGATTCCTAGCCAACTGTAAGGCTGCTTCGAGGGCTGCCATGGCCTCCCTCTGACGGCAGTCCATCTCCGCCTGCCTTTCACTTAATTCCTAGCGCTGTCGTTCGATCTCTTGTTGCTGCCGCGCCATAATCTCAGCAGCACTTTCTTGGCTGGCCCTCAGATTGGCCAGTTCGTCCTGCAATACCCCTAGGGTATTCCTCAGCATCTCGGAATCCAGTTCTTCCTCATCGAATTCCAAATGTGGCTCATCTTCGGTCACGTTTGGAGGAGGAGGAGGCGGCTGAGATGGTGCAGCGCTAGCCGCCTGTCCAGTCTTCTTGGTTGCTTTCGCCATTACTATATCAACGGTTTCGTATCAAGCTCTCAATGAAAGCACCAGAATGTTGACCTTGATTTTGGTCAACTGACACGGAGTCAAAAATGCTTGATGTGGACAGATATGTTGAAATGAGAATAATGACAAAAATAGCAAAACACACAAGAATTTATAGTGGTTCGGCCACAGAATCTGGTAATAACCTACGTGCACTTGAGTTGTTATTGATATAAGATTCAAAGGAGTGATCAAAGAACTAGGGTTCAATGAGTTTCACTAACCTCTGAAGAACAAAAAAATATATCGAATGTGATAGCTCTAATACACTTGTAAAACTCTAATCTCCAATAATTAGAAAGCCAAAAGTCCCTTCCTTGAACTATCTTTCTCTATTTATAGGCTCAAGGAAGATTACATTAATTTGTTACAGATATTCTTTCCTAAATAATCGGATACTCAGGAAATCATGGGAGATAATTTCAGATATAATTATAACTGCATAAGATTTTCTCCAAATATAGCGAGTATACGACCAGGCTGGTCGTATATAAAGATTGAGTGTTGCGCCATAGACATCTCTCTGGTCGATGGTCGAACAAGACTCCTGCCAGATATCAGCCACGTGTATTAAACGTTTGCCATGTCATCCATGCCTGTTTTTTGGATAACAAGTAGCAATGTAATCAATAAATAGGGAGATGTGGAGTAGTAATTTGGTTTACTTTTGTATTTTTATATTGTTGATCGAAATAAGTTTGTTTAATTTCCAATGTAGCATTTTAAATATTATTTGGTGCAAGTATATGTAATTTCCAATGAACTAATTGAAATATTTTATTTTAATTTCTTTAATGTATTAAATTTTAATTTCGAAATTATTATTTCAAATTTGAGATTTTATTATTTAAATCTTATATTGGAAATCCCAACTAATTAATGATTTTTTATATACCCTAAAATAATGGATGACTATTGGTTTTTCTAACAATAATAGAACATCAAAACAAAAATAAGAAATAAATATTTCCATATTACAGTATAAAATACAAATTTAAAAAGAAAAAACAACTTTGATTTATGCCAAACTACTTTGATTATAGGTAAAATGAATCAATAAAACTCTTTATTTTTTCCCAAAATATGTTAACTTAATTAATTTTATTTTTTCCATAAACTACAAAACAATACAACTTTTCAAATTTTCTATTATCAATAAATGAGCATTTATTGATAAGATTACATCATAACCAATAACTATTGATATTCTTTACCTTTAAAATATATTATTTAATTGAAACTTTTTTTAAATCATTATTTTCGGCATGTGTTAATTAAAAAAAAAAATCAGCTAGCATTAAAAAACTATTTTGATTTTTTAAAAGAAGCATCTCTTTGTATTCTCTTGGGAAAATCAAATTACGTTGTTTTGAAATTAGATATTTATTCATTAGTCCTATATTGCCCAATAAGGAATCTTATTCATTTAATATAATTGGTTAGGTAATTTATAAAATCCATTAATTTAGAGATTGCTTAATGGTAAATTGTTAATTTTTAATTAAAATTTTACATTGAAAACCGAAAATTAACATACAATTTCGGCATTAATTTAAAAAAAAAATAGACAATTTCACTCCAACAAAATTATTAACATTATTAATAAATAAATAATAATAAGATTTTATCTGAAGACCCAAAAAGAAATAAAAGTTTCTTTTCATAACAAATCCTAATAAGAAAATGTCTATAAAAAAAATTAAAACATAATAGAATAAAAATATTATAGTAAGACCTAAGGAAACACATAGAAACAATAAATTTAAAACAAAACAAAAAAAAACACTTGAAGCATTTTAGAAATTGTCATTCTTTTTTGTCACCTTCTTCTCCTTCTCCTTCAAATATTTCTCCCACACCTCGTTCTTTTTCTTCTTTGCATCAAAATAGTTGGCCATTGATTCATGCAGAGTTTGCATCGCAAAAGTGCATCTTGTCATCTCTCGAACAAATTCATCCATGTTGTTCTTCAATTCAAGTAGACAATTGATATTTTCATTAAAATTTTGGAACATAATATCGAAATATATTACATTTGGATTGTACTCTAGTTGAGCATCAAGTGGATTCACATCTTTCTCACCACCGCTAAACTTCTCAGTCTTGATATTCTTCAATTGAGACTTTGCATCGTTGTCAAACTTCTCAACCTTGATCTTCTTCAATGGAGAATTTACTTCATCATCTTTAGAATCAAAGGGTGAAGAGTTATCTTCATTCTTTGAATACGTTGAATCTGATATGTTGATGATAGATATGGTAGTTGAATGTTTGTAAAACTTGATTTTTTCTAAAAAAAAATAGGACAATCGGTTTGGGTTATATGGTAATATATTTATAGTGTGTGTTATGAAGAAACAATGCAACCTTTCACATTCTTAATAAAATATTTTAGATTTCTTTAAAATAAATAATAAAATATTATTGAAAGAATAAATAATTAATATGTGGTAACTTCTCAATGTAAACACTAATCATGCATTCACATTAATTAAATATTATTTCTATTTTATAAAAGGCACGGATGAGCCTTTGACATGTTTCAGTTTGGAGTATTTGGAGCTCACGGGCCGGAACACAGTTAAGATTAGTAGAGATGCTTCCTGACAACAAGAGTTGTTGAATGGTATTTATTTTACTACTAATGCAAAGAAGACGAGTGTTTATATCGTACCTCCTATTTTCGAATTGTATTATAAGTTGTTGGACATCTTTTTTTTTGGGAACAATGGTTTCCAAACACTTTGGTTCCTCCAGCGTGTGAGATACATCATCTGTAGTACACCCCTCATTCTTTTGCTTCATTTTCCCATTTTTCTTCAGGTCTTCCATTTTCTGCTTCCCTTTATCCTTTTTGTTCATGTCTTTCATTTTTCCTTCTCTTTCTCAACCTTGTTTTTCATGTAATACTAATACATGTAATATATTATTTATAAATAATTTTAAAACTTATCATTCAATAGTGTAGTTAATAATGATGGTATCTTATCAAATTAATATGAGTAACACCTATTGAGATTCCCTATTATTTTTTTGAATTTTTTAATATAAATTTAAAAAAATTGTGTTTTCAAAAAATGAATTTATTCTCACAAATTTTTACACATTTGTTACATCACATGTTTAATTTATCAAGACACCTATTCATCTTCACAACACCAATTAAAAAAGTTAATAATTATATATTTTCAAAATATAATTAAACAACATTTATTATGTTCAAAGAACCTAGACATAGAATCAAAATTAATTCAACATTTATATACATTTATTACACTCTATGAATTATTTAAAAGACAAGTTTTCAATTAAAAAATATTAATTTTGAATTTCATAATAAATTTTAAACAAATTTACATTAATTTTTACCATATTAATTTAATATTATTTTATATTTCGATTTTTATTTAATTCATTTTTTAAAAAATGTTACACATAATTATTAAAAAGACACTTGTTCAACTTCCCATTGAACAAACACATTTTTTCAAATTTAACTTTCTATTATTTTGAAATTAATTTAAAAATTTGTACATAATTATTGAAAAGACTCCTGTTCAATTTCCCATTAAAGAAACAATTCAATTCACCATTGTATTTTTTTCGAAATTATTCAATAAAAACTATACATAATTAATAAAAAGATACATATTCAACTTCCAATTTACCAATGTATTTTTTCAAAATTATTTAATAAAAACTATACATAGTTTTTGAAAAAACACTTATTCAACTTCCCATTAAACAAAAGCAGTTGTTCAATTTACCATTGTATTTTTTTAAAAATTAATTAATGAAAATTATACATAATTATTAAAAATATACATATTCACTTCCCATTCTTCCCATTTCGAAAAATACAATGGTCGGAAGTTGAACAAGTGTTTTTTTAATAATTATGTATAACATTTTAAAAGAAAGCTATTCATATTCCTAACCACCTATCGTAAATGCTTTTTATTCTTCTCATCAAATTTTAAATATAACACAAAAATTAGTATAATTTCCAAGATAGAGATTACTATGGAGCCTAGAAGGGTTGATGAAGATAGTGGCAATCATGAAACAAAAAGTGAATCCAACTATGAAGTCAAAAATGCAGAGAATGAGGTTGAATATGAAGAGATTATCTCGCGTGAACCAGACAAAGATATTGTTGTTGAAGGCGAAAGTAGCAATACAATCGATCAAGTTAAGGAAGAACGACATTTTCATGTACTCAGAAAATGGCCTCAAGCATTACTCGATATGGAGTTTTCGGAAGACTTTTTTGATGTTGAATCAAGCGACACTAACGGGGAAATAGATGTTGTCCAGTTAATTAAAAATATCAATGGTTCACCAACAATATGTACAGATTCAAATGAATATTAGAAGGAGCTTGAACGAAACGATGATGACCATGTAGATAGCATCCCTTCTTTTACCAAAACCTTTCCAAACTCGAAAGGTTTCTATAACATTCTCATGAAAGCAAAAGACTTGCGTAGAAGAACTAAAGATATGCATGATTGTCTCAATAAAGAATTAAAATTTGAAACTCGCATCAAGCTTTGGGATTTGGAAGATGCTATTAATAATCTTATTGGTGCAATTTGTGACATGATTGTCTCTATATATATGCATCAAGCTTTTTTTGTACTAAGAATTATATGAAAGCTATTTATATTTTATGTTTACAAGGATCTTATGAGTGTTGTAAATTAAACTATTATATAATAAAAAGTAAAATTTCATTAGTTCAATCAAACATAAAAATAAAAATCTACAAAGTACAATAGTAGATAGACAAACAAACAATTTCCTTACGCTCTCTTCAACTTTTCCATCATTCTCAAGAGCACATCCATATTTTTCAAGTGCTCATCAACTTTTGTTTGTTTCTCTTCGAATAGTTTCTTCATTTTCTCAAATAATGCTTCGCGATTGTCGGATCCAAAACTCACTCCAACATGATCAATCAAATGTGTAGCAAGCAACACAATCTCTTTAACTTCTTTCTCTCCTAAGTCATCATAATATTGAGTAAATGGACACATTATTAAAAATATAAAATGATTTCAAACTCTACCTAAAAACAAAGTTTATGTTTGCCTACAAATGATATCAGTGTATATAAGATAAAATGATTTATAAATAGTGTTAAAAACCACATAATTTTGAAATTATGACATTTAAAATATCCATTTAAAAAAAAAACTAAATTCCATTTTGAACCAATACCTGAATTATTTTGGTTAAATTAATAAATAAGATGGGTAATAATTATGGAAAATATAGCAATTGATGGGCTATTCCATATCCCAAAAATCATGCTCAAAATTCTGATTAGTTACACTTCTCAAAACATAAAATGAACATATTTCAATTCCAAAAAATAACACAATAATTTTGTTATTGGTTAGGTTGATTATGCATAATTATACCATTAAATTCTAAATGGTTAGGTTGGTATTAACTAGTTTAGTTACTATGCATTGATTTTTAATTTAAATTTAAAACACAATTTCGAAATATATTTAATTTTTTTATAGATAAAAAAGTTTGGTTGAGTTAGTTTGTGTAAAAAAATATATTTTTTATTAAAATTTCACTTAAAAAACGTGAGCAATTAATTTAGAAAATGCCACCTAATTGCATTAAATGCATGTATTCATAAATCCATTCAAATACCCTAATATCATGCTCTATTTATGTTTGGTTGAGTTATTAATCATTTCTCATAAAAAACGTGTACAATTAAGATCATGTCAACTAATTTCATTAAATGCATGTCTCCATAAATCCATTCCAATTCCCTAACATCATGCTCAAAATTCTGATTGGTTGATATATTAATATGTAAATTCGAAATTAACATTTACATAATAGTTTTTATTTAATAAATATGATATTAATGTCTACAACTACCATTTGAAACTTTCAATAAACATTAACACTGATTGTGAAAATGATAAAATTTAAAGTGTGTTTTAATCTTGTTAATAAATAATTAATTCAGAAATAAACTATTCAAATTCTCCCAAATATTGATCATCTTCTAATTTCTCAAAATTGATAAATAATAATACAAATTTCTTTCTTTTACACAACTTAATTGAGAATAACAAAATTAGGACAAAGATCATTGTCCCTAGTACTATATTCCTCTGCTTGAAATGAACTCTCGAACATCTTTCAATAATTTTGCTCTATTCTTGTTGAAATTTGAGCATGCAATCCACGAAATTATGTCACACCTTTCTTCATTAGAGTCGAACTACAATAGTGAAAAAAACTCAAGTATAGTATGATAAGAACAAAATAAAATAAAAAAAAAACTTAGTATGAAATCTACTTACCACAAAAGACCGCGAGTCGAGCTTACAACTATTCATCATAAATAATATGACAAAGACTCCACAATCGTACAAATTTTGTTGTCTAGGGACATTTCTACCATGAACTATACCAAAACTAGCAAAGTTGAAACTACCAGGTTTCCTTTTGATCTGATTCTCCAAGAACAAATCTAGATTGCGTAGCTGCATTTGCACTCTAACATTAGAATTTATAAATTTAAAATTTATAAAAAAGTAATATATTCAACCAATAAAAACTTACAATATCAACAATCTTAGATGACTGTAATATAGGATTCTTTTCATCGGCAAGTGAGTCCCAAACTTCTAATTTTTTTTCTTTAAGTATCACCCGTGCAAGAATGAAGTGTCTTACAAGCAACATAGGAATATAAATCTATAAGTATAATTGTTGTTAGAAATTACATAATAAATAGATGCTTAAAAATATATTCAACATAAACCATTAGAATTATACTTCATTACAATGTTCGAAGGAGCCCATATATCTTTCGTAGTAATGCATTTTTCTCCAAATTTGATGTAGTGGTAAATTGGAGTGGGAGTTGGGTAGTAAGTATTTCTATTGTCATAATTTAAAAAAAAAAGAATTAACTTCACAAACATGAAATATGTTTTGACAAAAAAGAAAAACAACAAAAAACTCACCATATTTCGAGCAGGAAGATACAAATTCTTACACTCTTTACCCTTCTTCAACCTCTCATCCTCGGTCAAGAATGAAGAAACCACAGTAACAATCTGTATTTACCAAAAAAAAATTATAACGGTCATACTAAAATTATTAATATATACAATGAATTACCTCGGTCTCCAACTCCGTTTTAGGTCCAAGATAACGAAAGTCGGACCGTCGTAGAAAACTAGACTCACTTTCAACTATAATTTCCCTAGGATAGATACAATAATATACATTAAAATATATTGAAAAAATGACAAAAAATATATACATTAAGATAGAAAAACTTACAATTGATCAGAGTTTGAGAAAATGTATTCTAACACTTCCCTATCTTTCGGTCTTAAAGTATTACCGAGTTTAAAATGTTCAAAGAACACAATATCATCTTGACTAATAACATGTTTTTTTAAAAATAGTGATTGTGAGGCCTTTTCGTTAATGGATTCACATGTCAATTTTGTCTTCTTCTCATATCTACATGGAATTTTATCTTTGGCTTGTAAATCCAGTTTAATAGAGTGTAGTTCATCTCTCAACTCTTTCAACTCATGTTCAATTACTATCATCCATTCCATTTCTGATTCCATCACAAATTTCTATACAAAAAAAATTGATGAAGATTATCACTATGTAAGAAATATTTTTGAAAAATAATAATATGTTTGAAAAATTTACATGATGAAATTTTCAAAACTTTAAAATTCCTCACATTTTTAGTTTATTGAAGAAAAATGAACTACAAAATAATTTGTAATAATAATGTTTTAAAATTTCTTTTATAAAATAGGAAATTTTTAAAACCCTATAACCTTCAATGTAAATTTATAAACCTAATAGTTCATATCTAAGAAGTTTGAATAATTTCGAATTTTACAATGGGAGAAAAAAAATGATAATTTGTTTGTAAAAATAAAGAAATCACATGAATGATTGAAAATCTTGCAAGAAACACTATGAAAAATCTAGAGTTTTTTCATAAAACATTTAAAAAAAAATTGTTCTTGTGAGATTTTACTAGACAAGTTTTTCAAGAGAAATAAGATTTAATCATTTTTTTGAATTTCAAATCCTACATGACAAATAAAACTAAGTTGGAATTTAAAAAAAAAAAAAAGATTTAGTAGTGAATTTCGAAATATGAAATTGGTGAAATAGATGATAAATTGTTTGTCAAAATAAAGAAAGCACAAAAATGATTGAAAATCTTGTAAGAAACACTATGAAAAATCTAGAGCTTTTTTATCAAACATTTTAAAAAAAAATTATTCTTGTGAGATTTTACTAAACAAGTTTTCAAGAGAAATAAGATTTAGTCTTTTTTTTTTAATTTCAAATTCTACATGACAAATAAAACTAAGTTGATATTTTAAAAAAAAAAAAAAAAAACCTCTAGTAGTGAATATCGAAATATGAAATTGGAGAAATAGATGATAATTTATTTGTAAAAATAAAGAAAGCACAAAAATGATTGAAAATCTTACAAAGAACACTATGAAAAATCTAGAGTTTTTTCATCAAACACTTTCAAAAAAATAATTCTTGTGGGTTTTCACTAAACAAGTTTTTCAAGAGAAATAAGATTTACTCATCTATGTGAATTTCAAATCCTACATAAAAAAAAAAGTTGGATTTTTTTAAAAAAAAAATAGAAAATCTACTAGTGATTTTCGAAAATGACTTAGAAACCTTACTTGAAAACACTTTAAAAAATTGGAGCTTCTTCAATAAACAAGTTTTTTAAGATGAGTAAATTTTGTATAAAAATATATATAATATATATAAAATTCAAAATATGCTTTATTAATTAGCCAACTAATTGTAGTTGGGAAGAAAGGAGTCATTAATGCATAAGGAATTAATCTGGAAAGAACATTGAATGAACAATGAATGAAATGAATGGAGAAGGAATGAAGATATGAAATCTTGGAATGAATCTTAAATAATGATTTTTTTAATTATTTAATTAAATTAAAATGTGACCGCCATGTCAGCAGGTAGCCCATTACCAAGTTTGAAAAAGTCAAAGATAGCATTAATTAACATATTTAAATGTGGACCATTGGATCTTAATCCAATGACTATTAATTGACAACCCATCCATAGGAAAAAAACTCAATCACCATTAAGAGTGAACTCATATATATATATTTATTATTAAATACTAATATAAAAGACAAAATAGTAAAGAATTTTTTTTTGTCGTTGCTATGGTACTCCACTGTATTTGGTGTAGTACTGTAGCTTGACAACATAATGATGAGATAAATGCAGTTGGATTGAATTTAATTTTGTATCTTTTTAGCACTATATATATTGTTTTGCAGTCTAATTGGAGCTGCCCCAGGATTCAATCAAATCCAAAACTCCAACCAATCCAAACCAATCAAATTACAAAATATTAGATATCTAATTATAATTGGATTAGATTAGATTTGTAAAGTTGGATATTAATTGGATTAGATCGGATGACAGATGAGACTATAAAAATCTAATTAGGAACCCATCCAATCCAATTATAATTAAAAAAAATTATATTATTTCTATATATATATATCATATTAATTATAAATATATTTAATTTTCTTATCTTTTTTCTTAGTTTTTGGCACTTTTGAGATGTTATTGTTATTGTTGTCATGTTATGTTTATTATAGTACTTTAGTTATTAATTTTGACACATTATTAATAATAATTTAATGAACTTAATGTTGTAAACTTAATATTTCAAGGACTTAATTTAGTATTATTATTACATAGTGTCTAGTTTTTTGTATATTTCTTTTACTTATTAATTTTTTTAATATTAAAATTTAGGTTCAAAGATAAAATAACTGATCCGATTCAATTACAAATCCAATTATAATTGAATTCGATTGAATTTTTAGGTCAAATTGGATTGGATTAGTTAGCAGTAAAAAGTTGGATCGGTTCGGATGAACACCCTTACTGTTTCATGTTTAATTTTCAAATTTTTAATTAACTTTTTTAAGGGTTACCGAACAACAAAATGTTGTTTAGTTAATTACAATCATACATTTATTTACTCGTTGATTTGTGATCCTAAAGTCAAAATCAGAGTTCGTGGCGATCATGATCCAATAATACTTCATAGTTGGTTCTCTTTCTAGAATGTTGACAAAGTTTATCATATTTTTCAATCAACTTTTTTTTTTTCTACTAAAATATAAAGCATGAGACTTGGTCCCTTCATACATTAAATATAAATTTTGTAGATATAAAATAAAATTGTATATAAAATTAAAATTTAGTAGTTAACAATATAATTTCCAATCAAACTTCTCTATAATTTTTTGTTAAATATACGTAAGCGCAGAAGTTTGGTTTCCATCAATTACTTTGTCTTTTTTATGAATTTATTCACATTCTCGTCTTTCTAATGTGCAAATATTATATATTGCCTTTTTTTGGGTAAGAATAAGTGTTTATCATAACATATATTAATTCCTCTCATTTGTCAATTTTAGCACACCGGGTGGGTATATTAAATTTTGTTTGTTTTATTACTTCACATTTATCGTAACTTATATTATGCTTTCATTCTCTTATATTTTATTTCTTCCATTTATTATAATTACTTTCACTTTTTTTTCTTCTTCTTCTTTTGTAAGTGTTTATTAGCATTTTTGTTAATATCTTTCTATTTAATAAAAAATATATATTAATATAAAAATAAAATATTAAAAGATAATCAAATTTAATATTTCATTTATTAATTTTTAAATTTAGTAAAAAATACTTTTACACTTTGTCATAAAATCGACCATTAATAAAAAAAAATCAAAACATAAAATTTAATTATTACAAAAATGTAATTATTTCAAATAACAAATACAAGCTCATTAACATAAAAATTATTGTTTTTTTAAATAAACGATAAGTGCATTAGGCACGTTACCAGTTACACTAAAAGTTAAGAACTACCAATTTTTAAAAGTAGTTAATTAAAATTAGACACTAAATATATTTAGTTAAACTTTTGCTATTATTATCATGAGACTTCTCAAATTATCTTTGTTTGAGCACAATGTTCTAAATGTTGTTGTAGTGTGTATTATATGTGTCATACTATAGTTAAATTGGAAATGCATTATAATTGTAGTGTGTCATATATGAGTGACAACTATATTTATAAGATTATATTCTATCAGTAAAAAATTATTATTTAAATGAAAACATTAAGGCTTAAAATATAAGCCACAACTCAATAAAATTTAAACCACAAAACTTAAAATGTAAATCACAATCATTTAAAATATAAACCTTAAGACATAAAATTTAAATCACGATCCTTTAAAAGTTTAACATTAAGGCTTAAAATCTAAATCGCAACTCTTCAAAATGCAAACCACAAAGCTTAAAGTATAAACCACAAGGCTTAAAAATTAATCCATGAGACTTAAAATTTAAACGACTCTTTAAAATTTAAACTACAAGACTTAAAATTTAAACCACGACTTTTTTAAAAATTAAACCACTAGGCTTAAAATTTAAACAACGACTTTTTAAAATTTAAACCACAATTTTTTAAAATTTAAACTATTAGGCTTAAAATTTAAACCACGACTTTTTAAAATTTAAACCATAAGGCTTAAATTTAAACTACAACTCTTTAAAATTTAAACCACAAGATTTACAATTTAAACCACGTGTCTTTAAACTGTAAAACATAACGTTTAAAATCTAAATAACAACTCTTTAAAATTTAAACCAAAAGACTTAAAATTTAAACTACTACGCTTGAAATCTAATCATGTCTCTTTAAACTATAAAGAATAAAGTTTAAAATCTAAACCACAACTCTTTAAAATTTAAATCACAATGGATAAATATCTAAACCACGTCTCTTTAAACTATAAAACATAATGTTTATATCTAAATTAAAACTTTTTAAAATTTAAACCACAATGCTTAAAATTTAAACCATTAGGCTTAATATCTAAACAATATCTATTTAAACTATAAATTATGCTTTACATTTGAAATCCCTAATTAAATTGAGGGACATATCATTCACATATATTTCTGAACAAAAGCTTCAAATGAAAGCATTATGAGGCAACTTGTTTTGGACCTCAAACCACCAAATCATACCATCAAGATCAAGCCAATATTACTTGTTTTTTCTCTTATTTGGTGTGGTTTTTCTTTTCCTATTTTGTATTTGTAATAGAACAAAAAGTAGTTCATAGGTCAAACCATCATATAGTACCAAAAAAAAAACCAAGTTAACCAAAAAAAAAACCAAAATTAAAGAAGTTTTTTTTTTTTTTTTTTTTTTCAATTCTTCATTTTGCTTTTATTTTTCACTTAATTGGAAGTTACTGCTTATAATTACTTCTTAAGGTCTTGTAATGGAATTAATTACTCATAGTTGGTGTTGACTGCGTTTTTAGCCAACGACGTGAGAACGTCAAATACGACAAGCCTTCAAGAGAATGTAAACGACAACAGACAGTTTAATAAAGAAAATAAGAACACACAAGAGATTTTTATAGTGGTTCAGCCCCGATTGTCGGTAATAGCCTAATCCACTTAGAGTTGTGATTTATATATCTGTACTCAAGATCAGATGGACTGAGCCAACTGAGTTTCTTCAGTACTGATGGCAAAAATACAAGAATTCTCTCTCTAGAATACTCAGACCCAATTTTCTCTCTCTAGAATACACAGTCCCAATTTTCTCTCTCTAGAAAGAAGAAGCAGAAGAATCTCTTCTCTAATCCCATAAGCCCTCTATTTATAGGCCTGGGATACTCAACTGATATCCCCTTTAGATAGGGATATTTTATTATTCATCTTATATTTATATTACAAGAAATATTTAAAATACAACTAATTCCTCAATTTGAGTGAGGAATGAGAGATTCCCGGGTGCCTAGACCAATTCTTGCTAGAGTCGTTCAGGGGATTTTGACGTAGTCTCACATGCAAGTTGATTACTCCTTCAAGCTTTCCTTGGACCAAGGTGACACAAGCTTGGCTCTCCTCGGACCAAGGTGGTCCGAGCCAACTCCCTTGGCACCTCACCTCGGGCAACTTTGAGGCAACCTCCTCCATGACATGTCCGATCGGACATGATGGCCTTCTCCTCGGACCAAGGTGGTCCGAGGCATCTTTCTCATGCCTTCTCCTCGGACCAAGGTGGTCTGAGGCATCCTTCTCTCTTGTTTCTCTCCTCGAACAAGTTCGAGCATACCTCCTCCATTCAAGGTCCCTTCGGACCTCGTGGCCTTCTCCTCGGACCAAGGTGGTCCGAGGCATCCTCCTTGGCACCTCACCTTGGACAAGTCTGAGGCACTCTCCTTTAGCATCTCCCAACTATGTCCGATCGGACATTGTGTAGGCTCTCCTTGTCAAAAACTAAGTCTCCACTCTTGACTTGCATGGGACTCCTCCTCCTTAGCTACCTACCTTGGACACGTTCAAGCCAACACTTAGGAAACCTTGGGAGGCTTACCTCAAACACACCCTTGGGGTCTCCTAGGACCACATCCTCCTTGGGGTCTCCTAGGACCACTTTCTCCTTGGGGTCTCCTAAGACCACTTTCTTGAGTTCTCCTCGGACCTCATCCTTGGGTTCTCCTAGGATCACTCTCTTGGGGTCTCCTAGGACCACATCCTCCTTGGGGTCTCCTAAGACCACTCCCCTTAGCTCTCCTAGAATGCCTTCTCCAATTTTTGGGTATAACAGTTGGCAAGCCCCATAGAGGTTGCCATAGACCCACAAGCCACAGAAGCTCTTGAACTTGTCATTAAAATATTGGAACAAAATTTATTAAAATAAAACTTGTGGTGGTATATATGCCACATATTATATTGAGAATGTAAAATCCTATTTTGGCTAATATTTTTAATAAATATATTTTATTATTTAATTGGTATTTTTGAAATTATATATTGGGTAAGTAAGTGAATTGTCTCTTTTTAGTAAGAATAAATTCTTTATTAAGTGCATTTTATATATAGTCAAGTTTCCTTATTTATTTATGGCGATCTTGTCTATAATAAATATGTGTATTATAGAAATATTCTCTGCATATATTTCCTTGATTTATTTGGTTTAAAAAGAGGAAACTGAATGATGTTTATGCCCAAGGAAGGAAATTTCGAAAGGAACCTGGTTGGGATTTAAGTCCAGTTTTGTCCATTTTTCTAATGCTATAGAATGATTCTCTATCTCATTTGGAAAATCCTGCAGTTAATGTAATTGGAAGCTATTTTGAGTAACTTCCTTATTTGGTCTGATTGGGACCATAAACGAGATTGGCTGGCTTAGGGTTTCCTAAACTATATAAATACAGACCTAAGCAACAGCTAATCTTATCTCTTCACCTTTCTAACATTTCGTGCTTTGAAGAGATCTTTTATATGTAAAGAGTAGTCTTTGTTCAACTATCACTTTGTTTTTTTTTTTTTTTGCTTTGTGTTGTTTGTTCTTAAACATGTCTGTTGACCGCGTTTTTGGCCAACGACGTGTAGACGTCAAAAACAACAAAAACCTTCAAGAGAAATAAACGACACATATGATTTTTATAGTGGTTCAGCCCCAATGTGTTGGTAATAGCATAATCCACTTAGAGTTGTGATTATAGATCTACACTCAAGATCAGATGAACCTGAGTCAACTGAGTTTCTTCAGTGTAGATTATAAGAATACAAGAATTCTCTCAAAATACAAGTATCTCTCTCTAGAAAATTAGAATTCGAATTCAAAAGTCCCAAAAAGTCCCCTTTATGATGCCATGAACCTTGTATTTATAGGCCCAGGATCGTACAGATGATGTCCGTCATAATCAGGATATTTTGTTATTCTCATTATATTTAATTTACAATAATATTCAAAATATAACAATATACTATATTCATGGGATAAACTGAGAGATTCCCGCGCAAGCCAAGACCGATTCTTGTTGAAGCCGTTTCTGGGATCTCTTGCGTAGCCCTGCTCTGTCTAGTCGATCCATATCACATTCAGACTGGTCGGCCAAACCTTCACTGGGCAGACACGCACCTGACTGGGTAGACATGCACTTGGCTGGGCAGACATGGTCATGACTGGTCGGACATGGTCATGACTGGTCGGCCAAGGTCATGCCTGGGCAGACAAACATATGACTGGTCAGACAAGGTCATGCCTGGGCAGACAATCATATGACTGGTCGGACAAGGTCATGCTTGGGTAGACAATCATATAACTGGTCGAACAAGGTCATGCCTGGGCAGACAATCATATGACTGGTCGGACAAGGTCATGCCTGGTCGGTCATGACACTTGACTGGCCAGTCAAAATTCTTCATTGGTCTACCGGGTTACAACTAAGCCAGATCACCCAACCATTCCTTGCCATTTGTCATTTCTATTGCCACGTCATCGTTTTCAAAATTTGGGGATAACATTTGCCCCCCAAGTTTATTATACGATTTTCTCGTATGATAAACTTTTCTTCTAGAAAAATGTTTTTGAGGTCATCCAAAAGCTTCCATTCGGCCGATAACTTTCACGTAAACCCACGATTGAACTTGTCTTTTGATTTCTTCAAATTCTATTTTTTGATCTTGTCGTAGTATCCCATGAGTAAGAAAACATGTTTGTGCCCCATGCCCTTGAGATTTATTGTCCTTTTGGACCTTATAGCCAATTGGTCATTATTTTTTCTAACCACTCGGACAATGGGAACGCCCCAAGCTGCTCGGACTCAAAAGATTTAGTCTTGAATTTTTATGCCCACCGATCGGTCACCTTGATGCCCCTCAGACACCTTGATGCTCCTTGGACATGCACTCGGACACCTCGGTGCTGGCTGGTCGGATGCCCAAGGCTTAGCTCCTCGGACACGTGCGACAGCTCCTTGAAGGTGCACCCCAGCCGCTCGGACGAATGCTGCTCGGACACAGCCACACCCGATCGGATGCAGCTCAAATCCACTTGGACGCAGCCTTGCCTGCTCGGACACTAGCCCTTGGACGCGCGCCATTTGGACACCAGCCTTCGGATGCAGCCCCCCAGCCAATCGGACGCACGCGCGGAAGCAACCCAGCTGCTCGGACACCGCTCGGATGCAGCCCTTGGACGCGCGCGGGGGCCTGCTTCGGCACACTTGGCATCTGCTTGGGCACATGGCATAGCCATTTAAGCCTATGCCTAAAACTTTCCCTACCAAAAACCATCAAAGCACCTTGCTCGAATCTCCCAAAAGTGTTTTGAGAGATTGATTTCTCTCAATCAATCTTGGGGAAAAATTGACTTCTCTTCTCAAAGAAAATTTTTCATTGTGTAGTAAATATTTTTACTTTGCATTCATTTGCTCGTGTTTGTTTGATTCACTCCAGAGACTCATCGATGTTATTCATGCTAAACAACAGAGTTTCCTACTCGATCGGTGATACATGCTTAGCCGACCGGGGAAGTTGTATCTGCTCTCCCGACCAGGAAAACTTTGCACCTGATCAGCTAAACCTTGTACCCAGCTAGTAGTTTGCTCTTTATTCTTGTGAAGACAA
Organism: Humulus lupulus; assembly: GCF_963169125.1. Taxonomy (NCBI): domain Eukaryota; kingdom Viridiplantae; phylum Streptophyta; class Magnoliopsida; order Rosales; family Cannabaceae; genus Humulus; species Humulus lupulus. The sequence goes on from NC_084802.1 coordinate 95,112,502, forward strand.
TTGTTGCTTAGAAGCTTTGATATTTCTCTCTTACAGCTGAGTTGTTGGCATTAATACTTTACTTTTCTTTGTTAACTTAAAACATTCTAAGTCTTTTTTAGACTTAAAAAGTTATAAGTTTTTTGAGAATAGTAAAGTCACTCTGGTGTATGCCTTATATCTTCGCATGAGTACTTAGTTTTCTAACTTAGAAATTCTAGACATTTCATAAGTCCATACTAACTATACTTTCTCACACTCTTATTGCTCTAATATTTTATGAGCATAATGTTTATTGTCACACGAATATCTGCTTCTAACTTGAAATTTTTAAAAAATTCCAAGTTACTTAAGCTTTGTCAAACAAGTTAGCTCAATGGCCTTTTTGGAGTTCAAAAATTTACAAGTCAGCCTAAAAATAGATATATTAACTCGTGCTCTTATTGCCTGTGTTAAATTATATACCAGTATACCCCATGTGCCCCCAGGTGATCGAGGGTTGAAAGATCCTTAGTCACTTGCTACTTGGCCGAATCTGTTCGAGCAGTTAATTACTCGTGAAACACATAGAATATATGGAAAATATTCGAGCAGTTGAACACTGCTTGAATGTATCGGCCAGTTGAACACTGTCCGATTTTACCGACCAGTTGAACACTGCTCGGATAACTAACACACATGCATATTTGTAGCAAGAATCGACCACGCTGCGCGTAGTCTCTTTTATTACTCGTAAATTAAAAAGGACAAAACATGTCTAATAACGAGTCTTAAACAACCAAAATTGTTCAAAAATAAAATGACTGGTTAGCAAATAACCAGCTCATAAACCAAACTTAAATAACAAGTCAAACAACTCGAAATCAAGCTACCACTCTGAAAGCGGTATTTAGAAATAATATATCCTTCGATGCTCGCCACTCCAGTGGTTTCTGATCCTAGCACTCCCGCTCAGCATACCTCTCCCTTGCTTCGTTGCTTTCCTCTGGCAAGTGTGGACCTCCACATATAGTGTCTAAGGTAAAATCCACAGGTCCGGGCTGCAAGGGTGGAGATCTTTGTCGTCTGAAACCAGGATTGCTGCTGCCTCCTTCTCCTTGGGGTGTCTCTGCCTGGTACTTCCTCAACTTGCCCGACCGGAGAAGAAATTCTATCTCGTCCTTGAGGTGATTGCATTCATTCGTGTCGTGACCATAATCTCCATGGAAACGACAAAACTTATTCATGTCTCTCTTCCTCATCTCTTTCCTGATGGGTGGAGGTTTCTTGTAGGGAACCTCTTCATGACTAGCAAGATATATTTCCGCTCGGCTAGCCGAGAGAGTGGTGTAGTTAGTGAACTGAGGCTCATACTTGGTTGGCTTTTCATTTGAACTCAACTTTACTTTCTTTTCCTCATGGTGGTCAGACCCGTTATTTCCACGTTTCTTTCCACCATCCTTAGGAGAGTCCATTGATCTGCTCGGATTGTTTATGCCATTCTCCTCTTTCTCGATTGCATCATCCAATTTCATATACTTGTCTGCTCGGTCAAGAAATTGTTGAAGTGTTGAAATTGGATTTCTATGTATACTATCCCACAAAGGGCTTTGATAAGTTATCCCAGCGGATATGGCAACCATCTTCCCCTCGTCTCCTACAGCAGTTGTTTTATTGGCTTCTCTCATGAATCTCTGTATATAATTCTTTAGAGACTCATCTTTTCCTTGTTTGATATCTGCCAAGTGGTTGGCATAAACTGGTGGAGTCCGGGCAGTGTTGAATTGTCTACAAAACTCCTTCCTGAATGCTTCCCAAGAGGTAATGGAGTTCGGCTTAAACTTCCAATACCATTCCTGGGCAGTATCCGACAAAGTAGTCGGGAAAACTCTACAGCGATAATCATCACTCACTCTGAGCAATTCCATCTGGTCCTCAAACTTCCCAACATGTCTGATGGGATCTGCCTTTTCTGTATATATTGGCAGAACTGATGCTTTATATTTTGCCGGTGGCTGGCCTGCTCTAATCCGGGCACAAAATGGGATGCCACTCCGGTGGTCTATCGCATCTATCCCGGAAGGTCATTTTGACAAACCTTGCACTGCAGCTGTTAGCACATCAAGACGAGCTTGGATGGCTGGTGCAACTGATGAAGTTCCAAGATCTTGACCGCTTGGTCGGGCATTACCATCTGGTGCACTGTCGTCAAGTATTTCTACTTGACTAGCAGGGCGGTTCAGATTTTTCCCTTCGACCGGGACGGCCCTTCTCTTGTTGGTGATATCGTCCCTCAGATCCTTCTGGGAAGCATGCTCTCCTACCCGATCAAACACCGTACTTTTTTATTTTCCAGAGGGCTTACTATGCAGGACTTGCTCTCTCCTACTACGCTGCTGGTTGGGGTGCAGTGGAGGCTTTTCAGTACGCCCTGGGCAGTCTTTTCCTCCTTATTGGTCGTTGCCTTCCTTTTCCTTTGACTGGTCGGTGTGATGACTATCAGCCTCATCACGACCATGCCCATCTTTGAATTGTGAAGTCCTCTTATCTCGAGGAGTCCTGGTCTGATCCTGCCTAGGTGGAGTCCTTTTACTGCCCGATCGGTGACTTTCTGACCTCGAAGTTTCTGATCGTTGGCTCTTGGAGGGGGTTCTAGAGTGCTCCCTTTGCATCGAGGCAGTTCTGGATCGGTCCCCATCATCTTCCCGACCAGGGGGTTACCCCTGCTTCTGACCGGTCCTCGAGAATCGGCTCTGTCAGTGGTCCTCCGACCAGCATTGTCAGTGGTTCTCCGACCAACATTATTATTTCTTGCTCCCTGGGTGGCTGCTTGTGCTGCGGCTTGAGCATTGGCTTGAGCCAATTGGGTAGCCGCTTCTAGAGCAAGTGCTACTTCACGATATCTCCGGTTGACCTCCTCCTGTTGCTGTCTGAGCTCTTCACTTCTGACCTCCATATCGCGCCTTTGCTGCTCTAACGCAGCTCTCTTCCTGGCCATTTCTTTAGGAAAAGACTCCTGCCGAGCATTGAATTACATCATCTCCTCTTGGAAAGCCCCCATGGCCTTCTGGAGTTGTTCAACCTCTGGAGTCACATCCTTGAGCATGACTCTAGGCTCAGTCTCATGGTCTTGAGGGCCAGGACCTTCTGATCTGGCAGGCTCTTTAGAGGAACCTGTCTTCTTGGAGGCCACATTGGTGTTCTTAGCGCCATAATGCTTCAGGGATCGTCTGTCTTTCTCCTCAGGCTTTCAATGAAAGCACCAAAATGTTGACCGCATTTTTGGCCAACGACGTGTAGACGTCAAAAACGACAAAAACCTTCAAGAGAAATAAACGACACAGACGATTTTTATAGTGGTTCAGCCCCAATGTGTTGGTAATAGCCTAATCCACTTAGAGTTATGATTATAGATCTACACTCAAGATCAGATGAACCTGAGTCAACTGAGTTTCTTCAGTGCAGATTATAAGAATACAAGAATTCTCTCAAAATACAAGTATCTCTCTCTAGAAAATTAGAATTCGAATTCAAAAGTCCCAAAAAGTCCCCTTTATGATGCTGTTATCCAAAAAATAGGCATGGATGACATGGCAGACATTTGGTACACGTGGCTGACATCTGGCAGAAATCTTGTTCGACCATCGACCAGAAAGATTTCCGCGACGCAACGCTCAATCGTTATATACGACCAGCTTGGTCGTATACTCGTCATATTTGGAAAAAATCTTATGCAGTTATGATCATATCCGAAATTATCTCCCATGATTTCCTGAGTATCTGATTATTTAGGAAAGAATATCTATAACTGATTCATGTAATCTTCCTTGAGCCTATAAATAGAGAAAAATGGCTCAAGGAAGGGACTTTTTTTGGCTTTCTAATTACTGGAGATTAGAGATTTACGAGTGAGCTAGAGCTATCACATTCGATATATTGTTTTGTTCTTCAGAGGTTGGTGAAACTCATTGAACCCTAGTTCTTTGATCACTCCTTTGAAATATTATATCAATAACAACTCAAGTGGACGTAGGTTATTACCAGATTCTGGGGCCGAACCACTATAAATTCTTGTGTGCTTTACTGTTTTTGTCATTATTCTCATTTCAACATATCTGTCTACATCAAGCATTTTTGACTCCGTGTCAGTTGACCAAAATCAGGGTCAACATTTCTGATGCTTTCATTGAGAGCTTGATATAATATTGTTGAAGTATCAATGGCGAAAACAACAAAGAAGACTGGGCAGGCGGCTAGCGCTGCACCATCTCAACCGCCTCCTCCTCCAAACGTGACCGAAGATGAGCCACATTTGGAATTCGATGAGGAAGAACTGGATTCTGAGATGCTGAGGAATACCTTGGGGGTATTGCAGGATGAACTGGCCAATCTGAGGGCCAGCCAGGAAAGTGCTGTTGAGATTATGGCGCGGCAACAACAAGAAATTAAGCGACAGCGCCAGGAGTTGAGTGAGAGGCAGGCGGAGATGGACCGTCGTCAAAGGGAGGCCATGGCAGCCCTCGAAGCAGCCTTACAGTTGGCTAGGAATCAGGCTGCACCTGCCTCACAGCCTGATCAACCTACAAATGGGCCACCCCAAAGGGGTCCCAATCCTAGCTCGCCGATCCAGCCCTCGAGCCCCCAAAGGCCTGAGCAGCGTCCAATGCCTCAGGACGATGTCCCACTGAGGGATCCTGAAGCGCAGCCTCCATCCCAGGCTGGTCGAGGCAATCCCCCGCAGTCAAGGCAGAATAGGGCCGGGCAACAGCCCCGCAGTCCTAGACGCCATAGGGGCGAAGAGCGGAACCCACCGAGCAGAGGGCAGCGTCCTTCTGGTAACAGAAGGAACTCAGAGACAGGCTCTGCGATCCGGGGCCCCCCACGGCATGACAATGCACGGGGACCCACCGACCAACGCAGGCCACCCTCTAACGCTCGGGACGTTCCAGCCCGAGGAGGCAACCGAGGGAACAGTCAATCCCACCATGGCAGTCGAGGTTCAGAGATTTCCATGGTTATAATGAGGCCGACTCAGGCAGAGGAAACGCCGGTCGGAGAAATGGAGAAAGAGGTGGGGGCAGAAGCCCACCACCTAGGGATGACCAACCCGAAAGACGTGACGCTGGGGGGCAGCCCAGACAAAATAACGTCTTCAACCGGCTTGGAGCTAGCGAGCAGCGGAGAAGAGACGAGAATTTAAGAGATGTACTCAACGATTGTAGGGAACGACACGATGAGTACATTCCTCCAGCAGCAGAGGCCCCAGTGATTCCTGGCGCCGTGCAAGCCCAAATAGATGCCCTCAACCAAGCAGTGCAACTGATGATGAGTTAGATCCACCCTCACATCAACGAATTACATACGACCAGGACCAGAATAGCCAACTGATGATGGAGTCCCTGGACTAACTTGAAGAGAAACGGGAAAAAGCCCAACTCCGAGCAGCTGCGTACCAGCAAAAAGTCACCTGGTATTTTAACTCAAAGGTGAAAGAAAGAAAGTTCAACGTCGGAGATCTAGTACTTCGAAGAGTTTTCTTAAACACCCGCGACCCAACTGCTGGAGTACTCGGACCAAACTGGGAAGGACCTTACCAGATTGAAGAAGTCCTTCATCCAGGCACCTACAAGCTTGCACACTTAAATGGAGATCTCGTTCCATGCTATTGGAATGGAGAACACATGCGCAAGTATTACCAATAAACAGTCCTTTTTAAAGGACTGGCTTGTATTAATTTTACTTTTTACAAGTTTTGAAAAAGGGTTAGCCACGTTGTATGGCTAATCGCTTATAAGTGTAAGGTCTTTTTAAGATCACTCGTAAAGACATGTTTAGTCCATTTTTAATACGAGAATTATAAGGGACTGTGCGCAGCCAGTCATTCTTGCCAACCTTTGTAAATTTATATTTACAAGTATTTGTTCATTACGTGTGTTGTTTTGCTGTTTTATAAGTGTTGCATTTCCTACCGAGCAGTAATGTTCGCACAGGTCATGGTCAAGGCAAGTGACCAAGGACCTAAAGCTCCCCGATCACTTGAGCGGCATATAAGGTACATCGATAGCAAAGCATACCAAGAGGTATGTAAACACATGAACAAAATAAGTGAAAGCATGCTATGGTACTTAGAGTATTTTTCAAAATTTATATTTTGTTAAATCAAGCCAAAGTACTATGCTAAGTTCGGTTATGCGAACAGATGTTATAATAGACAGAAATATTATAATATCAAAAGGCATTCTTTTACACTGCGAGTAGTACTGCTCGGATGTAATTATTTAATTAAAAGTAAAAAGCTGCCCCTGCAGCAACAAAAACAAATTGTCTTTACAATACGACCCGTGGGCCGTGAAAACGAAATAAAAAGAGAAAAATTCTTAAGGAGCTGGAGGATCTTGGGGGTTGGGAGGAGTGCCTTGGTCGGCTGAAGGACCAGCTTCAGCATCAGCACCATCAATCCCCCCTGCTAGGGAGATCTCTCGAGAGGCAGGCACTTTGGCCTTTTCTTCTTCTTCCAGCCGAATAGCGCACTGCACCATCATAGTCCTCTTCAAACGTTCAGACAAGTAGTCGAAGTTAGCCTCCCGGTTATGCTTCCAGAATTCATAGAAGCAGAGGAGAGTGGCCTCCTTGTACTTCTTCAAATTCTTGGCCGCGGCCTCCTCAAGCTCCTGCACTCGTTTTTCAAGCTCCCCCGTCTCCTGTCTGCTGGCGATCAGGTCAAGCTCAAGCTGAGCACATGCTTGAGTGTTGAGCTTGGCACTTTCCCTGAATTTTTCCCGGGATTCGTTGGCTTTCTTCAGGGCATCTCGGGCGTCCAGAAGCTCCTTGGTGAGAGTAGATTTGTCCTCGCACAGTTGTTCTTTCTGTTTGGACAGCTCCTTATTCTCCTCGAGCAACTTGTTGTTGTTAGCCTCAAGTGCTTCCTTAGTCTCGGCAAGCCTGGAGTCAAAGTTCTTTCCCTGAGAAACCAACGCCCCAACACGGTGCCAGCCAGCAGTTAAAGTTAGCAGCCCTTGAAGACAGAGAATAAGATAAAGTAAGGACAAGAAATCAGAAATAAATGATAAAGTAACAGGAGAAAACTTACGCTGACTATCTCATTCAGCCCTCTGTTGACGACCTGATCAGCCTCCATGGAGGCAGTTTCAGTAATGGCTGCCTGGCTGCGTTTGTGCTTGGAGAGCTTGTATATCCTCTCCCTAGCTGAGCTGACCACGAGGCTGGGCAGGGAGCCTTCGGGGCAAGTGTCCAATGCCTCTTTGTCAGGAGCCTTGGAAGAAGGCTGTGGATCAACAGGAGTAGGAGTCGCCTGCCCGGAGGAAGGTGGAGGTGGTGAGTTCTCCTTGGAAGGGGCAGTGGCTGGAACATTGTCTGTTCAAGCCTTCTTCGAGGGGGTCTTGCTACTTTCCCCTCGGGCCCTCTTGCTATCTTTCTTTTGAGTAGAAGAAGCAGCAGCATCCTGGTAGTGCTAAAAAATGTCCTCAGAATCCATACCTGCACAAAAGGAAGCAACGCAAGCAGTAAGACCAAATGTTCACGCAGGGTAAAAGAATGAAAGCAAAAGGATTACAAGTAAAGTACCCGCGCTACAACTACTGGTCGTAACATTATTTACTGAACTACCTACTGCCTGGAAGAAATCTAAATTTAAGGAGGGAGCATTTTTATAGTTTCCATCCCCATCAAATAGATGAGAGGGAATTGGCAAATGATTTAAAAGCGATATTATTATACTGTTTTCATCCAACGAGTCGTCAAAAATCTCAGTAGGCTCGGCAGCCTTTTGTTTTCCTTTGCCCTCTGGGGCCAAGGGTTTCTCTGTTCGCTGAGGGATGGCAGGTTCCTTGATCGTAACCCCAGTTGGTCTCCTATGCGGAGGAGACGCTTGGGGTTGCTCCTCGGGTTCCACTTCGGCTTGGGCATTATCTGCCGAAGGTTTGCTCGTCGCTGGTTGTGGATTCCAGAGGCCGGCCAACCTAAGGTTGGCCTCAGTAACTACATTTTTGACACTCTTATCAACATTCGGCATGCTGGCTAAGAGTGCCGCCCTTGACTCCATCCCTGGAGTTGGGATTGGACGTAACCATGGGCCTGGAACACAGTGAAATGTCAAGACATTGTGGCAGAAAAACACTAAGAGAAGAAGCTAGTGATGTAAGAATTTTTACCTCCTCGGGTGAAGGCCAAGTTGTCTGCGGCTAAGTCGGGAGTAAGGAAGTATTCCTGGTGATACCTCCCCACATTGGAGATGTGAGTAGTGTCGGACAGGAAAGTGCGCTCGGTTTCTTGATGGCAGAAATGGAAAAACCCCGTACCTTCTTGGTTACTCAAGGTAAAAAAGAAAGTTGACCTCGTGGGGAGTGGGCTCTGGCCATTTTTTGAGTTTGTAAAGGATATAGAGTGCGGCCAACATTCTATATCCATTTGGGGTAATTTGAAAGGGGGCAACTCCAAAGTAATTTGCCACCCCCTAAAAGAATGAGTGAAGAGGCAAAGTGGCACATGCCTCAATATGAAACCACGACCAGACGCTGTAGGCCCCCCGCTTGGCAGGTAGGCCCTCTGGTTGAGGGAAGGTCTAACCAGGGTCACCCCTGTAAATTTGTACTTATTTAAGTAGTTGGCGATCATCCTGATCGTCACTTTACTCTGGGGAACAACATGCCACTCGACATCCGGCTGAGCAGCGTGTCGAGGAAAGGCATGCCTTTGTACATTGGTGTCAGGAACATTTTCGCTTCGACCACTAGTCAATGGGACATCAACAGTAGGCTGGCATGAGGAGTTAGGGATTTTCCTTTATTGAGCTTTGGTTTTTGTACGAGCCATTCTTTGGGTTTGAACTGGAGAAGTATTTGAGCTAAGGCGAGAGAAAGGGATATCTGGTATCAGAGTAGAGGGGTTTTCTTCGCCTTCAAGCAGCTGAGCTAGGATGTCATCTTCAATGGGTCTTTCTCCTCCCCAAGGGTCTTGCATATGAACTACAAACAGACAAAGGAGGAGATAAGACACATAGCCTGGGGAGTTACATGGGAGATTGGGATAACGTTGCTCACGTCTATTGACCATCAGCATCCTACCCATACATTAAGTTTGGTGCTAGCAGTTTGAAAAACGGATCAAAAAGGAAATAAAACGTTTTCTGAAAATAAACTTTTTCAACTCCTAAAGGGCGGGAAAAAACCCAGTTTTTTCAACTAGCTTAAAGATTGAATTTTTACGTCGATCTTACGCCCTAAGCCTATGATCCTTACTATCGAACTAGCTCCTAACTTATATAAAGCAGAAATACACTCTCTTACCAAGCATCAGATGGTTTATACAAAATCCTCATAAATTTCTACTCAAGAACGCAGGAAATCACAGAGCACAGTAACTACATGCATGGCATCACGAAAAGTTTGAAAGACTGAGAGATTACCTGGGCAAAGGTTGGAGATTCAGAAAAATAAAAATTTCGAGTTGGAAAGATCTTTGGCAGGACGTCTGAATTGTTTCGAAATTCTGCGCTTCGGAGCAAAGTTCTTGAAGGTTCTTGATTGAAATGGTGAGTAAAGGATTATAAGAGAGATAAAAAGGTTACTTATAGAGGCTGAAGTATAGCAATAAGTGGCAATCATGATTTTCCCATTTTCAAAATGTGGGGAAGTGTATGAGCCGTCACATTGGTTTCTTGAAAACCGAAAAGGTTTGATTAGACATAATTATGTCACGGTTTTCAAAAACGCACGAAGACTCTGACAGATTTCGTGGGGCATATGAACGGTTGTTTCCCTAAAGTTTCTTTATTGCTGGTCGCATTAAACAAACTTGGGGGGCAAATGTTATCCAAAAAACAGGCATGGATGACATGGCAGACATTTGGTACACATGGCTGACATCTGGCAGAAATCTTGTTCGACCATTGACCAGAAAGATTTCTGCAGCACAACGCTCAATCGTTATATACGACCAGCTTGGTCGTATACTTGTCATATTTGGAGAAAATCTTATGCAGTTATGATCATATCCAAAATTATCTCCCATGATTTCCTGAGTATCCGATTATTTAGGAAAGAATATCTGTAACTGATTCATGTAATCTTCCTTGAGCCTATAAATAGAGAAAAATGGCTCAAGGAAGGGACTTTCTTTGGCTTTCTAATTACTGGAGATTAGAGATTTACGAGTGAGCTAGAGCTATCACATTCGATATATTGTTTTGTTCTTCTGAGGTTGGTGAAACTCATTGAACCCTAGTTCTTTGATCACTCCTTTGAAATATTATATCAATAACAGCTCAAGTGGACGTAGGTTATTACCAGATTCTGGGGTCGAACCACTATAAATTCTTGTGTGATTTACTATTTTTGTCATTATTCTCATTTCAACATATCTGTCTACATCAAGAATTTTTGACTCCGTGTCAGTTGACCAAAATCAGGGTCAACAGATGCCATGAACCTTGTATTTATAGGCCCAGGATCGTATAGATGATGTCCGTCATAATCGAGATATTTTGTTATTCTCATTATATTTAATTTATAATAATATTCAAAATATAACAATATACTATATTCATGGGATAAACTGAGAGATTCCCGCGCAAGCCAAGACCGATTCTTGTTGAAGCCGTTTCTGGGATCTCTTGCGTAGCCTTGCTATGTCTAGTCGATCCATATCACATTCAGGCTGGTCGGCCAAACCTTCACTGGGCGGACACACACCTGACTGGGCAGACATGAACCTGACTGGGCAGACATGCACTTGGCTGGGTAGACATGGTCATGACTGGTCAGACATGGTCATGACTGGTCGGACATGGTCATGACTGGTCAGCCAAGGTCATGCCTGGGCAGACAAACATATGACTGGTCGGACAAGGTCATGCCTGGGCAGACAATCATATGACTGGTCGGACAAGGTCATGCCTGGGCAGACAATCATATGACTGGTCGGACAAGGTCATGCCAGGGCAGACAATCATATGACTGGTCGGATAAGGTCATGCCTGGTCGGTCATGACACTTGACTGGCCAGTCAAAATTCTTCATTGGTCTACCGGGTTACTCCTAAGCCAGATCACCCAACCATTCCTTGCCATTTGTCATTTCTATTGCCACGTCATCGTTTTCAAAATTTGGGGATAACAATGTCATAAAGTTTGTGAATGTGACACACAATCTTCGGGAGAAGATTTCCATAAGACTCATTTCGGGAGGAAGGGACCAATCATCAAGTTCAGAAGGGATTTCGTGTTCTTGATGTTTATCAAAATCAGATTATTATAGTGGAGTACTTTAAGGTTGCGACAAGGATTTAGAGGGAGTTTAAACTTTTATAAGTCAATTGCTTATTATATTCTTGAGACTTTACTAATTTATTTTATCTCCGGGCGTGGCCCCATGGACTAGGTTTTCCGAACCACGTAAAAAACTTCTTGTGTCACATTGCTTTTAGTTTATTTACTTTGTGTTCATATATTATGATTAATGAGTAATCTGTCCTGATACATCAGAGTATTTATCTGTTCAAACAATTGTTTAACTATTCCGCATTAATTAAATTGTTTGTTAAATTCAGTTGGTAATCTTAAAAAATAGAATTTCAATTGGTATCAGAGCGATTCATAAAACTCTTAGTGAGATCTTGTGTTTTTCTTTCTATTTGTTTTTGTTTCTGTTTGCAACATGTCATTTTTGCAGAAGGGGGTTCTATAACTCGTCCACCATTGCTTAATGATTCAGACAATCCTTACTAGAATATTAGAATGAAAGCCTTCATCAAATCTCAAGATGAGAAGGTGTGGAGATCTGTCTTGACAGGTTGGTCAACACTGACTGAGGTTAACGCAAAAACTAATGAAACAACGGTAAAATTTGAGTTAAATTGGTCAACTGCTGATGATTTATTGTCCAGTTACAATAACAAGGCCTTACACGCTTTGTTCAATGGTGTTGGTGAAGGTATTTACCGAATTTTTCGGAAACTAGAATTATGAAAGATAAGATAGCTTAAGAAGAAAGGATTTAGAAGTTGCAAGCAAGGTTTTTACGTGGTTGGAGTGTTAATGAGTCTTAGTCCACGAGTCAGTTGTATTAGAGGTTAGAGAACTTTTCACAATGGTGTTTTCTGCAAGTTTGAGCAGAGTAATTGCTTACAAGAAATATCCGGGATCCCCCTCTTCAATGCACCACTATTCATATTTATAGGCAAGCGAGTGCACTAGGCTTGGGTCGGGCTAATCCGGGCCCAATAAGGGTGTAAGTATTATTTGCTCTCTGATGAAGGCTCAATACAAAGGATTGAAATATAAAACATATATTAACCAAGGCCCATTGGGCCAGCCCAAACATGATCACATTATAAGACTTGGGACAAACAGGTGCTTCAGTCTGGGTGTTATGGGCTATGAGGAAGATTTGGGGGACAAGATCTATCAGTGTAGTGGTGGCGCAGTACTGAACCAGTAGCATACATTCCTGAGGTAGCCTTCTTTGCAGGTTACTTATGGGGACACAACTCCATGCTTCTTGGGATGATGTCAGTATCGGGGATACTTTATCACGCCAAACTCGGCTAACTAATCCAGGTCCATTTACCAACATCCCTCTTCATTTACCAGGGTCCCGGTTCATTTATCAGGATCTGAGTTCATCCACAGCAATCCCGGCCTAATCCCGGACTTGGGAGCCACGACCTCTTTTACTGCATCTCGGGAGACATCCCGGTACACAGTCCCGAGTTTATGCAACATGCCCCGGTGATGGTCCTGACTTATGCTTCCGGATGCCCTTTGGGCCTTACCGAGACTTGGACTGTCAATATTCATTTTCTCTTCGTCTTCTGGGCCTGATCTGGGCTTTAACTCCCTGGAAGGCGGTCCATAAACTTAGATTGTGGATTCGTACATTTTGGGGAGAAATAGGGATAACAATTACCCCCCAAGCCTTCATCTGGGCTTGCGCGGTGGAGGCTTGTCGCCCTCCCGGACCAGCTTAGTGCTTCCCGGTTCACTTCCAAGGCGACAGGTCCGCTGAAGAGGGGCATTGCTTGCTGAATGCTCATGGAATGAGCCCCTGTTTCAATGTCCTGGAATGAATCCAAAAAGCTCGTACGTTTACTAGAATCTGGGTTCGTTTACCAGAGCCCTGGTTCATTTACTTCAAGGCTGCCTGGAGGCCTCCCGTTTGCTCTGCTTCATCGTGAAGTACGTACGTGTCCTCTTGCGATTGGCGCATCAATGGAACTCGAATTTGAAGGGTCAGAAAACATTCTATTGGTTACCGTGTTGGCAGTCAAATGTCAGCTCGACTTCCATAGCGTCCCATCCGCACGAACGACCTTTTTATTATCTCTGGGTCAAAGAGGACCATTGGATGGGATGACCTTTGAGGTGCCCTTCCTCTGGGCCGTTGGATCGGGGTGGCACAGATCGCACCTTTGGGTAACCGTGATCCAGTACTTGAGTAGGCCAATTAATGTCCCTGCACGATCTAGGACTGTCCGATGGGTGGGATCACGTCGAACCGTCAGATCAAAAACAGTCTCTCGGTTCTTATAAATACCCTTAGATTCTCATTTGAAATTTGTACACTCTCAAAACGAAAATGCTCATAGGACCTTTTTATATTCGAGCTTGCCGACGACATTTACCATCGCCTACTTCGCCTTCGCCATCATTTATTTCCAACGTGCCTAATCTCCGCACGTTTGCCTGAGAAAACGACCTTGGCTTGTCCAATAGACAAACTTTTGCGCTGCCTTCACTTGTTCAAGACTGCGATTTTGCCGTTGCTGTCACCGGAAATACGCCATTTTTCACAACCAGTCCTTTACAGTAAGTTTTCCTAACTTTCGCTTTTATTTTCTCGTGTTTATCATATCGTCCTACTATTTTTATAACCGTAAGGTTGCTAGAGCCATTGCCTATGTTTAGGGTGGCTCTGGGTGCATTAGAGTAGGCGATGAAAAAGTTGTCTGGGCCATCCTAGATCTTCTCAGGTTCGGGCTGTCCTGGGACAAACGGCAATATGCCGACTTAGGAAAACTTTAGCAAGAACCCTTCCCGTTTGTTCCCGATCAGGATCTTGCAGATCCTTGGTGATCCTGGATTCGATCCGGAGGGGACTCTTTCAAGCAGTTCGTAGGAGAGCCCCTGTACCTTAACCGACCTTTTTGGGTTTTGGTGCTGACTACTTAGTTTGTTTTGCTTCCTTTTGTTCTCAGATCATTAGCTATGAATTCTGGCGTCACCATCCATTCAAAGGAACACGTTCAAACAACCCCTTTCACTCTGTTAGGACATAAGGTTCCCAGTGGCAACAGATGGGAAATGGACGGGGAGAAGAAATTTTTTCAGAACTATCGAATGCTGTACGCCCTGGAGAAACATTTGGGCATGGAGTCAACTCCCGGATTGTTTTACAACTGTCTAGCTAGAAATGAAGAAAAAGCTCACACTGCCGCGGGCAAATTTGGGGCCTGGAGCGTAGGCCATATCTGCACGGGAGCCACTCTCCCGCTTCACGACTACTTCGTGCAATTCCTCAAGTTTGTGGGGATAGCGTCATTCCAGCTCTTGCCTCAAACTTACCGACTGCTTGCGGGATAGCGCATATTCTGCGCGGCGAAGGAAATCTCGGAGTCGACCCCCGCTGAGGTGTTGTACTTCTATAGACTGGAGCCGCAGCTTAATGTCAAGGGCAAGACCCTGGATGGCTTCTACCGATTGAAGCCTCGTGCCAACTACGCTGCTCCCACCAGCTCATGGAAGCACCCCCCAGATGTCAGACACTACTGGTTCATGACATCCGGTTTTCTTTTGGATAAGAACCCCACGCTGACGTTGGACTTCCAGTGAGTGGGTAAGTAGCTTCCTGTTTCCTAGTTTAACTTTGTTTCACTTTTTATTTCCCATTTTCAACTTGCTGCCTCGGATGACAGGACCTTATGTCTAGACTCCTCTCACCCAATTGATCATGGATCAGAAAAAGTTCTATTCCACGCTTAGCGGAGGACCTGGACGTAGGGGGCTACATTAACATCGAGAACCTTCGAGTGGTCGGGATGTTGGCAGCCAACCAGACGATCAGGGCCCCTAGTCTCCGGGGGATACCATGCGATAATGATCCAGTCTTGAGGGAGGAGTTGGCCCTGGAGCACATCAAGGTCGTGGAAGCCGCGACCCTGGCAAATACGGCCAAAAGGAAACGTGACCAGGCTCAACAAAAGGAGAGTGCTGCCTCCGAGGAGCTGGAAGCCCTTTTCGACGAGGCCCAACCAAACACGGGGAATCCCAGTGCTAGTGTATCAGGGCAAGGTAATTCACCTTTGCTTTTGACTTATGCTCCCTGTGCCATGGACTTAGTTAGGGATAGATTAGTTTATCGAGGCCCCCTATTTGGGGCTGATGGAGAAACGAGACCTTCATCTCCCATCACTGTAGTTTCGGAAACTCTCATGTACTCATCCGGGTTCCTTTAATATGGGAACTTCCTGGACTCGGATGACATGGGAGACCGAGTCCATTCCTTCATCTTAGGAGAATTAAGTCGAGTCTGAGTTCTAGGCAGGGGTTCATCCCGGAGTACTTTTAGCTTTGTTTTTACTCACTTATCCTGGCTCGTTTATTTTGCTAATTCCCTTTCTCTTTATTCATTTTAGAAGACTCCGACATGTCCAACCCGATGGAGAAGATGAAGCAGGCCCTTGAGGCCTGGGCTTCAGCTAAGAAAGCTGCTAAAGGCGCGCCCAAATCGAAGGCGATGGACGCGATCCTTGGGGCTTTGGTGCCGGAGCTGAACTCTGTCGGGGAGGCCTCAGCCGTGGTCCCTATCACGACAGTTCACGCTGAAACTGTCCCGCCTCTCCCTGCTCATCCTTTGGTAATCGACCTGGAGCGGGAACCGCTGGTGAGTCGGGGATCCGGGAAGAGAACCGCAGACTCGGGTGCGGGTGAGTCCGCGAAGGGAGTGAAGAGGGCCAAGACCAAAGACACTCGCTTGGCTGAGGAGTCCTCCGGGGAAAGTCAACTCGCCACCCAGGAACTTCTGGAAGCGCCTGTGCTTCCCATCCATTCGGCTTTGCCGGAAGACGGAAAGGCGATCCTGTAGAAGGAGTGGTCCAAAATGGTGTCTCGGACGTGGGAGAATGGTCGGGAGAAGGGGGAGGAGGTTTACCAGGCCTTGATGATTCGTCGTAAGGTCGAGTTCTCAGAGCGTCCGGCAGCCTTTAGTGCTTCCTAGTCGATTGTGGACCGGCTTGTTGCTGAGACTGGGTTTCGTCCCAAACTGGGGCAGGACACGACTCCATTCGCCAGGGACTTGTTGGAGCAGGTTGGGGCTACTATGTCCAACTTGCAGTTGAAGCGATACGCCACTATAGCCAACCATGACGCGCTGTTCATTTTCCAGGTGATCTGCCATCAAGCCACCGCTGTAAGTTATCCGTTTACACTTCCTCTTTCTTCTCGTATTTTTAGTTCTTCAGATTTTTCTAACTTCAATTCGTTCCAGGACGCTTTACTGGCCCATCGGAATTCTGACTTGGTGGCTAAGATGGCAATGAAAATGGAGACGGGCCAATTGGAGCTAGAGGCGGTCGTGAACCAATGGGAAGCCGCTAAGGAAGCCCTGACCAAGGAGGTGGCTTAGGCCAAAGCAGATCACGAAGAGGCTGCCCGGACTCGTTTTCAACTCGAAGAGATTTTGTCCTGGAGAGAAGCCGAGAATAGAGAGCTGGTGGCTGATTTAGAGGCGGAGCTTCTCCGAGTTAAGGCTCAATTGGAGGCGGCCGAAGCCCAGTCTACCCAGGATCGGGAGAGGATCACCGGTCTTGAGTCTCGGATCCAGGCATTGGACGATCCAGGCATGGGGAGACCCGTCAAGAGAAAGAACAAGTGGATGCCTTGCTGGAGGCTACTTTCGACGAGGCCATCTACATGGCCTGGCTCCAAGACAAAAACATGAGCCTCCTGCTTTACCCCGATCCTGCCACGAAAAGAGCTGAGTTTGAGGCCAAGGAGAAGGCTAATGCGGAGCCCTTGGATGAGGAAGAGGCAGATGGAGCTAACCCAGAGGCATCAGGGCATGGCGAAGCCTAGGTCCGTGTAATGCCCTGGTTACCCCAGAACACTTACGGTGAACCAGAAATTTAACCCGCTACCCGAGTTCTTTGGTTAAAAACGTGCTTCTAAGTGTTATTAACAGGCTAAGGTGGAAAACCAATCAAAAGGAAAGGATATATTTTATTTAATACATAAAACTGTTCATGGGCCCATCAAAAACTTTTACAAGTTATTTACAACTCAAAATGGTCATTACTGTTTCAAATTTACAAACCCGCCGACCTAAGCAGCAAAAATAGGGTAAACCCCCTAGTTGCTCTGAGAACTCCTTGGCCGTGGTGGTCAAGCGGCCCCATATGTACACATCACCATCTAAGCTCTCCACTCAAGGCTGGGTGAGCTTTTCTTTTCTTTTACCTGCACCACATAGCACCCATGAGCCAAGGCCCAGCAAGAAAACACAATATAGCATGAATATAATATCAACAATGATTATAATAATCATTCAGGACTTTCAGTCCAAAACAGACGAGTGACAGTTGCAAAAGTCACTAAGGTAGGTTCCGTTCCCTCTAGGCATGTGATGATAGGGTCACCGGAGCTTTACAAATAAGTGAACCTTTCACTAGCTTAAATAGGATAGGTGCATGATGACTAGCCACCAATATAACCTATCGCATGACCATAGAGTCATAACCATGGGATTCCGCTCCCTAGCCATGTGACAAGCAGTCACCTTGGCTTTAAACCCTAGCTCTGAGTAACTAGTCTTAGACTAGTCAAGTGCTTGTAAGTTTCATTGACCTTAGGGTTGGTCCAGCATTAATGCTTTAGAGTCATTCAACGCTGATATCGATTAGATCTAATCTTTAATCGGCCCTGCGTACAGGACGCTTATGCCGTTTCTAACTCACAGGTCAGTAATATGCGACCAGTGGCGTCCCTGACTAATCAGTGCCATACACAAGTAAGCAAGCTCTACTAAGAATTTAATATGCAATCAATGTCCACATTTATCAACCAACATGCCTCAACAACAATCATGCATGTCACATACATAGGGTGCAGTTTTCTTACCTCTGATTCGAGCGAGAATGATTAAAAGAGCGACCCTTGAGAACGATCTGGCTTTTAGCCCTTTAGCGGTCACCTAATCATAACCAAATATGGGATTCCATCAATAAAATGAATAATAAAAGGTTCCCAGACCAAGACCTAGCCTCTGGGACATTGAATCTTATTAAACCGGGTAGTAGGAACGATCCCGAGGCCTAAGGTTTAAGTTCCCATAATTAAAACACAATTTTGGCCAAAAATGCCCTTAAGCGCAGCGGCCCTACACTAGCCTTGCACCGCGGCTTGCCCCCAAATAGAAGCCAAACCCACCTCTGCCTGTGCCTAGCGTCGCGGCGCTCCTCCTTGCGCCGCGACCCTAACTGCTCAGACAGCAAGCCACCTCCTTCATCGAGCCTAGGCCGCGACGCCCTAGAACAGAGTCGTAGCCCTACCACGAGCCCAGCCAAAAACCTCATTTTCCCTCTTTTAAATCCCTCCAAAAACATGCCTAAACACTTCCAAATCCAAAAATCAAAGTTACCAAACTCCCCAATGATCCAAAACCATCAAATCCCGAGGCTCAAACGAACCAAAAACTCAACGATTCACAAAAACCAATTCGAATCTTAGAAACTCTAAACACTCAAAACTTAAAACTTATATTACCTTTGATTGGGTTGTTTCTTGTCAAATCCTTCAATCAAGAAGCTTCTAATCTTTCTTAGGATCGCTATGCCTCGATCCTCGCTTGATTCCGACTCCTAGAACTCAGAATTTCTTCGATAATGCCTCGAACGGTAAAATGAACTAACGGGAAAGAAAAAGAGGTTCTCTAACGTACAGTTCTATCTGACAAGGTACTTCAAACTTAAGTAACCTCAAATAAAACCTATTGCTCGGGGTCCCAAAAACACTCCCGAGGGCATTATAGTCAAAACTCCCAGAATTTCCTCCTGATCTCAATAACTCCCAATTTATCATCAAATAACATTCTCATTACTCAATATCCCAATAAAAGGCCCTGTTATGACAAAACCGCTAATTTGAAATATAAGACTGTCTCATGCCGAATAGCTCAAATATATCTCCATAATAATGGGATCTCATCCATAACTCACAATATGCACCAGAATACACAAATATGCCCTCAACAGGCCAAATTACCAAAATATCATAGTAATCAAATGTGGACCCACATGCATGCATATAACATCATATTATAATATAATTCACATAAACATGCACATAATCATTTAATGGCATAATTAAGCAGTTATGGCCCTCCCGACCTTCTAAGCCAGCCATGAAATCGCATTAGGGATTCTGGGGCATTACAGCTCGGGTCTTTTACTTGTTTTTCTTTCTCTTTTTTTTTTTTTTGTAACACTTTTATGGACGCGGGTGCGTCTGAGAATTTTTATACTCGTATTTATTTGTTTTTTGCAGAAGGTTTTCCCGTTTCCATTCATTGAGCTTTCACTAAGTGTTTTACCACCATGCATGAATGAATCGAATGTTTGGTCCCAATTCCAACGGCTGAGACCATTGGGGAAAAGTTGTAGAAAACGTTTCTCTTCTAGTGACCCGTGTTCAAGTCCTTACGGCCTGGAGTGAGTTATCCCAATTTCTACGATATGGGCTCCAACGACCCGGACCATCAAAGATCTCTTTTTAGGTTTCAATTTATTAACCTGTTGTTCAGGTTCCAACGGCTTGGGCCATTAGGGAGTTGATAATTTTCACTAAATTTATTTGTCCGATTCAAGTGTTCAAGTTTCGATGGTTTAGACCATTAGGGATTAGTTGATTAGCTTATTTTGAAACATGGGTTAGGTTCCCATGGCCTGGGCCATTTATAAGACTAATTTTAGAGAACTTATACATGGGACTCGCGCTCCAATGGTCCTGTGCTATTGCAGAGAAGACGTGGACGAGATATTTGTTTATTTGGGACCTCGCTTGGTCAACCAATTTTTAGGTATTTTATATCCCTGGACCATGCATGTCCGGGTTAGGATTAGGGCTGGCCTGCATGTCCTACTGGATATTATACCTTTGGGCCATGTATGTCGAGGCCAGGATTAGGCCTGGGCCTTAAGTCCTATTGAGTTTGTACTCCTGGACCATGTATGTCCGGGTCGGGACTAGACTTGAGACTTGCGTCCCACTTGGTTTGTACTCCCCGGACCTTGTCGGTCCGGGTTGGGACTAGGCGTTAGCCTTGCGTCCTTTTAGGCTTGCAGCCCCCGGACCTTGTTGGTCCAGGTTGGGACTAGGCATTAGCCTTGCGTCCTTTCGTTAGGAGTTGGGCTTCCATTACTATTTGTGTGTACGGTTCGAATAAAGAGCATTTAGTTTCCTATTTTGTTTTTGTTCTCAGACTAGTTTGTATGAATGGATGTATCCCCCCCCCCCCCCCCCCAAGTGAGTAAGGACTGGTCGTGGGTCACTTGTTTATGGAGACGGATGAGAACTTTCATTATTTCACAATATATATTTTTTATATATATATGATGTTTTGAACACATCATTTTTATTATTCATGAGATCGCCTGGGGCGTACATTGTTTACAAGGAAAATTAAAGGCAGAAACATGCTCTCCTGAATACTGATAGTACTTGCGGAGATGTTCCGCGTTCCAGGCCCTTGGGACTTCGGTCCCGTCGAGTCGCCTTAAGTGGTACGTTCCCGGACATACTTCATGTTGGATTTCGTATGGTCCTTCCTAGTTTGGGCCCAGAACCCCCACTCCTAGATCTTGGGTTGCAGGGAGGACTCTCCTTAGGACTAGGTCGTCGGCTTCAAACCTTCGGCTCTTTACTTTTGACTTAAAATGCCGAGAGATCTTGCCTTGATACATCTTCAACTGAACTTGAGATTCTTCCTGGATCTCTTCGATAAGATCTAAGGATTCCTGGAGTAAGGTGTGGTTCTGGGCGAGATCATATGTGTCCCTCCTGTGGGATGGGACAGCTGTTTCTACCGGGATGACGGCTTCGCACCCTTACACCATGGAGTAAGGAGTGTGTCCGGTAGATGTTCGTTCGGTGGTCTGGTACGCCCATAGTACGCGAGGCAACTCTTCTGGCCATTTGCTCTTGCAGGCTTGAATCTTTTTCTTTAATGTCCCCTTCAAGGTTTTGTTGATGGCCTCTGTTTGCCTGTTTGCTTGAGGCCTGGCAACCGCGGAGAAGCTTTGATGATGCCATGGCCAGAAATATCCTTGCCGCAGGATTTTCTTGGACAAGCTGAGTCCGGCTATATGATCTCCGCAGAAACCTTCATGCACCTTGTGCATGATTGCACTCATTTTGGTTCCAGACATGCATCAGAGGTATGGCATGTATAGCCCTCTGTGATAGAGTATTTTGTCCATCATGACGTATCTAGGGACCTGGTACTGAAGCTTCCTGGCTGCTGCCCTGTCCGTGGGCAACCCCCCAGTCATTAGGTATTGGATGATTGGTCCCATCCAGGACGTGGAGTAGTCTATAGCGTTGATCGTGGGCGATTGGATACTTGGTGCGGGGAGATGGTTGATCAGGACCAGCCCAAAGAGTTGTGCCTCAGCATCCGTGGCCAGTTTTGCCAACGTGTCTACAAACACGTTTCATTCCCTTGGGATCTGGCGGATGGAGTGCATCTTGATAGACTGAAGTATCTCCTGCGTTTGTGTCACATAAGCTGCCATCCTCTCCCCTTTCATTTGGTATTCTCCCAAGATTTGTCTGACAACCAATTGGGAGTCGCTATAGATCTCCAGGTTTGCGGCCCCTACTTCCCGGGCCAGGTGCATTCTGGCCAACATGGCCTCATGCTCGAACTCGTTGTTCGAAGCCTTGAACTAGAAACACAGGGCGCTTTGTAACTGGTGTCCTTGTGGTGACACTAGGATGACTCCGGTACCTGCTCCATTTTCATTCGAGGCTCCGTCTATGAAAACCTTCCACAAGGGTGCCATGGGATCAGCAAAATCGTCTTCTGTGAAGGTGATGGGGAGGTTCATCAACTTCGGGCATTGAGCCGGTGCTTGGACCAAGGCGCATATCTCTTGGTCGTGGTCAAGTTCACTGAGGTGGCGCTTTTGATCATTCCGGGACGGTCCTTCCAAATGGGGCCCGCCTGAGATGGTGGCTATGTGACCATCTACTCGCGGGGGCGCAGTCCCGGCAGGGTAGGGTATTCCAAGTCTGGGCGCCTGGACAGCGTGGGCTCCCTAAGGGGCCTATGCTCCCAGGCCCTTCGCATATCCTCCCTGGGGAGGTGGGTATGCTCCAGGTGCACCCGAGATCGTGGACTGTCCGGGACTACTGACAGTCCTGGAACGCCCACAAGCATCCTGACCCAATGGTGGAGATGTCCCAACTTGATCAAATTTTCGATCTCGTCCTTCAGCTGTCGACATTCTTCGGTTGTGTGACCCACCTCCTTATGGTACGCGCACCTTTTGCTGGTATCCCTTAGGTTCTTTCCCCCTTTGAACATGGGGGCTGGTTTTCGGTAATGAACTGTCCTTTATGTGGCCAGGTATATGTTTTCCCTGGTATCCACTAGGTTGGTGTACTCCGAATACTGGGGCTCGAAGCCCCTCTTGCCTTTCTTAGAGGGTTTGGACCGATTTTTTCCCTTCCTGGATCTCTTTCCCCGGGAGGGATTCACACTTGCCTCTGTTCCCTCTATCTGCGATGGCTGGGCCTTGCGCAGGAGCAGCACTGTACCTGACTGGCGCGACTCCGTACCCGGGTAAAGGGGTATACTGGGCCGGGGCGTATCCTGAAGATGCACGGCCATAGACCGCAGGCGTGGCAAAGGTCATTCCAAGAGCAGCTGTCGATCCTGGCGCTATCGGGGGAGTTAGGTACTGCTGGGCCGGATATTGCACCCCGTATCCCGGAAAGGTTTGGGCATTTGGCTGAGGGGTCGGCTGCCATCCAAATGCCTGGATTCGAGCCTCCTCCTAGTTGATAAAGCCTTGTGCCCTCCTTATGAATTCTTCGAGTGTGGCCGCCTTACTGGGCTGCATATCGTCCCAGAGGGGAGACCCAGCCCGGATTCCAGATTGTAGGGCCACCAGGCGCTGCCCATCGTCCACATTGGTTTTCGAGGCTTCCTCTGTGAAATGCTGGATGTAGGCCCTCAGAGTCTCTATGGGGACCTGCTTGATGTTGGCGAGGGCACTAATCTGCATATCCATCCTCATGGCGGCCACAAATTGCTTGCGGAACACTGACTGCAGTCCGGACCAGTATTGGATGGATCCTAGCTTGAGCCCCTTCCACCATTCCTCTGCAGGTCCGTCGAGAATAATAGAAAAGTAGAGGCACTTGTTGTTGTCGCAAACGTGGGCTACAGTCATTAACCGATTATAGCACGATAGATGGTCTCTGGGGTCGATGTTCCCAGTGTAGGCGGGTAGATTCAACATTTTGAACCCTTTGGGGAGCATCACATCCATGATGTGCTTGGCGCATGGCTCCTTTTCCTCTTCTTCGGAGTCGGAGTCTCCTCCCTCCTACTTGCGGACTAGGCAGTCCGTGACCTTTTTTAAGGTGACCAGCTATTCCATGAACTGTCTAGCTGTACCATCGTCTAAGGGAACTCTCTCGTTCCTTCTGTCATTGAGATTATTTCTCAAATCCCCTCCTCGGGGGCAGATCTTTTCTTTGCGGGCCTGTTCCTTTCGAGCGTTCCGCCCGTCACGCAAGTCTACCCAGGACGTGTCATCACCTAAGCTAAGGGCGTTTGGTTCATCATTATGTTGGCATCCTTGGTGATCTTTATTCACGGAGGCGCTTGGGCGGAAAAACCGTTCCCGTCCAGTCAACCTAGGGGCAGCCTGGGGCCTAGTACCTTGCAGGCGCGTCCCTTGCAGATCGATCGGGTGATCCCGTCCTGGGACGGGATGCACCTTCTCTCTCCTAGGGAGTGGCTGAGGGTTGGCCCTAGTTTTCTGAACGAGAGGAATTTTTATCTGGGGGTTTGCTTTTCCCTCGGGGTTGGCCGCTTTGGCCTTCCCTTTCTCTTGGGCCAGGTTAGTCGGGCCCTGTTCGAGAGCTTGTCCTCGGGTAGGAATTGGCCTCGCATGTTTGGGGACGTTATTCCTAGCCTGCAGAGCAGGCGGTTGTGTTCCTGGAGACTGAACAACTGGAGGACTGGCCGCCAGCCCTTGGGCGGCGATGAAACCTTGTAGGGCCAGGAGGGATTCTTGGATCCATTGAGTGGCTTCTTTTTGTTCAGCAATCCTGGCCTCTTGGTCCAGGACTTGTTGTCTTAGTTTTTTCTCCTGTGGGTCCTCCTGATCGTGGTCTACTTAATCTGGGATTGCTTGATCCTCAACTTCGAGGTCATGGTATTCCCCCTCATTTCCCTCCTCTTCCTCGTAGCAATCTTCCTCATAATCTGCTCCACCTTCATAGTTCTGCAACTCATCAGGCTGGGGCATCTGATGAGGTGTGTCCTCAGGTTGGTTCTGAGGAAGAGGTTGGCTAGGCAGTGGCTCTCCATTGCCTTGTTCTTGGTTAGTAGGGTCGAAAGTGGTGTGTCTTGTGTTCACCATCGTTGCAGATGTTGGAGATCAACTCAAGCTCTCAATGAAAGCACCAAAATGTTTACCGAGTTTTTCGAAAACTAGAATTATGAAAGATAAGAGAGCTTAAGAAGAAAGGATTTAGAAGTTGCAAGCAAGGTTTTTACGTGGTTGGGGCATTAATGAGCCTTAGTCCACGAGTCAATTGTATAAGAGCTTAAAGAGCTTTTCATAATGGTATTTTCTGCAATTTTGAGCAGAGTAATTACTTACAAGAAATATTCGGGATCCCCCTCTTCAATGCACCACTATTCATATTTATAGGCAAGCGAGTGCACTAGGCTTGGGCTGGGCTAATTCGGGCCCAATAAGGGTGTAAATATTATTTTCTCTCTAATGGAGGCTCAAAACAAAGGATTGAAATATAAAACATATAATAACCAAGGCCCATTGGGCCAGCCCAAACATGATCACATTATAAGACTCGCGACAAACAGGTGCTTCAGTCTGGGTGTTATGGGCTATGAGGAAGATTCAGGGGACAAGATCTGTCAGTGTAGTGGCGGCGCAGTTCTGAACCAACAGCGTACATTCCCGAGGTAGCCTTCTCTGTAGGTTACTTATGGGGACACAAATCCACGATCCAGGTCCAGGTCTGTTTACCAACATCCCTCTTCATTTACCAGAGTCCCGGTTCGTTTACCAGGACTCAGGTTCATCCACAGTGATCCCGGCCTAATCCCGGACTTGGGAGCCACGACCTCTTTTACTGCATCTCGAGAGACATCCCAGTATGCGGTCCCGGGTTTATGCAACATGCCCTGACGATGGTCCTGGCTTATGCTTCTGGATGCCCTTTGGGCCTTAGCGAGACTTGGACTGCCAATATTCGTTTTCTCTTCGTCTACTGGGCCTGATCTGGGCTTTAACTCCCTGGAAGGCGGCCCATAAACATAGAGTGTGGATCCGTACATTTTGGGGAGAAACGGGGATAACAGAAGGGTATATTAAACTTGTATCATCTTGTGATTTGGCCAAAGAATCTTGGAAAATTCTTCAAACTCAATTTGAAGGAACTGTTGATGTCAAGCATTTTAGGTCCATTATGTTACAAACAAAAATTGAGGATCTTAGAATGTCTGAAACTGAAACTCTTACTAATTTTTATGAGAGATTGTTTGATGTTGGTAATGAATTTTTTGCCTTAGGTGAAAAATTAGATGAATCTGTTTTAGTTCAAAAAATTGTTTGTGTTTTACCTGACAGGTTTAGCACTAAGCTAACGGCCATGGGGAGGCCAAAGATCTGAATTCCTTGAACATGGAAGAACTAATGGGTTCTCTATGAACCTTTGAACTGAATCAACAAATCAGAAAAAAGGAAAAGTCGAACAAGGTAAAAGAAAAATAAAAATATATTGCTTTGAAAAGTTCTGAAAATGTAAATTCAGATGATGAAGATGATAATGAGTTGGTCATATTGACTAGAAATTTCCAAAAATATATGAAAAAATTGGGTACTAAAAAGATTTTTTCTAAATTCTCAAAAGGGAACACATCTTCTAAATATTTTATTCCTAACAATAAAAAGGAAATTCAATGCAGGGAATGTGATGGTTTTGGTCATATTCAGTCAGAATGTGCAAATACCTTGAAAATAAATAAAAATGTATGAATGCTACTTGGAGTGATAATGACTCTGAAAGTAGTGATGAAGATGGTGAATGTAACGCCCTACTTGGGACCGTTACGTTGTGCATTTTAAACAGTGATAAACTCGCTAACCAAGCCATTTGGCCATAATCGTGTAACTAAGTATGATTAACGGTTTAGGGATAAAATTTTTGATCAAAGATACAATGTTTCACTAAAACGTTTACTGTATACATTGAGATCCCAAAAATATAATTTAAAGGTTAATTACAATAAAATATTTACAACCAGCTGACCTCGGAAAAATAAGGTTTAACCCTAGTTCCTCTTTAAACCCTCGGTCGTGGCGATCGAGCAGTCGCATATGTACACATCTACCTAAGCTCTCCAACTCAAGGATGGTCTAGCTTTCTTTTCCCTTTACCTGCACCACATAGCACCCATGAGTCGAAGCTCCGCAAGAAAACTCAATATGCTCATGAACAAGTAATAACATGTTACTAAATCATAATAAGCATGCCTAGCAGTAATAACCCTACTCATGCATGCAAGCAGGGACAAATAAATGTTTGTGGAGTCTTGCGCTCTGAGGATATGACTAATAAGACTCTCACTCTGAGGTAGATGACTAATAAGTCTCCTTGAGGTAGATGACTAATAAGTCTCTCTGTATAGATGACTAATAAGTCTCTCCCTGTGTAGATGACTGATAAGTCTATCTCTGTGTAGATGACTGATAAGTCTATCTCTGTATAGATGACTGATAAGTATAGATGACTGATAAGTCTATCTTTGAGTAGATGAATGATAAGTCTATCTCTGTGTAGATGATTGATAAGTCTATCTCTGAGTAGATGACTAATAAATAAGTCTATCTCTGAGTAGATGACTAATAAGTCTATCTCTATGTAGATGACTGATAAGTCTATCTCTGTGTAGATGATTGATAAGTCTATCTCTAAGTAGATGACTCATAAGTCTATCTCTGTTTAGATGACTCATAAGTCTATCTCTGTGTAGATGACTGATAAGTCTATCTCTGAGGTCCCATACCCTCCTAGCCATGTGACATGTAGGTCACCTTAGCCTTTTGGCTCTGGCTCTAAATAACTAGCATTTAGACTAGACAAGCGCTTTTAGTTTTTCATCGAACTTAAGGTCGGTTAAGCATTTCATGCTTCTGATGATAATGCTTATGTCAATTAGATCTAATCTTTTCAGCTTGAGTTAAACACGCCAATACCATTCTTGACTCATAAGCCAATACCATACAACCAGTACTCAGTACTACTGCTTATCTTGACTGATAAGTCACAGCTTCACAATCAATACTGACACCAATGCCAATCCCTGACTAATAAGTCAGTGCTTCCTCAATGAGGTAATGCAAAAAGACATATATCATATGTCAAATATACAGATATAAGGCATTCAACATGCTTAATCAATAATCAGAAGCATAATTATAATCATGCACAAATACAGAGACTCAAGCTCTGATCAATCTTATATTCAACATTCATTCCATGCCTTAATCTCATGTATCTTATGCATCACATGCATCACATATTGGGTGCAGTTTTCTTACCTCTGGTCCAAGCATTGGTTACCAATAAACGATCCACAAGCACGATCCTATTTCCAAGCCCCTAGTGATAACCTAGTAACAACCATAATATAAAACCTCATCAAAATGAGTAAATAAATACTTCCAGACCTAACCTAAGCCTCTGGGACGTCGAATCCCACTCAACTGGGTAGTAGGATCGATCCTAGGCCCTTAGAATTAAGTTCCCACGACTAAAAACCAAATATGGAAAAATTTTCCCTTAAGCATTGCGACCCTCCAAACACCATGCTGCGACCTGCCTCTGGACAGAAGCCAGCCTCAACCTTCTTCAAGCCTGGGCCGCGGCGCCCTAGAACAGGGTCGCAACCCAACCACGAACCAGCCCAAAAACCTTGTTTTCTCCATTTAAAAACCTTCCAAAAACCTATCCAAACATCTTTAAATTCCAAAATCAAAGTTCCCAACACATCCCCATGATCCAAAACCAACAAAACCTAAGCTTCAATTCATTCAAAAACTCATCAAAACACAAAATCCAATTCAAGCATAAAAACTTTAAAAACATAGAACTTAAAACTTGGATTACCTTCGATTGAGTTATTTCCCCACTAAATCCTCTAGCTAATAAGCTTCTAATCTTTCCTAGAATCGCTATGCCTCGATCCTCTCTTGAATCTGAGTCCTAAAACTCAAGTTTCCTTCAAAAATGCGATCGGGTGTCGAAAATGGAACTTTGAGGGAAAGAGAAAGTTCTAAATGTTCGACACGTTACTTCAAGCTTAAGTAATCTCAAGCAAATCCTAATGCTTGGGGTCCCGAAAATGCCCCTGGGGTAAAATAGTCAAAATTCCCAGAATTTCCCCCTGATCTTACTAACTCCCAATTTATCATCAAATATTTATTCCCATTACCCAATATCTCGGTAATGTACTAAATACCCCTTGACTCACTCCGAGTCAAGTATAAATCTCGTTGTGACTTTCCCACTAGCTTGCTTCCTAAGATCGTCTCATGCTAAGTAACTCATGCATAACCAAATAATAATGAAGAACCACACACACATATCACATATATGCCAAATATGCCCAAAATGACCAAAATATGAAAATTGCCCAATTGAACATAAATGGGCCCATATGCATATTTAATACACCTAAACATGCATATCTAGTCATATTATAATATAACTCACATAATCACATAATGATATACATAAATATCACATAATCATATAACTCCAAGATTCGCCATCTTGGCCCCCTAATCAAGGCCCTAAGCCTTATTAGGAAATTTAGGTTGTTATAGTGAAAATGTTGCTTTAACATCTGTGTTCTCTAGTCTTCGTTGTTTTTTGTAGGAAAATAAAATACTTGTTTGTCTAAACAATATTATTTCGATAAATAAAGTTACTGATGATATGACAGGTACTGATGATGTTGTTGACAGTGATTCTGATGAATCAGAAGTCAATAAAGATTCGCTGAAAGAATCTTACAAAAAAAAATGTATGATGAATGGATGAAATTATGTGCTGTAAATTAGTCAAATGCAAAAATTATCAAATCTCTTTCTTGCAGAAATGATTAACTTGAATCAAATACTAAAGTTTTTGAAACTGATATTTTTGGTAAAAATGTTGAAATTAACCTTCTGAAAAAAGAGCTTGATCTTATTAAGAAATTTTTTAAGATGTTTAATCCAGGTTCTACAATTTTTGAGAAGGTCCATAATGCAGGTCAACGAAACAATGCTGGATTGGGATCTAAAGGGTCTCAATCAAAGGGAAAAACTGTGTTTGTTCAAGCTTGTTTATTACCTGTTTTTTCTTCTGATCTAACATTGCAGGTTTCTGATCCATCAACATCTCAAAATGTCTAAAGAGATAGATAGGTAAGAATCTTACGTCCTATGAAATGACTAAGAAGTTCATTCCCATTTGCCATTTTTTTGGTGTCAAAGGTCACATTCGATCAAAATGTTTTACAATGATGAATTTTTTCAATTCAAATTATTTTCATCATGCAAATTTAAAAAAGATGCAAAAGAAACATCTTGCGCCTATACAAAAATGGGTAAAAAAGGATGGGAATAATTGTCTTGCTGCATTTACTTGTCATATAACTTATATATCTAATTCTTGGTACTTTGATAGTGGATGTTCTAGACATATGACAGGTGACAAAAACATTCTCATCAATTTCAAGATTGTACATTGTGGTACAGTCACTTTTGGTGATGGTGTAGCAGGTAAAGTTCTTGGAAGGGGAACCCTAAATTTGGAAGGGTTACCTAAACTGAAAAACGTTCCGCTGGTCGATGGATTGAAATCTAATCTAATTAGCATAAGTCAAATTTTTGATCAAGGATACACTGTTAATTTTTCTTGTGATGATTGTAGTGTGATTGAACAAAATAGAAATTGTGTTCTAAAAGGATTCAAATCAGTTGATAATTTCTATACTCTCTCTCTCTCAAAATATGTCATGTCACTCGGCCACAAGCAATTCTACTTATCTGTGACATGAAAAACTTGGTCACATTAATTTCAAAAACTTGAAATATTTGTCAAATGCAGGTATAGTTTGTGGTTTACCCAAACTGGGTAGAGAATCTACCAGTAAGTGTGAACCTTGCCAACTTGGTAAGAAATTAAAGATCACTCACAAAGGTATCACAAATGTGAATACCACCAAGGTCTTAGAATTGCTTCACATGGATCTAATAGATCCAATATAGGTTGAAAGATTAAATGGAAAAAAGATACATTTTTTTGTGTGTAGATGATTTCTCTTGTTTTACTTGGGTTGATTTTTTAAGAGAAAAATTTGACACTTTTGAAGCTTTCAAAACTCTTTGTTTAAAATTAAAAGTTGAAAAAGATTGTAATATTGGGAAGATTGTTAGGATTGTAATGATCATGGAAAATAATTTGAGAATGTTGTGTATGATGAATTTTGTAAATCTTGTGGAATATCTCATGAATTTTCAGCTCCCAAAACTCCCGAGCAAAATGGAGTTGTTGAGAGAAAAAACCACAATCTTCAGGAAATGGCAAGAGTAATGTTGAATAGAAAGAAACTGTAACGCCCTGCTAATTAGGGTCCGTTACCAAGTGTGTTTTAAACCAGTGCTGGACTTGCTAAACAAGTCATTTGGACTAAATGTGTGACTAAGTCACTAAGGTTTAGGTATGAAATCTTTTGGTCAACTCATAAGTATTTTCATTAAATTAAAAGCATGTTCCTTACATGGGATCCCAAAGAAAACAACAGCTTAAAAGTTGATTACAACACTCAAGTTACAAAATAAGCCGACCTAAGCGGCAAAAGTTGAGTTCATCCCTAGTTCCCTTGAACGTCTCGGCCGTGGTGATCGAGCGGACTGCATACGTACATGCCACTACTATTGCCCTCTGACTAATGGCTGGTTGAGCTTCTCTTTACCTTTACTTGCACCACAAAGCACCTGTGAGCCAAAAGACTCAGCAAGAAAACATATTAAACAGTTCACAGTGTAATATAACTATCAAACAGTAATAAATGAAACTGGCATATTCATTATACAAATTAGCAACCATGGGGTCACGCAAGTGCGTGTCGCACTTCCTTTCAATTTGTTGGCATCCGAGCCAGTCAAGTGCATGTTGCACTCCCAGGGTGGCCCAGCCATGGTGGCCTGCACTCGACGTGCACAATGCCAATCTCAGCTTATAAACTAAGTCCTTTAAGTCCTTGACTTATAAGTCAAGCCTCACATGCCCCCAACTTATAAGTCGAAGCTTTAGGACCCTCGACTTATAAGATGAGCCTTGCGAAGTCCAATATACCCTTGACTAATATGTCGATCCCCATTTAACATCCTAATAACCCTCTGGTTTATAAACCAAGCTTCCCAGTCACCACAGACAATCACATAACTCATAAAACATACATATCAACGATTACGATGCATCATAATACATCCAAACAGCAGTCATAGGCTTAATCATAATTATGCGCATTCCAGTGTACCTAATAAAATATCCACAAGCATAGTTGTAATCATATTCATCAACAGCGCTCAAGCCTTAATCATGTCTATGTCCACCATTGACTAAACTCTAATCACACATCCACGTAATGGGTGCAGTTTTCTTACCTTCGATCCGAATGCAAGTTACCAGCGACGCCCTTTGAGTACAATCCCCGATTCGAGCCCTTAGCAGAGCCCTAGTCACAACCATAATTAAGAATTCCATCAACAATTGGAGAATAAAAGTTTCCAAACCAAATCCTAGTCTCCGGGATGTCAAATTCCACTCAACAAGGAAGTAGAACCGACCCCGAGCCCCAATGGTTAAGTTCACAATCTAAAAACCTCATTAAGGCCAAAAATCCCCTTAAGGCCCGCGGCCCTAGAAACCCATGCCGCGGCTCGCCTCTACCTCCGAGCTCTCCTGGCTCCTTCTTGCTTCGTAGGGCCGTGGCATACCAAGAACAAGGCCGCAGCCTTGCCCTTCGAACCCAGATTTTTTGGGTTTTTTCTTCAGCTGAACCCAACTAAAAACCACCCAATTCTATCCCAATCTTCCAACTCAATTCCCATGATCAACACAACCCTTCCCAGCAACAAGACCTAACTAATTACCATATTAAAACTCATCAAAAATCTCAAAACCCAATCTCCCAACTATCAAGCATGCAAAGCACCATAGCTCTAAATAATTCAACTGAACTAGCATAAACACTTCAGTTTAGAACCCTTACCTCAGCTGTATGACTCAAGTGCCAATTGCTCCCAACAATTCCCTAGTTTCAAGCCTTCCTTTCAAGCCAATCTCCTTCAAATTGACCCAAACCACCTAAAGCTCCAAGAGATGAAATATTGAACGTGAGAGAGAAAGAGCTGCTGAGACTCTTTATTTTTATTTTTATTTA
Source organism: Humulus lupulus (assembly GCF_963169125.1). Taxonomy (NCBI): domain Eukaryota; kingdom Viridiplantae; phylum Streptophyta; class Magnoliopsida; order Rosales; family Cannabaceae; genus Humulus; species Humulus lupulus. The sequence goes on from NC_084802.1 coordinate 95,145,231, forward strand.
GTTTCCTAAGTCTTCTAAGGGGTTCCCAACCAACCACATCCTAAATTGAATGGAAATGACCTAATTGCCCCTTACCCTTAACCTATTCATCAAATGCTCATAAGGGAAATTTTGTCCTTTGTCTCAAACCCCGCTATCCACTACTTACATAATATAATTCCCGTTACCTCCAATATTCTCACATGATTACCAATAATTTATCGTTACCCACTAATTTCCGGTAATGTACTAAATTACTAAAATACCCCCAAGCTTACCCCGAGCCGAGTATAAAACCGCGTTGTGACTTTTCTGCTAACTTGCCCATCGAGATCGCCTCACGTCGAGTAACCCAAATATATTCACATAATAATAATGTGGTCTCAATCACACAAACACATATTTGCATTTATACCCCGAACGGGTCAAATTACTAATGTTATCCCCAAAAATTGGAGATCAATGACGTGGCAATAAATGTGACAAGCGGCAGTGCATGGTCAGTAAAAGACAGATTAATAGTCAATAAATACATTGACTCCTCAGAGTTGTGATAAAGTGACCCGGTAGACTGGTGAAGAGTTTGGACTGCTTGAAAGATGTCATAACCAAGCCAAGTGCATCCTAGGAGATCCCAAGGGTATGGTCCGAGGAGACCCCAAGGGGGTGGTCCTAGGGGAGCTAAGGAGAGTGCATCCTAGGAGAGCTAAGGAGAGTCCATCCTAGGAGATCCCAAGGGTGTGGTTCGAGGAGACTCCAAGGGGGTGGTCCTAGGAGAGCTAAGGAGAGTGCATCCTAGGAGATCCCAAGGATGTGGTCTGAGGAGAGCACAAGGGACTTTGGTCCGAGGAGAACCAAGAGAGTGGTCCTAGGAGACCCCAAGAGAGTGGTCCTAGGAGACCCCAAGGATGTGGTCCGAGGAGAGCCCAAGAATTTGGTCTTTATACATATGTACAACAAGTGCATGGTTGCCCAAATAAAAGAGTGCCATGTTAGAGGAGAGATATGGCATGCTAGAGGAGAGGAGTGCATGTCCTACCACCATGCACTTGTCCGACCCACAAAAACATGTCCTACCACCATGCACATGTCCGACCAGCACTTGCATGGGTGGTCAGTAGGAGGTGGATCAACTAGCTAGAGGAGGACTAAGTCAAGATTCCCAGAAACAACTTCAACAAGATATGCGGGAATCTCTCATTCTTCCCACAAATGGGGGGTTTGTTACATTTTGAATATTTTTTGTAATTTAAATGTAATAAATATAATAAAATATCCCGATTCTAGGGGATATCAGATGTATGACCCTAAGCCTATAAATAGAGGACTTATGGGATTAGAGAGGGGTTCGACTTCTTCTTTCTAGACTTTTGGGTCTGAGTATTCTAGAGAGAGAAAATTTGGGTCTGAGTATTCTAGAGAGAGAAAGTGCTAGTATTTGAAAGGATTCTTGTATTTTTGCAATTTGTACTGAAGAAACTCAGTTGGCTCAGTCCATCTGATCTTGAGTACAGATCTATAATCACAACTCTAAGTAGATTAGGCTATTACCGACTGATCGGGGCTGAACCACTATAAAAATCTTGCGTGTTATTTACTTTTCTTGTTTGAACTATCTGTGTTATTTAAATTCTCTTGAAGGTTTGTCGTATTTGACGTTCTCACGTCGTTGGCTAAAAACACAGTCAACAACTAAAATACCATTCTTATAAGAAACGACCCACATACACATTTTTAATGTTTCTAATATGCAAGCATAATTATATTATAACACAATTCACATAATAACTCAATTATTGCCTCCCGGCCCCTTAATCCAGGCACTGAGCCACATTAGGAAATTCGGGATGTTACAACTATCCCCTCCTTATAGGAATTTTGTCCTCGAAATTTTACCTGAACAGCTCGGGATACTGGTCCTGCATAATTGATTCCAACTCCTAGGTCTTCTCCTCGACCTTGCTGTTCCTCCATAATACCTTTACTAAAGGTATAAATTTATTCCTCAGGACCTTGTCCTTCTTATCTAATATCTGGATTGGCTGCTCCTCAAAGGACAAATCTGCCTGCATCTCTAGATCCTCATAACTCAGCACATGAGTCTCATCAGAAACATACTTCCGTAGCATTGAAATATGAAACACGTTGTGCACGGTTGACATCGCTGGAGGTAATGCTAACCTATAGGCCACTTGACCGATTCTTTCCAGAATCTCAAATGGTCCTACGAACCTAGGGCTCAGCTTGCCCTTCTTGACAAATCTTCTCACCCCCTTGAGTGGCAAGGCTCTAAGGAAGACATAGCCCCCCACCTGGAACTCGACGTTCCTGCGCTTCGGATTCGCATAACTTCTCTGTCTACGAAGTGATGTGAGCATCCGAGCTCTGATCTTTTCAATAGCTTCATTGGTCCTCTGAACTGCCTCAGGACCCAAGTATCTATGCTCACCCAACTCATCCCAATGAATAGGTGATCTGCACTTCCTACCATACAACATCTCATAAGGAGCCACTCCTATGGTCGCCTGATAGCTGTTGTTGTAGGAAAACTCTATCAGGGGTAGATATTTCCTCCAAGACCCCTCAAAATCCAGTACACATGCTCTCAGCATGTCCTCCATTATCTGGATAGTCCTCTCAGACTGACCATCAGTCTGAGGATGATACGCTGTACTGCACTTTAGTTTCGTGCACATTGCCTTCTGCAAACTTCCCTAAAACTTAGAAGTAAAAGTGGGGTCTCGATCTGACACAATCGACCTCGGAGCTCCATGAAGACATACTATCTCTTTTACATAGAGATCTGCATACTGGTCAACGGTATAAGTCGTCCTCACTGGTAGAAAGTGAGCTGATTTGGTATATCTGTCTACAATCACCCATATTGAATCATGTTGACCCACCGTCTTAGGCAATCCCACCACAAAATCCATTGCGATGTCTTCCCATTTCCACTCTAGAATATCTAAGGGTTGTAATAATCCTGCAGGTCTCTGATGTTCAGCTTTGATCTGTTGACATGTCAGCCAATTGGCTACGTACTCGGTTACATCACCCTTCATCCCCGGCCACCAATACAAAGTTCTTAAGTCCTGGTACATCTTCGTGGTGCCAGGATGTAAGGAATGCAGAGTGGTATGAGATTCATCAAGAATCTCTCGTCTAATAACAGCATCCATCGGAATGCAAATCCGATCCTTATATCTTAGCAGGCCCATATCTGATATGGAATAGTCCCTAGCTGCTCCAGCTAGGACATCCTCTCTAATCTTCACCAAATGTGGCTCTTGTAACTGACTTTCCTTTATCCTTTCTAGGAGAGTAGACTGCAGGGTAATGTTGGCTAGCTGGCCCACTACTAACTCAATCCTTGCCCTGGACATATCCTCCGCTAATTCCTTGGATATCTGCCTCACATTATACAACTGCCCTGGACCTCTCCGACTTAGGGCATCAGCCACCACATTGGCTTTCCCTGAATGATAAAGAATATCGCAGTCATAGTCTTTCACCAGTTCCAACCAACGCCTCTGTCTCATATTCAAATCCTTCTGTGTAAAGAAGTACTTGAGACTCTTATGGTCTGTATATATCTCACACTTCTCTCCATAAAGGTAATGCCTCCATACCTTTAATGAAAAGACCACAGCTGCCAACTCTAAATCATGGGTTGGATATCTCTGCTCATAATCCTTTAATTGACGTGATGCACAGGTAATCACCTTTTCTGCCTGCATAAGGGCACATCCTAACCCCTGCCTCGAAGCATCGCAGTAAACCATAAACTTCTCCTGACCAGTCGGAAGACTCAAGATTGGGGCAGTAATCAAACGCTGCTTTAACTCCTGGAAGTTGTTCTCACATCTATCTGACCATGTAAACTTCTGATTCTTACGTGTCAACTCCGTCAGTGGGGACGATATTCTTGAGAACCCTTCTACAAATTTCCTATAATAGCCTGCCAATCCAAGGAAGCTTCTAATCTCGGAGGCATTCCTTAGCCTCGGCCAGTTCTTAACAGCTTCAATCTTAGCTGGGTCTACCTTGATCCCATCTCTACTAAGGATATGACCTAAAAATGTCACTTGTGGTAACCAGAACTCACACTTCTTAAACTTCTAACTTATACTCCCTCAGTCTCTGCAAGACCAACCTGAGGTGATGCTCATGCTCCTCCTCTGACTGTGAATAAACCAGGATATCATCGATAAAAACAATCTCGAATCGGTCCAGATAGTCCTTGAACACCCTATTCATCATGTTCATAAAAGCTACCGGAGCGTTAGTCAAACCAAATGACATAACGAGGAACTCATAGTGCCCATATTTGGTACAGAAGGCTGTCTTGGGTATGTCTTCATCCTTAATTCTCAACTGGTGATAACCAGATCGAAGATCTATCTTTGAAAATACCATTTTACCTTGCAGTTGATCAAATAGGTCATCTATCCTTGGTAGAGGATACTTGTTCTTGATAGTCAATTTATTCAGTTCTTTATAGTCTATGCACATCCTTAGAGAACCGTCCTTATTTTTCACAAATAACACTGGCGCACCCCATGGCGAGAAACTGGGTCTAATAAAACCCAGATCCAACAACTCCTGTAACTGTACCTTGAGCTCCCTCAACTTTGCTGGGGCCATTCTGTAAGGTACCCTAGACACTGGCCCTATCCCTGGTGCCAACTCAATAACAAAGTCGATCTCCCTGTGCGGCGGCAACCCTGGTAAATCTTCTGGGAACACATCCAGGAATTCACAGAACAACCTAGTCTCTGATGGTCCCAATGGCATGACCCGAGTGGTATCCACCACATTGGCTAGGAATCCTATGCAACCTCCCTGCAGTAGGTCTATTGCCCTTAACGCTGAAATCATGGGTATTCAGGATCCATGCACAGTGCCAACAAATACGAAAGGTTCCTCACCCTCAGGTTCAAAGGTTACCATCTTCTTCTTACAATCAATGGTTGCTCCATATCTAGTTAGCCAGTCCATTCCCAAAATCATGTCAAAGTCGGACATAGCTAACTCTATCAAATCAACCGATAGCTCCCTGCCATCAACCATCACTGGTAAAGACCTAACCTATCTACTGGAAACCACCAATTCCCCAGTGGGTAGTAACGTCCCAAATCCCACAGCATAAAACTCACAGGGCCTACACAAACTATCAATAATCTTACTAGATACATAAGATTGTGTAGCACCAGAATCAATCAGCACATAATAAGATATGTCAGCACTAAAAAGCTAACCTGTGACCACTGAGGGCCTAGCCTCTGCCTTAGCTTTTGTCAATGCAAATACTCGAGCTGGAGCTGAGCTGTTTGGCTTCTTAGGTTCTTCATTCTTTAGTCTTGGGCAGTCTTTCTTGAGATGCCCCACAAGTCCACATACAAAACAGGCCTTCGCCTGACACTTACCCAGATGACGTCTCCTGCATCTGGCACATTCCGGATATGTCTTCCAGTTCTCATTGCCACCCTGGCGGCCAATCTGTGCACTCTATGGCCCCCTATCAGGTCTAGGAGTTGAACTAGTATTCAGAGTCTTCCTTTTCTGGTCGCTGGGGCCTCCGCCCCTACTTGATCCTGAGAAGGGAGGTCCCATCCTCCTCATATCCCTCCTGGCTGTGTTATCGCACCATATCTTATTCTCAGCTCCCTCTGCAGTAAGGGCTCTCTCCACTACTTGAGCATATGTCGTCACTCCAGGTACAGTGGTAATTCTGACATCCCGGGCTATCATAGGCTGAAGGCCTTGAAGGAATCTTTCCCTCCTCGTCCCATCAGTGGGCACCAAGTCTAGAGCGAACTTGGCTAATCTGTCGAATTTCAGGGCATATTCGGTCACTGACATACCCCCTTGCAACAGTTTACTGAATTCCTCGGCCAACGACCTCATTGTAATACTTTTCATTGAAGAGGATTTTAAACTCTTCCCAACCCATTGTAGTTACATTTCTAGTTTGGGACACCACCTCCCACCAGATTCGGGCATCCTCCCGAAACATGTACGTGGCATAGGCCACTCTTTCATTGCCCACAACTCTCATGAAATCCAAAATAGAGGTAATCATGGCCATCCACTACTCTGCCTTAAGTGGATCAGCACCACCCTAAAAAACTGGAGGGTGCTGCTTTCTGAACCGCTCATATACCAACTCCCAGCGGTTTTCCAAGTCTGTCTGCTGTTGTAAGGCCGGTACTAGAACAGCATATGGGGCCCCTGATCTAGCGTTCCCAGCCAGAACCTGCTGTTGCCTTAACTGTTGAATCTCTTCATTCTGCCTCTGCAGTTGAGCTTGCAAGTTTGCAAGCAGCTGTTGTCAGTTCTCAGGGGCTGGCGAAGGGTTCTGACCCTGATCATTACTTTCGGCCTAATTCCCAATGCCAAATGGCTCATTAGATTGCCCTGGAAGCATACTTCCAAGTTTATCTGCAATCAGTGACTCGTCTTATCAGGCAGTAATAACAATATCTCACATCAACCCACGGTTCAAAATCGATCGAATAAACATCCACATGCTTTGACAATGCTAATAAGCATCCTAATAGTTCACATACAATATTCATGCTAATAAGCAGAGAAATTCACGATATCACTTAAATAAGATGTTAATAAGCATATTCTTGGCATGCATAACCACTTAACAAAGCTAATAAACAATTTCCTTTAGCATGTAAAGGCGTTGATAAGCGTCCTCTATCCTGGGTATACATACAGCAGCGCTAATAAGCGTTTTTGACATTCATCAAGTTCAATGATGCTAATAAGCAATCCTATAGCATTTACAAATACCTATCATGCTAATAAACACGTTCTCAACCTACATACAATAGTCAAGGGCCAGGCCCTATCAGAATAACTCATGTTCTTGTTTAAACTAGCAGGTAAAGCACACATAATTCATTTAAGCAAATATACACATAACTATATTAATAGTTACCCAACCCTGAGTCGAGCTTGTCTTTAGCAGTGAATGTACATGCCCAGTCCAACATCAGGAACCCTTAAACCTTGGCTGCTCTAATACCAAGTTGTAACACCCTGCTAATTAGGGTCTGTTACCAAGTGTGTTTTAAACCAGTGTTGGACTTGCTAAACAAGTCATTTGGACTAAATGTGTGACTAAGTCATTAAGGTTTAGGTATTAAATCTTTTGGTCAACTCATAAGTATTTTCATTAAATTAAAAGCATGTTCCTTACATGGGATCCCAAAGAAAACAACAGTTTAAAAGTTGATTACAACACTCAAGTTACAAAATAAGCCGACCTAAGCAGCAAAAGTTGAGTTCATCCCTAGTTCCCTTGAATGTCTCGGCCGTGGTGGTCGAGCGGACTGCATACGTACATGTCACTGCTATTGCCCTCCGACTAATGGTTGGTTGTGCTTTTCTTTACCTTTACCTGCACCACAAAGAACCTGTGAGCCAAAAGACTTAGCAAGAAAACATATTGAACAATTCACAGTGTAATATAACTATCAAACAGTAATAACTGAAACTGGCGCATTCATTATACAAATTGGCAACCATGGGGTCACGCAAGTGCATGTCGCACTTCCTTTCAATTTGTTGGCATCCGAGCCAGTCAAGTGCATGTTGCACTCCCAGGATAGCCCAGCCATGGTGGCCTGCCTCCACATGCACAATGCCAATCTCAGCTTATAAACTGAGTCCTTTAAGTCCTTGACTTATAAGTCAAGCCTCACATGCCCCCAACTTATAAGTCAAAGCTTTAGGACCCTCGACTTATAAGACGAGCCTTGCGAAGTCCAATATACCCTTGACTAATATGTCGATCCCCATTTAACATCCTAATAACCCTCTGGTTTATAAACCAAGCTTCCCAGTCACAACAGACAATCACATAACTCATAAAACATACATATCAACGATTACCATGCATCATAGTACATCCAAACAGCAGTCATAGGCATAATCATAATTATGCGCATTCCAGTGTACCTAATAAAATATCCACAAGCATAGTTGTAATCATATTCATCAACAGCGCTCAAGCCTTAATCATGTCTATGTCCACCATTGACTAAACTCTAATCACACATCCACGTAATGGGTGCAGTTTTCTTACCTTCGATCCGAATGCAAGTTACCAGCGACGCCCTTTGAGTACAATCCTCGATTCGAGCCCTTAGCGTAGCCCTAGTCACAACCATAATTAAGAATTCCATCAACAATTGGAGAATAAAAGTTTCTTGACCAAATCCTAGCCTCCGGGATGTCAAATTCCACTCAACAAGGAAGTAGAACCGACCCCGAGCCCCAATGGTTAAGTTCCCGATCTAAAAACCTCATTAAGGCCAAAAATCCCCTTAAGGGTTGCAGCCCTAGAAACCCATGTCGCGGCCCGCCTCTACCTCTGAGCCCTCCTGGCTCCTTCTTGCTTCGTAGGGCCGCGACCCAGCCCTTTGAACCTAGATTTTCTGGGTTTTTTCTTCAGCTGAACCCAACTAAAAGCCACCCAATTCTATCCCAATCTTCCAACTCAATTCCCACAATCTACACAACCCTTACCAGCAACAAGACCTAACTAATTACCATATTAAAACTCATCAAAAATCTCAAAACCCAATCTCCCAACTATCAAGCATGCAAAGCACCATAGCTCTAAATAATTCAACTGAACTAGCATAAACACTTCAGTTCAGAACCCTTACCTCAGATGTATGACTCAAGTGCCAATTGCTCCCAACAATTCCCTGGTTTCAAGCCTTCCTTTCAAGCCAATCTCCTTCAAATTGACCAAAACCACCTAAGCTCCAAGAGATGAAATATTGAACGTGAGAGAGAGAAAGAGCTGCTGAGGCTTTTTTTTTTTTTTTTTTTTTCATTTAGTTTCCTAAGTCTTCTAAGGGGTTCCCAGCCAACCACATCCTAAATTGAATGGAAATGACCTAATTGCCCCTTGCCTTTAACCTATTCATAAAATGCTCACAAGGGCAATTTTGTCCTTTGTCTCAAATCCCGCTATCCACAAATTACATCATATAATTCCCGTTACCTCCAATATTCTCACATGATTACCAATAATTTCTCGTTACCCACTAATTCTCGGTAATGTACTAAATTACTAAAATACCTCCAAGCTCACCCCGAGCCGGGTATAAAACCCCGTTGTGACTTTTATGCTAACTTGCCCATCGGGATCACCTCACGTCGAGTAACCCAAATATATTCACATAATAATAATATGGTCTCAATCACACAAACGCATTTGCATTTATACCACGAATGTGTCAAATTACTAAAATACCATTCTTATAAGACACGGCCCACATACACATTTTTAATGTTTCTAACATGCAAGCATAATTATATTATAACACAATTCACATAATAACTCAATTATTGCCTCCTGACCCCCTAATCCAGGCACTAAGCCACATTAGGAAATTTGGGATGTTACAAATGCTATTAGAGCCTTGACCCAGCCAGAAGTGTGGCCGATGAGGACGTCGGGCCCATAAGGGGGGGTGATTGTGACAGTCAGAATCCCGTGATCCGCAGAGGGAAAGACCGGGTAAAAAGCTGTGCAATCCCACATCACCTGGGGAAGGTCAAGTGTGATGATTCTAAGACTGTGTAAGTATGGGACTACACAGTTGAAGATGGCTTAAATGGATTGATGGGTACTACCAATGCCAACAAGATGCATCTTCTTTTCGGTAGCCCATCACTTGAGAACTCCAAAGTTAAGCGTGCTTGACTTGGAGCAATCTTATGATGGGTGACCTCCTGGGATGTTTTCTCATGAAGCGTGCGAGTGAGGACAAAGCACGCTGGAAAGACTCGTGTTGGTTTGTAGGGTCAGTCGTCATTTCAGGAAGCAACCATAGTGACGTGGGGCGTTACAGAAACTATCCAAAAGATTGTGGCCAGAAGCTATTAATATTGCTTGCTACACAATAGATATAGTGTTTTTGCGTCCAGGTATTGCCAAAACTCCTTATTGGATATGGAAAGGTAAGCGTCCAAATGTAAGTTATTTTCACATTTTTTGGTGTATGTGTTACATATTGAGAGATTGAGAAAATGTTGGAAAATTTGATGCTAAAAGTGTTGTAGGTGTATTTCTTGGTTATTCCACAAACAGTAGGGCATATCGTGTGTACAACATGAGAACCCAAACTATTATGGAGTTTGCTAATGTTGTTGTTGATGATTGCAAAGATTTTTCAAAATTTTCAACAGAAGACGAGATAAATAAATTTTTGGAAGAATCTCCTGATCAATCAAAAGTCCAGAATGATGTATCAGAAATTCCATCTATTGCCATAGGAACTGAAATTGAATCATCACCTGACATATTTGATACATCTTTATTTGAACAAACAGAGACGCAAAAGCCTAAAATTATCACTGATCCAATTTAGAGAGAACCTTCAGCCAGGGTTAAAAAGAATCATTCAGCTGATCTCATTCTAGGAGATTTAGAAGAAAGAATGGTCACAAGGAAAATGTATGTAAATCTCATCCAATATGTGTGTTTTACCTTTTCACTTGAACCAAAAATGTGAAAGAAGCTTTAACTGATGAGTCTTGGATTAAAGCTATGCAAGAAGAGGATGATAGGACAAATGGAGGATGTTTCTATCTGGGAAACAACTTGGTGTCATGGCACAACAAAAATAAAAATTCCATTTTATTATCTAATGCTAAGGTTGAGTACATTGATGCTGGCAATTGTTGTACTCAACTGTTGTGGATGAAACAAATGATGACTGACTATGGGTTTGAATTGGATACTTTAACTATTTTTTGTGACAACACTAGTGCAACAAGTATTTCTAAAAATCCAGTTCAACACTCACGCACAAAACATATTGATATTAGGCACCATTTCATTAGAGAGCTCTTGTTGAGAATAAAACACTAATCTTGGAATACAATGAGATTGACAAGCAAATTGTTGATATTTTCACAAAGTCCCTAGATTTTATTCGGTTTGATTCCCTCACGAAATCATTGGGGGTTTGTAGCATGTAATTTTTGTTTTGTTCTTGACTAATTTTTTCCTCACCGCCAATTAAATAATTGTATACTTGTTTAAACGATTTTCAAACTCATTCAAAAAATTGTAAGTACTTCTTTTAGATTAATTATTTTTTTTATATGTCATGCTAAGTATGTTAATTTCGAAATAGAAATTTCTTCATTATATATTTTTGGGAAAAACGCTTACTAAGAGTGTATTGAGCAAAATTAATAAAATTTCTTCAGTTTCAGGTTCCTCTGAGAGAATAGAGCTACCTATACCAGTGTGTGAAAGCCAACTTTGAATAAGTTGAGCCTGTGTAATTAGACCTATGTAGAGGATACACTACCGCTGAAAAGGGCTACCACTGGAGTAGTGTGATAACGTCTCCATTGGGTACTACGGGAAAATGCTAAAATTGCCAACATGGGCAATGATCCTACTTTTACACTTCACACACTAATACCTACTCTGAATGAAGAAAAAGTAAAAATTGTAAGTCTCATCCTCTGTGTTAATGTTTTTCCTAAAAAATATTTTGTGCTCTTGAAAAATTTATTTTTATTCCAATACTCTCAAACATGTTATATAGATCAAATAATTTTTCTAATATTATGATAGTCATTTAATTTTTGATCGTTTGGTAATTGTTTTTCAGGTTTTGAATTTTTTTTAGCAGCAAAATGAAATGTTATGGTCATAAAATAATAAAAACAAAATAAAAAAATATAAAAAAAAAAAATGAGAATATCGAAAAAAAAAATAAGGGGGGAAGAAAACCAAATGAATTGTGTGGGGTTTGAAAATCTTGCTTGAATTTTTTCCAATTGGTTAAGTATTATTTTTGTCAATTTTCTCTCTAAAGTTAAAGTTTGTCTGAATATTAATTAAGGACTCTTGAAAAAAATATTTGGTTTCCTTTTTTGGCTTGGTCATAATTAAGTCAAAACTTTTTTTTTTCTCATAGTCAAAATCAGGAAGCTACTCATTTTATGCCTATAACCTCAAGTTGGTCCTCACATTCCCACGATTACTCTCCCATTTACTCACTCTATAATTTTTTTTTTTGTTCTTTCTCCTTGGTTCTTCTCTGCTGTTTTTTCTTTCTTATGCTTTCTAGTGTGCATGAATCAGTGGTTCGAACCAAGACCGTCGGTACTTTGAAGCCCTCTGCCGGTGCTTCCAGTTCCTTTGCTTCATCTGGTGTTATTCTTGAGACATCAGACATTCTCGCTGTCAAAGCTGATCTGGCACTGGTTAATGATCGCCTTGGAACAATGGATGCCACCCAACAAGCTCAGCTGTCTACCATATCCAAGGGTGTTTAGTTTTTTTATCTTGCTTTATTTTTTGTCGTGTTTAGTTTAATGTGTCCAAAGAACCAAGTCTCTTGCCTTTTGCTATTTTTTCGTTACTTTGGCACCTTGATAGACAAAAAGGGGGACTAGTTTACCAACTGAGTTTGAGTTTGGTATTATTTTTATGTTTTTGTGTACAACTCTGGACCCAATTTTCAGAGAAGGGGGGGGGGGGGGGGGGTCGTGTGGTATGTCTTGTAAATTTTTTCCAAAAAGTTGACATTTTTTTTTTATCATTGTTAGTATGCTTGTTTGCAGGGGGTGTTCTTAGGAACTTAATTCTTTCTTTCTAACAAAGTGTTTGCTGTAGGTTTTTGAACTCTTATTGACAAAATATATTTTGTGTAAAAAGTTTCTGAAGGGGGATATTGTAAAATCCTATTTTGGCTAACCTTTTTAATAAATATATTTTATTATTTAATTGATATTTTTGAAATTATATATTAGGTAAGTAAGTAAATTGTGTCTCTTTTTGGTAAGAATAAATTCTTTATTAAGTGCATTTTATACATAGTCAAGTTTTCTTATTTATTTATGGCGACCTTATGTATAATAAGTATGTGTATTATAGAATTATTCTTTGCATATTTTCCTTGATTTTATTTGGTTTAAAAAGAGGAAATTGAATGATGCTTTGTGCCTAAGGAAGGAAATTTTGAAATGAACCTGGTTGGGATTTAAGTCCAGGTTCATCCATTTTCCTGATGCTACAGAATGATTCTCTGTCTCATCTGGAAAATCCTGCAGTTAATGTAATTAGAAGCTATTTTGAGTAACTTCCTGATTTGGTTTGATTGGGACCATAAACGAGATTGGTTGGCTTAGGATTTCCTAAACTATATAAATACAGACCTAAGAAAGAACTAATCTTGTCTCTTCACCCTTCTAACGTTTCATGCTTTGAAGATATCTTTTATATATAAAGAGTAGTCTTTGTTCAACTATCTCTTTGCTTGTTTGTTTTTTTTTTTTGCTTTGTGTTGTTTATTCTTAAATATCTCATAAAGTTTGTGAACGTGACACACAATCTTCGGGAGAAGATTTCCATAAGACTCACTTCGGGAGGAAGCGAGCACTCATCAAATTCAGAAGGGATTTCATGTTCTTGGTGTTTATCAAAATGAGATTATTAAAGTGGAGTACTTCAAAGTTGCGACAAGGATTTAGAGGGAGTCTAATTTTGTATAAGTCAGTTGCTTATTGTATTCTTGAGACTTTACTAATTGATTTTATCTTTTAGCGTGGCCCGTGAACTAGGTTTTACGAACCACGTAAAAAACTTCTTGTGTCATATTACTTTTAGTTTATTTACTTTCTGTTCATATATTCTGATTCATCAGTAACCTGTCCTGATGTATCAGAATATATGTTTATGTCTGCATTTGGTAATCTTAAAAAATGAAATTATAGAGAACATAGAATATTCCATGCCTACTATATTATTTAGGACATTGTATAAGATATTTTCATAAATAGTAATAGAATTATATTAAGGAATATTGTAATAAGTTAATGTTCACATAGGCATGGTCGAGAATCTTACGTCAATCAATCGTGTTGTTCTTAGACACATTTTGTCAAGCACCTCATGTGCTATTGAAATGAAAAAACTGATCAAAATAAAAGTTGTGAAACCAAATAAATCTTCTTATAATTCTTTTACCAGACATGAACTAGAAATCAATCAATATATAAACCACAACTTCTATTCACATAAAATTCATCTTCTTTTATATTCCCTTCCTCTGTTTTCTCATCTTTGATAAAAAAAAACAAGATTAGAGTCATCATTCACCTTGGCTAAGAGATGTTACTATGCACAAACTAAACCAAAACTATTTCACAACAGAGTGAGCAAACAACTAGAAATTAGGATAAGACAGAGACTATAACAAATAGAGATTAAACAAAATAATTATCAAAATCTATCAGCCTTAATAATCACAATGTTGATTAAGCTCTAGAAAATGAGGAATGGATGAAGAGAACTAAACTAAAGACCTTGTCTTGGAAAGCTTTGGCTATGGTCTCCAATGCTACATCTGATCGCAATCCCCAAGAGCTCGTGGCCACGGCGACAAAGATGAGTTAACAATCCTCCATTTCGCGAATAGTGATAGCCTTAGGTTCGATTTGATCAAATCCTAAAAGCTCTAATGATCATATAGCAATGGAGAGAATTGAGAGAGATTAGATCATGAAAGAGAAGTAGAAATAATGAAGGACCGAGTGCGTGTTTCATAAATGAAGAAAAGAAAAAATGAGAGGGGAACACGTACTATTTTCAAGTATTTATATAAATATTTTGAATGATTCATCTCTATGTACAGATATCATATTATACATACGCTTTTTTGTTTTTATTGGAAAAACGAAAAAGAAAATACAAAATAATCCACGTTAATAATTGTAAACTGATAACAAATGCCTCAAGATGACGTGTTTGGTTTTCTAGATCCTTTATTCTTGAAAATAAGGATAAGCCTGAAACGAAAGTCAACAATGCACAACAGATTATGGATCTATGTGATATTTCTTTTGTCCTTTTTTTTCTTTTCTGTTGGTGGATCTATTTAATGTATATTTTTTCAATGTAATTTTTTTTTCATTTATTTTTAATACAGACGATGTCATTGTATGTTTGTCGTTCACACACAATATTTAATTTTAAAGCATTTATCTATTATTGGATTTCTAATAACAAATACACATTTCATAGTTGTCAGTTAAGAGACGAATCTTGTTTGTCCAAACAAACATGGGGAAGAATATTATCCAGAAATTTAAGAAAAGAAAAATAATCTTTATCATAGAAAACTCTGAAGATAAGAGAAGATATTATATATATATATATATATGCGAGAATTCTTCATTTTAAGTTTTATTGGTGGAGTTTTTAGTTCTTGATCCGTGAATAATTTTTGGTGTAATTATTATTTTTGACCGTGTATATTATAGCTATTTAGAGTATTATAAAAATTTTAAAAATTTTTTGAATAATTTACAATATCAAAAATTAAGTTCAAATATGTTGTTGTACGTGCGACTAATTTTTTTATGCTCATGAAAAACAACATATTTAAACCTAGTTTTCAGAACTGTAAACTATTTGAAATTTTCTAAAAATTTGCAAATATTTTAAATAGCTACAATATATACAATCATAAAAATCATGCCGAAAACTAATTACGGGTCAAGAACACTGAAAACTCCACCAATAAAATATAAAGCCAATAAAATATAAAGCCAAACCTATATGTATTTGGATATTTTAAATGACAAATAATTAAAGGAGATAAAACAAATAAAGAATTATGCTTTCAGTTTTCGAAGAAGCATCAAACAAGATATATACTTGATTTGAGTGTACTTTTTTCCCCAAATGACACAGACAGCATCATCAAGCGCACACCTCTTCGGATTCTTTACTTCGTAAATACTAATTGCTAGATGTACTATTTTCTTTTGTTAAAATAAAAAAAAAGAGGGAGAAAAACTTACACATAGTAATAATATAACTTTACAGCGAAACACAATAAGAGATATATGTCTATTTACTCGTCTTCTTCTTATTTTCTCCATCAAAATCATTATAATGAATATGAATATATATGATATCTCATGCACGTGTGAGAGAACCAAAGCCATTGGCGAGAGCATGAAGTGCTGGATTGAAGGCTAATCTGCCCAAGATACCTTGCTTGTAGGGCAGAAAGGTCTTCTTCTTCAAATCCTCGGACACAGCTTTGTTGACTGTATAATGAAGCTCATGAGCCGAAACCGGTCCTTTTCTCCTGGCTGAACTACCAATGCTGTCCGTAGACCTACGGCTAGCGTTCTTAAGATCTTCCTGTTTTTTCATGTAGTACTTTTTCAACGGATCTTTTTCACTAGCTCTCCCTTCTGATGCGCTTCGAAACAAAAGAAAATCCCTTAATCTCCATTTCTTCGAAGAAGAAGAAGAAGATACCTTCGGCACATTATCAGTAGTAGTAGAAGAACTTGAAGGTTTCGATACCAAAGATAACCTCTCCTTGTTGTTGTTGTCGTTTTTATCCATTGGTTGTCGTTGATCTTCTTCTTCCCAAGTAGACTGAGACACCCTCAAAGGGGATAGCGATCTCGTAGCTCTTCGAGCCGATCTCAAATAAGACGACAAATCTCCCATAGAACTACTAGTATTTCTTTCTCTTCCTCTTTCGTTTGCCGTTTTCTTCTTATTAGTTGAATCTTGACCAATTGATGATGATGAAGAAGAAGAGCCTTGTTGGTTAACTTTCTCGACAAATTGAAGGCGAGGTGGGGTTTTCAAAGGCTTGATTTTACCACCATCGAATAGCTCATCAGCCGAGAGAGAAGTTCTTTCCAAGTCTTCACTGAAATCAAAAGCGAAATCCCCATCTTCCTCAAGTACACAACGCTTTTTAGGCGTGCCTGGATTTTCTTCCCACTGAAAAGGAACCTTAGGCGGAGACCGACTGCCATATCCACCATTGTTATTGCCACATTCTGCCGCGGAGAATTCCTCGAAGTCTCGATAAAAATCGGACACACGAGACGGGCTTGTCGGCGCGCTGAAGTAGTACTCACCGAAACGCTTCGGCGAGGGAGGAGCAGTTGAGTATGGCGAACTCATTGCGCTCATACTATTGTTGAAGTCGAAATCCATGGCTTGTGTTGGTATCGCTACCTCCATATATGTGTAGCTTATTTTGTGTTTAGAAGTAGTAGTTGTTTGAGATCGATTTAGAGTGAGGGAAATCGATCTAAAGTACTAATGAAAATTTTGTTTTGAGGATGAATTATAAAGAGAAAAGTGTGAAAGGAACGAGAAGAGAAAGAACTTAACATTAAAAAAATAAAAGTAGAGATTGTTGACCATAGAGTCGTAAAATAGGAGCCGCCTTCTAATACTTGTTGCCGTGTGTGTCTTTATATTATTATACATATATAGCTTTTGTAAATTTTGTTATTGCTTAGTTAGCTGTATAGTTCTGATCACATGGCAATTGTTACATATATATATTAACCATATTTGTTTATTTGAGTTTTATGTTTTGGTTTGTTAATTACGTACGTATGGATTTTTCTTGATATTCAAGGTGGTGGGTAGAGAGAGATAGTAGAGACGTGGATTTGGCTTGTAATAAGAGTTTTTTTTTAAAAATGATTATTATTAATATGAATGGTCAAAAAATAGAAAGGGGAAAAGAGTATATGCGGTTCTTATTAGAGCAATCAAATGTAATGAGGAGGTAGCTAGCTAAAGATGTTATCTTTGTCACCAAGCCTTGATTTGAATATGTACAAGCATGCAGTCAACGAAGTCATTTGTCTCACCTGAGATAGTCAACAATTATTGCTATGAGTTTGGGATGTTGGTATAAAGGCAAACCAATAGAAAAAAGGGAAATGAGAGGATGTGGCCCCTTCTTAGTACGTGGAATAAGAGTACAGCAATTAATTTTTATTTGGGACGTTAAAAAAATAACACTAATTAATAAGATGTGTGAATCAAGTAAAAATGTGCGAAACGTGTTTCGGAGTTTCATTCGGAGATATTGATGCTGAAGTATAATTCAAGGTAAGGAGCCTTGACTAAATTTTTGGTTGCCTTAACTACTGTTGGAATTAGAAGGAAAGTAATGTTTGGTAGTACGTTAGTACTCATCAATTTCTAAACAAAAAAACAAAAAAATATAATATTTTGGTATTCATTAAGGTAGACCCGTTTAATTATGTTTATATTTTTTTTTCCTTTTCTGCGGTGATTTTTTTTTTAAAATTATTTTTGAAAATTTGCAGCATAACTCTCATTTTTTTTTACCTAAATTAAAAGAATATTTGCGGCAAAATTTATACTTTTCAGTCATTAGAACGTGCAATGCATATTTGTTTAATTTTATTTATATAATTTATTCATTATTTTTATTAAATTTATATGAATTTCATATAAATAAATAATATTATATATAAAAAAACATAAACATATTAAAAGAAAAATTAAAGCAAAATATTGTTTATGATTTAAAAAAAAAATATAATATAATAACATTTTAGATCACAAACTACCATATTTAATGTACAAAACATTTATGATATTATGTAATACTATTTATATACACACAACACCTATATATAATATATTTATAATATTTATTATTATTAAATATGAATATATGTATTTATATAAGTTAGATCAATTAAAAAAAAATAACATGTTTTCTTTTTAAATATAAATGATAATTTTTTTAATAAAAATTAAGATTATGTATTATATATTATTGTTATAATGATATTTTATAATATTAAAACTTATATTAATATAAGTATTAAATCTTGTATTAAATATTATTATAATAATATTTTGTAATATTTAAATTTATATTAATATAATTAGTAAAAAATTAAGAATATATATTATTATCATAATAATATTTATAACATTTGAATTTATATTTGTTGTACGTATTTTCACCTCCTAACATGTGGCAATTAAGAGTGATTAGTGATGAGGAAAGTCATGAGGTGCTCGGAGTGCAACCTCTCCAGGAAACCCAGTTCGGGCGAGTCGTGGACGTCTCTAAGGTAGGCCATGCCTCGAGGTGAGGGTACCTAAAGGTGATGCCACCTCTAGGGCCAACAGATTAGTCATGGATGTCTCCGAGTAAGGTCACGCCCCGAGGTCTGTCCTCAAGGCAGGGATCTCTCCATGTGAGGCCACGTCCGGAGGAGCTCTCTTCACTCACTCGTCCCCCAAGTCTATGATTCCGGTCCCCGGAACCTGGGATAGCCGCTAGATGTCAGTACTGCAATTATGGGCCACCAGGCGATTGTCTGACAAATTTTGGTGAGCCTCGATTAGTGGTGCCGAGTTCGTACACTTGACAATCAGCATTACCCACAACGCCACCTGACATGGGCAAACGTGCGCCGCACCCTGACAGTCACTGATATGTTCCCCATAAAGTTGGTGCGTGACTTTCTACAATGGGCCCTGTAGAATCCGCGTGGGCCATAGTCTTTATTTTAGCACAACCCATTTGTATTAACTTAACATTAATACCCCAAGATGGGGGAAATTTGATATTAATGAGAGTTGATTAACATTAATGACCCCAACCTCTATAAATAGGGCTGGGGTATCTCCTTGTAATGTGTAACATCCCAAATTACCTAATAAGGCTTAGGACCTTGATCAGGGGGCCAGGATGGCAATATATAGAATTATATGCTTATATGATATATTTGTGTATGATTATGTGATTATGTGAGTTATATGATAATATAACTAGTTATGCATGTTTAGGAATATTGAATATGCATGTGGGCCCGTTTCTTATTAGAATGACAATTTTTGTAATTTGGTCCGTTATGGGCATAATTGTATATATATGCATATATGTGAGAGACCACATTATTATGTGGGTTTATTTGGGTTCGGTACGAGATGATCCTAGGGAGCAAGTTAGTGAGAAAGTCATAACGGGACCCAATACCCGACTCGGGGCGAGTCAAGGGGTATTTTAGGTATTTAGCACAATATCGGGTTATCGGGAAACGAGAATGAATAATTGATGATATATTTGGAGTTAGTGAGATTAGGAGGGAACACAAGGAATTTTGACCATTTTTCCATCGGGGACGTTTTTGGTACTCCGAGCCTCCGGATTAGCTTAAGTAACTTAAGCCTTAGGAAAGCAAGGACAAAACACAAAAACACTTTGTTAGCAGCAACACCAATTGATTCTCTCCCTCTTCGTCATTCTCTCTCAAATTTGTAAGGAATTCCTTGGGAATTAAGGAGATTTTTGGGCTGAAATCTTGGGAATTGAAGGCCTAAACTTGGGGATTGGATTAGCTATAGTAAGGAGGAATCAAATCATAACTAAGATAAACTTTAAACCCTGGTTTCCACTGAATTTATGTGTTAGTTTGGCTGTTCTTGAGTCTTGTGGCTTAAGGTGGTGAACTTGAGTTTTAATGAGTTTTTCATCCAGTTTATAGTTGGGTTTTGTTGCTAGGAGGATATTAAATCTGTTATGAGGATTGAATTGTTGTTTTAGGGTGGATTTGGGGTGGTTTTGATTGAGTTTGGCTGGGGGAAAATGGAGGAATTCTGGGTTCGCAGGGTCAGGTCACGACCTTGTTCTTGGGGTGCTGCGCCCCAACTGAACCCAGGGCCCTTGGGGGATTCTGTCTAGGAGGCGCGCCGCGACCCTCAAGGGTAGGTCACGACCCGTGTCCCATTACCAGGGGAAGGGGACCTCTGACTTGAGGGGCGCTTCGCGACCCTCAAAGGCAAGTCGTGGCCCGCCTGGGCTGTTTTGGCCACCGTGGGTTTTAAGAGATGGGAATTTATTCCTAAGGGCTCGGGATCGATTCTACTACCCGGTTTAGTAGAATTCGAGGTCCTGGAGGCTAGGAATTGGTCTGGAAGCCTTTATTTTCTCGTTTTTGACGAAATCCTATATTATGGTTGTGACTAGGTTATCGCTAGGGGGCTCAGAAGGTGGTGAACTTGAGTTTTAATGAGTTTTTCATCCAGTTTATAGTTGGGTTTTGTTGCTAGGGAGGATATTAAATCTGTTATGAGGATCGAATTGTTGTTTTAGGGTGGATTTGGGGTGGTTTTGATTGAGTTTGGCTGGGGGAAAATGGAGGAATTCTGGGTTCGCAGGGTCAGGCATGACCTTGTTCTTGGGGCGCTGCGCCCCAACTGAACCCAGGGCCCTTAGGGGATTCTGTCTAGGAGGCGCGCCGCGACCCTCAAGGGTAGATCACGACCCATGTCCCATTACCAGGGGAAGGGGACCTCTGACTTGAGGGGCACTCCGCGACCCTCAAAGGCAAGTCGTGGCCCGCCTGGGCTGTTTTGGCCACCGTGGGTTTTAAGAGATGGGAATTTATTCCTAAGGGCTCGGGATCGATTCTACTACCCGGTTTAGTAGAATCCGAGGTCCTGGAGGCTAGGAATTGGTCCGAAAGCCTTTATTTTCTCGTTTTTGACGAAATCCTATATTATGGTTGTGACTAGGTTATCGCTAGGGGGCTCAGAAGGTGGTGAACTTGAGTTTTAATGAGTTTTTCATCCAGTTTATAGTTGGGTTTTGTTGCTAGGGAGGATATTAAATCTGTTATGAGGATTGAATTGTTGTTTTAGGGTGGATTTGGGGTGGTTTTGATTGAGTTTGGCTGGGGGAAAATGGAGGAATTTTGGGTTCGCAGGGTCAGGTCACGACCTTGTTATTGGGGCGCTGCGCCCCAACTGAACCCAGGGCCCTTGGGGGATTCTGTCTAGGAGGCGCGCCGCGACCCTCAAGGGTAGGTCACGACCCGTGTCCCATTACCAGGGGAAGGGGACCTCTGACTTGAGGGGCGCTCCGCGACCCTCAAAGGCAGTTCGTGGCCCGCCTGGGCTGTTTTGGCCACCGTGGGTTTTAAGAGATGGGAATTTATTCCTAAGGGCTCGGGATCCATTCTACTACCCGGTTTAGTAGAATTCGAGGTCCTGGAGGCTAGGAATTGGTCCGGAAGCCTTTATTTTCTCGTTTTTGACGAAATCCTATATTATGGTTGTGACTAGGTTATCGCTAGGGGGTTCAGAATCAGGATCGTGCTTGTAACGCCCTACTACCCAGGGACCATTACGTTGTGCATTTTAAACAGTGCTAAACTCGCTAACTGAGTCATTTGGCCATAATCGTGTAACTAAATGTGATTAACGGTTTAGGGTTAAAATTTTTGGTAAAAGATACAACGTTTCACTAAAACATTTACTGTATACATTGGGATCCCAAAATATATTTTAAAAGTTAATTACAATAAAATATTTACAACTAGTCGACCTAAGCGGAAAAATAGGGTTTAACCCTAGTTCCTCTTTAAATCATCGACCGTGGTGGTCGAGCAGCCGCATATGTACACATCGTCACCTAAGCTCTCCAACTCAAGGATGGTCCATCTTTCTTTTGCCTTTACCTGCACCACATAGCACCTGTGAGCCGAGACTCACCAAGAAAACTCAATATGCTCATGAACAGGTAATAACATGCTATTGAATCATAATAGCATGCCTAGCAGTAATAGCCCTATTCATGCATGTAGACAAGTCCAAATAAATGATTATGGGCCCTGCCCCCTGTATAGAAGACTATTAAGTCAATTTGGGAATAGATGGCTAATGTGTCCATCTTTGAATAGGTGACTAATGATCACACACTTGGGCTCTGCACCCTAATCAGATAAGTGACAAATAAGTCACGCACTTGGGCTCCGCACCCTAATCAGATAAGTGAGAAATAAATCACGCACTTGGGCTCTGCACCCTAAGCCATGTGACGTTACAGTCACCTGAGCCTTTTAGCCTTGGCTCTAAGTAACTAGCCTTCAGACTAGACAAGCGCTTAGTTTTCATCATACTTGGGGTCGGTCAAGCATTTAATGCTTACGTTGATTAGATCCAATCATTTTGGCTCTGTGTTCAATATGCTTATGCCGCTCTTGACTCATAGGTCAATTCCATACGACTCGTGCCATTTCTGACTAATGAGTCAGTACCACTCACAAATAAGCAATGCACTCAGGCATATATCATATGTCAAATATCC
The DNA here is from genome assembly GCF_963169125.1 of Humulus lupulus. Classification (NCBI taxonomy): domain Eukaryota; kingdom Viridiplantae; phylum Streptophyta; class Magnoliopsida; order Rosales; family Cannabaceae; genus Humulus; species Humulus lupulus. The sequence continues at coordinate 95,168,183 of NC_084802.1, forward strand.
AAATATAAGGCATTCAACATGCTTACTCAACATCCACTAGCATAATTATGATCATGCATATTTACAGAGACTCAAGTTCTGATCAATCTCATATTCAACATTCATGTCATGCCCTAATCACATGTATCTTATGCATCACATACTGGGTGCAATTTTCTTACCTTTGGTCCAAGAACAGGTTACCAATAAACGACCCTCAAGCACGATCCTGTTTCCAAACCCCTAGTGATAACCTAGTCACAACCATAATATAGCATCCCATAAAAAATGAGTAAATAAATACTTTCGAACCAAGTCTTAGCCTTCGGGACGTCGAATCCTACCAAACTGGGTAGTAAGATCGATCCCGAGCCCTTAGGTTTAAGTTCCCATGACTAAAAGCCCATTTTGGTCATTTCTGCCCTTTTGGGCCGCGACCTGATCAAGAACAGGGGCTAAACCCCTCTCTGTCTGCGTCGTGGGCCACGACCTGAAAAAAATTGGCAGCAGCCCAAAGTGCCCCCAACAGCCAAAAACCTCTTTTTTTCAAGCCTGGGTCGCGGTACAGAATAAAAGGGTCGCGGTCCAACCATGAACACAGCCATGAAACTCTGATTTTCCCATTTCAAATCCTTCCAAAAACCTATCCAAACATACCCAAATCTCATAAACAAAGTTCCCAATCATCTCAATGGCCCAAAACAATCAAAACCCAAGTTTCAATTCATCCAAAAACTCTTCAAAACGAAAAATCCCATTTCAAAACTTAAGAAATTCCAGGAAACAGAAACTCGAAAATTCAAAGCTTAAATTACCTCTGATTATGTCGTTTCTCACCAAATCCTCAGGTTAATAAGCTTCTAATCTTTCCTAGAATCACTATGTCTCGATCCTTGCTTGAATCCGAGTCTTAAAACTTGAGTTTCCTTCGAAAATGCGAACGAGTGTCAAAAATGGAACGGGAGGGAGAGAGAACGTTCTGAATGGTCTTTTATAATTCTGATAGGTTACTTCAAGCTTAAGTAACCTCAAGCAAATCATAATGCTCGGGGTCCCAAAAAGCCCCCGGGGTAAAATAGTCAAAATTCCCAGAATATCCTTCTGATCTCACTAACTCCTAATTTACCACCAAATATTTATTCCTATTACCCAATATCCCGGTAATGTGCTAAACACCCAAAATTCCCCTTCACTCACTTCGAGTCAAGTATGGATCCCGTTGTAACTTTCCCACTAGCTTGCCTCCTAGGATCGTCTCGTGCTGAGTAACCCATGCATAACCAAATAATAATGAAGTACCACACACATACCACATATATGCCAAATATACCCAAAACGGGCCAAATTATGAAAATTACCCAATTAAACAAAAATGGGTCCACATGCATATTTAATACACCTAAACATGCATATTAAGTCATTTTATAATATAACTCACATAATCACATAATGATACACATAAATATCATATAATCACATAATTTTCCATCCTGGTCCCCTAATCAATGCCCTAAGCCTTATTAGGAAATTTGGGACGTTACAGTACTCGAGGGTCGTTCTTATTTTACGCTATACTCGAACTTGAGGAAAGAAAACTACACCCAATATGTGATATATGTGATTATGGCTTGGCCCGAATATTAATTATAATTATGAATAGGGCTCGGGGCCCTAGGAATGAACATGTTTAAATTATCGTTTCGCTTGTTGATTAAACATACTTGAATATTTTGTACCTGATTAAGTGTTATATGATTGTTCGCATGGTTTGCGTAGCTAGGGCTTGGCCCCGTTAAGGAGCATGGTTATTACTATGTTTGCAATTACTTGATGATGTTATATGATTAATATGTATGCATACCTGTATTGTCTAAAGTATGCTTATCTATATCTGTTTATGTATTTGTATCCGAATACCTAGCTCAAGGCTTGAATTATTAGTCAAGGATGACAATAGTGCGCTGTGCGCTGGTCGAAAGGCTTAAGCCCAAATCAGCAACATACTATTACGTTGGTTGACCCAATGGTCGTTGGAAAACTAATAGTTTGGCTAGCTCTATGGCTAGTGACCCAGAGCTAAGGGTGAGGACCCCAGGTGACTCAATGGTCACATAGCTAAGGCACAGGGCCCTGGGGTTGACTCTATGGTCAACTATTCAGGGCAGCGGCTCCAGAATGGTCCAATGACCATCTATATTGTAATTGTATGCATGCATAACTAGGTTATTACTGCTGGGCATGCTAGATAAGTTTTTGGAAATCTGTATTTTCTGTTCATGCACATGTTTAAGTTTTCTTGCTGAGCTTCGGCTTAAGGTGCTACATAGTGCAGGTAATGGAAAAGGAAAGCTTGACCAGCCATGGGTTGGAGAGCTTCAGTGGCGCCGTGTACATATGTGGTTGCTCGTCCACCACGGTCGAGGATATCTCAGAGGAACTAGGGTTGTAGCCCTAATTTTGCTGCTTTGGTCTACCGGTTGTAACTTTTGATGTATATATCCCCTTTTAAATGTTTGTTTGTAATATTCTGGGATCCCATATATGTATGAAACTTTTTAAGTAAAAATTCAACAGTTCCTTTGACCAAAAATTTCAACCCTAACCCTTGATGTTAACCTTAGTTACACGTTTATAACCAAATGACTTAATTAACAAGTCTCACACAATTTAAAGTACACGGTGTAACGGTCTTGGATTAGGAGGACGTTACAACTTGGTTCAGAGCTGCCAAGGTTTAAGGGTTCTTGAAGACTGGCCGGGCATGTACACTCGCCACTAAAGACAAGCTCAACTCAAGGTTCAGTAACTATTTATGTGGTTATGTGCTTAATTGCTTAAATATGATATAAATGCCTTTTCTGCGTGCTTGTTTAGGAAGCATGAGATAATCTGATAGGGCCTAGCCCTTAACTATTGCATGAATCATAAAGAACATGCTTATTAGCATTGTTATTTGCTGATGAATATTAGGAAGTGCTTATTGGCACCATGAATGAATATATTATGTGTTGGCATGCTTATTATCATTGGATCTGTTTGTTTGTTTGTTTGATCTTGGACCGTCAGGCGGAAAGATGTATGGTTATTACTTACCTAACAACCGATTTGATCACTGTTTAGTGGGTTAGATATCAGTATGAATCCTCGAAGGTCTGAGAGGTTGGCTGGCCAAGAGTTACAGGCCAGGGAAGGGAATGACCAGGGCCAGGCCCCACTGCTAGCTCCAGAAAAATGGTAACAGGTGCTTGCTAGTATGCAACCTAGATTAGAGAGGCGGGAAGATGAGATTCACCTCCTGAGACAGCAATAGGTTCCAGCAGGGAACCCACAGCCCTCAGTATCGGCAGTGATATAGCCAAAGGTACTAGCGGTAGTGTAGCCCCATGAAGGGGAAGATAGATGGGAACCCTTGTATGAGAGGTTCAGGAAACAAACCCTCCAGTTTTTGAGGGCATCTCAGAACCACGGAAGGCTGAGCAGTGGATGACAATGATAACCACCATCCTGGATTTTATGAGGGTAGGTGGTAATGAGAGAGTGGCCTGCGCCACTTACATGTTTCGGGAGGATGCCCGAATATGGTGGGAGGTGGTATCCCAGACCAGAGCAGAAAACACCATGGAATAGGAAGAGTTCAGAACTTTTTTTAATGAGAAATACTACAACGACGCAGTTAAAGCTACAAAGGTTGAGGAGTTCAGCAAGTTATTGTAGGGTAACATGACAGTGACTGACTACGCCCTGAAGTTTGTCGGGGATCTAGTGCCCAGTGATTGGACCAGAAGAGAGAGGTTTCTCCAGGAGCTACAACCTATGATAGCCTGGGATGTTCGTATTACTACTGTGCCAGGATTGACCACCTATGCACAGACTTTGGAGAAGGCGCTTACAGCTGAGAGCACAGAAAATAAGACCTGGCGTGAAAATGTGGCCAGAAGGGATTCTAGGAGGCCAGGACCTCCATTTATAGGCTTTGGTAGGGGCGGAGGCCCCAATGACCAAAAGAGAAAGACTCCAGATACAGTTTCAGCTCCAGGGCCAGATAGGAGACCATGGGGCATACAGATGGGCTGCCAGGGTGGCGGTGAGACCTGGAGAGCATTCCTAGAGTGTGCCCGGTGCAGGAGGCGCCATATTGGGGAATGTCGGGCGAAGGCCTATTTTATTTGCGGCAGTGTGGGGCATTTGAGGAAGGACTGCTCGAAAGCCAGAAAGGAAGAGCCCAAGAAGGTGTACAACCTAACGCTAGCTTGGGTGTTCACCTTAACCCAAGCAGAGGCCGAGGCTAGTCCCTCGATAGTTACAGGTCAAATTTCTATTGCTGGAACCTTCTATACTGTTTTGATTAATTCAGGTGCTACGCACTCTTTTGTTGCTAGTAGGATTATAGATGGATTGTGCAGACCATGTGACTTTTATCCTGTGGGGTTTGGTACTATGCTGCCTACTGGGGAGTTAGTGGTTTTCAGAAGCTAGGTTAGATCACTACCAATTACAGTGGATGGTAGGGAATTATTAGTTGACTTGGTGGAATTGGTGATGACTGATTTTGATATAATTATGGGTATGGATTGGCTAGAGAAGTATGGGGCAATGATAGATTGCAAGAAGAAGATGGTAACCTTTGAGCCTGAGGGTGAGGACCCCTTTGTATTCGTTGGCATTGTACATGGACCCAGTATACCTATGATATCTGTACTTAGAGCTAGAGACCTATTGCAGGGGGGATGCATAGGGTTCTTAGCTAGCGTGGTGGATACCACTCAGGTCGTGCCAGTGGGACCAGGACATACTCAATTAGTTTGTGAGTTTTTGGACGTGTTTCCATAGGACCTGCTAGGGTTACCTCCACACAGGGAGATTGAATTTGTGATTGAATTGGCACCAGGAACAAAGCTAGTGTCTAGGGCACCTTATAGGTTGGCTCCAGCTGAGCTGAAGGAACTAAAGGTTCAACTACAAGAGTTACTAGACTTGGGTTTTATCAGGCCCAGTTTCTCGCCATGGGACACACCAATTCTCTTCATGAAGAAGAAAAATGGTTCTCTGAGGATGTGTATCGATTATAGAGAACCGAACAAGTTGACTATCAAGAACAGGTATCCTCTGCCAAGGATTTTTGACCAGTTTGATCAGTTGCAGGGTAGGATGTTATTCTCCAAGATAGATCTTTAATCAGGTTATCACCATGTGAGGATCAGGGAGGAGGATATACCGACGAAAACTTTTCACACCAGTCACGGGCATTATGAGTTTTTGGTGATGTCATTTGGATTGACTAATGCCCCAACAGCATTTATGGATCTGATGAACAGGGTGTTCAAAGATTACCTGGATCAGTTTGTGATCGTCTTTATTGATGATATACTCACAATCAGAGATAGAAAATGAGCAGCACCTTAGATTGGTACTACAGAGGTTGAGTGAACACAAGCTGTATGCAAAATTCAAGAAATGCAAGTTTTGGTTGCCACAGGTGACTTTCTTAGGTCACATAGTCCATAAGGATGGAATTATGGTGGATCCAACGAAGATTGAGGCATTGGCCAAGACCGAAGAATGCTTCAGAGATCAGAAGTTTCTTGGGATTGGAAATGTATTACAGACGCTTTGTGGATGGGTTTTCCAAGATTGCGTCATCACTGACAGAGTTAACAGGCAAGAATCAGAAGTTCATATGGTCAGACAAGTATGAAGATAGCTTCTAGAAGCTCAAGAAGAGTTTGATCACCGCTCTGGTTTTGAGCCTTCCTATAGATCGGGACAAGTTTGTCGTTTATTGTGATGCCTTGAGGCAGGGTCCGAGTTGTGTTCTTATGCAGACAGGGAAGGTGATTGCCTACGCATCATGCCAGTTGAAGGAGTATGAGTAGAAATACCCCACACATGACTTAGAACTTGCAGCAGTGATTTTTGCAATGAAGGTGTGGTGGCATTACTTGTATGGTGAGAAGTGTGAGATATACACTGACCACAAGAGTTTAAAATACTTATTCACCTAGAAGGATCTGAACATGAGGCAAAGACGTTGGTTATTATGATTATGAGATCCTCTATCACCTTGGGAAAGCCAATGTGGTAGCATATGCCTTAAGTCGGAAGGGTCCAGGATAATTATATAGTGCCAGGAAGATATCAAGGGAGTTAGCTGGCGATATGGCTAGAGCAGGAATTGAGTTAGTGGTGGGCCAGTGAGCCAACATCACCCCACAGTCTACTATTTTGGAGAGGATTAAGGAGAAGCAGTTAGATGACCCACAGTTGGGGCAGATTAGAGGGGACATCCTAGCTGGTGTAACTAAGGACTATAGGGTGTCAAGCATGGGCTTGTTGAGATACAAGGATTGGATCTGCGTTCCGACACTGGGATTAGACGGGAGATTCTGGAGATCCAGGCACCACAAAGATGTACTAGGATTTGAAAGCTTTATACTGGTGGCCTGGGATGAAGAGGGACGTGACTGAATACGTGGAAAGGTGCTTGACCTGTCAATAGGTCAAGGTAGAGCATTAGAGGCCAGCAGGGCTGTTACAACCTTTGTATATCCTGAAGTGGAAGTGGGAGGACATCATGATGAATTTCATGGTAGGATTTCCCAGGACGATGGGCCAGCATGATTCAATTTGGGTCATTGTGGATCGGTATACGAAATCAGCTCATTTTCTACCAGTGAGGATGAATTACACAGTTGACGAGTATGCAGATCTCTATGTGAGAGAGATAGTTCGCCTTCATAGGACTCCGAGGTCTATCGTATCTGATAGGGACCCTATCTTTACTTCCAAGTTTTGGGGAAGTTTACAGAGGGCGATGGGTACGCAGCTGAAGTTCAGTACAACTTATCATCCTCAGACCGATGGTCACTCTCAGAGGACTATCCAGATATTGGAGGACATGCTGAGAGCATGTGTATTGGACTTTGAAGGGTTCTAGAGTAAATATTTTCCTCTGATAGAGTTTTCCTATAATAACAGTTACCAGTCTACTATTGGAGTGACACCTTATGAGATGTTGTATGGTAGGAAGTGCAGATCGCCTGTTCACTGGGATGAGATGGGTGAGAGGAAATATTTGGGTCCTGAAGCAGTACAGAGGACCACTGAGGCTATTGAGAAGATTAGAACTCGGATGCTCGCACCTCAGAGTAGAAAAAAGAGTTATTTAGACCCAAGGGGGAGGAACGTGGAGTTCCAGGTGGGAGACTATGTCTTCCTTAGGGTTTCACCATTGAGAGGGGTGAAGAGATTCGGGAAGAAGGGCAAGTTGAGCCCTAGGTTTGTGGGTCCATTTGAGATCCTGGAGAGGATTGGCCAGGTGGCTTATAGGTTGGCCTTACCCCCTGCACTGTCTATTGTGCACAATGCATTCCATATTTCCATGCTGAGGAAGTATGTGTCAGATGGGACTCATGTATTGAGTTATGAGGATCTGGAACTGGACTCAGACTTATCCTATGAGGAGCAGCCAATTTAGATTTTAGATAGGAAGGACAAGCTCTTGAGGAACAAGACTATACCTTTAGTTAAGATATTATGGAGGAACAACAAGGTCGAGGAAGCGACTTGGGAGTTGAAGGCGGATATGCAGACCCAGTATCCCAAGCTGTTCAGGTAAAATTTCGAGGATGAAATTTCTGTAAGGAGGGGATAGTTGTAACGTCCCAAATTACCTAATAAGGCTTATGGCCTTAATTAGGGGGCCAGGATGGCAATATATGGAATTATATGCTTATATGATATATTTGTGTATGATTATGTGATTATGTGAGTTATATGATAATATAACTAGTTAGGCATGTTTAGGAAGATTGAATATGCATGTGGGCCCGTTTCTTATTAGAAGGGCAATTTTCATAATTTGGACTGTTATGGGCATACTTGTATATATGTGATATATGTGAGAGACCACATTATTATGTGGGTTTATTTGGGTTATTCGGCACGATACGATCCTAGGGAGCAAGTTAGCGGGAAAGTCACAACGGGACCCAATACCCGACTCAGGGTGAGTTAAGGGGTATTTTAGGTATTTAGCACAGTATCGGGTTATCAGGAAATGGGAATGAATAATTGAGGATATATTTGGAGTTAGTGAGATTAGGAGGGAACACTGTGGATTTTGACAATTTTGCCCTCGGGGACGTTTTTGGTACCTCGAGCCTCGAGATCAGCTTAAGTAACTTAAGCCTTAGGAAAGCAAGGACAAAACACAAAAACACTTTGTTAGCAGCAACACCAAACGACTCTCTCTCTCTCTCTCTCTCTTCCTCACTCTCTCTCAACTTTGTAAGGAATTCCTTGGGAATTAAGGAGATTTTTGGACTGAAAGCTTGGGAATTAAAGGCCTAAACATGGGGATTGAATTAGTTATAGTAAGGAGGACTCAGATCATAACTAAGGTAAGCTTTAAACCCTGGTTTCCACTGAGTTTATGTGTTAGTTTGGCTGTTCTTGAGTCTTGTGGCTCAAGGTGGTGAACTTGAGTTTTAATGAGTTTTTTTATCCATTTTTTAGTTGGGTTTTGTTGTTGGGAGGATATCAAATCTGTTATGAGGATTGAATTGTTGTTTTTGGGTAGATTTGGGGTGGTCTTGATTGATTTTGGCTGGGGAAAAATGGATGAATTCTGGGTTCGCAAGGTCAGGTCGTGACCTTGTTCTTGGGGCGTCGCACCCCAACCGAACCCAGGGCCCTTGGGGGCTTCTGTCTGGGAGGCACGCTGCGACCCACAAGGATAGGTTGCAACTCGTGTTCCATTACCAAGGGAAGGGGGCCTCTGACTTGAGGGGTGCACTGTGAACCTCAAGGGTAGGTCACGACCCGCCTGTGCTATTTTGGCCACTGTGGGTTTTAAGAGACGGGGATTTATTCCTAAGGGCTCGGGATCGATTCTACTACTCGATTTAGTAGAATTCGAGGTCCCAGAGGCTAGGACTCAGTCTGGAAGCCTTTATTTGCTCATTTTTGATAGAATCCTGTATTATGGTTGTGACTAGGTTATCGCTAGGGGGCTCAGAACCGGGATTGTGCTCGAGGGTCGTTCTTATTTTATGCTATACTCGGATCTGAGGTAAGAAAACTGCATCCAATATGTGATATATGTGATTAGGGCTTGGCCCGACTATTAATTATAATTATGAATAGGGCTCGGGCCCCTAGGAATGAACATGTTTAAATTATCGTTTCTCTTGTTGATTAAACATACTTGAATATTCTGTACCTGATTAAGTGTTATATGGCTGTTCACATGGTTTGCGTAGCTAGGGCTTGGCCTCGTTAAGGAGCATGGTTATTACTATGTTTGCAATTACTTGATGGTGTTATATGATTAATATGTATGCATACCTGTATTGTCTGAAGTATGCTTATCTATATCTGTTTTTGTATCTATATTCGTATACCTGATTCAGGGCTTGACTTATTAGTCAAGGATGACAATAGCGCGCTGTGCACTGATTGAAAGGCTTAAACCCAAATTAGCAACATACTATTACGTTGGCTGACCCAATGGTTGTTGAAAAACAAAAAAGTTTGGCTAGCTCTATGGCTAGTTACCCAGAGCTAAGGGCTAGGGCCCCAGGTGACTCTATGGTCACATAGCTAGGGCATAGGGCCCCGGGGTTGACTCTATGGTCAACTATTCAGGGCAACGGCTCCAGAATGGTCCAATGACCATCTAATTGTAATTGTATGCATGCATAAGTAGGTTATTACTGTTGGGCATGCTAGATAAGTATTTGGAAATCTGTATTTTCTGTTCATGCACATGTTTAAGTTTTCTTGCTGAGCTTTGGCTCACGGGTGCTACGTAGTACAGGTAATGGAAAAGGAAAGCTTGACCAGCCATGGGTTAGAGAGATTCAGTGGCGGCGTGTACATATGTGGTTGCTTGTCCACCATGACCGAGGATATCTTAGAGGAACTAGGGTTGTAGCCCTAATTTTTCGGCTTAGGTCAGTGGATTGTAGCTTTTGATGTATATACCCCCTTTTAAATGTTTGTTTGTAATATTTTGGGATCCCATATATGTATGAAACTTTTTAAATAAAAAGTCAACAGTTCCTTGGACCAAATTTTTTAACTCTAACCCTTGACGTTAACCTTAATTACACATTTATAACCAAATGACTTCATTAGCAAGTTTGACACAATTTAAAGTACACAGTGTAATGATCCTGGATTAGGAGGACGTTACATAAGGGGTTGGATTTTTTAGAGAGAGAAACTCTGTAACTCAGTGCAATATATACGCTGCCTGAGAACCACCATTGAAGTTTTTCTACTACAAGCTTCAAGCTCACTAAATAATAGAGACTCATGGACTAGGGCTCTTTTACAAATTGAACCATGTAAAATCCTATGTTCTTTCCTTGTTTTTCCTTTAATTATTCAGATTAAGTTGACAGCGAAAAAGGCAATCAACATTTTGGTGTTTTCAGTGAGAGCTTGAAGGTAGCATGGAGAATAGTCATGGTGACCACTCCAAGGAATGCTCCAGATGATACCGCCCCTCATGTCTCAGCTTAGGGAGGAGAAACCAGTCACTTGCCGCAGCAAGACCACCCTGACGCGGTGGAAGACTACGGTGAAAATGCCGAGTACGATGACATGGACGACGATGAATACTATGAGGAGGAATATCCTCATCCTATGGATGCGGAGGAGACACCAGAAGTGGTGGCGCTTTGTGACCAGGTGGCCACTCAATAGTAGAAGATCGACACTCAAGAGGGTAACATCGCCGCCCTGCAAGAGAAGGTTAACGCCATGAGGGCTGCTCTGGCGGCCCAAGGGCTGCGAGTGGACCCCCATGGCGAAGTACCATCAGGGCAACCAGCTGGTGTGCCACCTGTGCCCTTAGCTAGAATGCCACTAATTGCTCAGGTCGGTGTGCCTTCCGAGAACCCGAATGAGATGGTGTGAGATCCATCTGCTGGCATGCCTTCCGTTCACCCAGCTGGAGATGGAACCCCACTCCCAAACCAAAGAAGGCTCGTCAAAAACCCAAAGATAATCAGGTCCCGAGGCCAGCAAGTGTGGGTGAAGGCCTAGGAGCCCGAGGACACCGCCATGCCATCAACGTTTGTGGAGCCCGGGGCATTCTGCCCAGGCACGCCAATACAGAATGCACGAGGCCCGGAGGTGGTGTCCCCCAAGCACTTCGTCATCACCACAGGAACATTGGCTGAGGGGCCAGCATGCGAAACTTCCCTGTTGGTTGAGAGCGCGACATCTGCATCTCTGTTAACAATGAGAATGTTGAGTCCGATGGGGAAATGGAGGTGGCATGTCCCGAGGACAATGGTGCATTCCGAGGTCAGGCTGACCTATGGGATGACATTAATGCTCGTCGGTGCAATAAGATCTACAGGCATGATCCTGCAAAGAAAGGTCCATCGGACCTTAGTGACAATCTCAATGCCCGAAGGAGAGGTAACCCAGCACAAAGTGCCAACCGAGACCGTGACCCGCTCCACGCGAAGTTAGAGAGCTTAAAGAGGATCATGCTCAGGATGGCCCAATGACAAGGCCACGAATTTGACTCGGATGACTAAGATGGGGAGCCGTGCGCTCCCCACATAGTGGAAGCCCCTTTGCCACAGGGCTTCAAGATGCCTACCATCATTTCTTATGATGATGACACAGATCCCACCGACCACCTCTCAAAGTTCAATAGGATGATTTCGGTGCATCACGTCTCCAAGGACGCCAAGTGTCACGTGTTCCTGATAAATTTAATGGGACCAGTAGACGAATGGTTCAAGAAACACAGGCCGGGATCCATTCCATCATGACACCAACTGTCGTCCTCGTTCCAGTGGCAGTTCATAGCAACTCGAAAGGTGAACTTTGAGGTCAATTCTTTGGCCAATATAAATCAAGGACCCTTCGAGACCCTCAAGGCATATATCAAATGCTTCAAAGAGGAAGCTGCAAGGACCAAGAGGGTTGAAGATGGCCAACAACTGATGGCTTTGTAGGCTGGCATCTGTGCGGGGTCCTTGTTGTGGGATGACCTCCAATGGAGAGGTTGCCGATGGCTTGATGACTTCATTCACTGAGCACAAGAATATATCAATTGGGAGGATGCCCAGATTGGAACGTTTGGGTGGCCTGTCGCTTTTCTTGCTCTGACAGTGCCTAGCCTCGTCATTTTGACTACCTAATATCCACCTTACCTTCCTGTCCAACAGAGTTTGGGGGGAGTCCAGTCCAGTCAGAGCCTTGCCAACTACTGGTTTCAGTACAGCTCTGATAGGATACAGAGCGACGCCCATTGGGTACAGTAGTTTTCAACCTACATTCAGTGCTGGAGTTGCAGCTCCATCACAGTCTGCCGTACCCAGCCGAAACCCCAGCAGCAGTAGACGCGGGGCCAAGGGTAAAGGCAGAAAGCCCAAGGGAAATGGGACCGCTCAGGCTGAACAGGGAACTACCCCTGGCAAGAAGTATGTCTCGTAGTACTCCAAGTACACTGACTTAGTGGACTCCCAGGAGAACATCTTTGTGGCCACAAAACAACATGTCCATTACTGAAAGCCACAACCCATTTGGAGGGACAGGGAAAGGCGAGACCCTGACAAGTTTTTGTCATTTTCACAATGATATAAGGCACCAAACCAATGAGAGCTGCCAGCTCAAAGATGACATTGAGAACCTCATCAAGTTGGAACACATCCAACAATATGCTCAAAGCGGGACTCTCCAAGCTCCAACCCCAACATCGGTAATGCCTGCACAACCTGTTGCTCCACTATCTCTGAGCCCGGTACCCATACCTTCCCCACAACCGATAACAAATAGGCCCCCTCCAGTGAGTAGCAGAGTGGGGAGTATCTCAAGAGGACCCCACTTGGGAGGCACTTCTAAGGGCTCGTAGAATAGGTACGTGGCCTTAAACCACAATGATGAGGTGTTGGGCTTAGATAATATGCCACCCCAGATGCCGCGGATGATTGACCAAGTCATCACATTCTTCGAGGATGATGCTCGGAGAGTTCACTTTCCACATCACGATCCTTTGGTGATCAAGAGCCAGGTATCCAATAAGATGGTGGCTAGGATCTTGGTGGACAATGGGAGTTCGGTGAACCTCCTGTTCAAGTCCGCTTATGAGAAGATCAGGCTGACGACTAGTGTCCTGCCCCATGCACCTCGACTCTTTATGGATTCTCAGAAGAGGGCCTCATACCAAAGGGCCAAACCAAGCTACCCGTGACACTAGGGGAAGAGCCTCGCCAAGCCTTCAAATATTGCACTTTGTGGTGGTTGATTGTCCCTCTACGTATAATGCAATTTTAGGGCGTCCGATCTTGGTAGAGTTTGGTGCTGTCACCTCCATTAGGCATCTGTACATGAATTTTCTCACAGACTTGGGAATTGGTTCGGTCCAAGGTGACTAAAAGGAGGCAAGGCAATGCTATAACGTTTCCCTCAGACAACCAGTAATGGTAGTTGAGAAGGTGATCCGAGGACAGTGTCTTCCCACGGACGCAAAAATGCAGAAGGTGTTGGTTAAGGAGACTAATGAGTTGGACCTGCGAGTTCAGGAAGAGAGGGCGGTCAAATTGATGGAAGAATTCGAGGAGTTAGCTCTCGACTTGGCCATGCCTGATAAGAGAACCAAGATTGGGAAAAATCTAGAGGAAGAAATCCAAAACTCGCTCCTAGCCTTCCTCCAGAAAAACTAGGATGTCTTCGCCTTGTCCCACTCCAACATGATGGGCATTGACCCAAATATCATTTTCCATGCCTTCAATGTTGATCCCAATGTCGCTCCAATTAAGCAGAAGCGGAGGACGTTTGATTAGACTAAGGCGGAAGCCCTAAAGGCGGAGGTGGACAAGCTACTTGCGAACGATTTCATCTGGTGCGCACAGTACCCTAAGTGGGTGTCCAATTCAGTCCTCGTGCCTAAGCCAAATGACACCTGAAGGACCTGCACAGATTTTTTAGACCTTAACAAGGCCTGTCCTAAGGATTGTTTCCCACTGCCGAAGATCGATCAGATGGTCGGTGCCATCTCCAGGTACGAACTTCTGTCTTTCATGAATGCATACTCGGGATACAACCAAATTTCTATGCATGTCGCAGATCATGAGTATTCCAACTTCTGGATAGATAAATAAGTCTACTGCTACAAGGTGATGCCCTTTGGACTGAAGAATGCTGGGGCCTCCTACCGGAGGTTCATGAATCGTAAGTTCAAAGAACAGTTGGGGCAGAACATGGAGGTGTATGTAGATGACATATTAGTAAAGTCTAGAATGGCCCCCGATCACGTGAGGGACCTCTCAGAGGAGTTCTTGGTTCTTCGCAGGTATGGGATGAAGTTGAACCCCCAAAAGTGCACCTTTGGCGTTGCCTCTGGAAAATTCCTGGGATTGATTGTCAGTGCTCGAGGAATAGAGGCCAATCCTGAGAAGATTAAGGCCCTGATCGACATGCCATCTCCCAGAAGGCATAAGGACGTTCAGAGCCTCACTGGGAGGATTATGGCCACGAGTTGCTTCATTTCAAAGGCGACAGACAAGTGCATCCCATTCTTCAACATCCTCTGAGGAGGAAAGAGGTTCGAATGGACGGATGAGTGTGAGCAAGTGTTCCAACAGTTAAAGGCTCATATGGAAAACCGATGATCCTATCAAAGCCCGTGGATGAGGAACCCCTCTTGATCTACATGGCTGTCTCTGAGAATGCCATCAGTGGCACGTTAGTTCACGAGGAAGGCCGTATCCAGCACCCCATATACTATGTAAGCAAAAGGCTCCTCGGAGAAGAGTCCCGATAATGGTAGCTTCTCGGAAGATAAGGCCCTACTTCTAGGCACATCTTATCAAGGTCCTCACGAACAACCCCTTGCGGCAAGTCCTCCAAAAGCCAGAGTCGTCTGGGAACTCCTGAAATGGGCTATCGAACTTAGTCAGTTTGACATTGCTTACTCCTGATGATGGCTATAAAGGGGCAGGCACTGGTAGATTTCATCACTGAGTGCACGGGAAATCATGAAGGAACTATGAGTGCCGCAGTGGACGGGCTCACGTGGAAGCTGTATGTAGATGGGTCTTCAAATGAAAATGGTGCTGGGGTAGGTCTCATTTTAGTGTCCCCCAAAGGACACATGGTCCACAACGCCAAAAGATTTGGGTTTAACGCCTCCAACAATGAAGCAGAGTATGAGGCGCTGATTGCTGGACTTCAAGTTACATTCAAGCTCAAGGTCGAGGGCCTCGAGATATTTAGTAACATACAGCTGGTAGTTAATTAGGTACTCAAGGAGTATCAAGCCTAGGGAATGAAAATGGCTGCTTACCTAGAGAAGACCCAAGAGTTGCTACATGGCTTCAGAAAGTTCACAATTCGACAAGTGCACGAGAACAAAACTCGAACGTCGACACCCTGGCCAATCTTGCAACCACCAAGGACGCTGAACTGATCAATGTAGTCCCCATCTACTACTTGTCTTCTCCAAGCATTTTAGCTCCCAAAGAGATGGAGGCAGCCCAACCCCCAGACGGTTGGATGGAGCCCATAGTGAAATATCTCGCCTCAAGGGAGTTGCCGAATGACAAGAAATTAGCTCGGAAGCTACTTTACCAGGCGCCTTGGTATATTATCTTGGACGACAAGTTATACAGGCAGGGATATTCGTTGCCTTTGTTATGGTGTACATCCAAGCAAGAAGCCAGTATGATACTCTGAGAAGTGCATGAGGCTTTTTGCGGGGACCACGCTGTGGGGCAAAGCCTTACCAAGAAAATCTTGAGCCAGGGATACTTCTGGCCCACCATGAACGGAGATGCGATGGACTATGTCAATAAATATGAAAAGTTCCAACATTTTACCAACATACCTCGAGCTCCTCTGAGTGAGCTCACTCAGATGATGAGTCCTTGGCCCTTTGCGGTCTGAGACTTTGACCTTATCAGGTCACTCCCCACAGGAAAATGAGGAGTGAAGTATGCGATAGTGGCGACCGACTACTTCACGAAGTGGTTCAAGGCTGAGCCACTCGCTACTATCACATCCAAGAAGGCTCTAGATTTCATCATCAAGAACATTGTTTTCTGCTACGGGCTCCCTAGGAAGATAGTCTTTGACAAGAGTCTGTAGTTCAACAACAAGCTGTTCATGGATTTTTGTCAAAGACATGGGGTTATGAAAAGCTTTTCTTCTCTCTCCCACTCGTAGGCAATCAGGCAGGTGGAACCAGTCAACAAGACTCTCAAGGACACCTTAAAGAAAAGGCTTGAGCAGGTGAAAGGTGCTTGGCCCGAGGAGCTGCCTAGGGCATTGTGGAGCTACTGCACCACTTCAGGACCTCTACTGGACATTCTCCATTCTTAATGGCCTATGGGTATGAGGCCATTCTCCTAGTCGAGGCAATAATCTCCACGCACCGACGGGACACGTGTGACTCGACCACAAACTACGCTTTACAACGAGAATCCTTGTATCGCGTAGAGGAGCTCCGTGAAGCTTCTCAGCTTCAAGTAGTGTCCTACGAGTAGAAGGTGGCCAGATATTTCAAATCTAAAGTGAAGGATAGAAAGTTTGGGGTCTAGTGTTGTGAAGAGTCTTCTTAGGCACCCGAGACCGCGGTGCAGGAGTGCTGGGACCTAACTGGGAGGGCCCATACCAAGTTGAGAGCGTTGTATGTCCGGGGACATACAAATTGGCCTGACTGAATGGGGAATTGATACCCCATGCCTGGAATGCCGTGCATCTTCCCTGATATTACTAGTAATATGAGCAGTGAACTTTATTAAATTTTGTAATCTCCCTTGTAGCTTCCGGGTACATTTAATGGAAACTGTGTATATAAAACACGGTAAAGAAGAAATTTGTTTGTCTGCTTATATATTTTAGTTTCCTTTATTTTGTTAATGCTATGCATAGAGCACCCGCTCGCTGGCCTTGACAAGTGAGCGCATACTAGTCTCCGATCAATTGGGGGGCATGGAGTTAGGGCAGCGTCACGCCTTGAGGGGAATGACCTAGGAAACTAAGCTTGACGAAAGCAGAGTATGCCTAGTGTCAATACCCCGAGAATAGAAAAACCTAGGGAACTAGTCTTGAGTAGGACCTAAGAAACTAAGCTTGTTTCAAGAAGAGTAGGGCTTAACATCTAGAGACTAAACTAAGAATCTTAGTAGCGTGAGAACAGACCGGTATCGTATCCTGTGGACATTGCGCTCGAGGAGCTGTGATCAAGTCCTTTAATCTCGAGATGCAAACGGAAGACTGAGTACTTTGTACTTGGTCCCGGGGCATAGACTTGGGACACCTCCCGTGGACATCGCGCTCAAGGAGCTCTGACCAAGTCCTCCATATGCCTCCAACAAAAGTAGTATCAGGAAGTCCATGACATGGGGAGCTTAGCTAGTCGACGAGTTAAGTGCCTCTAATGTCATGAGACCCCATAGCTAAGTGGCCTGATAAAAGATGGGGTCAAAAAGATCCAAGTAATGCGAGATTGGATTCGATGCATTCTCCTGAGGACGGCACGCGCCCTAGGAGTAATAGACGAATTCAAACCCTTGAGATGTGAACAGAATCCCGAGTCGTCAGTACTCGAGCACGACCCTAAGTTGCCTAAGACTTAAGCAAAATACTCTGTGGTATATGGACCCTAAGAGTAAATAAAGCCCGAGTAGCGTGAGAATGGACTGATGTTACCTCCTGAGGACACCGTGCCCGAGGAGTAGTGACTCTGTCCCGTGATCTCAAGATGCAAATAGAAGCCCGAGCCGTTGGAACTCGGAGCCAAAGCCTGGGATAATAAGTTCAGGACTACCACATGATTAGGTCTTGAGATGTATACTCGGGGGGCAAACCAAAAATTCCGAGCTGACCCATAAGTGGCCACGTACCCGGGGGCAGATAGCTTAGTGTGAATGACCCCCTAAAGTCCTGAGTCATCAGGACTCGGGGACACGGGATGACTTTAAAGTTACCTTCAAGGAAATTGAGCTTGGAAGGCAACACTAAGTGTCTTAAGCATCGAGCACTAAGGCAGAACTCGATAGTGCAAGACCTCCTAAAAACCTGAGGCGTTGAAACTCGAAGGCGTAGGGTAGTCGAGTGCCTTCACTTGACACCGCATCAAAGTTACTCTTATGACCTTGAGCCTAAGATGAAACACTAAATGCACAAGTGTTTAAACACTGATGGGAAGATCATCATTGTAATGCCCTGGATAGCCAAGACCATTACCCTGTGTAATTTAAATAGTATAGGACTTGCTAATCAAGTCGTTTGGACATAAATGTGATACTAGGGTTAAAAGATTTTGATCATAAAGTTGTGTTTCATTAAAAAGTAAGAGTTTGTACACGGGATCCCAAAAAAGGTGTTTACAAGGCAATTACAACCCTCAAAATAATTATAACTGAAGCCAGCCTAAGTGGAAAAGTACAATTTGTCCCTAGTCCCTATCAATCCCTCGACCGTGGCGGTCGAGCAGCTGCTTATGTACACACCACCCCAAAAGCTCTCCAACTCACGGCTGGTCCAACTTTCCATTTCCCTTACCTGCACCATATAGCACTCGAGAGACAAGGCTTAGCAAGAAAACTTAATTCAACAAGCACAAATAAGCCACAGTATATGCACAGTAAACTTAGATTAATAAGTTCAATCAACAGCAGGATATAAGCAATAAGCTTAACAATAATATTTAGCTCAAACCAACACATAAACCAATCACATCAATCAATACAATTAGTTAAGTGCAAATGACACTTTTGTTTATTGTATAATGTCCAGGCCCGACGCCCTTAGGTCAAGTCCTCTGGTCCTATAGTCGACCCCGACACTCTTACGCCAGGTTGCGTTTTGCACACTTGCTATTGGCCCCCCGACACCCTTAGGCCGGTCTTCAAAATGGGTATAATCACAAATATACATTGCACATCAAGCATTAAGAGGCAACCTATACAAGCATGCCTATCCAGGTGTTCTCAGATACATATATATTTACATTCATAAAATATTCGTTAACAAGGGTCTAAGCCCCATTCACAACCTGGGTGTAGTTTTCTTACCTCGAGTCCTGAGCTGAAGATGTAAGACGGTCCCGAGCACAATCCTCAATCCCGAGCGTTAACGGTAACCCTAGTCACAAAGCGATAATTGATAACAATTAAAACCTAAACAAATTAAAAGCTTTAGAATAACATACTAGCTTCCAGAACTTTGAATTCTACTAAATCGGGTAGTAGGATCCTTCCCGAGCCCTTAGGTTTGGGTTCACGAGCTTAAGAACCTATTATAGCCCTTAATCCATATTTGAGTCGCGGCCCAGTCCCTTAGGGCTGCGATGTGTTACAAGTCAAAGAGCCTTGGGCTCTCCTCATGGGGACACGGGACGCAACGCACCCCATTTGAGCAGTGGCGCTTGAACGGATTCATAGGCTCCCAAGCATTCTAGTTCACACGGGTCGTGGCGCCTGAAGAACAGGGCCGCGACTCGAGGCCAAAACCCAGAAATTTCCCAAATTTTTTTCTCGAACCATTTCCTCAAAATCTATTCAAATCAAAACCTAAACTTGATTTCTAATCCATTTTAACCACATAATTTCATCAGCAACACAAGACCATCACAAAGCAATCATCAAAACTCCTCCAAACACCCTCAAACACAAAATCAGCACTAGAGTCTTAAACCTAGGAAACACTTATATCATGGCTAGACTTCATCAAGAAACAGAGTTAAGCTTACCTTAATTAAGATTTCAATCCCCTGAGTTAACTCCAATTGTTCACCTAGCTTGATTCCTCAATTCTCAGCCCCAAACTTTAAAGAATTGGTGCCTTTCCCTTTAATCTTCCAAACTATCACCAAGAGAAGGAGAGAGAGAGAGAGCAAACGTGGGAGAGGGCTGAGAGATGTTTTGGTTATTTCCAGTGCCACCAAGACAAATCTAATTCTATCCTCTAAAAGACCAAATTACCCCTATGTTAACCTTTAGCCACTTAATGCCTCCAAAGGCAATCCCGTCATTTGCCACATCTCGCTAATTCCTCGAGTATTCCTATAATTCCCCAATTAATCTCGACGTGCCCAACTAATCACCAAATAATTGTACAAAACCAATAAATCCCAAATACGCACTAAGTCCCCGAAATACCCCTAGTCTCACCCCGAGTCGGGTATTAGACCTTGTTATGACTATTCCGTTAATACGCTCACTAGGATCATCTCGAGCCAAATACTGAAAATACATGCACATAATAATGTGGTCTCGATCATTTAACACATATAATCACATTTATGCCCTCAATGGGCCAAAATTATCAATATGTCCTTATTAACAAGAACAGGCCTACATGCATATATATATATTCATATTACCATATAAATCATGTAAGCCACGTAGTCAGACATTTAATCAATCAATTTCACACACACACACACACATATATATATATATATCCAAATATGCCCTCCCGGCACACTAATCAAGGCACAAAGCCTTATTAGCATTTTTGGGATGTTACAACTATTCCCTCCTACTGAAAATTTCTTCCTTGAAATTGACCTGAATAACTCGAGATGTTGACCCCGCATAACCGACTCTTGCTCCCAAGTCAATTCCTCGACCTTGCTATTCCTCCATAAGACTTTGACTAGAGGAATCATCTAGTTTCTTAGAACCTTTTCCTTCATGTCTAGGATCTGAACTGGTCGCTCCTCATAAGACAAGTCCGTCTGTAGCTCCAGATCCTCATATCCCAATACATGGGTCGTATCTGACACATACTTCCGAAGCATTGAGATGTGAAATACATCATAAACTCCTGATAATGATGGGGGCAAAGCCAACTGTAGGCTACCTGCCCGATCCTTTCTAGGATCTCGAAAGGTCCTACGAATCCAGGGCTCAGCTTGCCCTTCTTCCCAAATCTCTTTACTCCTCGCAATGGCGAAACTCATAGAAATACGTGGTCCCCTTTCTGGAACTCCACATATCTAAGCTTAGAGTCAGCGTAGCTTTTCTGTCTGCTCTGGAAAGCAAGCATTCTAGCTCGAATCTTCTCAATAGCTTCATTAGTCTTCTGAGCCATCTTCGGTCCTAAATACTTCCTTTCTCCCATCTCATCCCAATGAATAGGCAATCTACACATCCTTCCATACAACATCTCGGATGGAGCTAATCCAATCTTTGACTGAAAACTATTATTGTACGAGAATTCAATCAACAGGAGGTACTTATTCATAAATCCCTCGAAGTCTAGCACACATGCTCTAAGCATGTCCTCCAATATCTGAATTATCATCTAAGACTACCCATCTGTCTGAGGATGAAAGGCTGTACTAAACTTCAACTTAGTTCCCATAGCCTTTTGCAAACCATCCCAAAACATGGAAGTAAATATGGGATCCTGGTCCGATACTATAGACTTTGGAACCCCATGGAGACGTACGATCTCCCTCACATACAGCTCTGCATACTGGTCCACAGTATAGGTTGTCCTCACTGGCAGAAAGTAAGCTGATTTAGTGTATCATCCATCTGGCCCTATTTTATCCTCCCCAAGAGGGTATACTGCAAAGTAATATTGGAAAAATAACCCACTACCAATTATATCCTCACTCTCATCAAATATTCTGCCAATTCCTTCGATATTTGCTTTGAGCTAAACAACTGTCTTGGGTCCTCCAGCTCAGAGCGTCTGCCACTACATTGGCTTTCCCTGGGTGATAAAGGATGTCACAGTCATAATCCTTTACCAACTCCAGCCAATGTCTCTGTCTCATATTTAAGTCTTTCTGGGTGATGAAATACTTCAAACTCTTGTGATTGGTGTATATCTTGCACTTCTCTCTATACAAATAGTGTCGCCACAATTTCAGTGCGAACACCACCACTGCTAGTTCTAAATCACGGGTAGGGTAACATTGCTCATATTCCTTCAACTTCCGTGATGCGTAGGCAATAACCTTCCCACTCTACATCAACACACACCCTAACCCCATTCTCGTTGCGTCGCAGTACACCGCGAATTTGTCCCCATTTGAAGGAAGACTTAGCACCGATGCAGTAATCAATCGTCGCTTTAGTTCCTGGAAACTAACCTCACATTTGTCTAACCATGCGAACTTCAGATTCTTCCACGTCAACTCAGTCAATGGCATGGAAATCTTCGTAAACCCTTCCACGAACCGCCTGTAATATCCCACTAACCCAAGGAAACTCCTAACCTTCGACGCATTCCTTGGCCTTAGCCAATCCCTAACTGCTTCTACCTTGGTCAGATCTACCATAATCCTATATCCACTGACAATATGTCAAAGGAATGTCACCTCCGGTAGCCAGAACTCACACTTCTTAAGTTTAGCATACAACCAGTGCTCCTTTAACCATGCACTGCCTCTGAACGAGAGTAAACTAGGATGTCGTCGATGAAGACAATCACGAATTGATCTAAGTAATCCTTGAACACCGTGTTCATCAAATCCATAAATGCTGCTGGGGCATTGATCAATCAAAATGACATGACCAAGAACTCATAATGCCCGTACCTTGTGCAGAAGGCTGTCTTCGGGATATCCTCATCCTTGATCCTCAACTGGTGATAACCAGATCGAAGATCAATCTTCGAGAATACTGTCTTACCCTGCAACTGATTGAACATGTCATCTATCCTCAGTAGTGGGTACTTGTTCTTGATAGTCAAATTGTTCAACTCCCTGTAGTCTATGCACATCCTCAAGGTCCCATCCTTCTTCTTCAAAAACAAAACTGGAGCACCCCATGGTGAGAAGCTAGGCCTGATAAATCTGAGGTCTAATGTAACTGTACCTTCAACTCCTTCAACTTTGCTGGAGCCATTCTAAATGGTGCCCTCGACATTGGTTCTGTACCCGGTGCTATCTCGACGATGAACTTGATCTCTCGATGCGGCCGCAGTCCCAGTAAGTCCTCGGGGAACACATCCAAGAACTCACATGCCATTCTAGTCTCCCCTAGTCCTACTGGCATGACCCTAGTGGTATCCACCACACTGGCTAGAAAACCTATAAAACCTCCTTATAGTAGGTCTCTAGTCCTCAACGCTAATATCATGGGAATGCGAGGTCCATGCACAATACCAACAAAAATGAAGGGGTCCTCACCCTCAGGCTCAAATGTCACCATCTTCTTCTTGCAGTCTATAGTCGCTCCATACCTGACTAACCAATCCATCCCCAAAATCATGTCAAAGTCATCCATACCCAACTCAATCAAGTCTACTGATAGTTCCCTGCTGTCTACCATCACTGGCAGTGCTCTAATCCATCTCCTAGAAACTACTAATTCCCCTGTAGGCAGTATAGTCCCAAACCGCGCAATATAATACTCACTAGGCCTACACAATCTATCGATCACTTTGCTAGAAATAAATGAATGTGTAGCACCAGAGTTAAGCAATAGAGTATATGAAGTGCCAACGCTAGAAAGCTGACTTGTCACCACCAAGGGTCTAGCCTCAGCCTCTGCCTGAGCTGGAGTCAAGCTATTCGCCTTCCGTGGTTCTTCTTTCTTCAAAGTCGGGTAGTCTTTCCTGAGATGTCCAATCACTCCACACAAGTAGCATGCCTTTGCCTGACATATGCCCAGATGGCGCTTCCTGTATCTTGCATACTCTGGGTAGCTTCTCCATGTCTCACTGCATCCCTGGCAGCCACCCTGGACTCCACGACCCCTCCTATCAGGACCAGCAGTGGTCGAGGTATCAGGGGTCTTTCTCTTCTGATCAATGGGGCCTTCGCCCCTACCTGATCCTGTAAGTGGATGCACTGCCCTCTGAACATCCCGTCTTGCAGCGCCCTCCCTCCATATCTTGTTCTCTGCCTGCTAAGCTGTGAGGGCCTTCTCAACCACCTAGGCATAAGTAGTCTCCCCAGAACTTATGTGATCCGTACATCTTAGTCTATCATAGCATTCAGCCCCTGAACAGACCTGTCTTGCTTGGCTCCATCTGTAGCACTAGATCAGGTGCAAACTTTGCTAATCTGTCAAATTTCATAGCATAATCGGTAACTATCATGTTTCCTTGTAACAGAATGGTGAACTCATTCACCTTTGCTGTCGTGACGGCAATGCTGAAGTATTTCTGGTTGAATAAATCTCTGAACTCATCCCAACTCATGGAAGAAACATCTTGAGTCTGGGATGCTACCTCCCACCAAATGCAGGCATCATGTCGAAACATGTAATTGGCGCAAGCCACCCTATCATTACCTTTCATCCACATGAAGTCCAAGATGGAGGTGAACAGACTCATCCACTGTTCAACCTTAAGTGGATCTGGTTATGTAAACCCCTGAGTAATCAAGACCATTACACTGTGTGTTTAAAATAGTGCAAGGCTTGCTAACCAAGTCGTTTGAACATAAATGTGTTTCTAAAGTCAACTGATAGGTTAGGGTTAAAAGGTTTTGATCATAAAATGGTTGAATTTCATTAAAATAAGAGTTTGATACATGGGATCCCAAAAATAATGTATACAAGGTGGTTACAACCCTCAAAAGTAAATACAAATTCCAAATTAATCCTGACATGCCCAACTAATTACCAAATACTTACCCGTTACTCTATAAATCCCAAATATATGTTAAACTTCCCAAAATACCCCTAGGCTCACCCCGTGCCGGGTATTAAACCCTACTGTGACTATTCCACTAATCCGCTCAATAGGATCGTCTCGAGCCGTATACTGTAAATATATCCACATAATAATGTGGTCTCAATAATTTAACGTATATAATCACATTTATGCCTGCAACAGGCAAATATTACAAATATTCCCTTATAAACAAGAACAGACTCACATGCATATTTAATACTCATAACCATACATATAAATAAACTCATATTATCATATAAATCATGCATGCCACATAGTCACGCATTTAATCAATTAATCACACATATATCTAATTATGCCCTCTCAGCACGCTAATCAAGGCACTAAACCTTATTATTTTTGGGATGTTACAGGAATTCCCTCAAAGATTGGAGGATGCTGCTTCCTAAACCTTTCATACAACGGCTCCCATCTGTTCCCAATCTTAGGCTGCTGTACTACTGGTGCCACAACAGGTGGCAAGTCTGGTGCAGCATTCCCTGGCGAAACCTATTGTCTTAGTAGACGAATCTCTTCCTCTTCACTCTGAAGTCTAGCTTGCCTGTCAGCAAGCAACTGCTACCAATTCTCTGGGATTGGCGGAGGGTGCTGGCCCTAGTCATCATCTCTAGCCTTGATCCCGATGCCGACTAGTCGAACTGATCGCCTTGGAGGCATAACTCCCCAAGTTTAACTACAATCAATGACTCGACTGATCAAGCAATGATAATAGGTTTAAAATCACCCCACGGTCTAATGCTGATTCTTAAGCAACATAATACAATTACAATGCAAACATGCATTTTAGTAATTATCACATATAGTAGCAATGCTAATAAGCATGCTCTATCATATACACATAATAGTCAAGGGCCAGGCCCTATCAGTATATCTCATGCTTCATAATAAACATGCAGATAAGAAATTTATATTTCATTTAAATGATCAAACATGTAATCACACATATGGTTACCAAACCCTGAGTCGAGCTTGTCTTTAGCGGCGAGTGTACATGCCTAGCTAGTCTTCAGGAACCCTTAAACCTAGACCCCTTTGATACCAAATTGTAATGTCCTAGATAGCCAAGAAAATTACACTATGTATTTTAAATAATGCAGGACTTGATAATCAAGTCGTTTGGACATAAACATGTTACTAGGGTAATTAACAAATTAGGGTTAAAATATTTTGATCATAAAATAGTTGTGTTTCATTAAAAAGTAAGAGTTTGTACACGGGATCCCAAAAAGGTGTTTACAAGGCAATTGCAACCCTAAAATAATTACAATTGAAGCCAACCTAAGTGGAAAAATACAATTTGGCTCTAGTCCCTATCAATCGCTCGGCCATGGCGATCGAGCAGCTGCTTATGTACACACCGCCCCTAAAGCTCTCCAACTCACGGCTGGTCCTGCTTTCCCTTTCCCTTACTTGCACCACGTAGCACCTGTGAGCCAAGGCTCAACAAGAAAACTTAATTCAACATGCACAAATAAGCCATAGTATATGCATAGTAAACTTAGATCAATAAGTTCAATCAACAGTAGGATATAAGCAATAAGCTTAATAGTAATATTCAGCTAAAACAAACACATAAACCAATCACATCAATCAATACGATTAGTTAAGTTCAAACAACACTTCTGTTTATTGTATAATGTTCAGGCCTGGTGCCCTTAGGCCGAGTCCTCTGGTCCTATAGCCGACCCCGACATGCTTGCTATCGGTCCCCCGACGCCCTAAGGCCAACCTTCAAAATGGGTATAATAACAAATATACATTGCATATTAAGCAATCAGAGGCAACCTATATAAGCATGCCTATCCAGGTGTTCTCAGATACAGATATATTTACAATCATAGCATATTTGTTGTCAGGGGTCTAAGCCCCATTCATAACTCGGGTGCAATTTTCTTACCTCGAGTCTCGAGCTGAAGATGTAAGACGGTCCCGAGCACGATCCTCAATCTCGAGCCTTAGAGGTAACCCTAGTCACAAAGCGATAATGGATAACAATTAAAAGCTAAACCAATTAAAAAGCTTTAGAATAACATACTAGCCTCCAGAACTTTGAATTTTACCAAACTAGGTAGTAGGATCCTTCCCGAGCCCTTAGGTTTAGGTCCCGAGCTTAAAACCCTATTCTAGCCCTTAATTCCTATTTGAACCGCGACCCAGCCCCTTAGGGCCGCGACGCGCTACAAGGCAGAGAGCCTTGGGATCTCTTCATGGGGGCACATGTAGCAGCGCACCCCATTTGAGCCACAGCGCCTGTACAGCTTCAGAGACTCCCAAGCCTCCTGGTTCATATAGGCTGCAACGCTTGAAGAATAGGTCGCGACTCGACGCCAAAACCCAGAAATTTCCCAACGTTTCTCTCGAACCAATTCCTCAAAATCTATCCAAATCAAAACCTAAACTTGATTTCTAGTCCATAACCACAGAATTTCATCAACAACACAAGACCATCACAAATCAGTCATCAAAACCCCTCTAAACACCCTCAAACACATAATCATCACTAGTGTTTTAGACCAAGAAAATCACTTAAACCATGGTTGGAATTCATCAAGAAACAGAGTTAAGCTTACCTCAATTGAGATTTCAATCCCCTTAGCTAACTCCAATTGTGCTCCTAGCTTCATTCCTCAATTCTCAGCCCCAAAATTCAAAGAATTGGTGCCCTTCCCATCAATCTTCCAAACTATCACTAAGAGAGGGAGGGAGAGAGCAAACGTGGGAAAGGGCCGAGAGAGAATGCTGAGAGATGTTTTGGTTATTTCTAGTGCCCCCAAGCCAAATCTAAGTCTATCCACTAAAAGACCAAATTACCCCTATGTTAACCCTTAGCCACTTAATTCCTCCAAGGGCAATCCTGTCATTTTCCACATCCCACTAATTCCTTCGTATTCCTATAATTCCTCAATTAATCCCGACGTGCCAAACTAATCACCAAATAATTGTCTGTTCACCAATATATCCCAAATATGCACTAAGTTCCCGAAATACCCCTAGGCTCACCTTGAGCCGGGTATTAGACCTCGTTTTGACTATTCCGCTAATCTGCTCACTAGGATCGCCTGGAGCCGAATACTACAAATACATACACATAATAATGTGGTCTCAATCATTTAACACATATAATCACATTTATGCCATCAACATGCCAAAATTACCAAATGCCCTTATTAACAAGAACAGGCCTACATGCATATTTAATACACATAAACATGCATATATATGTATTCATACTACCGTATAAATCATGTATGCCACGTAGTCACACATTTAATCAATCAATTTCACTCACACACACACACACACACACACACACATATATATATCCAAATATGCCATCCCGACACACTAATCAGAACTCTAAACCTTATTAGAATTTTTGGAACGTTACATTCAAGCTTTAAGTACCACAGTTAGGCCCTGTCCTGAGTTGTTGGAACTCGGGGACGTGAGGCCGCATCGAGCAATCACTTGACCTAGCGTTAAAGTTACTCTCGAGGACCGCGAGCCCACTAAGCAACACTAAACACATAAAAATTGTCAAAGTACTAAGAGGTCTATAAAGACCCAAGCTTTAGAGACTCGAACGCGATACTTAGGTCAACTTTTAGTGACCCTCGCAATTTACGATTATGTTATGTGAATAAAATAAAATTTAATAGAAAATACATTGTATTGTTTGTACAAAGTAAAAGTACCCAAATTAATTGTTCATGGCACGCAGGCCTAAATAAGTTACGACAAATGCTCGGTGACTTGGGCTTTAGTTGCCCTCCGGTACCTCCTCCTCCAGCTCAATGATTAGGTCTAGCCTTGAAGCACTCCCAGCCTGATGAGCCACAGCCTAAGTCGCCTCCCCAACTTTGGTCGCCTTGACAACTTGGGTTGCCTCGGCAGCTCAAGTCACCTCCGCAGTTTGGGTCATCTGGAGACGTTCTGTGAAGAGGAGTTTGTACTTCTTGGGCTCTTCGATGAAGTCCAAACTCATCTCTTGATTGTGGAGTCAGGCCACGTAGAAGGCGTCATTAGCCATGGTCTCAACCTCCCTCTTTAGTTTGCTCACCTAATACTGAGAAGACTTGTTCATCTACATGGCTTAGATGGCCTTTCTCTCGCAAAGTTCATCCCGGTCAGTAACGTCCCTTAGTCGCTCCCGAAGCTAAGGATTTTCAACGACTCCTCGATCGACCTCGATCATTGCTTTCTTTGCCTCCTCTCGGGCTCATCGCAGGTCCTCAGAGGTCTTTTGCGCAGCCTCCTTAAGTTCTCGAGAACATTTTTGTTTAGCTTCTAAAGCAGCTTGAATGCAAGCAAGCTCTTCTCGAGGGCCTCAAAGCTTCTCCTTGAGGGCAGATACCTTGTCTTGGGGATGCTGAAGTTTGTAAGACTTCTCCATAATGATGTCACCCAAACGTTGACAAACCAAGGCGAACTGCAAAATAGTAGACAATTAGCTCAATCATTGTGGGAATAAAATAAAACTCAGAAAATTGATGACTTACCCGGACAGTGGCATACCGGCATGAAGCCACGAGGGAGGCCTCGTTGCTATCGCCTAGTTGGGCAAAGCTATGGGCGTTCAACTTGCAGATGGTGGAGCTAACCCCCTGGAGGATCTCGACAGTGAGAGGGGCGACAACTTCCCCTAATTTTGTGGAGAATAGAGTCTCCAGCTCAGCCCGACCTATCGGAGGTACGATGGGTCTTTCTCTCAGCGGCTTCATTTGATGCAGGGCCTTTGTGGTTTCGTGGAGGAGCTTATTGCCTTCCTCCATTGTTGCCTCGAAATCCTGGAGAATCCTTTGATATTGCTCTAGTAGGGCCCCCTTAAACCTCTTGGGGTATACCAGGAGTCGGGCTTAGGGTGCCAAACTTATTTGTTCCAAGCCTTGGACCACTTCGCCTACCATAGGGTAGGATGGAACCTCCAAGTCTGGGGCAGATTCGTCACAGGAACTTTAGCAGGGGGAGTGGGAACCCTCTGCCTCTTGGCTGGTTGAGAGGGTATGGGATTCTCCCGAGGGTGCGATGACTCCCCATCAGCCAAAGAGCTTGGGGGCACTCCTAGTCTCAAGGCTGACCAAGCAATGTCAACTAGCCCCACGTGATCTGCAAGAACAAAGAAATGATTAGTGAAAATTCCTAAATAAAGTAAAACAACACTGTAGGATCCTCAAAAGCCCACCATGAGTTATGTCTTGGTGCAGGCATTGAGGGTGTCTTATGCTATCTCCCATCTCACAACTCAAGTTGGTGCCATATTTGCTAAACCAGTTGTAGTTGAGAGAGGTCACTCGGTCTAAGGGTACAAAGCCCCGAGGAGGTAGCTATCTCCTCAGGCGGTGAAGGTAGACATCTATTAGGTCTAAGTAGGCAGGAAGCTCTTCCCTAGTCTAGTGTCGGTGCGTGATCTCGCCATAGTGAAGAAGGGCGGGAGAGGTCTACACATGCTTGGGACTAATCCTATCCCCTACATGGGAAACATGGTTTAGAGTAAGGGGCGATTTACCTGGGGAAAGATAAAAGACCTCCATCCCCGCCTGAAGCACGTCCTTGAGCTCTCGATCTTCTTGGGCTTCTCGGGCTACCTCTGTGGCCCGGATAGTCTCCCGTCGTTCCTCCATAAGCTGCTAGTTCAAAATCTCCTGAGCGAGCCCATCAATGTAATTGATGTGTCAGGATGCCAACTCTCGAGACTTCTTGGATTGGCAATACCTAGTCAGCTCAAGATTGCTGATCTTCTTCCCTGCGCTGAGAGGTCCCAATCTGATGAGATTGTCCTCCATCACTAGAGAACCAGTTCTTGCTCGGGGAGGGTTTTCATCACCTGGAGATGGTCCTCGAAAAGTTGGACATAAGGAGTATGGCGGAAAGGGCCTATTCAAAAAACTGACTAAGTATAGAGCACGAAGTGATAAAGAAAACAAAGGAAAAAGAAAATGATCGGAAAGATACTCACCAACCCTGGAGAAGTCGAGGATCAAGGTCAAGTTGTTATGAATCAGAAGCCTGTTCGTGAAGAAAAAGGTGTCCTTGTAATCCCAAGAGTGGTTCTCGTTATGATGAGGAACCTTGTAGTCGAGGGATGAGGCGACATAATTTATCAGGGCATAGTACCCATCCTAGTTCGACTTCTTCCTCAGAGTGGTCCAAAAACTGTATAAGTGTAGGATTTCCGCCGGAGAAGGTGCGGGCAATTTCTGCACTCAATAAGTGCTGGGGGAGAGTTGGAAGAGGGCTATCATAATGTACTTCAGAAAGTCCACGAAGTACTGATTCAAGGGCATGGTTGCCCCGACCATCAGGTAGGCTTGGTTCCAGGGGCCAAGGGCATTGACACTGTAGTGTGCCCTCTCGAATTCTCGACAAATTCGCACACGACACCTATCCTTGATTGCATAGTGCCTCATGATGGCCTCCAGGGGCTCAAAGTGTCGGAAAATGGTGTGATACTCCTTCGCTTCAAACCCATCATCCTCGTACATCTAAGCGGGGTGTGGAACACAAGAGTACGGTTGACTTCTTCCACGGTCAAGCCCCTTAGGTCCGACAGCCCTTGTCTTTCCACCACCAGGCCATCAACGCGAACAACCAGCTCCCTGATTGGTTCTCTGGCTTCCGCCCTCATACTGTCCTTAGACATGCCTTGTTCATAGGCCATGTTGGAGATTTCCTGGTCGAAGAGATAGAACCCTTACTCGTGTAATTTTCGCAGTTCCTCAGACATCTGAGGCAAAAACAAAGTTGTTAGTGTCTTGACCGAAGGAAAGATGGCCAAAACATGAAAGATTCTAAGACTACTACTCGGGGAGAAGAGGAGAGTTTTTCTAAGAATATGGGGTGTCCTTGGAGCCTACGACCAGGCTGAAGAACACCACCAAAGATAATGAACCTACCAGAATCTGGGGATTTTCCAGATTCCGGTTGTAGGCCCAGAAATGCGAAAGTGGCGCAAGATGCATCAAAGGCTATTTTGACCATTTCTAATGTCAAAATGTGTCTAAAAGGACTTATGAAAACCAAAATCAGCTTATCAAATTCCATAAAAATGATGTTCCTAAGCATACACCTGAACCCACAAATAAAGCCCGATGCAAATGCAAAACTAAATACAAATAAGTAAGCACTTACTCGAGATAAATTATAGATAGGTGCTGAGGCGAGTCCTTACTCTGAAATATTGCCTGCCGTTTGCCCAGAAGTAAGACGATTCATGCCAATCATCCAGAATTGCTAAAAGCTCAAAAATGGTTGGAGATATGGGAAGAACAAGAGAGAAGAGAAGTTTCTGGCATAAAGGTTTTGAATTTTGAAATGGCTAGAGTGGGAGGCTGAAAAGCGGTTCTCGGGGTTTTATACCCAGTAGGACTTAAAGGGGAAGCAACCCCTCCAGGACCATCAAATTACTTACCACGTCGGTACCCGAGGGTGATCCAACGATCAGGGTCCAAATGGTGCAGATCGTGATCATTGGTCTTGGGAAAAGATGCCTCGGGCATGGGTGAAAAGACACCTCGGGTATGGAGTGGACGTTTGGGATCATGGAGTTGACCCCCTCATTAATTGAATGGATTGATGGGCCCAGCCACAGGGAGTCGACACGTGGCGTTACTTTTCAGAGTGACATCAGGGGGATGTCTGAACGTCTTCCCCTAATTTTTTCAAATCGCTCCACCCAATATAAGTCTCCACTGCCCGAGGGTGAGTGAAAACTTGAGGAGCGAATGTTGTCTGTATTTTCATGTCTTGACTCATGGTAATTAAGAGTGATTAGTGATGAGGTAAGTCATGAGGTGCTCAAAATGAAACCTCTCCAGGAAACCCAGTTCAGGCGAGTCATGGATGTCTCTGAGGTAGGCCACGCCCTGAGGTCTGTCCTTGAGGTGAGTGTACCTCCAGGTGATGCTACCTCCAGGGCCAGAAGATAAGTCGTGAATGTCTCTGAGTAAGGTCAGGGCCTGAGGTTCGTCCTCAGGGTAGGGATCTCTCCATGTGAGGCCACGTTCGGAGGAGCTCTCTTCACTCACTCGTCCCCCAAGTCTATGATTCCGGTCCTCGGACTTGGGATGGCTGCAAGATGTCAGTCACTGCAATTTTGGGCCACTAGGTGATCGTCTGGCAAATTTTAGTGAGCCTCAATTAGTGGTGGCAAGTTCGTACACTCGACAATTGGCATTACCAACAACGCAACCTGATATGGGCAAACGTGCGCCGCACCCTGATAGTCACATATATATTCCCCATAATGTTGGTGCGTGACTTTCTACAATGGGCCCCGTAGAATCCACATGGGCCATAGTCTTTATTTTAGCACAACCCATTTGCATTAACTTAACATTAATACCCCAAGATGTGGGGGGGGGGGGGGGGGAATCTGATATTAATGAGAGATGGTTAACATTAATGAACCCAACCTCTTTAAATAGGGCAGGGGTATGTCCTTGTAAGGGGTTGGGTTTTTTTAGAGAAAGAAACTCTGTAACTCAGTGCAATATATACGCTGCCTAAGAACCGCCATTGAAGCTTGCAACTATAAGCTTCAAGCTCACTAAATAATAGAGACTCGTGGACTAGGGCTCTTTCACAGCCTGAACAACGTAAAATCCTGTGTTCTTTCCTTGTTTTTCCTTTAATCTTTCATATTAAGTTGA
This sequence comes from Humulus lupulus, assembly GCF_963169125.1. Taxonomy (NCBI): domain Eukaryota; kingdom Viridiplantae; phylum Streptophyta; class Magnoliopsida; order Rosales; family Cannabaceae; genus Humulus; species Humulus lupulus. Next base: position 95,201,446 of record NC_084802.1, read on the forward strand.
CAGCGAAAAAGACAATCAACAATATTAATATAATTATTAATTATCTAGTCTTGTATTATATATTATTATAATAATAATATTTTATAACATTTTAATTTAAATTTATATTAATATAGCTATTAAATGTGTTTATAATATTTGAATTCCTATTAATATACTTAGTAAAAAATTAGGATTATATATTATTATCATAATAATATTTTACAACATTTGAATTTATAGTAATATAATTATTAAAATATATAATTTTGTATTATATATTAATATAATAATGATATTTTATAATATTTGAATTTAAATTTATATTAATATAATTAATAAATCTATATATTTTTAATTAGTTTTAAAGATATATACCGTTAAATCTTAAGAATATTCCTTGAAAATTAAAAAAAGCGGTTAAAATCAAGAATTTTCATTATCTACACACTTTTTATATAAATAGATATGCCATCCTTTTTTTTACAGCAATACTCCATTTCATTACAAAAGTATTAGCCGTTGGTCCCTAAATGTTAAGTGCTAGCAAGGACCAACATAATAACATATTATTAGGCCATTTCTCATAAAATAAATTAGATATTTAACATTCTATTTCTAAATTATATTTAACTAATTTACTTATTTTAATCCCAAAAAGCAATAAAAAAACTAAATTTGATTAAGTATCTTAATTAAATACAATTTAACAAGGGTAAATAACCATTTGTTACCCTGTATTTTATATGGACTTGGTACCCTATGTTTTCAATCATGTTCATCTAGTACCCCTATAATTTGATATCGTACATGTTATCCCCATTTCCTGCATGGGCTCGGGGCCTTCGTCCAGGCCCATTGTCAGGGGCCATGTAAGCATGCGGGCTCGACCCAAGACCTCTTGGTACGGAAAGTGTCCGAGAGGGGTATGGACCGAGGGTGCATGTCTGGGCCCATTTGAGGGGTCTGGCATGGCCCTCCGGGTCCCGTCCTCCGGGACGGTCGTCCGGGTGATGTACAGATCATTCGGATCCCCCCACGACCTACGCGTCCAGGTCCTGGACCCTGGTACGGTCCGGGCCTGTGGTAAATGAAGAGGGACAAAGGTAAATGGACCCGGGTCACCTTATCCCCGGTTGGAGGGGTCAAGCGTCCTGGACCCTGAAGCCGTCCCACTTCGAGTGGGCGTTGTCCCCATTTTTCACCTGCAGAAAAGGCCACCTTGGGATTGCACACCGTTGTTTCAGGTCTGCGTTGCCAAGTACTCTGACTGGTCTTGTCTCCTGAATCTGCCTCGTAACTCGAAATGTCCAGACCAAAAGCACCATTTTTTCGGGCGAGATATAGCTCTTGAGTCAACTTATTGGGCCTTAGCTGGTCTGGAATTCATGTATTTTGTATCTTTTGTATTGGGCCTCCACTAGAAAGACCAAGAATACCCATATCTCCGATGGGCCCGGGTCGTACCCGGCCCAGACCCAGTGTTCCCATAAGCCTATAATATAAGCTGTAGAACACTGTAAAATGGATCTCCCTTCATCTAAGAGACAGTAATCCTGTCGAAATACATAGAGAAACTCCATTGTAAAAGGTTCTTCAAGCTCTAATATTACAGACTCGTGGACTAAGGCTAGTTAACGCCCCAACCACGTAAAAACCCTGTGTTAATCTTCAGCTTTCATTACAATTATCCTTAAATAACATATATAAATATAGTTACCGAAAATCTCGATTAATAGTACATATTTAGTACCCTAAACTCAAATTTGATAATTATGACCAAATCACTCTCAATTATATGCAATTAAGTAATTGAATTTGAATTTAAAGACAATTTGGTCATATTGATCAAATTTGATACAGGGTATCAAATATGTTCGATTTCAAATTACAAGGTACCAAATGAACATTATTGAAATATAGGGTACAAGTTTGTATGTCGATAAAATACAAGGTACCAAATGAGTATTTACCCATTTAACAAATCAATAAAACCAGGTTTAAAAAAATCCAATTTAAATAAATAAAAAATATGAATCTCCTCAAACATAAAGAGGGGAGATTCATACCCTACCAACTACAAATCAAAATAGAACAAATATTTGAAATTTAAAAAGTTTATATGAAAAGTACTCAAATTAAAACTTAAACAAAACTTACAATACAAATCAAAATATGAGTAAGAACACATTTAAACAAAAAACTCATATTTTATACTCAAAATCTGAAATCTACTACAAAAATTTACAATATCATTTTAATACCTAAATAATAGAAAATTTGAATAATACCCATGGAAAATGAACAACGAACCCAAACTAATAATTTCAAAAATCGAATCTGCAATGTCAATCTAAAATTTGTCATCGCCATAAATTCCGTCAATTTTAGACCCAATGGACCTTCTGAGTTTCGTGAGCTCTCCGTCCTCCTTTTATCGTTGTCGTTGTTCCCATATGCATCTCCATTCATCATCATGTTATGCTATTGTCAAGGACAGTGAGGATTTCTGCCAGTCTCTTATAAATCTATAGTTACTTGGTCGGTACAAGCCGACTCTCTTAGAGCATCAATTTTTTTTTCTTTTATCTTTTTAGATATGAGTTTGTGGTTTTGATGGAGGGGAGTCAATGTTAGTGAAATAAGAGCGAAAATGAAATAAAGACTCTAAGTTGATTGTTGTTAAATATCAAATCAATGAGTTACATGAATGAGAGGAAGGCCTTATAACCTCCATGAACAGTACACGCGAGAATATTTCCCTCCACTAAGCTCACTATTTGTGGTGATTATGTCACCAAAAATAGTGGAAACACTACAAATAATTGAAAAATTTATAATAATAAATAATTATTTATTTTGTAAATCAATTTTTTTTATTAATTTAGGTATTTCTGACCTAATCAACGATCAGATTGTAACCTGTGGTTACCAAGATCAATAATCACATCAACTAAGAGTGTTCTTGTTGAGTGTTAGTGGTCAAAAGACTTCAATCGATATATCAATAGCTGTTGATTTCACCACTAGGTAGTAATTTTTTACAACCTTGACTAATTATAAGGTATTTAGGACCTAATCAACGATCAGATTGTCAGGCGCAAGTTTCTAAGATTAATAATCACACTAATCAACAATGTTCTTATTCATGTTAGTGGTCAACATCCTCCAATGGTGTCGACGGTCGCCGATCTCACCTAGAGGAACTAGTTTTTGGCCATCTTGGATAATTATGTGATATTTCAGACCTAATCAACAGTTGGATTGCCACCTGTTGGTTTGTAAGATCAACAATATCATTAATCAGCTGTGTTCTTATTGACGGTCATGGTAAAAAAGCTCTGATCGATTTTGATCTAAATGAGATACTAGTTTCTAACAACCTTTGCTAATTATGCTTGGGGTGACCAAAATAATAAATATTTAAAAAAGAAAACTACGAAAATAGAAAAAACATATTAGTCGCCACAATTGCCTATAAATTCGCCATAATTGAAAAAGGAGAAATTAAAATAAAGAATCACATTTTTATGAGAAAAAAATTGTAAATTAGGCATTTGCGGTGACGATGTCGTTGCAAATGCTAATGATGTTGCTACAGTTGAACACCGAAATTAATTGGAGGGAAAAATTTATCCAATTTTGCTAGCCAAGTTTTTGCTTTATTTGTTACGGCACACTCGCCGCAAACGGTAAAATATGTCGTTGCAAATACCCAAAAATACCTACAAATAAAAAATAATGGCACGAACATTTCAGTTGACTCTGACTCTTCAACTATGGCGACAATGCCACCGTAAAATTCGTAAAATGTTGTATCAATTTCCTTTTTTACCAATCAAATAAATTGGGGTCATCATTTGCAGCAATATGATATTGTCGCCGCATTTGACACCCCATATTTGCAATGACAAAATTTCATCCCTGTTGACCTCTTCTTTGGTAGTGGGCGAAAAAGAGCAAAAGGGAGAGGTCGAGGTTCATGATAAGTTTCCTACCAGGGTTCATGAAAGGGGATTCGTGATGGGTTTATCTACGGGGTTTGCGAAAGGAGCTTTGAATTTGGGATTCCCAATGGGTTCATGAAGGGGGCTTCACGATCGGGCACAACAGGGTTTGCGAAGGGTCGAGGTTCGTGATGTATTTCTCGATGGGGTGCTCATCTGATTTGTCTATTTTTAGAAATGGTAGTTCATATTTGAGATTTTGTTTTGAAATTGAAGTTGTGGTTAAAGTTGTTGAAGGATGTTTGTGATAAGAATGATGAAATCTAGTCAAAATGCTTAGGCAATAGAATATTTTAGAATCTATTGTTCTTGATTTTTATGGATTTTCATGATTTTAACGCGTTCTTGAATTAATTTATTTTTATGTTTTCTTTTTCTTTTCAATTTCTAAGTTTTATTTTTTATTTTTTTTTCTCAGAGTGATGGTTGGAGGGGAGAGGGTAGGTTTGAAGGGAGAAAGTACGTTCAAGGTGGATAGAGAGAGAAATTCATCTAATTATCATTTTTATTAATTGAGTATATTTTTAATTATTTTTTATAATTTAAAAATAATATATGCATATAAAAGTATTTAAATAGTGTAAAATAATATTTTAATATTCACAATTAAAAAATAAATTATAATTGTTGACCATCATTTTGGTCAACGACACTTAGTTAAATTGAACGACAGTAAATAATTTAAAGAGCTAAAATAAAGTAAAATGACACAAGAGATTTATAGTGGTTCAGCCCCAAGAGTTGTTAATGACCTACGTCCATTTGCACTTTTATTAATCAAGAAGGTCTCAGACTCAAGATCAAGAAGAACAGGGTTCAACTGAGTTTCCTAAGCCTGAGATAGAGTACAATTCAATAGAGATTTTGTATGTAAAGTGCGCATAGAAAATAATGAATGTTAGAAAACTCTATTTATAGAGTCTCTTAGTGGGCCATGAGCCATACACACGTGATCTAGGCCCTATACGTGTAGTGTGGGAGTGTTACAACTGATTACAGATTTAAAATAATACAAAAGATGCATTCAAATATCAGTTACATAAATACCTTGTGAAATTTGGATAGTTTTGTTTGAATAAAGCCTCATTCGAGCAGGTCTTGATTCGAGCAACTTTATGAGGTTATTGCGTCTTCGACCAACTTCTTCCTATTCGAGCAAAAAGCTTTGTTTAACTTAAATCCTTGCAAGGCACATGGCTTCTTTCAGGCTGATGGAGCATACTCGAGCAGCCTGTTCATCTCGACCAGCTCTGGGGAATTTTGATGCCTTTTACTGCCACGTGTTCTCTTCATATGCCATGTCACCATGTCCAATTTTGGGTTAAACATTTGCCCCCAAAGTTTATCTTAGTGCGACTAGCACTGAATAAACTTGCATACTTTGACCAGGTTGGTGCCCTTTCAAATCCTGACACACCAAAAATGAAATACCACTTTTAGAACCAATGAAGATACTTTTTTATTAGGCAAATGATAGTTTTGGGTTCTAAAGGTAGACTGACACAACTTTTTAGGTAGCAATGATGATATTTTTTAATAAAAAGAGGCAACAATTCAATTCTCCATGCACCTGACGTCACACCATCTCAAAAAAATCATGATGAATTTTTCTTTGATGACATCAGCTGGTCGCATGCGAGCAGGGGCTATATAGAGACTTGCTTTTTCATTTCCTTCACCTTCCTCAAATTATTAAACTCTCTCTTCAAAAATTCTCTTACACCTGAAGCTTTTTGTTCCCCAATTTATGGTTCTTCATTTCGTCTTTGCATCCAGTTTTTCTTAAAGATCATTAAACAAGTAAGTTTTTCCAGTCATCTACCTGTTTTCCTTTGTAATTTCTTGCAAAATATGTGGCAATTGTGAATTTTATTCTTTCGAATTATTGGTGTTCTTGAGAAAACTGAAAGAATTTTGAGTTTTTTCTTGAAAAATTATTGATTTTCTATGAAAATAAGTGTTTTGGAAGTAGGAAAATGGGTTTTAGGATTTGGGTATGCTTGATTACATGGTTGATGCTAGGAAAATCCATAGAATTGAAGAAAATTTCGATTGTTAACCTCTAAAAAAATAGTGGGAATTTTCCCTCCAAAAGGTAAGTGAAAAAGTATGTGAAATTTTTTTTCAACTACCTTTTGGATCCACTTTTATACATGGTCGAGTAAAAATCGTGTTTATTCGAGTACCACACCCTGATTAGGCACACATATGCTGGTTAAATAATTCCCTTCCCTTTTTTATTACCAGATGTATGCACGCGATCACTAAGGAAGTGATTATTCAATAGACCTTGACCTTTTTCAGAGACTGGTCGATGATGTGGATCAAAATCGACTAGACATTGATCTCATCCGCAATACTCTTGAAACTCCTGCTCAACCTGGGGAGCAGTCCCATCAATATGACTTTCAATTTTTCCTCGACCAAGAGTATCGTCGTAAGGTTGATGAATTGCACCAACGAATAAGGAAATTTCTTGCCAAGGAGCAGTCCTATGTTGTCCATACTGGCTCTGTTGATACTCTCCCGGTCAGAATCCCAACCAGTGGGAGGGAAACGACAAGAGTTCAATAATTGAAGAGGCTGTAACTGTTGCTTTTTGTTCTCCAAATATGGCCAGAGTAAAGCAAACGACCAGGAAACGAATAGATACAGACCCCATGTCGCAAGGCAAGAGACCAATGGGAATAATGGCCAGCAGCAAAGGAAAAACAAGCAGCCCGCAATGGTTGCACCAGGTGTAGAGATGACAAAAAATTTAGACTCCAGACAAAGCTCAAGCCTCAGAAGAAGAAGAAAAATGTTGCATGGCATGTGTTGACGGTGAGAACTCGTCAACAATGTTAAGTCGAAAAACTCATAGATCAATAAGAAAATGATGAACTTAGAAAAAATTTAGAAAAAAAATTGAAGGAGAAAAGTCTTGAACAACAATGGAGAAAATGTTCCTACAGTGCTCAATAGCCTCATTATACAATGAATTTTCCAGCCCCTTTGCCTAAGGGGTAATGATCTACTTATACTGGAGCTCTAATGGCTCCTGATACATAGTGGTCCAGGGGACAAGATTGTACATAGGTACACTGTCAGGGTAGTGGCACAGGTCGTAGTGGTGCAGAAGATTGTGGTGTTGGCCCGGGTGTATGGTCAGAGGTATGCAAGTAGTGCCTCCACTCTTCATACTAATTCATACAACCACTACATGTCTGATACAAATGTCTGAGTCACGCCTTTGTCCTCCTCAGGGTTGTACTTCCCGTACTTGTATATGTACCTTGTACGTGATGATTATTCTCATATTTCCAAGATATACCTTTGCTTCAAGCTTCCTTACATTCTAAAAGTGTTGGAGAACATGTGAGTTCTTCATTAAGGTAGAAAGGGTTTACTTTATTCAGCCTCCACGTTGAGGCATTTTTGGGAAATAGGCCTCGCATAGCGAGGCCCTACCGTTTGTTGGCATCACGACACGGGGTTTGGGTGATACGAGGCCCTCCCTTGTGTTTTATGTGCATTTCGACATTTAGGCACGCAAACCTAGCATCATTGCATATCAGTATCAAGGCACGCAGTGCCTCGCATAGCGAGGTGCCTCTCATAATGTGGGCCTCATGTCGAGGCGAGTGAGGTCTTAAGCTCAGCCTCGAGTGGCCTTGCCACTTGGTGTACCACCTTGCAAACTCAGCCTCACATAGCGAGGTGCCTCCAATCATGTCAGCCTCGTGCCTTTGACATGTATTACGAGGTTTGAGGTCTTCTCCTCAGGTGGTTCGTGAGGCGAGTAAGGCACATGGCCTTGCCTACATCTAGCTTTGTGAGGCCACAAGCCCATGAGACACACTTAGTGCATAGGCTCGTGAGCATCTCACCTAGCGAGGCTGGGGTTGTGTGATGCGCCCTTAGTGAGTGTCTTGCTTCATGCGCGGAGGAAGCCTAGCGAGACCTTTGTTCCTTCATCCAGAATGTGGCCGCAGGGACATACGCCACGTCTAGGCGTGTTAGGCCTCGCATAACGAGGCCTTCATGCCTTCGGGACCTTGACGTTTGCGGAGCAGGTATAATGAGGCTCTTAGCTTCTCGACAACATAGGTGCAGGTGCCTTGCACCTGGCCCCGCAAAGTGAGACCCTTAGTCGTGGGTTCTTTTGTGTTTTATGCCCTTATATAACCACGTTGGACATATAATGCAATTTTGTATTGTCAATAAAAGTAGTAGAATTCATTTAGTTTGATTACCATGTTGCTTGCTTGTTTTATTACATAATTATTGGAACAATACAAACATTTATAAAATCTAGAACATATGGATAGTTACAATTATACTGACTAGGTCACAATGGATTATAGTCGTAATTATATGTTCAAAAGAACGAGTCCTAAGATTAGATCAGTCCATTGGATTTTTGCTGATTAGGCAATCTATGATATGATCTACTTACACATTCAGGGTGTGATGTCTTGTCCAAGGCATTGACCAAGTAGATAAGATCAGATGTATTTGGTTACATCAGACTAGGGCCGATATTGATTATTGATAGATAAATAAGTATCGTTGTTATCGAATCTAATCAATGTCACAACGTTGAACATATGTGAAGTCGTTCTTAATTATGAGTGATAATATTATGCTAATTATATTATTTAAATCTTTTGACTTGTTCGATACCATCTTACCCTACGGTCTAGCCCATACTTACATCTTGGAGATTTAGTAGTGTAATTGAGTGGGAGTATTATTCATAGATATGAAATCTTTAACTTTTGTATGAGAAATGAAAATATGATTTCATTAATTGCTTTGTTCAAAAGTTTAAATGATTGAGATCTCATTTCTGTGATTAAGTTCAAGGAAATATCATTTATAAGGAACTTAGTGGGAGTTAAGGATAAAATACTGATGAGGGGTAAAACAGTAATTTGTACCCAGCTCGTTAGTAAGTCATCGATAGAGGATTGACTGATTGTAATTATTATAACAATGGATAACATATTCATGGTTTGGAAAATACATTCTAGGAATTCTGTTCAATTCTGAGTCTATAGTGAAGTCACGAGAAATTAATAAGGTAGTGAAATTATTTGTAAATAAATTCACGGTAACTTATTGAAGCTTGATTTCATGGATCAATGGTCCCTGCATCACCTTTGAGTAAATCATCTAGAATGTCTCAATTAATTGACTTAATTATCAATTAGGATTTTTAAAGTTGACTAGGTCAATTTTGGAAAACTTTACAGAGATATGAGATTTTCATAATAAAAGAGAATCTTTGGACAAATTTATTAATATTGATAAATTGTTGTCAATATAAATAAATAATATTAAATCAAGTTTCAAATTATAATTAGCTAATTTGAATAAGGATTTAATTAATTAACTAAAAGATAAATGAATAAAAAGTGTTGACCCAAGATTTGGCCAACTGACACGGAGTCAAAACGTGATTGATGTGGACAAATGTATATAGAAGAACGCAATGACAAAAGTAAAGAAAACACAGTAATTTATAGTGGTTCGGCCCCAGGATTTGGTAATGACCTACGTCCACTTAGAATGATATTGATATAAAATCAAAAGGGTGATCAAAGAACCAGGGTTCAATGAGTTTCACTCTCCTCTAAATAACAATACAGATTTACTTGGAGAATTACTATCGTTTCCTATGATTCGAAAGCCCAAAAAGGTCCCCTCCTTCGTGCTATCTCTTGCTATTTATAGGCTCAAGGAGGGTTACAAGAGATTGTTACAGATATTCTTCCCTGAATAATCGGATATCCAGCAGATTGTATGAGATAAATTCGGGATTCATAAAGATCTTCCCATAAATGTTGCCTTGTACGCGGAACTACCGACCAGACTGGTCGTGGGTAAGACAGGCTTACCCTGCTTCTACTGTGCCTCCTGATCGATACTCTAGCAGACGCTTCCAGGTACCAGCCACGTGTCCAAAGATTGTTCGCCACGTCACCAATGCTAATTTATTGGATAACAAAAAGGTTTTGAATTTAGGCCCAATTGGGAGTTAAATTCAAAACAATGAGATTGGGCCCAAGTCCATTTATCTGAGCCCAAGACTTTTATTTTTTGTTTATTATTTTTAATTAATTTAAATTTAAATAAAGCACATTAAGTTTCCTATATAAGGAATATGATATCTAGGGTTTTCATGAGTGAGTCTCAATTGATTCATTGGGTAAGTAAAAACCTAGATAGTCTATTCCTTTCTTGGCCACTCACTCTCTTCTTCTCTTCTAGATCTCTATCTCATGTGTTGAGAACCAGCCCACACTACGTTTAGGTCGATCAAAGGCTTGGTGAGGAAGACTATGTTGCTGATCTAGTTCAATCTCTTGGTAATACTCTGCTACAGAAAGGAATCAAGGGTTAGAGAGATTGAATGATGGATTTGACCAGTTTCGCTGCGTAATGTAAGTTTCTTAACTTTACTATGTTTTGTATCAATTTCATAGGAGCGTGTTCTAGGAGTTTACATGTTTGTTTGATAATATATAAATTATATGAAAATAAATAAAGATCCTGTAATATGTAATTTCCAACAATTGGTATTAGAGTCAGGCTGCTAGTTTATTTTCATGAACGAGCATGTATTAAATTGATTGATATGTTAGTGTGGTAATTGGATGGTACATGCTTTTTATTATTATTATTATATTTTTTTATGTAAATTTAGCAATAATTTGGTTGTTTTCTTCTTGTTTTAAGAATGAAAATCTGCACAGATTTAATTTTTTTTTGGACTGATTAGGCAGTATGCATGGTGGGCAGGCATGAAAAAGTCGCCGAGACCTCGAGGCCGTATGACATCCGTACGGCTACCCCGCACGAGGTTCATAACGAGCTTTTTCACAATTTTTTTTAATTTTTAAAATTGGATATTTTGTGCAGTTAAGTTTAAAATATTTAAAATTGATTGTCTATTTAATTTAGATATTTTATCTTTTTAAAATATTTTGAAATGGTTATCTGATTATTCAAGATTCTTATTGTTTAAAATATTTGAAATTGTTTGTTTACTCAAAAAAGACTACTGATGACGCGGCAAGAATTTCTCACACATGTTTGACACATGGCAGAGTCGAAATGAAGAGATGCTGTTTGCTTATTGACCAACCTCTGCTGCTTCAGCGAAGTCCACGATTAGATGCGACCGGGCTGGTCGTATGTTTCGGTTTATTTCCTTAGAAGATTGTAATCTTATAATAACTACGTTGATTATTTCCTCTTTATTGCCTTGATACACGGGTATTAAGGATGATTAAGGCCCATTGGCCCATGTAACCCCCCTTGAGCCTATAAATATGCATGAGAAGGCTCAAGGAGGGGGCTTTTTTTTTGGACTTTTGAATCTTTCTTCTGAATACTGAGAGAAAAAACATACAGTGCAATTATCCTCCAAACAATTGTAATTCTCCCAAGGTTGGTGAAACTCAAGAATCCTAGTTCTTTGATCACGACTTTGGAATTCAATATTAATAATAGCACTAAGTGGACGTAGGTCATTACCATCCATTGGGGCCGAACCACTATAAACCATCTGTGTCATTTCTTTACCATTTGATTCTATTCTTGAATATCATCTCAGTTCTTTGTCATATTTCTGACTCCGTGTCGTTGGCCAAAATGTGGGTCAACATTCTGGTGCTTTCATTGAGAGAGTTTGATCAAAAAGCTGCAAGAGAATCTAATGGCTAAGACATCTAAGAAAGCTGGACCGGCCGCTGGCGCTGCATCATCCCAACCTCCTCCCCCAAATGTGGCTGAGAATGAGCCACATTTAGAGTTTGAAGAAGAGGAGTTGGATTCGAAAACGCTGAGGGCAACATTGGGGGTGTTACAGGATGAGTTGTCCAATCTGAGGGCTAATCAAGAGAACGCAGCGGAGACAATGGCGCTGCAGCAGAGAGAAATTGAATGTCAGCGCTAGGAATTGAATGAGAGGCAAGTAGACATGGACCGTCGACAGAGGGATGTCATGGCTGCTCTTGAAGCAGCCATTCAATTAGCTCAAGGACAGGCTGTGCCGGCTTCTCAGCCGGATCAGCCACCGAGTGCACCACCTCAGCGGGCTCCCAATCCCAGTCCTCCACTCTAGCCAGCAAGCCCTCAAAGGCTGGAGCAGCCACCTGTGGCTCAAGACGATGTCCTAATTAGGGATCCTGAGCAGTAGCCTCCATCTCAGGCTGGTCGAGGCAACCCCCAGCGACAGAGGCAGAATAGGGCTGGGCAGCCTTAGACGCCCAGGGGATGAAAAGCCAAATCCACTGAGCAGGGGGAAGCGTCCTTCTGCCAATAGAAGGCATCACGAGTCAATCTTTGCGGTCAAGGGCCCCCCACGACATAGTAATGCACGGGCACCCAACGACCAGCGCAGGCCTCCCCCTGACACTCGGGAAATGCCAGCCCGAGGAGGAAATAGTGTGAACAGCCGGTCACAGCGTAGTTGGCCATAGTTTAGAGATGGCCATGACTATAATGAAGCTGATTCTGGTAGAGGAAATGCTGGTCAGAGGAATGAGGAAAGAGGTGGAAACAGAAGCCCTCCACTTAGAGAAAACAGACCGATGAGCCATAATGCTGGGGGGCAACCCCGACAAAATAACGTCTTTGATCAGCTAGGAGTTAGCGAGTAGAGACGCAGAGACGATGATTTGAGATACGTACTCAATGATCAGTGTGAGAGGCACGATGAGTACGCTCCTCCGGCACCAGCAGCCCTAGCGATCCTAGAAGCGGTTTAGGCTCAAATTGGTGCTCTGAACCAGGCAGTACAATAACTAGTCGGGGGCTGAACGTCCCACATAGAGTACGATCGGGGGAGAGGCACTCCGTTTGTGCAGAGAATTGCTATGGCAGAAACCCCCAGCGAATTCAAAATGCATGTACTGCCAAACTTTGATGGGTATGGAGACCCAGTATCTCATGTCAACAAATTTGACATACAAATGGACATTCAGAAGGTGTCAGACGATGCCCGTTGCAGGATCTTCCTCGCAACACTGTCCGATACTTCCCAGGAGTGGTACTTTAAGTTCCCTCCTACTTGCATAGTATCTTGGGAGATGTTCGTGAAGGAATTTTATGGACAGTTCTATGCGGGTCGCGTACACCCCACAGAGACCAACCAGCTGGTCGAGATACGCCAGAAGGAGGGAGAGCACTTGAAGGAGTATGTCCAGTGCTTCATGCGAACAGCAGTTGGAGCCAAGACAGTGGGGGCCAAAGGCAAGATGATGGCCCTAACTGCTGGGGTTAGACGCCATTCTCCCCTCGGGAGTAGTCTAAGAAAGAATGGCGTAAAGAGTACCCAGGAGTTTTTGGATCGAGCTGATCGATTTATCAAGCTCGAGGACGTGATTGCCAACGAAGGGAAATCACCCACAAAAGACAAGGGGCCAAAGGAAGAACATGCCAAGGCCGCCAACGGGTCAGAGAAACCCAATGGCAACGACAAGGGCAACGGGAACGGAAATGGCAGAAATGGTGGAAAACGGGCGAACAATGAGCCATCAACTTCTGAGAATAAGTGCCCCAAAGGCAATAGATACGATCCGAGATTGATCAACTACACGACCCTTGTATAAAGTCAAGCGGAGGTCTACCAGACAACCAACTCAAATGTTCCTTATAAGCGACCCGCACCTATAAGGAAGGATATCTCCAAGAGAGATACCACAAAAATCTGTCGTTTTCACAACGACTACGGACATGACACCAATGAGTGCAACCAGTTGAAGGAAAAAATTGAGTTCCTGATCAGACAGGGACATATAAGGAGATACGTGCAAGCCGCAGGAGGATCTCAGTGAGAGGCTCAAGGTGGCAATGAGCAGGCGCCTGCATGCCAACGCTTGCCACCTTTACAACCAGATCCTGTCGCAAGTACACTACTCACAATCTATGGTGGCCCACACATTGCAGGGGACAGTGGGAAGGCAAGGGAACGATACGCTCGAACCCGACGCCACGACCAGGACATTGAGATGATGAGTGTTGAGGATCGAGCACCAAAGAAGGCTCGAATAGGGGAGGAATTAATAACCTTCTCTGAAGACGATGCCCAACACGTACGATTCCCACACTTCGATCCACTGGTTGTTGACGTTCAAATTACCAACATGATGGTTAAAAGGGTGTTGGTTGACATGGGAAGCTTAGTCAACATCCTATACAAGTCTTCACTGGAAAGAATGAAGCTGCCCGTCAAGGACTTGGAGCCATGCAACCAAACAATCTATGGTTTTTCTGGTGAAGGGCTCGCCCCAACTGGGTCGATTAGGCTTCCAGTTATAGTAGGTACTGCACCTGCAAACAGGACATTACTCACTACTTTCATAGTAGTTGATTGTCCTTCAGCGTATAATGCTGTAATTGGAAGGCCAATCTTGGTCAACCTACGAGCCGTTACCTTGATATGGCACCTTGCCATGAAATTTTGGACCGACGCAAGGATAGGATGCGTGTTGGGAAATCAGCGGGAAGCGAGGGAGTGCTACAACGCCTCGATAACTAAGGCGAAGAAAGGTATATTGAGGGAAGTTCTCGAAAAATAGTTGCCAATGGCAGTTGATGCACAAGCCCAATCAGGTGATAATGTCACCAAATAGGGCATTGCCCAAAGTGACGACAGAGACTTAGATCCTCACTTTGGGGATTTGACGAAGATATAGGACCCATCGAGGACCTTGAAGAGGTCTAACTCGATGAAGAAAATATGACCAGGGTTGTGAAAGTTGGTAAAAACTTAGAGACAACAACAAAGCAGGCACTGGTGGAATTTTTGAAGAAAAACTAGGAAGTCTTTGCCTGGTCACACAAAGACATGGTCGGAATAGACCCTGCAGTCATTAGCCATGTCCTGAACATAGACAAAAATTTTCCACCAGTGCAACAGAAAAGGAGGCTCCTCGACAAAGATAGATCAAAGGCTCTAAAGGAGGAAGTCGAGAAGCTGAGGGAGAATGGATTCATCAGGGTAGCGTTTTATCCATCGTGGGTCTCTAATCCCGTACTAGTTCCCAAGCCGAATGGCAAATGGCGAACATGCGTGGATTTCACATACCTTAATAAAGCCTGCCCAAAATATTGTTTTCCACTCCCTAGGATCGACCAACTGGTCGATGCCACTGCAGGGCACGAGATTCTCTCATTCATTGATGCATATTCAGGGTACAATCAGATTAGTATGCATCCTCCTGATGAGGATCACACTAGCTTTCGGACTGACACAGGGCTTTACTGTTACAAAGTAATGCCCTTCGGTTTGAAAAACGCTAGTGCAACTTACTAGCGACTGGTCAACCACATGTTTAAAGACTGATCGGGACAAACATGGAGGTATATGTCGATGACATGCTGGTTAAGTCGAAGAAGGCAGAAGGGCATATAGGGGATTTGCAAGAGTGCTTCAACGTCTTAAACAAATATCAGATGAAGTTGAATCCCCTCAAGTGCTCCTTCGGAGTAGGATCAGTGAAGTTCTTGAGATTTATAGTAAACTCACGAGGAATTGAGGCCAATCCCAAGAAGATCAAAGCCCTGGTTGATATGAAATCGCCAGCAAAGATTAAGGATGTTCAAAGCTTGACCAGAAGAATTGCTGCTCTGAGTAGATTTATTTCCAAATCAACGGACAAATGTGTCCCATTCTTTATTCTACTTAGAGGCAACAAAAAATTCGAATGGACAGAAGAGTGTGAGCAGGATTTTCAAGCATTGAAGATGCACATGTCGTAACCACCAGTCCTATTAAAGCCGGTTGATAAGGAAACTTTGTTCATCTACTTGGCGATCACGAAATACGCTGCTATTGCTGTCTTAGTAAGAGAAGAAGAAGGCGTGCAGAGAGTTGTTTATTATGTAAGCAAAAGGCTAATCGGAGCAGAGCTGCAGTATCCACCTATTGAAAAATTAGCCTATTGCTTAATCTTAGCCTCCAGAAAGCTGCGACCATACTTCCAAGCTCACCCAATCACGGTTTTGACCGATCAGCCTCTACGACAAGTTTTGTAGAAACCAGAAGCCACAGGCAGATTATTGAAATGGGCGGTTGAACTTAGGTAGTTCGATATCTCTTACTTGCCACGAGCAGCAGTAAAAGGGCAAGCCCTGGCTGACTTCATTGCAGAGTTCACTGGGCTTCCAGATAGTGAGCAGCCAGAAGCACCTGAAGAACTTGAGCATCAAAACCAAACTCCTTCATGGAGGTTGTTCACGGATGGCTCCTCTAATGAGCATCACGCAGGAGTAGGTGTGATTTTGATAATGCCTGAAGGGCATCGATTTCACTGCGCAATCAGGTTTGACTTCACTGCTTCTAACAACGAGGCCAAGTAAGAAGCACTGCTCGCTGGGTTACGGTTGGCCAGAGACATGGACATAAAGGCACTTGACATTTACAGTGACTCGCAACTGGTAGTAAATCAGATCATGGGAGAGTACCAGGCCTGAGGTTTAAAGATGGTCGCTTACTTAAAAAAAACAAAGGATTTATTAGCGCAGTTTGACAAGTACACCCTTCAGCAAGTCCCTCGCGACCAGAATTCAAACGATGATGCTTTGGCCAAATTAGCAAGTGCGAAGGATGCTGATACTCTGAACATAGTGCCAGCTAAATGGCTATCTGTGCCAAGCATCCAAGCAGAAGAGACTACTTTGGTGATCTAGGTGGCGGATACATGGATGGCACCTTGCATAGAGTATCTGACGCAAGGCGTGTTACCGACGCACAGAAACAAAGTCAGAACCCTTCAGCGGCAGGCTGCTAGGTATATCCTGGTCGATGGAGTTTTGTACAGAAGGGGATACTCAATGCCACTCCTCTGATGTATTTCGAAAGAGAAGGCCAAAGAATGGATGAAAGAAGTCCACGAAGGCTTTTGTGGGGACCATGCTGGGGGGCAGAGCTTATCAAAAAAGATCCTAAGGCAAAGATACTTCTGGCCAACAATGAATGAAGACTCGATGGAATTTGTGCAAAGGTGCGAAAAGTTCCAGAGGTTCTCCAAAATTCCACGAGCAGCCCCTAATGAACTAAAACAAATGCAAAGTATGTGGTTGTTCGCAGTCTGGGGTATAGATTTAATCGGATCTTTGCCTACAGGAAAGGGTGGTGTCAAGTACCCTGTGGTTGTTGTTGATTACTTCACTAAATGGGCCGAAGTTGAGCCACTCACAACCATAACGACCAAGAAAGTCCTGGATTTTGTGGTAAAAAACATTGTATGTCGCTATGGGTTGCCAAGGAAAATTGTCTTAGACAACGGCACGCAGTTTGATAGTGATCTGTTCACAGATTTTTGCGAAAGACATGGAATTATCAAGAGCTTTTCTTCAGTCACTCATCCCCAAGAAAATGGACAAGTCGAAGCAGTCAGTAAAACGCTAAAGGATACTCTGAAGAAAAGACTTGAAGAAGCCAAGGGGGCATGGCCGGAGCAATTGCCTGAAGTACTTTGGTCGTACAGAACTTCCCATCGAACAACAACTGGCCATACTCCATTTTCCTTGGCTTATGGATATGAAGCTATGTTACCTGTTGAGTTAGATCCTTCATTGCATCGCAGAATAACGTATGATCAAAGTTCTAAAACCAGCTATTGATGGAGTCCCTGGATTTGATCGATTAAAAGCGTGAGCAAGCCCAACTTCGAGTAGCAGCTTACCAGCAAAAAGTCACCCGGTATTTCAATTCTAAAGTGCGTGAAAGGAAATTCAATGTCGAAGATCAAGTACTTCGAAGGGTTTTCCTTAATACTCGCGACCAGGCTGCTGGAGTACTCGAACCTAATTGGGAAGGACCATATCAGATTGAAGAAGTCCTCTATCCAGGCACCTACAAACTTGCTCGCTTAAATGGAGATCCCATTCCTCGCTATTGGAATGGAGAACACCTGCGCAAGTACTACCAATAAACAATTCTTCTTAAATAATTGGCTTGTATCAATTTTACTTTTTACAAGTTATGAAAAGGGGTTGGTCATTTTACGTGACCGATCGCTTATAAGCGTAAGATCTTATTGATCACTCGTACAGACATGTTTTGTCCATCTATTACAAAAAATATAAGGGACTGTATGCAGCCAGTCATTCTTGCCAATTATTGTATTTATTACAAGTATTTGCTCATTACGTGTGTTGTTTTGTTGTATTATCGTTTTAAATTCTTAGCTACGAGCAGTAATGTTCGAACAGGTTTTGGTCAAGGCAAGTGATCAAGGACCTAAAGCTCCTCAATCACTTGGGAGGAATATAAGGCATCTAGTAAGCAAAGCATATCGAAAGGTATGTAAACACATGAGCAAAATAAGTAAAAGCATGCTAAGGTACTTAGAGTATTTTTAAAATTTGTGTATTTTGTTAAATCAAACCAAAGTACCATGCTAAGTTCAGTCATGCGAACATATATTATAATAAAATGCAAGTATTATAATATCTAAAGGAAACCTTTTACACCGCAAGCACTTACTGCTCGGATGTAATTGTTCGATTAAAAGTAAAAGCTGATCATGCAGCAATAAAAAATTAAATAAGTAATTGTCTTTACATCACCACCCGTAGGTCATATATTTAAAAGATAATACAAAAATAATAAAATAAAAATAACAGACTATGAGGCAGGAGGTTCTTGAGGGGTGTCCTGGTCGACGACAACAGTAGTTTCATCGTCCGCCCCTTCAATTCCAGTGGCCAAGGAGATTTCGGGCGAGGCAGGTATCTTTGCTCTCTCTTCCTCCGCCAAGCGAGCAATGCATCGGGCTATCTCAGCATGCCTCATGCTCTCGGGAAGATAGAAGAAATTGGCCTCTTGGTTGTGTCTCCAGAAATCATAGAAACACTTAACCGTGGCATTCTTGTATCTCTCCAGATTACTGGCGTTGGCTTTTTCAAGTTCCTCGATCCGGCCTTCCAGCGTTGCAGCCTCTGGTCTGCTCGCAATCAGGTCCTCCTCAAGCTTCTTAGTCTCGCGGTAGTTGATGCGGTTAGACTCCTTATACTGGTCCCTTTACTCGATGGCCTTGTCCAGAGCAGTCTAATTCTCCCTTAACTCCTCAGCCAACTTGTTTTTCTCCTCGAGCAATGTTGCGTTTTTCTTCTGAGCCACCTCAAGCTGCTCGGCATGTTTTGCTTCGACAGCCTTGAGCTCCTCAGCGTGTCGTTGCTTGGACGCCTTGGACTGCTCATTTATAACTCATGAACGGAGTCGTCCAGCTTTAATGGTCAGCATTGCCTACGATCAGCACGAAAAATTAAAATTGACTGTAATATATAAAAGGATTGAGTCTCCACAGAAAAAGACAACTTACACTTGCGAGCTCGTTTAGTACGCGGGTTAAGATTTGGTCGATGTCCATCGACTCTGTCCAGGCCATCACTTCTCGGCAACACTCGTGCCTTAGGATTTTTGCCATCTGGTCCTTGACCGATCTTAGGGCTTTGATCGATATGTTGCCCCCTGTGGAAGCAGGGGTAGCTTGTTGAGTATGATCAAATGGAGCTGGTGGGGAAGGGGTCGATCCGACTGGAGCAGGCGGAGTTTGCTGCTCGAGGGGAGAAGGAGATGGTGTTGCATTTGTTGAAGGTCCGTCTGTCGGAGGGTCTGCAGTACGGGTTTTCTTGGCCGGAGGCGCTTTGCTGCTTTCTTCGTGATGTCGCCTGCTCGCCTTCTTCTTGCTCGCAGGAGCTTCAAGAGCGGGTGCACTGTACATATCGAACATGTTTTCGGATGTGATGTTTGCAAGGAAGCAAGTACACGAACAGTGAGATAGTACAAATAACTGAGTATGCTATGTCAGAAAAAGAAACAAAGAAAATTGTAAGTAAAATACCCGAGCTATCATCACTGGTTGCTACATTATATACTCTACTAGTGTTACACTCACTCTCTGGCATGAAGAAGTCTGAATCTAAATTGGGAGTGTACTTAAAGTTGCGGTCCCCATCAAACAAGTGACATGGAATTGGCAAACTATTTAAGAGTGAAGATCAGTACCGTTCTCATCCGAAGATTCATCGAGAGGCTTGAGGGGTTCGATGGCTTTCTTTTTTCCCTTTCCCATTGGAGCGGGGGGAGCAGCAGCTCGCGGGGTGCTGGATGTAATGCCCTGGCTACCCCAGAACAGTTACGGTGAACGGTGGACCAGAAATTTGACTCGTTACCTGAGTCCTTTGGTCAAAAACGTGCTCTAAGTGTAATTAACAGGTTAAGGTATAAAACCAATAAAAAGGAAGTGGAGATTTTATTACAAACTGCTCTGCAGAGCTAAGTAAAACATTTACAAATGGTTCCCAGTACAAAATGGTCATTACAGTTTTAAATTTACAATCCCGCCGACCTAAGCGGCAAAAGTAGGGTAAACCCCCTAGCTCCTCTGAGAACACCTTGACCGTGGTGGTCAAGCGGCCGCATATGTACACACCACCACATCAGCTCTCCACTCAAGGCTAGGTGAGCTTTTCTTTCCCTTTACCTGCACCACATAGCACCCATGAGCCAAAGCCCAGCAAGAAAACATAACACTTCTCATAAACATTATCAAATGATTATCATTATAATCACACTGAACATAAAGCTTTCAACAAGCAAATGAACATCACATGATTTTAGCGGGAGAGTGGCTGCTAGGTAAGCCACTAGCCTCCAGGCTCTCTTTTCTAGCGGGGGAGTGGCTGCTAGGTAAGCCACCAGCCTTCAAGCTCTGTTTGTTCATCGACCCTCAGGGTCGGTCAGGCATTAATGCTCCTTGAGTCATTCAATGCTAATAGTCGATTAGATCTAATCTCCATTGGCTTGCGTGAACCACGCTAAGTCCATCCTTGACTAATAAGTCAGCGCTAAGTGACCAGTGTCCAGTATCACCGTCGAACTTGACTAATAAGTCACAGCTTCACAGTTGACACTAACACCTTTGCCAATTCTGACTGACAAGTTAGCGCAACGTGACCAGTGCCTAGTACCACTGCCGAACCTGACTAATCAGTCACAGCTTCATAGTTGATACTAGCACCTTTGCCAAACCTGACTAATTAGTCAGCGCTATGCACAAGCGAACAACATATGCTAAGCATTCCATGTTCAATCCATGTCCATATTACACAATCAACATGCCTTACAAATATCCATGCATGTCACACTTGGGGTGCAGTTTTCTTACCTCCGGTTCGAGCAAGAACAAATAAAAGAGTGACCCTGAGAACGATCGACCTTTTGGTCCCTTGGCGGTTACCTGGTCATAACCAAATTATGGGATTCCATCAATAAAATGAATAATAAAAGATTCCCAAACCAAATCCTATCCTCCGGGACCTCAAACACTACTCAACCGGGTAGTAGGTTCAATCCCGAGGCCTTAGGCTTGAATCCCCATGCTAAAAAGCTCACTTTGGCCAAAAATGCCTTAAGGACCGCGGCCCTCCTTGGCCATGCCGCGGCCCGCCCCTCAGACAGAGGCGCCTAAACCCAGCAGCCCCCAAGGGCCGCGGCTCACCCCTGCCATGCTGCGGCGCAACACCCAGTTCAGTCAAAACCCCTGTTTTTCTTCCCCTACGATTTCTCTTGGAACCAACCCTTCAAACCCAATTTAAACACCACCCAAACCTCTCTCTCAAATACCCATTTAAACCACCAAACATCACCCATAACTATCCCTCATCATAACCCAAGTAAAACATCCCAAGAACTTCCCTTGATTCCAACAATCCAACATAAAAGCACAAGCTGAAATCTAACACTAAAACAGAGATAAACCAGTAAGTTAATGGACAAAGCTTACCTCAAACCTGGAATTGAACCCTCTCCAATGGCTGAACCAAGTCTATAACTTAAGCCCCTTGATTTCCTAGCTTAGTTCCACCCCTTGAGCTCAAAATATCCAAAGAAGAAGCAAGGAAAATGAAGGTACGGGAAGGAGGAGAAGTAAACTCTGTTTTTGGTTCTGTTTTTACATCCATCCAAGCTCATATATATCCAAATCCCAAATGACCATTATACCCCTAGGTCCTCAAAAGTTTCTAAAGCCAACTCAAGGGTAATTTTGACACTTTCCACCTACACCGTTAATCATAATTAACGCTTCCCAATTCTCGCTAATCTCAAAATTCTCAAACACCAATATTTCACATCCCATTACCCTTTAATGCCCGGTAACACTCTAATCATTAAAACACCCCGGGACTCACCCCGAGCCCCGAGCTTAAGCCCGTTATGACCAAACCGTTATTTAACATTCCTTGATCGTCTCATGCCAAATGGCTCGAACAAACCCACATCATAATGTGGTCTCAAGGTATATCACCAACATGCGTACAAATAATTAATTTACCCTCAACGGGCCAAATTACCATCACACCCCTGTAATAAGAAATATGGACACATATGCATGAATTTCACATCATATCTTAATATAATCAATATATACATGCATTTAATCAATTAATAACTTAATTAAGCAAGTATGGCCTTCCCGGCCTACTGTTCACGCCGTTAAACTCAACGGAGAATTCGGGGCATTACACTGGAGGGTTCCCTGATTGTCACTCCAGTCATCCTCCTCCTTTGAGGTTATGACACATTTGGGTGCTGCTCGAGAATTTCCTCGCCGGTGGCACTCCCCGCTGTTGACTCTCTCACATCCTGGTGAGGTGCCAAAAGCCCGACCAGCCTCAGGTTAGCTTCTGTGACCAGTTGTTTGATGCTCTTTTCTATGTCAGTCATGCTGGCCAAAAGTGCTAATCGGATTTCCATGTCTGGAGTGGGAGCCGGTCGCAGCCATGGACCTGAAATACACTAAATCTCTAAGGGGAATGCAGGAAGAATTAAAGGAAAATAAACGACCAGGTGAGCTAAGATATTACCTCCTTGAGTGAAGGACAGGTTGTTGGTGACCAAGTCGGTGGTCAGAAAGTACTCTAGATGGTACTTCCCCACATTGGATATAAAGGTTGTATCACTCAGGAAAGTGCGGGACGTTTCCTGGTGACAGAAATGGAAGAACCCTGTGTTTTCTTGTTTGGGGTTGGATTTTAGGTCGAACAGATAATTGACCTCGTGTGGTGTGGGGACAGGCCATTTCTTATGGCTATAAAGGATATAGAGTGTAGAAAGCATTCTATACCCGTTAGGGGTTATTTGGAAAGGAGCGACCCCGAAATAGTTGGACACTCTTTGGAAGAAAGGATGGAGAGGCAGGATCGCTCCTGCCTCGATGTGATACCTCGACCAGGCGCTGAAGTCGCCTCCAGGCAAATTCGCTCGTTGGTCTCTGGTGGGTTGGACTAGGGTCACCCCAGGAAGTCTGTATTTCATAATGTAATTTGCAATCATCCTTACCGTTACTCAGCTAGGAGGGGCAACGTACCATTCAACATCTGGTTGAACGGTGTTTTAGAGTTGGGCTTGAATTTGTATTCCAGGGTCGAGGGTATTTTTTTCTCGACCACTGGTTGAGGGAATTTTAGCCTGAGGAGCAGGCTGATTTGAAGGATTGGAAGGTTTCTTTTTTTGGGCTTTGGACTTTACTCGACCCATATTTTGAAGTGGGGGTGATGGAATGTTTGGGGTGGCACGAGAAAAAGGTATTTTTGGTATCAACAGTGACAGTTGCTCCTCGTCCTCAAGCAATTGGGCTAGCAAGTCGTTGTCGATAGGTCTTTCACCTCCCCATGGGTCTTGCATGAAAAGCTGCGAATAGAAAAAGGGAAGATGAGAACTTAAAGCCTAAAAACTTGTGTTGAGAGTTGGAATAACGTTGCTCGCGTATAGAAGTTAAGCTTTTATACGGCCAGCAACATTCTAGCAAAAACACTAAGTTTTGTACGAGCAGTTTTAGAAATGGATTAAGAAGCATAAGTGAAAAGTTTTTCAGGAAAAAATTTTCGACTCTGAAAGGGCGGGAAAAACCCAGTTTTTCAGCTAGCTTAAAAATTGAAATTTTACTTCGATTTTACCCCTAAATCTATAATCTTAAACTACAAGACTGACACCTAACTCCTATAAAACATTATTTCACTAACCTATCAAGCATCGATCAATATGCCCATTTACCCTAAAATAGTTTTAGCCAAGAACACTCAAGAGCTTAGATATGAAACAGATATAAAATGGTTTTGCATGGCATCTCAAATGACTGAAAGGTTCGCGAAACTTACTTGGATGAAAGGTAGAGTTCGAGCATGAGTATTCTAAACGTCTGAGTGAAAGTTCCTTAGATCAGCGATGAAAGTTTCTGGGATTTTCTTGGCTTTGATGGTCGAAGTTCTTCAGAGTTCTTGAAGAAGAGAAGGCGAGTAAAAAGTAAAAAGAAAAAAAATGTGATATTGGGGTATTATTTATAGTGGTGGTGACACCATAAAAGAGGTAATCATGAAATTACTTTATTTCAAAGCATGGGGAAGGGCAATATGCGTCAAACAATTTTTTAGGAAACTGAAAAGACTTGATTGGACATGATTAGTTACCTTTTTCGAGAAGGCATGGGCGACTCTGACAGATTTGGTGGGGTACGCGAAGAGTCAGTTTCCTAAGTTTACTTTATGCTGGTCGCAGTAAATAAACTTAGGGGGCAAATGCTTACTCAAAAACGGCTGCTGATGACATGGCAAGAATTTCTCACACGCGTTTGACACGTGGCAGAGTCGAAATGAAGAGATGCTATTCGCTTATCGACCAGCCCTTGCTGCTTCAGCGAAGTCGACGATTAGATGCGACCAGGCTGGTCGTATGTTTCGGTTTATTTCCTTAGAAGATTGTAATCTTATAATAACTACGTTGATTATTTCCTCTTTATTGCCTTGATACATGGGTATTAAGGATGATTAAGGCCCATTGGCCCATGTAACCCCCCTTGAGCCTATAAATATGCATGAGAAGGCTCAAGGAGGGGACTTTTTTTTGGACTTTTGAATCTTTCTTTTGAATACTGAGAGAAAAAATATATAGTGCAATTATCCTCCAAACAATTGTAATTCTCCCAAGGTTGGTGAAACTCAAGAACCCTAGTTCTTTGATCACGACATTGGCATTCAATATTAATAATAACACTAAGTGGGCATAGGTCATTACCATCCATTGAGGCCGAACCACTATAAACCATCTGTGTCATCTCTTTACCATTTGATTCTATTCTTGAATATCATCTCAGTTCTTTGTCGTATTTCTGACTCCGTGTCGTTGGCCAAAACGTGGGTCAACATTGTTTAAGTGATAATTCTTGATATTTTACATATTTTAAATTTGGGTAAAAGATATTTTGATATTTTAAAATTGGTTAAAATATTCTATCTTGTCATTCTTGACAACTTAACAACCTAGTTTAAATTAATTATTTGAAATTGAATTTTGTTTGATAAATTCTATTTTTATTAATTTAGTATTTTGCAACTTTTTTAATTAAATATATTGAATTTTGTCAGATGAATTCTATGTTAATTAATTATGGTATTTTGCAAAATAGTATATTGTTGTGGTATATTTACATAATTTAATAACACATGCTTATAGAGTAACATATTAGGCCCATCTAATTATTAACATATCAAACACCATTATTAAGTTATTTTTTGCATTTGGGCTTTGAATATAAGTATAATGATGTCACAATTTTTGTGTTTGAAAAATGTGGGAAAACTCAAATAAATAGTTCATAAAATGTTAGGTTTTATTTGAGCTCAATTGAACATGTAAAGTTTAAATTCCTCTCTTGTGGGTGGTTCCACTTGTGAAGGCTCATTTGCTTTGCATTACTAGATTGAGCTTAATCAATTGAATAACAATTAATAAAACAAAAAGTTCAAATTCCTGTCTTTTTGGCCTTTGTGTGGAAGTTAGAGAGCCTTAGTTATGGGTTCGACATACTGAACCCATCTCTCCTCTATGCAAGCTCGAATTGTTATGACCCATTTACCCAAGTTTGACTTAATTGTATTAGGTTAATCTTTTTAGTTGGACCTAATAATTAAATATAAGAAAAATATAATTCAAAATTTTGGATTAATTTTCAATGGGTAATTTTTGAATTAATAGGAAAATTATAAACTATGGCTTATTGATTATTTTAATAATTTGGAAAACCTAAGTTTGTTTATTGATTTTTTAATAATTTGGCAAACCTAAGTTGAAATTTTTCAAAAAGAATAAAATACTAAAAGATTTAATCATGAGTTATAAAAATTTGAATTCGATCTCCACTGTTGATTTAACAAGGTTAGAGTTCAGTGGGGCCTCATGACGCTTTGATTTCGTCTCCCTACAGAAGGTGTTCACTAGACTTCTTAACATGGTTAAATTTCTTAAGATAGATGGTTATAGATGGACATTCTATAGACTCATACCTACGGTGACTATAGGAATTAAGTCTATAATAAAAAAAACTGTGGGTAAAAATCATAAAGTAAGAAATATTTGTGACTCTCCCCTGTCGGGACACATGGGTTTTCGTTACTTTGATCGGATGGATAGGTAGTTTATAAAAGCCTAGGATGTTTTATTAATTGAGATGTTTCTCCATTTAACTAAGTGAATATTTGTGACTCTCGCCTACCGGGATACATGGGTTCATAGCTAGTTAAAGTACCTAAGAAATAGAAGATAAATGCTTTAGTATTTTACTTATCTCAAAACATTTTGTATGCTATGCTATTTCTAAAATTTTGATGAATAAATGTTTGTCAAGCAATGTGTTAATTTCTACTTAGTTGATAATCATAGCTCTAGACTTCCCACCCCATACTCTCTCTAATCTCTAAAAAGTTTCTCTATGGTGAAAACCTCACGAAATGTTTGTCCAACATTAACATGGTGTTGATTATGGACAACATTGAGTTCGTGATAATCAAAGATATTCTTATTTTTCCTATGCAACGATCACCAAATCCTTCAAAGAGGATTGTTGGGGGTTGATTGAGCAAGGGAAAGAAGGCTAATACTATCAAACATGCTTAAGGAGAAGCTGCCTTAAGCTTATTCTTCGAAGAGAAAATGAGAAAGAAATTCAAACAAAAAGAATAAGAAGTCCACTGGCAAGGCACCAAATGCTGCAAAGCATCTTGGGGCAAGGACTGATTATAAGTACGCTAAAGGGGAGTGTTTCCAACTACAATGAGACTAGAAATTGGCACAAGTTTTCCCAGTACTAGGCATATGGAACCCAAGATAATGAAAATTTTCTTGGATGCATATGATTTTAGAGGACGATTCTTTGATTTCAGATCATTGAATCATGATCAACTAAATATGCATGTACTTTTATACAATTTTTTTAGCATTAGGAAAGCCCTAAAGGATGAAAAGCTAAAGCTTAGAAATCAACAAGGGTTGTTCATATCAGGCAAGGCAAAAGGATAAGCTTGAATGATTTTTGGATATAAATATATTGTTTTAAGACAAGGTTTATTTTTTTTCCGATTTTCAATGGAAATTTTAATTTTAGTTTTTCTTATTACATCAACAATAATTTGTAGTTACTTTCCCAAGCAATAAAATCCTATTTCTTTATATGGATGTGAATGTATGGAAAATGAGCTATACCTATTGCAACCAAACAAACCCTATGTACTAAATAATGAGTTATTTGAGACAGCTAAATCTAGGACCGCTAAACGACAAAAGGTCAATAACGTTAGAAATGATGTACCTTTGGCATCTTCGCTTTAGTCATATTTTCAATGATAGGATTCAAAGACTAACAAATGTTGGGTCTTTGAGGGAACTCACCTAGGGTGACCTACCTGTTTGTGAATCTAGTCCAGAGGGAAAAATGACGAAGCGTCCATTCTCTGTGAAAAGAGAAAGGGCCAAAGAACCACTAGGGCTAGTATATTCAAATGTCTAGGGACAAATGAATGTTCAAGTGAGGGGTGGTTATGAGTATTTTGTTGCCTTCATTGACGATTTCTCTAGAGACTCATGTAAGTACCTAAACATATGAATTATGAGAGCTTTTTAAGAAGTTCAAAGAATTCATTGTTATGGCTTTAAAACCAAATTAGGTAAAACGTTAAAGATCTTGCTATCTGATAAGGGTGGAGGATATTTGGATAATCAGAACCAATATCATTTAATTGAACTTGGAGAATTGTCTAAAGAAACTACCCAAGGACTCCGCAACCTAATAGTGTTGCTGAGCGGCATGAATCACACATTTATGAAAATGTGTGTTCTATGATAAGCTATTTAGGTCTACCAACTTCTTACCCAGATCTTTTATGGAGACATACTACCTAGGACGCATGTGAAATTTTTTTAAATGTTGTGCCGTCACAAAGCTGTCTCCAAGACACTGCTAGAATTATGGAATGATTGTGAACCTGGTTTACGTTATTATGGAATTTGGGGGTGTCCTACTTATATCGTGAGGAAAAAGGTAGGAAAACTAGAACAACGAACCGATGTTTGCTTGTTTTTTGGCTATCCTAAAGCTACTCAAGGTGGTCTGTTTTATAGTCCAGTAGACAAGAAAGTGTTTGGCTCTACAAATGATACTTTTCTGGATAACGACTACATAATGAATTTCAAGCCTCGTAGCAAAATAGAATTAGATGGAAAAATGATAAACTATTGTTCCATCCTCACCGACGCAAGTTGATGAAAACAATGTGGATTTAAAAACCACTAATCCAAGTAAGAAATTTATGGTGCCTCGTCATGGTGGGAGGGTTTCCCGGAACCCGGTACCTATGATATGGATAATGAAACCCACAAGCTGGTTGGGGAAACAAGTAGCAATGATCCATTGGCCTTTAAACAAGCAATGGGTAAGTTTGAAAGGGACCTTTAACTCGAAGCCAAGTACCAGGAAACAGAGTCTAAGTACTCTTAATTTTTTTGAGATCTTGTAGACGTGCCATTGGACTTTTGGCCCATGGGGTGCAAGTGGATCTATAAGAAGAAGAGGGGAGCTGATGGAAAGGTCGAGACATTTAAGGCTCGACTTGTGGCAGAGAGAGAAAGTTGACTTAGAGAAAACTTTTTCTCCGGTAGCCATGTTAAAATTCATTTAGTATACTCTTATCCATAGACACAACTCTTGAATAAGAGATAAGGAAAATGACATCAAAGAAGTATTTTTAATGGCTATCTTGATGAGACAATTAACATGGATCAATCAGAAGGATTTAAAGTAGTTAGACAAGAAATTTGGCAAGCTGAGTAAGTCAATCTGTGGACTTAAGCAAGCTTCGCGCTCCTGGAATTCAAGGTTAAATGGAAACATTAAGACCTTGGTTTTGAACAAAATGTAGTTGACCCTTGTGTTTAACCACTTAGGGAAAAAGACATTGCGGTGTTCTTAATCTCTTATGAATATTATATCTTACTCATTTAAAACAATGTCAAAAACTTATTAGACATAACGAACTGGCAAGAAACGAAATTTCAGATTTTTTTGTAGCAAGTCGTGTTCTTGGTATCTAGATCATCAAGGGTATAAATAACTGAGTTTTGGCTCTAACTCAAGTGGCCTACTTAGGTGAGGTGATTGGTTGTTACTCTGTAGTGAATTTTGAGAAGGATGCTTAGCATCTTGACATGGAATTTATTTTTCTATTCAGCAGTCTCCACAGACTCCTCAAGAGAAAGAAAAGATGTAACAAATGCCTTATGAATTTGCAATTACAAGTTTATTTCATGCTATGTTGTGTGTTGTGACCGGAGATCTGCTATGCAGTGGGAGTGGTGAGCAAGTGCCAGTAAAACCTTGGAAATGAACAAGAGATGGAGGTCGGTATCTTTGATGCAATAGAGGCTATATGTTAGTCTTTTCAGGTGGATATTTGAACCTGTTAGGCTACACAGATTCAGATTTTAGACTGATGTTGATGACAGGAAGTCTACTTCTGAAAAAGGTGTTTGCTCTTGGGGGTGGAGCTATGATTTGGAGAAGTGACATGTCTTCTGCCATCTCAGTAGCTGTGATTTGGAGATGAATTAGGCTATCTTCTGTTTCAGAATCCACCTTGGAGGATGAGTACATAGCTGCGTCTATGGTGGCTAAGGAAATAGTTTGGCTTAAGAAGTTCTATATGGATCTCGGTGTTATTTCTAAAATGGATAAACCACTTATTTTTTCTAGTGACAGTAATGAGGCAATAGTGAATTCGAAAGAATCTCGAAGCCACAAAAGAGTAAAAACATATAGAGAGAAAGTACTACATTATCGAGGATGTGTGGCGAAGGCGTGATGTGAAGGTGATGAAGATAGCATTGGAAGAAAATCTTTCATATCCCTTTACAAAGATATGAGCAGAGAGCATAATTGTGAAGCATGTAGAATGAATGGTTTTGAGAAACATGTCTCATTTGTTTTAAAAGGGAAAGTGGGAGTTTGTTGGCTTTTATGACCTTATAAAACCATGTCGGGCATGTAACATGATTTTATATTGTCAATAAAAGTAGTAGGAATTATTTAATTTGAAAACTGTGTTGCTTGCTTGTTTTATTACATGATTATTGGAATAATACAAATATTTATAAAATCCTGAACATAAGGATAGTTACAAATATTTATAGTTGTAGCTATATGTTCAAAAGAACGAGTCATGAGATTAGATCAGTGCATTAGGTTTTTAATGACTAGGCAATCTACGATATGATCTACTTACGCATTCACGGTGTGATGTCTTGTCCAATGCATTGACTAAGTGGATAAGATCAGATGTATTTGGTTACATTGGACTAGAACTAATATTGATTATTGATAGATAAATAAGAATTATTGTTATCAAATCTAATCAATGTCAAAACGTTGAACATGGGTTAAGTCGATCTTAATTTTGAGTGATAATATTCTACTAATTATATTATTTAAATATTTTGACTTGTTTGTTACCAGCTTACCCTACGATCTAGCCCATACTTACCTCTTAGAGATTTAGTAGTGTAATTGAGTGGGAGTATTATTCATATATAAGAAATCTATAACTTTTGTATGAGAGGTGAAAAGATGATTTCATTAATTGCTTTGTTCAAAATCTTAAATGATTGAGATCTCATTTCTGTGATTAAGTTCACAGAAATATCATTTATAAGGAACTTAATGGGAGTTAATAATAAAATACTGATGAGGGGTAAAACGGTATTTTGCACCCAGCTCGTTAGTAAGTCATCGATAGAGGATTGATTGACTGTAATGGTTATAACAATGGATAATGTATTTGTGGTTTTAAGAATACGTTTTATGAATTCAAGAATTCAATTCCGAGTCTATAATGGTGTCACGAGGAATTAATAAGGTAGTAAAATTATTCGTAAATAAATTCATGGTAACTTATTGGAGCTTGATTTGATGGATCCATGGTCTTCGCATCTCCTTTGAGTAAATCATATAGAATGTCTCAATTAATTGATTTAATTATCAATTAGGATTTTTAAAGTTGACTAGGTCAATTTTGGAAAACTTTATAGAGATATGAGATTTAGAGAATAAAAGAGAATCTTTGAGAAAATTTATTAATATTGATAAATTGGTGTCAATATAAATAAATAATATTAAATCAAGTTTCAAATTATAATTAGTTAATTTGAATAATAATTTAATTAATTAATTAATTAAAATATAAATAAATAAAAAGTTTTTTAAATTTAGTCTCAATTGAGATTTAAATTCAAAACAAAGAGATTGGACCCAAGCCCATTTGTGGGAGCCCAAGACTTTTATTTTTTTATTATTATTTTTAGTTAATTTAAATTTAAATTTAAATAAAACCCATTAAGTTGCCTATATAAGGAATATGATATCTAGGGTTTTAACGAGTGAGTCTCAGTTGATTCATTGGGTAAGTGAAAGCCTAGATAGTCTAATCCTTTATTGGCCACTCACTCTCTTCTTCTCTTTTAGATCTTTATCTCATGTGTTGAGAACTAGCCCACAGTAGTTCTATGTTGATAAAAGGCTTGGTGAGGAAGACTGTGTTGCTGATCTAGTTCAATCTCTTGACAATAGTCTGCTACAGAAAGGAATCAAGGGTTTGAGAGATTGAAGGATGGAGTTGTTCCAGTTCCGTTGCGTAATGTAAGTTTATTTACCGTAATCTGTTTTGTATCAATTTCATGGGAGTATGTTTTAGGAATTTACATGTTTGTTTGATAATATGTAAATTACATGAAAATAAATAAAGATCTTGTAAAATGTAATTTCCAACAGGTGCCATGTGCACCCAAAATTCCGCGAGATCAAAATTCAAACGCAAATGCCTTAGCCAAACTCGCAAGCGCGAAAGATGCTGACACTTTAAACGTCGTACCAGTAGAAAGATTGAGTAAGCCAAGCATACAGGCGGTTAAAGCCAGTATGGAAATTCGAATGAAGGATACGTGGATGGCACCTTACTTGGAGTATCTGACAAACGGTGCGCTACCAACAGATAGAATCAAAGCCAGAACTCTACAGAGGCAAGCTGCTAGATATATACTGGTCGATGGTGTTATGTACCGAAGAGGATATTCAATGCCACTACTCAGATACGTTACACCAGAAAAAGCTAAGGAACTCATGAAAGAGGTGCATGAAGGCTTCTGTGGGGATCACGCTGGGGGGCAGAGTTTGGTAAAAAAGATTCTGAGGCAAGGCTACTTTTGGCCAACCGTGAACGAGGATTCGATGGAGTTTGTACGGAGATGCGATAAGTGTCAGAGTTCTCCAAAATTCCACGAGCCGCTCCAAACGAGTTGAAACAAATGCAGAGTCCGTGGCCTTTTGCTGTTTAGGGCATAGATTTGATTGGATCCCTGCCAATGGGAAAAGGCGGACTAAAGTACGAAGTCATGGCAGTTGATTACTTCACCAAATGGGTCGAAGCTGAACCACTCGCTACCATAACGACCAAAAAAGTTCTTGACTTTGTCATCAAGAACATTGTTTGTCGATATGGTTTGCCCAGAAAGATAGTTTCAGACAACGGAACCCAATTTGACAGCGATTTATTTACCGACTTATGCAAAAGACACGAAATTATTAAAAGCTTCTCTTCAGTTGCGCATCCCCAAGAAAACAGGCAGGTTGCGGCCGTGAATAAAACTCTTAAGGATACACTAAAGAAGAGGCTCGAAGACGCCAAAGGAGCATGGTCGGAACAGCTTCCTAAAGTCCTCTGGTCATATAGAACATCTCATCGAACAGCGATGGGTCATACCCCATTTTCCTTAGCCTACGGATATGAGGCTATGTTACCTGTCGAGTTAGATCCCCCTCACATCGACGCATAACATACGACCAGGACCAGAACAGCCAACTGATGATGGAGTCCCTAGACTCTATTGATGAGACACGTGAGAAAGCCCAACTCCGAGTTGCTGCATACCAACAAAAAGTCGCCTGGCACTTTAACTCAAAAGTTAAGGAAAGAAAATTCAACGTCAGTGATTTGGTGCTACGACGAGTTTTCTTAAATACCCGCGAACCCACTGCTGGAGTACTCGGACCAAACTGGGAAGGACAGTACCAAATCGAAGAAGTCCTTCATCCGGACACCTTCAAACTTGCACGCCTAAATGGAGATCTCATTCCATGTTATTGGAATGGAGAACACCTGCGCAAGTATTATCAGTGAACAATCCTTTTTAAAGGGTTGGCTTGTACAAAAATTTTCTTTTTACAAGTTTAGCAAAAAGGGTTAGCCACGTTGTATGGCTAATCGCTCGTATATGTAAGATTCTATTTTAGAATCACTCGTAAAGACATGTTTAGTCCATTATTAATATGAGAATATAAGGGACTACACAGCCAGTCATTCTTGCCAACTTTTGTGAAATCATTTTTACAAATATTTGTTCATTACGTGTGTTGTTTTGCTGTATTACAAGTATTGAATTTCGTATCGACCAAAAATGTTCAAACAGGTCGTGGTCAAGGCAAGTGACCAAGGACCTAAAGCTCCTCGATCACTTGGGGGGCATACAAGGCACATCGATAGCAAAGCATACCATGAGGTATGTAAACACATGAACAAAATAAGTGAAAGCATGCTACAGTACTTAGAGTATTTTTCAAAATTTATGATTTTGTTAAATCAAACCAAAGTAGTATGCTAAGTTCGGTCATGCGAACAGGTATTATAATAGAAATATTATAATATCATTAAGGCAACCGTTTACACCACGAGCAATAGTGCTCGGATGTAAATATGAAATTAAAAGGAAAATCCTTACATCGCGAGCAGTACTGCTCGGATGTAATTGTTCAAACATAAGTAAAATTAGCTGCCCATGCAGCAATAAAAGGAAATTGTCTTTATAGAAAGGCCTGTGGGCCGCAAAAATTGTGAAAGATAAAAATATAAGTTATTTCGAAGCAGGAGCATTCTTGTCAGCTAGAGGGTCATCTTTGGCACCAGCAGCAGGGGTCTGGGCCTTGGCCTTCTTTTCCGCCTCAAATCGAGCAGTGCATTCCGCCATTAGCGACTGTTGCATGTTCTCAGCTAAGTAGTCGATGTTGGCCCCCTGGTTATGTTTCCAGAAATCATAAAAGCTTAGGAAGGTGGCTTCCTTATACTTCTCCAGATTTCTGGCACCGTCCTCCTCGAGCTCTTGAATGCGCTCCTCAAGTTCCTTGACCCGCTTCCCGAGCCTCGTCACTTCATCTCTGCTGGCAGTCAGATCAAGATTCAACTGCTTACACTCTCGGGTATTGAGGACAGCACTCTCCCTCCATTTTTTCCGCTCCTCGTTGGCTTTTTCTCGGGCATCTTCACTCTCCTGAAGCTCTCGAGTGAGAGTGGATTGGTCCTCGCATAACTACTCGTTCAGCTTAGACAACTCCTTATTCTCCACAAGCAGCTTGCTGTTTTCCTCGAGCAGTCTGACTTTCTCATCCTCAAGCACTTGCTTAGCCTGGGCAAGCCTGGAGTCAAAGTTCTTCTCTCGAGAGACCATTTCCCCAGCTCGGCGCCAGCTAGCAGTCAAGGATAAAAACCCCTGAAGGAGAAATGGGTTAAGTAAGGAAGTTTAGCGTAAATGACAAAGCAACAGGAGACAACTTACACTGGCTATCTCGTTCAACCCGCTGTTGATGATGTCGTGGATATCCATTGTTGCAGTGTCATTGATGGCGACCTGGGAGCGCTTATGCTTGGAGAGCCGATATATCCTCTCCTTGGCCATGCCAACTACATGGCTGGGCAAGGAGCCTTCAGACAAGTGATCCATGGCCTCTTTGTCTACGGCCTTCGAGGAGGACCGAGGATCAGCAGGAGAGGGAGTTTGCTGCTCGGGAGCAGGCGGATGTGTTAAGTTCTCTTTGGAGGGAGCGTCTGTGGAAGCATTTTCTGTTCGGGCTTTCTTCGCTGGGGTCTTGCTACTTTCCCCTCGGACCCTTTTACCGTCTTTCGGGACAGAAGCTTCGGCAGCAGCTTGATAGTGTGCAAAGAAGTCCCCTGAATTCATGCCTGCGCAAAGGATAACATTCAAACAATAAGTTTAAAAGATCGCAAAGAAATAGAAGTTAGAGTGTAAGAGTTGCAAAAGTAAGGTACCCGAGCTATGCCTACTGGTCGTAACATTATCTACAGAACTACCTAGTTCCTGGAAGAATTCTGAATTTAAAGAAGGAGCGTTCCTAAAGTTTCCGTCCCCGTCAAATAGATGGACGGGAATGGGCAAGTTATTTAAAAACGAGAATTGTGTACTGTGTACATCCGACGAGTCGTCAGACTGTTCGGCAGGCTCAGTAGCCTTTTGTTTCCCCTTGCCCTTGGGGACCGATGGTTCTGCTGCTCGATGGGTAGCAGCAGGCTCCCTGATAGTAACCCCAGTTGGCCTCCTCCTAGGGGGTGACTGAGGCTGCTGCTCGGGACCCTGCTCGCGCCCCCCAGCATGAACACCACCCGCCGCAGGTTCACTGGTCGTAGGTGGAGAGCCCTTAAGGCCAGCCAACCTAAGGTTAGCCTCAGTGATCAAATTTTTTACACTCTTTGCAGCATTGGACATACTCGCTAAGAGTGCTGCCCTCGACTCCATTCCTGGAGTGGGGGTCGGGCGCAACCATGGACCTGGAATAAAGTGGAACAGTAGAATGTTACGACAAGAAAAAGTTAAAGGGCAGGAACTACTGGTTTAAGGCTCGTTATTTTCCTTACCTCCTCGGGTGAACGCCAAGTTGTTCGCAGCAATATCAGGTGTGAGGAAGTACTCCAAGTGATACTTCCCTGCATTAGAGATATGGGTGGTCTCGGACAGGAAAGTGCGTCCGGTCTCTTGATGGTAAAAATGAAAAAACCTCGAACTGTCTTGGTGAGGGTTGGATTTAAGGTCAAATAAATAATTGACCTCGTGAGGGGAGGGGGCTGGCCATTTCTGGATTTTGTAAAGGATGTAAAGCGCAGTCAGCATCCTGTATCCGTTTGGGGTAATCTGGAAAGGGGCCACCCTGAAGTAATTAACCACCCCTTGAAAAAATGAATGCAAAGGCAGGGTGGCACCCGCCTCAAGGTGGTATCTCGACCAGGCGCTATAAGCCCCACCCGGAAGGTTGGCTCGCTGGTCGACAGTAGGTCTGACTAGGGTCACCCCCGTCAGATTGTACTTTGTTAAATAATTGGAGACCATTCGAATAGTCACCATGCTCGGAGCCACCACGTGCCTGAACTTCGGTCTCAGGAGGAAATTCTCCTCGACCACTGGTTGAGGGGGCGTCAGCAGGAGGCTGACTTTGAGGAGGGTCGCGTCTTTTTCTGGCCTTGGTTTTTGTTCTGGCCATTCTTTGGGCAGGAGCTGGTTGAGGATTTGGTTTAGGGCGTGAAAACGAGATTTCTGGAATTAATGTGGATGGATTCTCTTCTCCTTCGAGCAGCTGGGCTAGGAGTTCGTCTTCAATAGGTCTCTCTCCCCCCCAAGGGTCTTGCATATGAACTACAAACAGACAATGGAGGAGATTAGACAATCCGCGAAGTAGTACGGGGAGGCTGGGATAACGTTGCTCATGCCTAAGTAGCCAGCAACATCCTAATCCTATGCTGACTTCAACGTGGATAAATCGAATCAGAAAAGGAAAAAAAGACATTTTCTAAAAAAAACTTTTTTTTTCAACTCCTAAAGGGCGGAAATTTTTTAGTTTTTCTTTCATCTAGCCTAAAGGTTGAAACTTTCAACAGCCTAACGTCCCAAATTAGAAACTCTACCTATCAAAATCCTAAACAGACCCATACCAGGTGTAAAGACGCACTTTAACAGAATATCGGATGTGTCCTATCAAAAACCCTATTCAAGAACGCAGTACATCAGAGTAGAAAAATAGCATGCATGGTGTAGTACAGATAAAAAAGGAACATATTTCTTACCTGGGCGAGAAGATGATTCGGAGGAAGGTAAAAACTTGAATCGGAAGACCTGCAACACAACGTCGGACTGGTTTTTGGAGCTCTGAACACTGGTGCAGGTTCTTGAAGACTTTAGCAATGTTGATGAATAAAAAATTATCTTGAAGAAGAAGGAAGATCTACTTATAAAAAGTAAAGGGACAGCCAAAAGGCGGTAATCATCGTTTCTCATTTTCGAGACGTGGGGAAGTGGACAAGCCGTCAAAATTACCTTTTTTGGAAACTGAAAAGGCTTGATTAGACATAATTATGTCATGGTGTACAAGAACACACGGGGGTTCTGACAAACATCGTGGGGGTATGAACAGTTGTTCCCTTAAGTTTCTTCGTTACTGGTCGCAACAAACAAACTTGGGGGGCAAATGTTATCCAAAAAATCAGAAGCGAATGATGTGGCAAGCATTAATTACACATGGCTGACACCTTGAAGAATGCATGCTCGACTATCGACCAGGAAAGCACCCTGTATCAGGCGATCAGTTTTAGATACGACCAGCCTGGTCGTATGCACTTTATACGCGGAAAAGATCTTGGGCAGTTATGGTAGAATCTGAGATTCTCTCCCATGATTTCCTGAGTATCCGATTATTTAGGAAATAATATCTATAACAAATCAATGTAACCCTTCCCTGAGCTTATAAATAGACGGAGAGGACTCAGGGAAGGGGATCTGGCTCTATTTTCTCTTTTCAGACTTCTAAATCGTTTGTGACTAGAAACTATATTGTATTTGTTCTTCAGAGGCTAGTGAAACTCATTGAACCCGAGTTCTTTGATCACTCCTTTGAATCTCAATCTAATAACAATTCAAGTGGACGTAGGTCATTACCAAATCCTGGGGCCGAACCACTATAAACTCTTGTGTTCTTATTCTTTTCGTCATTAAGTTCTTTTCAACGCATTCATACACGTCAAGAAAATTGTGACTCCGTGTCAGTTGCCCAAATCTAGGGTCAACACTATCCCCCATACAAAAATGGGCCATGGACTCTACATTTGTTTAAGCTCATTACGAGTTGCTCGAGGTATCTTGGAGAATCTTTGGCACTTGTCACATTTTTGCCCATACTCCATTGCATCTTCATTCATCGTTGGCCAAAAATACCCTTGCTCAATATTTTTTTTGCTAGGCTCTACCCCCCTGCGTGATTGCCACAAAACCCTTCACGTACTTCTATAATCAATAATTCATCTTTTGTTCTGGTGACACAACAAAGTAAAGGCATTGAGTACCCCCATATGTTCATCACTCCATCAATGATTACGTATTTAGCAGCCAGCCTCGATATCTTTCGCGCTTCATTTTTGTCTTGGAGCAAAATCCCTACTTTAGATAATTAGCAATCGGAGTCATTCATGATGGGTAATTTTCTAGCAGCAACGTTGTCTCTGTTTCATTAATACTCGATTGGGAAAGGTGCTCAACTGGTATTATGTTAAGAGTGTATACATCTTTAGCGCTTACTAGCTTAGCTACGGCATCGACATTTGAATTTTGGTCACGTGGTACCTGCAGTATGATATATTTTGTGAACTGTGCAAGAAGATCTTTAGCTTTGCTTAAATAGGAAGCCATGTTTATCCTTCGAGCTTTGTATTCTCCCGAGATTTGGTTCACGACCAACTATGAATCGTTATAAATCTCTAATGCTAAAGATTTTACGTCTCTAGTAAGTCGAGGGCCGGCGAGCAGGGCCTCTTATTCTGCTTCATTGTTTGAGGTATTAAATCCAAATCATAATGCACAATGAATGCGATGCCCTTCATGTGTAGTTAGAATTATACCAGCTCCAGAGTTGTGCTCATTCGAGGAACCATCTACGTATAATTTCCATGTTGGCTAGGTCTCCTCATTTATATCTGATGCTACTACTTGCTCATTTTCATCTGATACATGTGCACATTCAGCAATACAATTTGTTAATGCTTGCCCTTTTATAGCAGTCCGTGGATGGTAGGTGATTTCATATTGCCCAAGCTCTATCGTCCACTTAAGAAATTGACCTAATGCTTCTGGTTTTTGTAGAGCCTACCTAAGAGGTTGGTCGGTTAGGACTGTAATTGGATGAGCTTGGAAGTATAGCCTCAGTTTTCTTACTGTGAGCAGTAGGCAATATGCCAAATTTTTGACCAGGGGGTATCTTGTTTCAACTCCTACCAGCCTCTTCCTGATATAATATATTGGATGTTGGATTTTATCTGCTTCCCTTATAAGTGTTGCACTAACAAAATGCTCAGTAACTGCTAAATATAAGAAAAGGGTTACACCATCAACAAGTTTTGACAAGACTAGTGGCTGT
Source organism: Humulus lupulus (assembly GCF_963169125.1). NCBI lineage: Eukaryota > Viridiplantae > Streptophyta > Magnoliopsida > Rosales > Cannabaceae > Humulus > Humulus lupulus. The sequence continues at coordinate 95,241,050 of NC_084802.1, forward strand.
GCTAGGTGCTCCTTAAGAGCCTGGATTGCTTTCTCACGTTCTTTCGTCCATTCAACCTTGTTATTTCCTCTTCGCAAGTTGAAGAATGGAACATATTTGTCTGTTGACTTTGAGATGATTCTGCTAAGAGCTGCGATTCACCCTGTGAGGCTTTAACATCCTTTATCTTGGTTGGGGACTTCATGTCAATTATAGCCTTGATTTTTTTTTGGATTAGCCTCTATGCCTATTGAATTGACGATGAACCCAAGAAATTTGCCCGAGCCTACTCCAAATTATCACTTTAAGGGGTTAAGCTTCATATTGTAATACTTTAAAATGGTAAAGCATTCTACTATATCTTGAACATGCCCCCGGCCTTTTTTGACTTAACCAACATATCATCGACGTAGACTTCCTTATTATTGCCTATATGATGTCTAAACATCATGTTGACCAACCGTTGATATGTCGCGTTAGCTTTTTTGAGTCCAAATGGCATTACCTTGTAATAGTGTAAGCCTATGTCGGTCCTAAAGCTGGTATGCTCCTCGTCGGGAGGGTGCATGCTATTCTGATTGTACCTTGAGTGGGCATTCATAAAAGTAAGGACCTAATGACCTATTGTAGCATCAACTAGTTGGTCTATCCTTGGCAAAGGGAAGTAGTCTTTTGGGCATGCTGTGTTTAAGTATGTGAAATCAATAGATCCTCCACTTTCCATTGGGCTTTGGTACTAGAACAGGGTTTGAAACCCATTCAGTGTAAAAAGCTTATCTTATAAACTTATTTTCCTCCAGCCTTTCAACTTCCTCCTTTAAGGACTTTAACCTTTCTTTATCAAGCAGCCTCATTATCTACTGAATGGGCTTGAAATTGTCCCTGTCGATATTCAAGGCATGGCTAATTACAGTAGGGCTGATACCCACCATGTCCTGTTGTTTATTAAAAAACTTATGAGTTCAAGTTTGACCTCATCAACTAAGTTTTTTCCAATTTTTATAGTTCTGGTGGGCTCTTTCAGGTTGAGTGGAACCTCTTCGAGGTCCTCAATTGGTCCCACTCCAATATCATAGCCCCCAAAATAAGGGTCAAAGTCCACTTCCTTGCTTTGGGTAGCGCTCTATTTGGAGGTGTTATGCTCATTTAGGGGAGCTTGCTTTTATTCCTCTGATATGCTCATTTCCATTACTACTGTTGGCTTGTTTTTTGCAGGTCCAACAAAAATCATGCTGGTCGTTACCACTTACAAAGTCTTTTTTGGTAGTTGTAATTGAAGAGTTGTAACATTCTTGAGCTCCCGCTGATTCCCTTTGTAGAGTCCAAGAATTTTACTTAGCTAGTTAGATAGTAGTAGCAATAGTAACAGTTGTAGTATTTTTATGACTGTGGATTTTGGTTCAGACCGGGATTTAGTTGGACACTCGTAGTAACACTTGTAGATTTTCTAAGTTTAACCTATAGTTTAAGAATATTAATTTTAACCATTAATATGACTGATATTGATGGTGATATTTATTATATTATAAGGTTTAGATAGACCCAATAAGATAGTAACACTTGTCTTGTGTATGTTTAATGATAATTAAGTATTTTTTAGGAATAAGTTTATTAAGATCAATATTTGAATATCCTAGGGTCTGTTAGCAGCTTTGAAATCGTTAGAGGACTTAGTCAAGGCTGTTTACTCAATTCAAATTAGGCTGAAAATGTGCAATTTCGTGTTTAATATTTCAGCGTATGCTGATATATCGTAGCTATAGGGGGCGATATATTGGCTCATTTGAAGGATTTTTGAATGTTTTTAAAACCGAGATCATTTTAATCTTTAACCTCTTGATAAGTCCAGCATCTTTCTGACCGAGTCTTCCGCCTCTGCTGAACGATAATTCAAATATTTTTCACTTAAAAATCCATTATTTTATTCAAGTTAAATGAAGATCTTTTCATTCTTGAACTCTATAAATAGGACCTAGTACCCAGCCATTTATTCATTCATCAAGCTAAGTTCAGAGTTTGCAAGCTGCTAGGTTATTTTTGAGTGCTTAAACACTTGGGTTGGGAATATAAGCTTTATCCTTTTAAGCTTAATAAACACTCAGGAAGTAAGGTTCATAGTATTTTTCGGTTTGAGGTGTAGTTCGGTTATAGAAGCATTCGAGGTATTCATTATTTTAGTTCATTTATGTGTTATTCTTATAGTTTTCTACTCAAAATCCTAACTCTATTCTTTATTCTTGGTTAGGAAATCTAAGATCTTGAACATAAGATTTTTGGTAAGTATATTCTCGATGGTATAGTTCGTCCATTCTTTTCATCCCTTTTTCTTTAGTATACTCACCTTTCTTTGATGGTTTTTAGGAGTGTTCCAAAGTCCCAATCCTGTTCTCATCTCCCGGTATATTTGGTAAGGAAAATAGGATAAGATTCTATATGTTATATGTTATTTTATGATTTATGTGTTATGAAATGTTATATTATGTATGTTTGTAGGCTTGGGCATATGACTTGTATAGCTAACAAGCCCTAATAAATTTATGGGCATATGACTTGCTTAGCTAGCAAGCCCCACAAATCTAATGGGCATATGACTTGTTTAGTTTACAAGCCCCAAGTAGTAATGGCCATTATAAGTATATATGCCATATGATTATGATACACTTATGGTATATGTTTATGGTATATTTTTAGCATATAATATGAATTTTATGAATATGATTTATGTTGTTAGATTTTCCTTGCTGGGCATTAGGCTCATTCCTTTATGTTTATATGTGCAGGAAAATTGCTATGGTGGCAGAAAGGTTCTTGGCAGCTTGGGGGTTGTGTATTGAGGTAGAATCGAAATGGATGGATTGAGCGTTCGGTTCGAGGATGAAGTCGCTTCTTACTCTTTTAAAAATTATGCTTTATATGTATTTTCTGCACTTTATTTTGTAATCCATTTATTTAAAGTCATGTTATGTTTTTATTTTAAAAACAATGGGATCCCATATCCTACTTTAAATTTTATGTAGTTTAACGTTTGTCTTACAAGTTTTAATGAAGTTATGATTGGTGAGTTTTATTAAAGATTAGTGTCTATGTATAAGTAGTCATTAATGGTCCAAAATCTAGAGTAGTTGGGTCATTACACCCTTAGACACATCCAATTCTAGCATTGGTTGGGAACATCATCGTTATATGAAATATGGATGTGATAGCCCTAAGATCAATAAGTTTTGGCCGTCCGAGTAGGGAGTTGAATGCTGGGGGAAGATCGACCACCATAAATGTGGCCATGACTTTGTTGTTCGTTGGTGCAGCTCCGACAGTTACTGCTAGTCTGATTTTCCCTGCTGGAGTCATTCTTTCTCCAAAAAAACCATATAAGGTCTTTGTCCAGGGCTCAAGATCTCGAGTAAAAAGTTTCATCCTTTCAAGAGTGCCCTTAAAAAGGATTTTAACAGAAGAACCATGATCCACCATGGTTCGTGGAACGATCATATTGGCAATTTGGGCTTCTATTACCAAAGGATCTTTATGCGGGAACCTGATGTGTGCGACGTCGTCCTCGGTGAATGTAATAGGCTTACACTCTTACCGAGGTGTTTCAGGAGTACGGTCCTCGACTGCCAACACCTCTTCTCCTAGTTCATGATGTAATGTTCGAGCTTATCATTCTAGGGCCTTTCTACTTTTGCCAGCCAGGTGCGGCTCTCCAAAAATCATATCCAATCAACCTGCTACAAGGGCTGGTTGTAGTGGTTGGGCTAGTGTATTAGAAGTTCTTGCAGTAGCCAATTTTGTTTGGCAGGTCATCGAACGTATCCTTTCATTGCCTGATAATTTTGACGAATGAGGAACTCAATTTCATCTTCGAGTTTGTTACACTCATTAGTTCCATGTCCATAATCATTATGGAAGCGACATAATTTGTTGGTGTCTCTCTTGCTTATATCTTTCCTTATAGGATTAGGTTTCCTATAAAGGACTTCAGCTTGCGTAGGTTGAAAGAACTCTGCTCGTGATCCTAAGAGCGTAGAGTAGGTGGTGAAATGTGGCACATATTCTCGCAACTTATCACTGGTCTTTGCTCGTTTATTATCGTTATTATTGCCACTGCTTGAATTGTTATTCTGTTTACCACTTTTCTGGTTATTCTTGTTACTATTACCATTGGTTGTCTGGTTCTGGTTAGTTGCACCAGAGTTTTTTGCCGGTGCAGTACTGGTTCTTGCTTGGTTAGCTTGATCAGATTTCCGAATATCTTCTTCCAGTTCAATAAACTAATTTGGTCGATCAAGAAACTTGCTGGCCGAGTAAACAGTCTTTCTTCTTAGGTTGGTCCAAAGTGGACCTTTGATTTGGATTCCAGCCATGATTTCCATCAATTTTCCATCATCACTGACTATCTTGGAGCGAGCAGCCTCTTGCATGAAATGATACACATAATCTTTGAGGGACTTGTTGGGTCCTTGTTTAATATCAACAAGGTCATTGAGCTTGCCTGGCAAAGTTTGAACAACGAAAAACTGTGAGTAGAAGAGCCTCACAAATGCATCCTAGGAATTGATGGTCCCAGGTTCTAGTTTGAAGAACCACTACTGAGCTACGTTAGCCAGAGTAGTAGGAAAGTTCTTCCAACATACATCATCTTGAACCCCTTAGAGATCTGTCTGTATCTCAAAATTGTTCACGTGAAAACGAGGTCTTCGTTGGCAGTGTACATCTTCCAACTTGGCATCTTGAACTTGGAAGGAATTGTAAGGACATTTATCTTTTTAGAGAAAGGAAAGCCTTTCCTTCTGTCTAAATCGATGTCAGTTGGTTTCAGGGCTGTCAATTCTTGAACCGTTTGAGTTGAAACATCGAGTTGTGATTGAATAGCATGAGCGACCAGTGGAACAACCGCTGGTGCAACAACTGGGAGTGTTGCAGCTTCATTTTGTGGTGCTGGAGGGATTACTGGTGCAACAAGTCCAGCAACATTAGACCCATTGCCTTCCCGAAGCTGGTCGAGGACATCTCACTAGTCACGTCCCCAATTTTCGAGTATATTAAAGACATTTCTTCCTCTCGGTTGCCCCCCCCCCCCAACATTTTGACTATCTACTCGAGGAGCAGCAGAAGGTGGTCTAGCTGGAAAATTTGTTTGCTCATGCTGCCTTGGTGTGACAAACAGTCCTTCATGCTGCATATTATCCCAAGCAAGGGTGTTTTGAGGGCTAGGTGGCCTTGGCATAACAAATTGCCCTCTTGGATGCCCATCATTATGACGATCATCATAGTAGTGGTTATCGTGGTGTTGATCTTCATCATATAATCATAACCATTCGAGTATGATGTTTCATAGCTACTACTTGCTTCTTGGTTGTTTCTCCGCCTGTTCGTTCTCAGCGAGTGACCATGATTGCACCGAATTAACTGATTATGTCGAGGTTGTTGGCCTCGCTTTTGACTCGCTGGTCGTTCGTTCCTTGATTGTCAGAACTGCTGACCAGGTCCTAGATTTTATGGATTATGAGGTTGTCCTCCTCTTGAGTTTGATCACCTTGGTTGCCTATCAGCATGCCTTCCACCTCCAGATACTTGTCTACCACAGTCTTAAGCTTGGACAAGATTGGGCCACACTTATTCATCTTGGTGGAGTTGATGAAACACTCCTAGTTGAGCTCCCCTGTTTGAGTGATGACTACAAGTTTGCCCAGGTTGAACTACTTGGTCTCGGGACCTTGCTGGTTGAGCAGGCTCTGGGACTCAATCAACTGGCCTTTGTGCCTCAGCATTTGCTCGGCCAGTATTATCAGGTTGAGGGCTCATTGTTCGAGGTCTTGCAGTTTGAGTTTGTTGCAAGACAACTTCTAGTAGCCTTGTTGCTTTAATATTATGATAGTCAGCTTCTTCTTGACGAGCTTCAAGGGCTCGCTAGCGTTGATCCATCAAAGACTGAAAGTCTTGCCTCTGCTTGTTCAGGGCTTCAACTACAACTACTTCGGTTACTGCCTGATGCTCATGCATGGCAAAAAACTGCTCTTGCATTTGTCCCACAACTTCTTTTAGCTATTCAATATCAGGGTTGAGGTCTTCCCCTAAGTCCACGTGGGGCTCATCACACCAAATGCTCCTCATGGAGGCAGGTCTCCATATGGAGTAACCTGCTAACTAGGATGTAAAGGGGAATTTGATTGCTCGAAGGGCAGTCATATAGTCCAGTGGTAGAGCTTCCCCATTGTGTTTCCTGGCTTTGGCTTCTAGTGGTGATAGCCATGGATTCGGGAAAATCTAGTAGACTGTGATCTTGGATTTCAGCTCTCAATGAAAGCACAAAATTTTGACCAGCATTTTGGTCAATGACACTAAGTCAAATTGAACAACAATAAATCATTTAAATAGCTAAAGTCAAGTAAAACGACACAAGGGATTTATAGTGGTTCGGCCCAAGATTTGGTAATGACCTACATCCACTTACACTTTTATTAATCAAGAAGGTCTCATACTCAAGATCAAGAAGAATAGAGTTCAACTGACTTTCCTAAGCCTGAGAGAGAATACAATTCGATAGGGATTTTGTATGTAAAGTGCACATAACAAATAATGACTGTGAGAGATCACTATTTATAGAGTCTCTTAGTGGGTCATGGGTCGTACAAACGTGAACTAGGCCCTACACATGTAGTGTGGGATTGTTACTTCTGATTACATATTTAAAATAATACAAAAGATGCATTTAAATATCAGTTACATAAATATCTCGTGAAATTCAAATCCTTCTGTTTGAATAAATCCTCCTTCGAGCAGGTCTTGATTTGAGCAACTTAATGAGGTTATTGTGTCTTCTACCAACTCCTTCCTATTCGAGCAACAAGCTTTGTTTAACTTCAATCACTGTAAGGCACGTGGCTTCCTTCATGCTGATGAAGCATACTCAAGCATCCTATTTATCTCAACCAACTCTTGGGTATTTTGATACATTTTACTGCCACATGTCCTATTTATAGGCCACATCATCATGTCCAATTTTGGGTTAAACAATAATAATATTTCAATGTAAGATATTTTTACTATTTAAAAAACTATAAAACAAATATTATATATATTTATTTAAAATCAAATCAATTATGATAGAAAGTTGAAATAAAAAAAACTAAAAAAAGTCTGTAATAATTTTAATCCACCTTAACAAATATTACCTATATAATATTTATGCATATATTTATTTAGAATAATTTATATTGTTAAAAAAAAAAAGTTTAGGACCATTTTAACCAAACCTTTAGGTGGGTTATTTTAAGCCCCTATACATGAGACTGTTTTAAACTTTGGACAAAATAGTCCAATTCCCACGTATACACCAAATAAAGAATTGGGCACATTTGTCCTGTCCCATGAAGTTTTGCGGCCCAACAAACGGGTCCATAGTTATATGAATTAAAATTATTTCTCTAAAAACTAATAGATTTTTTTTTTTGGATTATACTATTTTGTTTCTATTTATTTTTATCAAATTTTAGTTTGGATCCTCTGTTTAAAAAAATTATATTTGAATATCGTGTTTTGTCAAATACTTAAAGTAGCCCAATGAACTAGATTTTGATAAAAAAAAAAATTCAAATAAGATCAAAAGGCCTTTAGTTATATTAAATAATAAATTAACTAAATAATTAAAAATAAATTTTAAAATAGAAAATAATATAAATTGATTAGAAAAGGGAATATACTTATTTGATATATTATATTTCAATGAAATATAGCTTTGGTTCTTTATATTGGCAATATTAATTATCGTGTATTCTGTAATTTAAAAATCAGTAAAACAAAATGGTATCTTGGGCTCAAATTTGGTCGAAATTTTTTCAATATGACCAAATTACCCTCAGTTATAAGTAATTACTTATCGAAAATGATTTAAAAAATATCACTAACACATATCATATTTTAATTGGTACAACTTATATTTTTTTAAAAAATTAATTGTATAATGTGTTTTTGATACTGTTGACGCGGTTTTTCGCCAACAGGTAATTATAGGAATAAATAGGATGGATTAGTGCAAATTGGTGAACCGTAATATAAAAAGAATTATATTCTAGATTTGAGAAACTAATAGCATGGGAAGATGGTCACTCCTTTCTTTTTAGGTGGTTCGAAGGTTAAAATTCCTCTAGTCCACCAGTCGATATTATTGATATCTCTTGACTATTTCTTACAGAGTGTTTCTTTACAAAAATATGCCAACCCCTTGCACTACCCAGGGTCTTGGTATTTATAGGAAGAAAATATCTGGGTTGGCAATGGGGTCATCCCGTGATCTCTTTATCCTTCACGTCACCTCTGTGACACTGATGATTAATTCCTAAAACTTACAGGGAAGTGAGGTCTAATCAACAGGTAAGGATGGGATAATGGGCCGCATGGTCCAAATCAGGCGTGGGATGCCTGAACATGCACGTTTATACTGTGTGTCCGAGAATTCAGGAATGGAATAGACACGTGATGTCTGATATATGCACGTTTATATTGCGTGGTTGACTTTACAAGGATTCGGGTGTCAGATCTCTGCCGCATCCCGAGCTTAATGTGGCACCAGCTCGTGACACTCATACTGTTGACATGATGCCTCCGAGTTGCAGTTAACTCTCTAATCAGCTCGGGCTGGATATATGGAGGCCCGTAACAAACAACTCCGGGTGGATGATTTACACGTGGCAGATCGAATTAGGCCCTTTTCTAGCTCGCCAATAGTGCGCAGATATTTAGGGCGTACATTTATCCCCCAAGCCCCTGCTCGTGACCCATGACGCCATCTGTGATCTTCACAGCGAGGGCTTTTAAGTTTCTATTTCGACTCTTCATGTCCCACCCACTACAAGGGTATCGAACACGTGGAGCGCCTCGGTTGGCGACTGTTCGGTTTCTGAGAATTGCATTAAATGGCCTAGCCTGTCTTCGGCCGTTGTTTCGCCTCTCGAGTTATGACCCTCGTATCTCGCATTAATTTGATCGAACGATCCTCGTTCCTTTGTCTCTTACGTATATATAAGGTTGGCCATCTTCCGTATTAGCCACCCTTGATTTGAAATTTTTTCCTCATTTTCTCTCCTTTTTAGTCTTAGAAGTTTTTTTTTTCCGGTTGTCATCCCAGAGATCACTACGCTCTCGTCACAAGAGTTTCTTCATCAGTCCAGCTTTAAAGACTCCACCTGGACTCCGATTCCTATGCTTTTTGCGACTTTCACATGGAAAATACACTGTAAGTCCTCTGCCTGTTGCATGTTTTGATCTTTCCATTTCTCTGTTAGGTAAACCTCTTTCTTAGTCGCACACTGTAGGTTGTTTTTGGCTGGTTTTCGGTGCATAGGTTTTGATCCTAGGCATATCGACTATTTGAGAACATGTCTAGGAATGTGATGTTTAAGACAAGATAAATTCAGGGTAATTTTTCTGGGTAGCTTTTCTGGGTAGCTTTAGGGAATGCCTGTTAGGAAAATGGAAGGTGAGAGGTTTCTAGGGTGCAAAACCGGGTAGCTTAGGGGTCACGCTTCCTAGGCGGTTTTGTTTTTTAAAACTTTCCCTCCAATGCAAGCATTATCCTGACCCTCCTCGCACACAGATCCCGAGCAATCGGGGATTCATTGGAAACGTGGGCGCGTGACCATGGCAATGCGTGGCTTCACATACCGCGGGCTGAGATTACCTCAGCCGGTGTATGAAAATCATTTCTCACGCTATATTCCCTATTCTATTTTTAGGTCGCCTATTTAAACGTTTCTTCATTCTTGTTCGTTAGGCGACCAGATGGGACCCAGGAAGAACATACCCAAGAAAAGCACGGCTGGCTTGTCATCCCAGCAGGCCAGCAAGGGGAAAGGGATTGCGGTGGATTCTCCCATCCCCCACTTCGGTCCCATGGTGGAGAAAGAGGTCAAGGTGGGACCTGATGCTTTCTTCGAGGTAGAGAGGATAGTCTCAAAGATTACGACCCAAGGGAGGTTCAAGAAGATCCTGCTGTCCCATAACATCGAAATTGGGATGGGTGCTCTTGTTGCCTGACCTCCCCTCAAGGGCGAAAGGAGCTGCACGCCACTCGATGAGGAGTTTGCGGATTGGAGTGACGAACACCTCAAGGTCGGGGCCTTCCTACCTCTAGACCAGTTCTTCGCGAATTTTCTGAATTACGTGAAGCTGGCTCCCTTCCAACTGCCCCCTAACTCCTACCATCTGCTAGCGGGGTTGAGGTACCTCTTCCTGAGGCACAAGTGGGAGGTCCCTACACCAACGGACATCCTTTTCTTCTTCTGCCTCAAATCCAGCCCGGATCAACGATGGCGAGGTGACGGGTTCTACTATTTGACCTGTTTTCCCAACTCTTCTGCAGTCATCGAGCTACCCAGCCACCCCAACGACTTCAAGGACCAGTTCTTCATGTCGATGGGGTTTCACAATTGCGAATACCACTACTTCAACCGTCCTCGTAAGTTCTTTCTATTCTCAGCTCGCGAAATCACCATATTTTTTAATTTCTTTTCGCGCGTACTGACTTGAACATCATCATGCAACCATTTTTGCGAGGGCGGCCAAATCGGTGAACCTTGGGGGTCAATACGATACCTTGGCGGGGCTCCCACCAAGTAAAAAAGACTATCTCCAGCTCGTATCTGATGAGACAATGCTGGCGTGTAAGTTAATTTCTCCGGGCCTGACTCTGGCCTTGAGGAGGTCGCGGGCTATCCCAGTAGCTTGCAAGCTGGTGCCTATCCCCGAGGGGGATGTCGCAGACAGTGACCAGTAGGACGAGGAAGATGAGGTGCCGCTAGCACGAAGAAAGCGAGCTCTCGAGGCTGCTCAGGGCCTCGACGTGGATCGGATTCAGTCGGGGGCAGCAGCCGGCCCCTCCGGCCAAGGTAACCCATACCTGTTTAGGGACTTAGATAGGGCTACCGCAGACCTAAGGCTTGCTAGGTTTAATCCAAGCTAGCTCGTACATCGTCATCGAGATGACCTAGACCTTAACATAAAACTACTCCAGTGTGTAGATCAACTAGTGTTGCGCCGTGATATGGGTCGTCCTAGGGGCACCGTAGTAGTAGACAACACCCTGGCCTTTAGGTCAGCCTTCTTTGAGGAGTACGGGACCAACCTTAGGTCGTGGCCCTCCCTTCTGGAGGGTGTACTCACTCCAGGGCTTAGGCAATACGTAGAGGAGTCCAGTCCTGAGGCAGATCCAGACCCAGAGCCCCCTCTCATCCGTGAAGTAATAAACTTAGACTCCCATATAGAAGCTCCCAGGCCGGAGGTCGTGGCAATAGATTCCTCCTCTAGCTCGGAGGGTAGGACCTTTTCAATACACCTTTAGATTTTTCTTGTAATAAAGTAACCTTACATGTATGCTAACGTTCCCTTCTTTTTGTTTCAGGCGAAGAGATGGCACAACCCGGAGACAACGTCCTGCCATCCATCTTCCAGGGGGGGAATCCTTCCTCCGGATCGTCTGGGCCATTGGTCAAGAAACCCCAACTGACCAAGAAGACTCCTCCTTCTGGGACCACCTCCAAGTATCCCACCAAGGGGAGGGGCCAGGTCCCTGCAACCACAGAGAACATGCCCCCACCTCCCCCGCGACCTCCAGCCCCTACTCGGGAACAGGAGGCACCAACTGGAACCCCGCCAGTTCCCACTCCCACCGTGCGCATCCCGGTTAACACCCAGGCCCTGGAGAAAATCCCCGAGGCCTTCCGAGGGAAGGTCTATGAGACCGCGAGCTATACGGTGGAGCATTATTACAATGCCACCCCGAGGGACTTGAGGGAGATCGAGACGAGGAGCCCCGAGAAAGTCATGGAGTCTTCACTGGGGATGACCCTCACGGTAAGTTTACTTAGTTAAATTTCTTTGCTTTCTTCCCAGCACGTTCCTTACTATCTATGTTTTTGCAAGCGGCTTTGGCTCTACACCGCAGCATAGCTCGGTCCAGGGCCAGGATTGACGAGATTAGGGGCGAGTCTCAGACTGCTCAGGCCACTCTCGCGTCTGCCCAATAACAAGAGCAAAGTGCCAAGGCTGCCCTGACAGCTGCTAAAGAAAGCGAAAAAGCCGCACAGGTCACCTTGGCCGCTGCGAAGACTGAGCTCAAGGAGGCCAAGGCTAAGCAGTTGGAGGCCGAGGCCGCCATCGTGGCAAATAGGGCGTCTTCCAGCTCCTCCATGGAGGCCATGCTCTACCATTGCTGGGCCTTCAACCAGGATGGCGACTTCTCCTTTTTGGTGCCCGAGGTGTGGGAGCCATTCCTTGAGAAGTTCAAAGCCCGTCTTCAACAGGAGCCGCCTTCTGAGACTGGGGAGACTTCTGCTACTGGCGAGCAAGAGATCGATGAGGTGACCTCATTGGAGCGACTTGGGGGGGGGGGTGTAGCACTTTTTGTATTTTTTTTATTTATCTGTAATGATTTATCACAAGATTTTTCCTCCTCGAGACAATTGATTTCAGTTACCCTGAATTTCATCATTTATTTTTCTTTTTAATATGATGTGATTGATTAAAACCTAGTTCGCGTTAGTTTATTGACTTTTTCTTCGAAACTACAAAGCATTGCCAGTCAATTTCAACCAACTTCTAAGTTTTAGGACCTGGTTATGTCCAGGACATTAATTTTTTAAAAAGCTTAGTTCACGTTAGTTTTATCGACACCTCGTGTTCTTTAGGAAAAACACTGAATTAATCAATTTAACTAACTTCTAAGCTTCGAGACCTAGATGCATCAAGGACATTTATTTAAAAACTTAGTTCGTGTTAGTTTTATCGACACCTCGTGCTCTTTAGGAAAAACACTAGTTAGTCAATTTAACTAACTTCTAAGCTTCGAGACCTGGTTGCATCCATGACATTTATTTAAAAACTTAGTTCGTGTTAGTTTTATCGACACCTCGTGCTCTTTAGGAAAAATACTGGTTAGTCAATTTAACTAACTTCTAAGTTTCGGGACCTGGTTGTATCCAAGACATTTATTTAAAAACTTAGTTCGTGTTATTTTTATCGACACCTCGTGCTCTTTAGGAAAAACATTGGTTAGTCAATTTAACTAACTTCTAAGTTTCAGGACCTGGTTGTATCCAGGAAATTTATTTAAAAACTTAGTTCGTGTTATTTTTATTGACACCTCTTTTAGGAAAAACACTGGTTAGTCAATTTAACTAACTTCTAAGTTTCGGGACCTGGTTGTATCCAGGGCATTAATTTAACAACTTAGTTCGCGTTAGTTTTATCGACACCTCGTGCTCTTAAGGAAAAACACTGGTTAGTCAATTTAACTAACTTCTAAGTTTTAGGACTAGGTTGTATCCAGGGTATATTCCCCCCAAGTAAACAGAAAGGGGTCTTTCTTGGTTACTTGGAATACGCTCTTCTAACACTACCCGCACATAGAAACATACAATGATATACAAAAGTACTTCTCATTTTTTAATAAAACAAGGTGGCTTTCATAATTAAGCCTTACAAAAGTATGACTATTGATAATATTTCTTTAGGTGTATAACGTTCCATGTCCATGGGACTGCTTCTCCATTAGGCCGAGCTAGTTTAAAGGTCCCTTCCTTCACAACCTCTATTATCGGATAGGGTCCTTTCCAGTTTGGTCCCAAAAATCCATCCTTGGGATCCTTACCGGCTAAGAAGACTCTTCGGAGCACCAGGTCGCCTAAGTTAAAGATGTGTCTCTTGACCTTTGAGTTGAAATAACGAGTGATCTTTTGTTGATAATGCGCAAGCTGCAGCTGCGAAGCTTCTCGTTTTTCGTCAATTAGGTCGAGGGATGCGCTAAGAAATTTGTCATTCTGGTCTTGGTCAAACGCCCGGACTCTATGCGAGGCTATCTTTGTTTCGACAAGATGGACGACCTCGCTCCCGAAAGTCAGGGAGAAAGGAGTGTGACCCGTCGAAGTTCGGTGCGAGGTCTGGTATGCCCACAGCACCTGGGGGAGCTGTTCAGGCCAAACTCCCTTGGCTTCATCCAACCTCTTCTTAAGGCTCGCTTTTAGTGTCTTGTTCACAGCCTCGGCCTGTCCATTAGCCTGGGGGTAGGCCATGGAGGAAAAACTTTTAATTATGCCGTGCCTCTCGCTAAATTCAGTGAAGAGGTCACTATCGAAATGGGTTCCGTTATCTGACACGATCTTCTTTGGTAGCCCGAATCGGCAGACAGTATTCTTAACCACAAAGTCGAGGACCCTCTTTGATGTAATCGTTGCCAGGGGCTCCGCTTCTGCCCATTTTGTGAAGTAGTCAATAGCCATCATCGCATAGCGAACTCCTCCTTTTCCCGTGGGCAGGGCACCAACTAAATCAATTCCCCAGATCGCGAACGGCCACAGGGACGAGATCATCTTCAACTCGACTGGAGGGGCTCGGGCGACCGTGGCGAACCGCTGGCACTTGTCGCACTTTTGGACATAAGAAATCGAGCCAATAATATCCTTGCCTTAATATCTTCAAGGCTAGGTTTCACCCCCCAGCGTGATCTCCATAAAATCCCTCATGCATCTCCTGCAGAATAGTTTCTGCTTCGTCTGGCAGAACACACCGCAGAAGAGGTAAAGAGAGACCATGCCGGTACAACGTCCCGTCTACCATTGTATACCTCAGAGCTTGGTAAAGTATCATCCTCGCGTTGTTTCGCTCTTCAGGTAGCTTTCCTGTTGTGAGGTACTCGACTATGGGAGTCATCCAGGTCGGCCTGGCGTCAATCATCTCGACCTCCCTCCCAGTTTTCTCTATGCTTGGCCTTTCTAAGAATTCCACCGGTACCAGGCCCAAGGTTTCGGCCTCCCCGGACGTGGCGAGCTTTGCTAAGGCGTCAGCATTGGCATTCTTCTCCCGAGGTATCTGTTCAACTAGGCTGTGCTCAAATGCGGACAACCCCTTTTTTACCTTGGCCAGGTAGGCTGCCATCTTGGTTCCCCGCGCTTGGTATTCTCCTGATACCTGATTTACCACGAGCTGGGAATCACTATAGCATTGGACGGAGTTGGCCTTCAGCTCCTGGGCCACCCTTAACCCAGCCAATAAAGCTTTGTACTCGGCCTCGTTGTTGGATGCTTCGAATCTGAACCGCAATGCGGAGTGTAAACGATGTCCCTCCAGGCATATCAAAATGACTCCAGCTCCAGATCCGTTCTCGTTAGACGAACCATCCACAAAGGCTTTCCACGAGGCTCGTACCGGTTCTTCCACTGGTTCCTCTTAGAATCCCGTGCACTCTGCTACAAAATCAGCCAGATCTTGGCTTTTGATCGCAGTATGCGGTACGTACAGTATCTCGAATTGGCTGAGCTCGATAGCCCACTTCAAAAGATGCCCCGATGCCTCAGGTTTCTGCAAAACCTGCCTTAAAGGTTGATCGATTATAATGTGGATTGAATGGGACTAGAAATATGGTCTGAGTTTTTTGGAGGCCGTGATAAGGCAGAACGCCATCTTTTCCATCATCGGATATCTAGACTCGGCCCGAGGAGCCTCTTGCTAATGTAGTAGACTGGCTTCTGAGAACAGTCCTCCTCACGAACCAGCACAGCGCTGGCTGCGTCTTCCGTTACAGCTAGGTAAAGAAAAATAGGCTTTCCTGCTGTTGGCTTAGATAACATGGGCGGCTCAGCTAAATGTGCTTTTAGGTCGAGGAAAGCACGCTCACACTCATCGGTCCACTCAAATTTTTTATTTCCCCGGAGTAGGTTATAGAATGGCAAACACTTGTCGGTTGATTTGGAAATGACCCGAATAAGGGCTGCCACCCTTCCTGTTAGACTTTGGACATCTTTTCACGACTGGGGTGATGGAATCTCGAGTAGCGACCTGATTTTATCGAGGTTCGCCTCTATTCCTCTGGTGTTGACTATGAAACCCAGAAATTTTCCTGGCACAACCTCGAAGGTACATTTTTGGGGATTCAGCCTCATGTCGTACTATCTTAAAATCTTAAAGCATTCCTTCAGATCGGGGACATGGTTATCGGCAGTTTTTGTCTTGACCAACATGTCGTCAACATACACTTCCATGTTTTTCCCGATTTGATTAGCAAACATCCTGTTGACCAATCTCTGATATGTAGCTCCTGCATTCTTCAGCCCGAAGGGCATGACCTTGTAACAATAAACGTTAGTTGGGGGTCATGAAGCTAGTGTGTTCCTGGTCTGCAGGATTCATGGAGATCTGGTTATAGCCCGAGTATGCACCACAAAGGACATGAGCTCGTGCCCCGCAGTGGCATCTACCAGTTGGTCAATTCTCGGCAAGGGGAAGCAATCTTTGGGGCATACTTTATTCAGATCGGAAAAGTCGATGCAGGTCCGCCACTTCCCATTGGGTTTCAGGACCAAAACAGGGTTGGTAACCCAGATCGGATATTTTGCCTCGCGAATAAAACCGTACTTTAAAAGTCGAGCTACTTCCTCTTCTAGGGCCTCAGCTCGGGTCGTGCCCAGGCGCCTTTGTTTCTGGGACTTCGCAGGCACGTTTTTATCCAAGTTGAGGGTGTGCATGATGAAGCTTGGGCTGATCCCTATCATGTCTTCATGAGACCAGGCGTACACATCAAGATTCTCTTATAGAAATCTCAACAGCTCTTCCTTCCTCTCATTACACAGGTTTTTCCCGAGCTTCACCACCTTCGAGGGGTCTTTCTGATCGATGTTCACCTCTTCGAGTTCTTCGATGGCCTGGAGCTTGGATCTATCTTCACCTATCCTAGGGTCGATATCATCATGAAAGGTGATACCTTCCCCATTCGCTTCCTGAGGTTTTTCTATCTCAGGAATAGGTCCTACTTCCTAAGATTCCTCATGTCCACTTTGAATGGTCATCGTCCGCTGCCCGGGTCATGATTTTCCCTTCATGGAAATGCTATAGCATTCCCTGGCAGCGAGCTGATCACATTGGACTGTACATATCCCTGTAGAGGAGAGGAATTTGACTGCGAGATGGCGGATAGAGGTTATGGCCTCAAATACCATCAACGTAGGCCAGCCCAGAATAACGTTGTATGCAGTGGGACAATCAATAACCACAAACTCGAGGAGCTTAGAGACAGTTCGGGGCCCCTCTCCCAAGGTTATTACTAGCTCGATTGTTCCTATCGTTGCGGACCCTTCTCCAGAAAATCGATACAGCATCATGGAGGTGGCCTTCAGCTCGGTGACAGAAAATCCCATTTTCTCCAGCATAGACCGGAACAGCAGGTTCACCGAACTCCCATTATCGACTAGTATCCTCCTAACTCTCCGGTTGACGAGCTAGGCGGTTATGACTAGAGGATCGTTATGGGGGAACTGGACGTGACCAGCGTCCTCCTTAGTAAAAATGATTGGTTGCCTCTCCAATCGTTGCTGTTTGGGTAGATGCTGCTTCAGGACGAATTCCACTTCGTTATGAGCCTTCAACTCATTGACATATCTCTTTTGGGCACCTCTCCTCGTACCGGCCAAATGGGGGCTCCGGAGATTGTGGATATCTCTCCTTCTATTATAGGAGGAGGGGTATCCTGACTTATCTGGGGCCCAAGCTGATTTACCGGAGCTTTCGGGGCTGGCTGACTAGTAGGAACCCGGTTCCGGGCATACTGAGCCAAAGGTCCGGCTCTGATGAGTGTCTCGATCTCATCCTTCAAATGCCTACAATCGTCAGTGTTGTGGCCGATGTTGTTGTGGAATCGACAGAACTTGGAAGGGTCCCTCTTAGCCTTCTGGTGCTTCAAAGGCTTCGGCTTTTTCCAGGGGAGGGGGACAGAATTTGCTAGGAAAATATGTTCCCGAGTGTTTGTGAGCTCGGTATAGGTCGCGTAGACTGGCTTAAACTTTTCCACGGGCTTGTTCTTCTTCGGACCGTGCTGGCCGCCCTCACCGCTTCCCTTTCTCTTGCCTCCACCCCCGTGGTTATTCTGGGCAACGGTTTGAGTCATTTTTACGATATCCGTTTCCACTCCAATGGGCTGATCAAGGGTTTGGCTGGTTCCTGCAACCGATGCTCGTGCCTCTTCCAGGTTTATCCATTCCTGGGCCTTGTTCAAGAATTCACCCACGGTGGTAACACCTCTTCTCTGTATCTCTTTCCATAGCCCGCCTCCAACGAGGATTCCCGTCCTCAAGGCCATAAGCTTGGAACTATCGTCTGCGTCCCTGGATCGAGTCGTGACGTTTGCGAACCTGCTCAGGTAAGCTTTCCAAGGTTCCACAGGATGTTGCTTCACATTCGCCAGGATGTCGACTTTGACGCGGGCAGCTTGAGAAGCTCGGAATGCCCTCTTGAAGTCGGCAGAAAAATTCTTCCACGAGCTGATGGAATGCTTTTTACACTGCTTGAACCACTGTGTAGCTGGCCCGATCAAGGTGGAAGGGAATATCAAACACCTCAGCTCAGGTCCGATATTATGGGCCATCATCAGGGCATTGAACATACCCAAATGATCCGACGGGTCTCCGTCTCCATCGAATTTAGATAGGTGGGGCATCCGGAAACCCGGTGGGTACGTTGTGGCTGCTATGTTGGAGGCAAAAAGCTCGAGATCATCCCCCAAGTCATACTCGTCCTTCTCCTTTTCTGACAAGAGCTTTTTCATTAGCTCCTCCATCTGAGCTAAACGTTCTAGGGTCTGGTCCTCAATCCCTTGGTTGTTCTGGGGCTGTTCAACAACTCCAGTTCCATGGTACGCATTAGGCAGGTTATTGTCCCTCCAAACTTGAGCTTGGTTAGGTGGGACATTCCCACTGTCACATACTTCGGAAAGACCATCCTCTCGGCGAGCATGACTTCCATTTCTAGTCGGATTCCCCCTCTGCGAGTTGAGGCAATCTCGAAGGTCGGCCCTCGAGGTGGCCCGAGGGCTTTGCACCAAACTCAAGCGATTACGCAGGCCTCCACCGGATCTGCCACTTTGGCGCACCCAGTCCAGTAGCTCCCGTTGGAAAAGCTTGGAGCCCGCTGCTGGGGGTGAGGATCGGGGACCTCCCCGCATGCTCAGTTACGATGGGAAGGATTAGCGAGAGGAGGATTTCTTCTGCTACTCCTGTGTGTCAGAATGTCTCGAACTGGACAGGGAGGAGATGGGTATCTTATCGGTGACGGGTGATGCCTAACTAGTGACGCGATCCTAGTCCCATCCAGGCGGATCAAATTATCTCACGGCCGCTCTACTCTGTCATCTCCAGCATCCTGCGCCCGGCGGTCTGACCGCGATGCGGGAGGGCTGGCCGGATATGTTGTCTGCGCGAGCATTCCTCGGATCTCCTCCACGAGCTGCCATAAGCCCTTCTGAGCGCGTTCGACGGTGGAATCGAGCTAGGAGTCGAGGTTCGGACTGATCGGCTGAATTGCTGATTGGTCTTGGGAAACTCCTCAAACATAGTTTCCTGGTTATGGTGTGACATGGGTGCAGAATTCGGGGTTGAGGTTCTGACCGATCGACTAGGTGTGGGCTGATTATCCCCGCGGGACTTGCGAGGCCCACTTTGACTCTTTCCGACGTTAACGTCGGTTGTAAGAGGGGGTAGCCGGGCCAAGACTTCTTCGATTTGCTTACTTGCTCTGGATAGCTGACTCCTCAACTATATGTTCTCCATCTCTATCGCTGTCAGGAAACCTGGGTTCAGATTTGGCAGTCGGGGCGCTAAACATCCGGTGTCGTCCTGGCCCATCGGCTGCTTTCCCGATCGTTGCTGGACCTCTGGGTTTGGTTCATCGGATATGGCGGCATGGTGGGCCTCCTGCCCATCATGTTGATCCACCTCGTTACCATCACTACACCAAATACCACTTTCCACAACACATAAATATAAGTTTATTAAAAAAAGTATTATAATATCTAATGTAAAAATAAAAGCGGTAAATAATAATGAAAGTTAAAAAAAAAGTGGGCTTTGAAATTGTCAAGTGGAAAACTAAAATGAAATGTAGTGTTGTACTTTCCTTTTCCCTCTTCTCGTTCTATTCTCTAAACCTAAACCCAGAGCTCTTGTTTTTTTTCCTCTATTCTACCCATCTTCTTTTCCCCATTTCAGATCTGCATTATCACCTTCTACTAAAACAAACCCAGCTGCCTCTGTCCTTTATCTTCCTCTATTTTTACTCATCTCTTTCTCATTTCATTTCGAAGAACTCAGTCGCTACCACTCCTCTCTCTCTGAATCTCACTCTCTTCTCTTCACTTTGGGCATGCAACAGAGATGTTGGGCATGGGCGAACCGTTCGTGTGACAGCTGTGAGCAATGCCTCTTTCTTGGAGCGACAACCCAGGCGAACGGAGACAAATCTCTACAACTTTGAGGAGCCGACTGCCCATCCCGGAAAGGAAAACAACATCGTTGTACCTCTCCTTCTCTTGCTCAACAAAGACGAATGTCACACCAGTGAGTATTTATATACTTATTTTATATGTCAATATGAACTTAGTTATTTCTATTTTGGTACTGCAGTAGTTTTTTTTTAATATGACATTGAATGATATAATTGGGTTGTGTTATCTATACATATATATTTCTATATTGTTATTAAATTGAAAGTAATCTTGCTACAAAAAAAATTCAAAGTGCTCTGATCGAAACATATGTAAAAGACTTAAGCCTTTGTGTCATGTTGAATTTGATATGGTAGTTAAGGTTATTGATGATAAAAAAATTATATTATTATTGAACTTTGTTATTGTTGTAGTTAAATGAGGAAAGGTGCTAGTTCTTTGCCATGGTGTGAAGGAGAATAGTCAATTGATTAAGATGAAGCACAATTATCATTTTGTTTGTGGCCTTTTATTATTATATGACCACTGATTTTGAATATGGGGACTTGATAATGTAATTGTTATTCTAAATTTCATATGGAATGCTATTATACATACACATATAAATATTACATATACTTTGATGTAGATGATATGACTAATTCTGGTTGTGGGCATATAATAAGTATGTACTAAAATTTTGATTTAATACTTTTGTGAAATCTAGTCTGACTTGAGAGAAAATAAATGGAAATGTATACATCATGTTGTTTTGTGTTTTTTTTTATGTATTTAATAAAAAAAATTATTTATTAATCTAATTATTACTTTGTTCTTTTGTGATGGGCAGTCATGGGGTTGTGGTGGTGGTGGATGGAGTTGGTGGTGATGCAGGTGGTGGTGGATGAATGCAGGTTGGTATTTCTAGTCAGTTTTTTTTTCTTTTAATATCTTTGGATTTGAGAATAAATAAGAAAATAAATAAATATGAGTAACGTTCATTTTTGGCATTTGTCCTGATTTGTTTATTGAAGAAAGCTATTGATTTTTGTGGTATGCCCTGAAACAATAGCTATTGGGTTGTTTATTGAAGTTGTTATGTTTGGTTTATCTATTTGTGTTCTCGTTTTTTTTTTGTATCTTTTACGTAAAACATTTTGGGTATTACTTTTATAGAAATAGAACGAAGTATATATATATATAACTTTATGGTGATGAAACACCATTGTATACATATTTCTTGAAGTCTTATGTAGTATGGATATGAGTTTATTTCTTATAATCTGTTTTGAATTTTGCTTGCTCTTGCATTTTTCATGGAGATACAAATTCTAGTTTTTCCATTTCTTCTTGAAAGTGAAATATTGATATGCTAATTTTTTTTTTCTCTCTATTTTTATGTGGTAAGAATGGGTCAATATTTTTTGTTACAGAATACTAGATAATCATGAATGACATTCATAAGACTCTAGATGTGCTCAAACCTTGTCCAAGCTTGAATGCACTTCATGTAGAGTTTGGCCAAACTCCAAACTAACCACACCATAAAGAGTGGACCTCATTGAAATCCTTGTGAAGGTGATTATACTTTTCCTTTAAATAGTGCAAGTTTAGTTTGAAATGTGAGTTCAGATTGCTTTTCATTAGTCTACATGGTTATGTTTTATAGTTAAAATGTTATATTGTGATCCATAATATGCTTTTATACATTCAGAGCGTTAAGAGCTCTTTTCTCACACTTATTCATTTTTTGTTTGTAATTCTGTATTTTTAATTTTTTTTGTATGTCAACTCTTGCTAGTAATACCTTCTTTTTCTTTAGCTCTTCTCTAGCTATAGATTCTAAAGTGATGAATTTTTTTGAGTGTCATTTCTTATGCATTGAAACTTTAATATATTGAGCTGATAACATGATACACTAATAATGTTGTTATGAAAAGTAGAGGAATAGAAATATAGAATCTATTGTGACAGGACCCAAGTGTGAAAGGTAATATATGGGTTACCTTTTAAATTTCTATGCTTCTATATACAGACAACTTACACAAATACCATTGACATATTCATGGAATCTTTCAATGATGGATTATTTTTATTCAATTGTACTAAATCGTAATATTTATGTTCAGCTGAAACTATTGACCCTTCTCTGTGTTTGTGATAATTCGTTGAGGTGTTTCTTCTTGTGTTCTTGTTTTAGTTTTTATGTTATGCATAGATAGCTTGATTTCAGACCCATCTGGTTTGCTATTTAGTGTTATTGTGTTGTCTGCAGTGTGGGTTTTGTGTAGATTGTCGCTCTGTTAGTCTTTTGTTACTAGTTACTCCAATACAAGCCATATGATGCCCCGTTTATGTTGTAGATAGGCATATGCCTCGAACGGGTAACCATTATGATCAGGTTTTTGTGATAGCACCAATCTAAATACTCTCAATGAAAGCACCAAACTGTTGACGCGGTTCTTCGCCAACAGGTAATTATACGAATAAATAGGATGAATTAGTGCAAATTGGTGAACCGTAATATAAAAATAATTATATTCTAGATTTGAGAAACTAATAGCATGGGAAGATGGTCACTCCTTTCTTTTTAGGTGGTTCGAAGGTTAAAATCTCTCTAGTCCACCAGTCGATATTATTGATATCTCTTGACTATTTCTTACAGAGTGTTTCTTTACATAAATATGCCATCCCATTGCACTACCCAGGGTCTTGGTATTTATAGGAAGAAAATATCTGGGTTGGCAATGGGGTCATCCCGTGATCCCTTTATCCTTCACGTCATCTCTGTGACACTGATGATTAATTCCTAAACCTTACAGGGAAGTGATGTCTAATCAACAGGTAAGGATGGGATAATGGGCCGCATGGTCCAAATCAGGCGTGGGATGCCTGAACACACACGTTTATACTGCGTGTCCGAGAATTCAGGAATGGAATAGCTACGTGATGTCTGATATATACACATTTATATTGCGTGGTTGACTTTACAAGGATTCAGGTGTCAAATCTTTGCCGCATCCCGAGCTTAATGTAGCACCAACTCTTGACACTCATACTACTGACACGATGCCTCCGAGTAGCAGTTAACTCTCTAATCAGCTCGGGCTGGATAGATGGAGGCCCGTAACAAACAGCTCCAGGTGGACGATTTACACGTGGCAGATCGAATTAGGCCATTTTCTAGCTTGCCAATAATGCGCGGATATTTAGGGCGTACAGATACCTTTTAACTTTTTTAAAATAACAAAAATAGTTATATTAAAATATTAATATAATTTATTTGTTAATTATGAATATTAAAATATTATTTAACATAAATTTATAATTATATATATTTAAGAAAAATCAAATATTAATTTTCTAGTATTAAAATATTAATACATATTAGTTTTTAGATATATATATATTTTTAAATATTATTTAATTATTTTAAAATTATTTATTTGATATAATTTTAATTATGTAAAAAAAATTATTTAGTCACCAAACACAGTATAATACTAAGACAATCCAGTACAGTACAAACCCAACCAATAATACAGTCCAGTCCAACCTAGTACCAAACCAGCTCTATGTTATGTCAATAGTGACCCTTCTTTTGAAGTAATGAAAACCATTGAACTTCGATATGAATAGCAATTTTTCACAAAATTTTGAAAGGGCTAAAAAACTCCATTTAAATTTACGGTACAAACTATTGGAAATTACTTCCCATAGAGGCACATACTAGCAAAGTTGCCACAATTTTTTAGGATTTTAGAGAATGGTAATGAAGTTTGAAAAGAAGAAGTCACAATTAAATCATCTAATAATAAATGTTTATATGCGCTCACACCCACACCACATATAACTTCTTACAACAACGCATAGACGACCTGAAACTGACTTTTTGTAAGACAATTTTACTTGTTCAATATTAATTGTCATATTTGTGCAAGTAGCATACCACACCATGTGCCTAAACTCGCAGTTAGACTCGTTCACAACTTCTAGATGTGTATATTCTTAAGCCCTGTGTTTCAACCATGTTATTTAGTATTCCATGTTTCTAACATATTGTATTTGGTTTGTTGGGATTAAGCATCTACTTTTTGGGCTCCATTTCATCATATATTTATATATATATGGGGCATTCTTAATACTTACTTAATATTAATCACTAGATTAAGATTAATGATCTATATTTATAATTGTTAATTAATATTTCTAAAAATAAATTTTGACTTTTTCAAACTTTTGAAAAGACTACATGATAATATGACGGTCACATATTTATTAAATAAAGAATAAAAAAAATCTTATATAATATTCGTTCTTCATTCATTCTTCATTCTTGATTCATTCATTTTATTTATTCTATGAGAAAATAAAAATTATTTTAGAATTAATGAGAATAATTAATGTGATTATTATATTTCCAACTAATATTTATTGTCTAATTAATTTAAAAAATTCAAAATTGTTATTTTTATATATTTTATTTTTTATTTATTTTTATCATCATTATAATCATTCCTCATCAAAAATTTATTTAGTGATTTATGGTAATCATCAATAATTTGAGAATTTTCTATTCATATAATATGACATATATTAAACAAACAAACATTGGGTTCGTGTACAACTTGCCTCCTTTTCTTTGAATTTTTAGAGCCAAAAAAGAAAAGTTGATTGGTCTTTTAGTTTTACCTCTTTTTATGACTGTCAGTGTCATGAATCAACTTATGGTAGCTAGCTATTATTGTCATTTGAATTATTATTATTATTATTATTACTAAAAATCAATTAATTTGAAATGAATCAACTCATGGTAGCTAGCTATTATTGTCATTTGAATTACTATTATTACTAAAAATCAATTAATTCTTCAAATCTACAATTGATTTAATTTCAGGTGCAAATGGACTGTAGACAGTGCATATACGCCGGACATGTTCACACGTTATTTGCTCATAATAGTATTGCGTTTTGCTTCCAAAACCTCCTACATGGACACATTGTGTGTCGCTGTAGATATCAATGGATCCAGTTCAAATGTGAGTTGTTAGATATTTTCTTATTTGTTCTTGTTTATTCATTTCTTATTGCCCACCTTTCTTCTTTTTATTATTATTATTATTGAAAAGAAATAGGATTTCTTTAAAACAAGGCCACAAATAACCAAATACATGAAGGACCCACGCCACCATACATGATCTTCTCTTATAGTAAGTGTAAGTTTTGCAAGTGCATGTGCGACTCCGTTGGCAATCCTTAGACACCGTTGGAAGATAATACAAGTAAAATTGTTACAATACTAACAACTTCTCTTACAATTGTGCCTCAAGATGATGTTGAACATTACAACACGTGAAAGCGTAATTACTTTATTGATTACAAAAGTAATTACACGAAGACTTGAATATAATATTTGATCACAACACACACTAAATACTTACACACTTTATTTTGGAACACTCACTAGTGACTTCTCTCACACTCTTTACACACACTTATATAGTACTCACTTAGACTCATTTTTGGGACACTCACTTTGCTACTACCTTGGACACACATTACATTTGTATTTATAGGCTACAAAGGAAACTTCCACATCTTTCTAGAATTTTCTAACTTTATAATTTATTTAACTACTTTCTACATTTTTCTAAATGTTTCTAAAACTCTCTATATATTGTCTAATTAGTTCTAAGTTTATTCAAGAACTTTCTAGAATGTTCTATGTTCTTCCTAGTATATTCTAGAACATTCTAGAATTCTAGAGCATTCTAGATACGGTAATGACTTTTAACATTCCCCCTCATTACCGAATCTCTAAGCTTCTTCTCGTTTGACGAGGTTTAGTTGAGTTCTGAATTTCGAAAACTTGATTGTGCTTAGTCCTTTGGTGAATATGTCAGCAACTTGATCGTCTGTGTTGATTTGTTGCATCTCTATTTCTTCTTGAGGCACCTTTTCTCTCAGAAAATGATAATGCACTTCCACGTGCTTTATCCTTGCATGAAATACTGGATTTTTTGCTAAGCGAATAGCAGACTGATTATCACAATAAAGAGGTACTGCATTGTCTGTAGAATGGTGTAGATCCTTCATCAGTTGCATTAACCACGTACTTTCCTGAGCTACCATTGCTGCTGCTCTATATTCTGCTTCAGTGGTTGACAAGGACACCGTTGATTGCCTTTTGCTACACCAAGATACAGCTCCAGATCCAAGCTTGAATACATACCCAGTAGTTGATCGACAGGTATCATGATCTCCAGCATAATCAGCATCACAATATCCAACTATCTTAACCTCATCACCTTTCTTATAAAAGAGACTGTAGTCAATGGTATCTTTGACATACCTTAGCATTCATCGCACTGCTTTCAAATGAGGTTTCTTTTGGTGTTACATATACCGACTTGCTACACCAACTGCATACGAGATATCTGGTGGAGTCAATGTTAGATAAATTAGACTACCAACCAGCTGTCGGTACACTGCTCCATCATGCAAGTCCTTCCCTTCATGCGCGCATAACTTGGCATTAGCTTCCATAGGTGTTGAGATGGGCTTGCACTCGAGCATTCCAAACCTTTGCAATAAATCTCTTGTTTACTTTTGTTGACATAGAAATAAACCTTCCTTAGTTCGATCAACTTCTAATCCAAGGAAGTGTTTCAATCCTCCAAGTTCCTTCATTTGAAAGCGAACTGACAAGTTCTCCTTTGTTTGGAAAATTTCATACCATGCTCTTGGAGCCTGCTTCAATCCATAGAGCGCCTTTTTCAGTTTACAAACATACTCAGGATGAACTTTATCCTCAAATCCTCTTGGTTGGACCATGTATATTTCTCGATCTAGCTCTCCATGTAGAAAGGCGTTCTTCACATCCATCTACCATAGTCTCCAGTCTTTACATGCTGCAAGCGCCATCAGGACTCATACTGTTGTAATCTTGGCAATTAGGCTGAACGTCTCATCATAGTCTAGCCCATATTGTTGAGAGAATCCACGAGCTACTAATCGGGCTTTATATCTCTCAATCGATCCATTAGGATGAGTTTTTACCTTGTATACCCATTTGCATGAAATGGGTTTTACTTCCTTTGGCTTTGGCACCAGCTCCCAAGTTTGATTCTTCTCTAGTGCACTTATCTCTTCTTTCATAGCTTCTATCCATTTGATATTCTGGGACGCTTCTTCATATGTATCTGGTTATCTGAACTTTTCCTCTTTGGCTACAACAGCATTGGCATACTTAGGATTCAGCTTCCGTGCTCTTGTTGATCTCCGAGGTTGTGGGCTTACTTCTTTAGGTTGAATATCACTTGCATCGTGTGCTGCTCTTTGATGCACTCCTATTTTCCAGGGACATTGTGTTGCCTCTTCGTTGTCCTCCTCACTTTGTTTTTCTTCATCCATTTCTGGAGTCGAATGTAGCTCAACAATTTTCTCCCTCATCTTCTTTTAAAAATTGTCTTCTATTTCTTTAGAATCTGGCAACTCTTCCTTTTGTGGTGACCACCATGATGAGGCTTCATCAAATACCACATTCCTTGATGTATAACATTTTCCAGTATTAGGATCGCAGCACTTCCACCCTTTCCTTTGGCTATGGTATCCTACAAAGATACATCGAATTGCCTTCTTGTCAAATTTGCAACGTAGATGACTTGGCACGAACACGTAGCATACACAGCCAAACACTCTTACTGCAGGTTTACAACCCCACAGTTTCTCAAAGGGTGAAATGAACCCTAACTTTGCTTGGGGAAGTCTATTGATCACATGAGCTGCTGTCTTCATACCTTCTGCCCAAAATCTTCCTAGAACATTCTTCGCATGCAGCATGCTTCGATATGTCTCTGCAAGGTGTCGATTCTTCCGCTCAGCTACTCAATTCTGTTGTTGTGTATTGGCACATGTGAATTGATGGCGTATGCGGCACTCTCGTAGGTACTGAGAAAATTATCTGATGTGTATTCACCGCCATTGTCTGTTCACAGACATTGCATTTTCTTGCCAACTTCTCCTTCGATTATTTCTTTGAATTCTTTAAATTTTGAAAAAGTTTCAGACTTTTCTTTTATAAAGAACACTCATACGTACCGTGAGAAGCCGTCAATGAATGTAACCATGTACCGCATGCCGCTGATCGATGGTTTCTTGACTCGCCCGAATACATCATAATGGACTAGCTCCAACGGTGCTTTGGCTTTGAACTTTGAGTCTTCATACGGTAATTGATGTTCCTTACCGTATAGGCAGCCAGCACATACAGTCTCTGTTCTAACTTTGAGTTGAGGAAGACCCTTCAGCATAGATTTCTTCATCATCACCTTGAGTTTATGATAGCTGACATGTCCTAGCCTTGCATGCCACAAATCTGTTGTTTCGTTCTTTTGAGTCTTGTCTACATAAGAAGACTCTGCTGACATTACATAGACAGACTCTAAACGTCGCCCTTTCATCATTGGTGTTCCAGAAATCTTAAGGTCTTGATATATCTTGACATCATGAGGACCGAATACGACATGTTGTCCTGATGTCGTAAGTTGCGCTACTGGCAATAAGTTTTTCTTCATTCCAGGTACATGATAGACATCCTGGAGTGATACTTCATGTGTACTGAATCGTGGCATTATTTTTGTTTTACCGATATGGGCAATCAGTAATCTTGAGTTGTTGGCTGTCACTACCACGCGACCACCTTTGTACTCGGTCATGCTTTGCAACTTCTCTTTGTCCCCTGTCATATGATTTGAGCAGCCAGAGTCGATTATCCAATCATTATTGTAGTCGATTGGTCCAGGAATAGTAACTGCCAGAGCTAATTCTCCTTCCTCCACAGCAAAAAATGCTTCAGCGTCCCATTCTTCATTGCTTGCTCGTCTTGTGTTTGACGTGACTACATTGCCCTCTGCTGTTTTCTTCTTGGACCAACAATTTTTAGCAATGTGGCCCTTCTTCCCACAGTTGTAGCATTTACCATCAAAGTTATTGTTACTCTTAAATTGGCCACCCCGGCTGTCTTTCTTTTGAGCTCCCCATGTTTGGGAGCTACCATGATGACCATCTTTGTCATCATATCTTCTAGAACCTTTGCTAGAACTTGGTCGGGGTCGACCTTTCTTATTACTACTAAAGAGTGCTTCTTCGTCACTCTTTATCAAGACTCCAGATAATTGCTTAGCCAACGCTTCTTGGTCAGCTAGCAAGTTTTCTAATTCAGTAAGAGAAGGTTGGCTTGGACAACCTTGTATTACGGCAATGAAACTTCTATATTCAGCTTTTAATCCATGAATAATAATTCTTCTAATTCTGGAGTCTGACATGCCAGCAGTAGAGTCTAATGCAGAGATTTCATGACAAAGAGATTTTATCTTGGTAAAGTATTGGCTTATCGTCATGTCGCGTTGTGTGATAGAGAGAAGCTCGTTCTCTAGAAGTTGCAATCGCACATCATTCTTCTTTGTGAATAATGATGCGAAAGTATCCCATGCTTCCTTCGGTGTCTTCGATTCCCTGATGTCCTCCAACATTTCATCTTCGGCTGTGGTCCGAATAGCAAACAATGCTTTTCCAGCTTTAATCTTCCATTTCTTTAGAGCAGCTGCATCCTCTAGTTGTGTGACCTCGTTGCCTTTAACGATCTCCCACAAGTCTTGGCCTTGGAGATATGCCTCCATATGCAACGACCGCGTATTATAATTTTGACAGTTAAGTTTCTAAATTCCACTGACCACTTGAAGGTCACCCATCGTGGCCTGGCAAAAATTCTATCTTTTCCAAGCAAGCTTGATTTTGATAACAAACTTTGTAGTACTAAACCACACACGATCTCTCAAAGAAACTTAACAAACAACTCTAAGAAATATCTCTCAATGACAATCTCAATAAATCTTTTCTGATGTGGAAGTTCAGTAAAAGCTGCAACCGCAGAGCATACTCAGAGTTTCAAAAGATCTCACAACCTTAGCTCTGATACCAATTGTTGAACACCACAACACGTGAAAGCGTAATTACTTTATTGATTACAAAAGTAATTACACCAAGACTTGAATACAATATTTTACCACAACACACACTAAATACTTACACACTTTATTTTGGAACACTAAACTTCTCTCACACTCTTTACACACACTTATATAGTACTCACTTAGACTCACTTTTGGGACACTCACTTTGCTACTACCTTGGACACACATTACATTTGTATTTATAGGCTACAAAGGAAACATCCACATCTTTCTAGAATTTTCTAACTTTATAATTTATTTAACTACTTTCTACATTTTTCTAAATAGTTATAGAACTCTCTATATATTGTCTAATTAGTTCTAAGTTTATTCAAGAACTTTCTAGAATGTTCTATGTTCTTCCTAATATAATCTAGAACATTCTAGAATTCTAGAGCATTCTAGATACGGTAATGAATTTTAACAGAGGATTCTTCAACTTTTCTCTAATTGATGATGCTTGTTACATTTAAACAACGAGACTCTGTTAGGAAAAAATTGTTTTGCCTCAATGGAAATTAATAATAATATTACAACTCTATGCAAAATGTTACAATAGACAAGGATTGATTAAATAAAGTGTTACAACTCTATAACTGAAAATACAAATAAAAGGAGAAGAAGATGTAAGATGATAGAAATAGAAAGTACAACTCTATTACAAAAGGATACAAGTAAACTAGAAGTGTTTGAACAAAGGAAATAAAAAGAATTACAACTCTTAAATAAAAGTACAAGTAAATAGAATAAGAAGAAAAGAAGAAAGAGCAATAGAAGCAAAATAAGAACAAGAAAATAAGAACAAGAAAATAAGAACAAGAAACTCTCACTCACACAACCAAAGTGAAGAGTGTTGGGGATCACCAACTTGAACAAGGTTTAAAACCTTTGTCCAAAAGCTTATTTCCCCCTAACTCAAGCACTAAGGGATCTCTCTCAGATATTGGAAAAGCTTTCTGGAATTATCAAGCCTCAAGGTGTTTCTAGCCAAGTGCTCTAATGGATAGAAATGTTGTATCTTACAAGTGAGCTATAGGCTCCTATTTATAGAGTTTAGAGATATTATATTTCAATATAATGTTTGATTGATAAAATAAGTGTTACAAAAAGTGATTATTTAATCTAGTGGGGGAATGTTATATTATTTCATATAATATAATATTAGATTAAATAATGTGACAAAATGTGATTTGTCACATCTTGTAACATATTAATGAGAGTCACAAAATTGGACACATGTGTGTGCCCAAATGTGACATATTTTGGAGTTACAAAATCAGTTATGTTAATCGAGATTTTCGGCAACTATATTAATATCTATTATCTATATGATAAGTATAATGAAAGCAGAGGATTAACACGGGGTTTTTACGTGGTTGGGGCGTTAACTAGCCTTAGTCCACGAGTCTGTATTATTAGAGCTTGAAGAACCTTTTACAATGGAGTTTCCCTCTATATTTTGATAGAGTTACTGTATTTTTTGGTGAAGAGAGAGACCCCTTTTACAGTGTTCTGTAGCTTATATTTATAGGCTTATGGGAACACCGGGTCTGGGCCGGGTACGACCCGGGCCCGTCGGAGATAGGGATATTCCTGGCCTTTCTAGTGGAGGCCCAATACAAAAGGTACAAAATACATGAAATCCAAACCAGCTAAGGCCCAACAAGCTGACCTTAGAGCTACATCTCGCTCGACAAAACGGTGCTTTTGGTCTGGACACTTCGAGTTACGAGGCAGATTCAGGAGACAAGATCAGTCAGAGTACTTGACAGCGCAGACCTGAAACAACGGCGTGCAATCCCGAGGTGGCCTTTTCTGCAAGTGAAAAGTGGGGACAACGCCCACGCGGAGTGAGGCGGCTTCAGGGTCCTGGACGCTTGACCCCTTCAACCAGGGGTGAGGTGATCCGAGTCTGTTTACCTTTGTCCCGCTTTGTTTGCCACAGGCCCGGACCGTATTAGGGTCCGGGACTTGGACGCGTAGGCCGCGGGGATCCGAACGCTCTGTACATCGCCCGGACTATCGTCCCGGAGGACGGAGCCGGAGGGACCTGCCGGACCCCTCTAATGGGCCCAGACATGCATCCCCGGTCCATACCCCTCCCCTTGGACACTCTCTGTACCAAGAGGCCTTGGGCGGGGCCTGCATGCTTACATGGCCCCTGACAATGGGCCTGGACGAAAGCCCTGAGCCCATGCAGGAATTGGGGATAACATTTACCCCCAAGCCTTCACCTAGGTCTGCCAGGAGGAGGGTTGCATTGTCCCCAGGATGCTCGCGTGGTTGCCTCCTCAGTTCCTGCCCGAGATCGTGGGTCCGTGACAGCAGGTCGTGGCACTGGTTGGATGTTTGGCCCAGATCGTTTACCACAATCCGGGGACGTTTACCTTTGTCCTGATTTATGGCAAGGATACACGTGTCACCAGGTGATTGCTGCACGGGTCTTGAAAGGTCGCCTAGCCCTCCCAAGGGTCGCTAGGCCTAGGCTAGGGTGTCAACGCACGTCTCAAAGCGTCCCATCCGCACAGGGGGCCATCATTAATGTCCCTGGGATGAGGTGGACCGTAGGATGGGGCGACCTTTGGCATCCGTCACTCCTGGGCCGTCAGATCTGAGATGGCGAGGATCCAACCTGAAAGGACTCATAAATGTCCCTGCGCGATTCCTGACCGTCCGATGAAGAAACACTTGTCCGTTGATTCATGGGCCAGGACTTAGGGCCATTATAAATACCCCACGAAAACCACATTTGGCACTTTTACCTCTTCGAACTAGCTCAAGAACCGATAAACACTACTCGAGCCTTGCATGTCAGACATCGCCGACGACATACATCGCCACCTGCTAACTCTGCGTCGCCGCCTGTTTCCCAAAACCCCAACTTCCACTCTTCTACCTGAAGACGCATCTCGGGTTGGTCCTGTCGACGAACTACTACACCGGCTGCACCACTTCAAGAACGAGGTTCTGCCGTCCTTACAGCTGGACAACCATCATCTTCTACGGCCGATACCTCACAGTAAGTCCTCCTGACTCTCTTGACAACTTTATGAACTTGTGATGTTCTTTTGATGTGTGCATTTAGGCTCTATGCTTAGAAGTTGTTAGGAAGGCCGCCTGGTTCGGGTTGCTCTGTATGTGGATGCTTCTTGGACAGAGGGCGGGTCTTAGTAGTCTCCTCTCCCGATCAGGGTCCTGGGGTTCTCCGGAGTCCTGGACCTGATCCGACGGGGCTCCAAGCAGTCCTTAGGAGACTCCCCGTACCTTGACTGACTTTCTTGGGTTTAGGTATTGACTGCTTGGTTTTCTTTCTTTGTTCTCAGATCGTCAGCTATGGCAACGGGCGTTACGCTCCATTCTGAAGAAGAGGTCAACAGGGCCCCAGTCGTTGTTCTTGGATCCCAGACGCCTAAGGGCAATAGGTGGGAAATGGACGTGACGCCCAACTCGTTCTGGAATTACCGGATGATGCTGCTCCTGGAGCAGCGTCTGGGCATCGAATCAACTCCGGGCCTCTTTCACAACCGCCTGGCCAGGATCGAGGAGCGGGCGCATACGTCCGTGGAAGGATTCGGGGACTAGAGTGTTGGCCATATCAGCGTGGGAGCTACGCTCCCGCTTCATGACTATTTCGTGCGGTTCTTGACGTACGTGGGAATCGCACCGTTCCAGCTTCTGCCCTAAGCGTACCGTCTACTCGCTGGATGGCGGGTATTTTGCGCCGCGAAGGAGATCGCGGAGCCCACCCCTGCGGAGGTCCTGTACTTCTACAAGCTGGAGCCACAGGTTTATGTCAAGGACAAGACCCTGGATGGTTTTTACAGGCTGAAGCCGCGGAGTAGCTATCCCGCTTCTACCAGCTCCTGGAGGCATCCCTCGGACGTCAGGCATGACTGGTTCATGACGTTCGGGTTCCTCATGGACAAGAACCCCACACTGTTTCTGGACTTCCAGCGAGTGGGTAAGTAACTTCCTGGACCTCTCTTTTATTCCTCATCTTTTCTACTCGTCTCTTATCATATCTTCCGGGTGGCAGGGCCCTTCGCTCAAACTCCCCTTACCGAGTTCATTCTGGAAAGGAGGAGATTTTATTCCAAGTTGAGCGCGGAGGATCTGGACGTAGGGGGCTACGTCACGAACGACAATCTCCGACTGGTTGGGATGGTCGTGGCCACCCAGACCATTGTTATCTCGAACCTTCGGGGCATCCCCTGCGAGAAAAACGTTGACGTCCGGGAGCAGATGGCCTTGGATCACATTGCCACTGTGGTAAGAGCAGCGCGAGCCAACGCGGCCCGGCGCAAGAAGGACCAGGTCCCGGCAGAAGCGGCCACCTCAGAAGAGCTGGAGGAGATCTTCGAAGATGCCCTACCAAACGTCGGGACTCCCGGGGCTAGCGTATCGGGGCGAGGTAACTCCCCTTTAATCTTAACTTATGCTCCCCGAGTCGGGGACTTAGCTAGGGATAGGCTAGTATCCCCGGGCCCCGCGCTTGGGGTCGACGGGGAGATGTGACCTTCAATTCCCATCCCCGTAGGCTCGGAGGTCCTCATGTTCTTATCCGGGTTCCTCCAGTACGGGGGCTTCCTGAACCCAGACGACATAGGGGATCGGGTCCATTCATTTGCTGTAGAGGAATTGAGTCATGCCCGGGGCATAGACAAGGGTTCGTCCCGGGTCATTCCTAACTTTGATTTGTGTGTTTTTAGCTTGTGGGTTTATCGTCCTGACTCCCTTTTTTCTGTACTTTTGCAGGGGACTCTGATATGTCAACACCTGCCAGCGAAATGAGGCGGCTCATCAAGGACAGGGCGGCCAAGAAGAACAATGAGGCGACGGGCCTAGAGCCGCCCCTTGACAAGGAACTGTCAGTGATGGAGCTTCGCCCCGGCGAAGGTGCCCTGGCCGTGGTCCCATTCCGGGCTGTGGAGCCTGCTACAAATTCCGCCTCCGCTCTGCCTCCCGTGATTGACTTGGAGGCGGGCGCGGCTGTCAGCCGGAGCTCCGGGAAGAGGGGCTCTGATGCTGGCGCCGAAGAGGGCAACACCGGGAAGAGGCCCCGGACGAGGCGAGCCGACTCGACTGAAGAGTCACATGGGGAGAGTCGGCTGGCCGCGAAGCAAATCCTTGCACTGCCCGTTCTCCCCCTACGCCCAACTCTTCTCGAGGAGGGGGAGTCAGCCCTGCGGGATGAGCAGTCCCGGCTGATCAACCGGACCTGGGAAAGCGGCCGGTGCTGGAGGGACGAAACTTACAAGGCCCTGATGATCCGTTGTCAGGTTGAATTCGCTGAGCATCCTGCCGAGTTCAGTGCTCCTCAGCCAATCGTGGATCGGCCAGCTGCCGAAGCGGGCTTCCTCCCTAAACTCGGCCAGGACACGGCCCCTCTGGCGGCTGACCTGTTAGGCCAGGTTGGGAGCACCGTGTCCAACCTCCAGCTCAAGAGGTACGCCACGATAGCCAACCCAGACGTACTATTCATCTCCCAGGCTCTCCGCCACCAGGCCACCGCGGTAACTTTCACTTCTCTTACACTCCTTCCCTTACTTGTCGATGAGGGTTTTATTTTCTAACTTTTCTTTGCTCCAAGTTGACCTGTTGTCCCAAAGGAGTGCCGATCTGGTGGCCGAGCTGGCCATAAAGATGGAGATGGCCAAGCTGGAGTTGGAGGCGGCCGTGAACCAGAGGGAGGCCACCAAGGAGGCTCTTGGCCAGGAGGAGGCCCGTCTCCAGGCAGAGGTGGCCCGCGCAAAGACAGAGCGCGAAGAGCTCGACCGTGCCAAGGCCGGGTTGGAGGAGGAGTTGTCCCGGAAATCAAAGGAGGCTGATGAACGGGCGACGCTTTTGGAGATGGTCGTGGCCCAGTCCGTCCTGGATAAGGAGGAGATCCTGGCGTTAAAGGCCTGTGTCTACGAACTGGGCGATTCTCTGCTTCAGGAGAAAGCGGCGCATGACACAACCCGTCGCGAAAAGGAGGAGGCCGAGGGCCTGCTGGATGTCACCTTTGACGAGGCCATCTACATGGCCTGGTGCAAGGACAAGAGTATGAACCTCCTAGTCTTCCCTGACCCGGAGTCGAAGCGGGCCGAGTTCGAGGCCAAGGAGAGGGAGGATGCGGACCTCCGGGCGGAAGATCTGTAGGCCCGAACCCCGGCCTTGTAATTTTATTAGTGTTTTTGGCTTGTAATTAAATTTAGAACACCGCTACCTTCTTTGGTTTTAATGCAGGCTTCCATTTGTTATTCCACGTAGGAATTTCATTCTGTTGCCGCGATTAACTGATTGTGAGAGTTCAGTTCCGGTTCCAACGGCCTGGACTGGACCCAATGACTTAACCCTCCAAGTTTTTAATCCTGGCACCAAGTCCAGGGCCCTCGGGCTTGGTTTAACTTGGAGCTTTGATTCTCTTTTTATCAATTTTAGGCCATGGCTTTGCCCTGGGGCAAACCGGATGCTTTTATCTCCCGGACATCCAATTGTCCAACTGTCCCGGGCAAACTGGATGAGCCTTGGGCTCGGTCCTTCGTTTTTCATCCCCGGACACCGTTCGTCCGGGGTGGGACCGTCCTTGGGTCGATCCTCTTTATTTTATACCCCCGGACATCGCTCGTCCAGGGTTGGACCGGCCTTGGACTCGGTCCTCTTATATTTCCACGGACATCGATCGTCCGGGATGGGACCGGCCTTGGCTCGTTCCTCTTATATTTTATACCCCCGAACATTGCTCGTCTGGGGTGGGACCGGCCTTGGGCTCGGTCCTCTTATATTTTATACCCCCGGACATCGCTCAACCGGGGTGGGACCAGCCTTGGGCTCGGTCCTCTTATATTTCCCCGAACATCGATCGTCCGGGATGGGACCGGCCTTGGCTCGGTCCTCTTATATTTTATACCCCCGGACATCGCTCGTCCGGGGTGGGACCAGCCTTGGGCTCGGTCCTCTTATATTTCCCCGGACATCGATCGTCCGGGATCGGACCGGCCTTGGCTCGGTCCTCTTATATTTTATACCCCCGGACATTGCTTGACCGGGGTGGGACCGGCCTTGGGCTCGGTCCTCTTATATTTCCCCGGACATCAATCGTCCGGGATGGGACCGGCCTTGGCTTGGTCCTCTTATATTTTATACCCCCGGACATCACTCGTCCGGGGTGGGACCGGCCTTGGGCTCGGTCCTCTTATATTTCCCCGGACATCGATCGTCCAGGATGGGACCGGCCTTGGCTCGGTCCTCTTATATTTTATATCCCCGGACATCGCTCGTCCGGGGTGGGACCGGCCTTGGGTTCGGTCCTCTTATATTTCCTCGGACATCTATCGTCCGAGATGGGACCGGCCTTGGCTCGGTCCTCTTATATTTTATACCCCCGGACATCGCTCGTCTGGGGTGGGACCGGCCTTGGGCTCGGTCCTCTTATATTTCCCCGAACATCGATCGTCCGGGATGGGACCGGCCTTGGCTCAGTCCTCTTATATTTTATACCCCTAGACATCGCTCGTCCAGGGTGGGACCGGCCTTGGGCTCGGTCCTCTTATATTTCCCCGGACATTGATCGTCCGGGATGGGACCGGCCTTGGCTCGGTCCTCTTATATTTTATACCCCCGGACATCGCTCGTCCGGGGTGGGACCGACCTTGGGCTCGGTCCTCTTATATTTCCCCGGACATCGATCGTCCGGGATGGGACCGGCCTTGTCTCGGTCTTCTTATATTTTATACCCCCGGACATCGCTCGTCCGGGGTGGGACCGGCCTTGGGCTCGGTCCTCTTATATTTCCCCGGACATCGATCATCCAGGATGGGACCGTGGGGTTTGAGTCGCCCGGACCTTGGTGGTCCGAGCCGGGACTACCCTGAGCTTGCGCCCCGCCAGGTGTTTGCTTACACCCGGGATACCCCCGCAAGTTAGCCGAGATGGGTCTGGGGTCACTTGAGAAAAATTAGCGTGGATTCTCACAATACTTCTTTATGACGTTTTGCACACGTCATTTTCATTTTTTAGAAAAGGTTTGCCCTGAGGCGTACATTTTTTACAACGAAAATATTAAACTGGGAAAGACTCCTTGACAACGAAGATGCTCCGCATTCCAGGCCCGCAGGACTTCTGAGCCATCGAGCTGCTTTAAGCGGTACGTTGCAGGGCACACCTCGTGTTGGATCTCATATGGCCCCTCCCAATTTGGGCCCAGAACCCCCACTCCCGGATCTTGAGTAGCAGGGATGACTCTTCGCAAGACCAGGTCGCCGGTTCCAAACTTACGGCTCTTGACTTTGGAGTTGAAGTGCCGCGTGATCTTTCCTTGGTACATCTTTAGCTGCACCTGCGACTCTTCCCAGATCTCTTCGATGAGATCTAGTGATTCTTGAAGTAAGACGTGGTTCTGGGTGGGATCATACGTGTCGCATCGGTGGGACGGGACGGTCGTTTCAATCCGGATGACGGCTTCGCATCCATAGACCATATAGTAGGGGGTGTGTCTGGTGGATGTACGGTAAGCCCATAGTACGCGGGGCAGTTCCTCGGGCCACTTGCTGTTACAGGCCTGGAGCTTTTTCTTCATTGTCCCCTTTAGGATTTTGTTCACGGCTTCGGCCTGCCCGTTCGTCTGGGGCCTGGCAACCGCGGAGAAGCTCTTCACTATACCGTGTCTTTCGCAAAAATTCGTGAAGTGGGCGCTATCGAATTGCTTCCCGTTGTCGGACACGATTTTGTAGGGGAGGCCATACCGACACACTATGCTATTGATGGCGAAATCTAAGGCCTTTTTGGAGGTGATTGTGTTCATGGGCTCCGCCTCAACCCACTTCGTGTAATGGTCCACAGCCACGATGGCACACTTTACCCCCCCTTTTCTGGTCGGGAGAGATCCGACGAGATTGATCCCCCACACTGTGAAGGGCCAGGGGCTATTCATCAAGGTAATCTCTATCCGGGGGGGGGGGGGGGGGGGCATGGGACCTTCGCGTACCTCTGGCACTGTTCGCATTTGCGGACGTAATCAATACAGTCTTTTTTCATGGTTGGCCAGAAGTATCCTTGGCGCAAGATCTTCTTGGATAGGCTGGGCCCGGCAGTATGATCTCCGCAGAACCCTTCATGCACCTCATGCATGATGGCGCTCAGTTCCGTCCCGGACACACACCTGAGTTAAGGCATGGATAGACCCCGGCGATATAGTTTCCCGTCCATCATGACATATTGGTGGACTTGGTATTGGAGTTTCCTGCCTGCGGCCCGGTCGCTTGGAACTTCTCCGGTAGACAGGTAGCGGATGAGCGGTCCCATCCAGGAAAGGGAGTGGTCGACGGTGTGGACGGCGGGGGCCCTGATGCTTGGGGTGGTGAGATGGTTGACGGGGACCAACCCGGCCAGCTCGGCCTCGGCATCGGTGGCCAGCTTTGCTAGTGTATTCGCGAAGACATTCTGCTCCCGGGGGATTTGGCGGATGGAATGTGCAGCGAATGCCTGTAGCATTTCCCTCGTTTGAGTCACGTAGGCCGCCATTCTCTCGCCTTTAGTCTGATATTCTCCCGAGATTTGTCTGACAACTAGCTGGGAATCGCTGTAAATTTCCAGGTTCGCTGCCCCTACCTCCCGGGCCAAGCGCAGGCTGGCTAGGACAACTTCATGCTCCGCTTCGTTATTTGATGCCTTGAACTGGAAACGAAGGGCATTTTTCAAATGGTGTCTCTGCGATGATACCAAGATGATCCCGACCCCGACCCCGTTCTCATTCGAGGCCTCGTCCACGAAGACTTTCCATACGGGCGCTGCGGGGGCTTCGGGAATATCACCTTCCGGAGGCGTGCCAGAACATTCAACGATGAAATCGGCCAAGGCCTGTCCCTTGATGGACACCCTGGGGACGTAGGATATATCGAACTGGCTCAGCTCCATGGCCCACTTTAGGAGTCTTCCCGATGACTCAGGCTTCTGCAACACCTGCCGTAGGGGGTGGTTGGTTAAGACTTTTATGGTGTGGGCCTGAAAGTAAGGTCGAAGCTTCCGGGACGCCATCAGCAGGCAGAAAGTCAGCTTTTCGATCAATGGGTATCGAGATTCAGCGTCTACCAGCCGCTTGCTTACATAGTACACCAGGAGTTGTGTCCTTTCTTCCTCTCACACCAACACGGCCCTGATCGCGTGCTCGGTCACGGCCAGGTATAGATACAGGGGCTCCCCCTCTACTGGTTTCACCAGGATTGGGGCTTTGGACAGGTGTTCTTTCAGCTTTCAAAAGGCCTTTTCGCACTCGGGCGACCACTCGAAACGCTGGCTTCCCCGAAGGATGTTGAAGAACGGGACGCATTTGTCTGTGGCTTTAGAAACGAAACGGCTCAGGGCGGCTACTCGCCCTGTCAGGCTTTGCACATCCTTGTGCTTCCGGGTTGAGGCCATGTCGATCAGTGCCTTGATCTTATCCGGATTGGCTTCTATCCCCCGGAAACTCACTATGAAGCCCAGGAACTTCCCGGAAGCCACGCCGAAAGTGCACTTCTTAGGGTTTAGCTTCATCCCGTACTTCCGGATAACCGTGAAAGCCTCCGCCAAGTCGTCTGAATGTTTCCGGGATGTCTTAGACTTGACCAGCATATCATCGATGTATACCTCCATGTTTCGCCCTAACTGGGCCCGAAACATCCGATTGACGAGCCTTTGGTAAGTTGCTCCGGCATTCTTGAGTCCAAAAGGCATGACTGTGTACCAATAGATGCCCTTGTCGGGTTTGGAAACTGGTATGTTCCTGATCAGCCACGTGCATAGAGATCTGATTGTAGTCGGAGTAAGCGTCCATGAAGCTCAAGATCTCGTATCCAGACGTAGCGTCCACCATTTGGTCGATCCGGGGGAGTGGGAAACAGTCCTTCAGACAGGCTTTGTTGAGGTCCGTGAAGTCAATGCACGTTCTCCAGGTCCCGTTCGGTTTTGGTACCAGGACGGGATTGGCCAGCCACACGGGGTACACAGCCTCGCGTATGAAGTTGATAGAAGTCAGCTTCTCAACCTCCAGTTTAAGGGCCTCGGCCCTCTCAGTCCCCAAAGGCCTGCGTTTCTGGAGGACCGGGGTCGCATGTGGGTCAATACTTAACGCGTGGCAAATGATATTGCGGTCGATCCTGGTCATGTCGGAGTGGGACCAGGCCAGAAGGTCCTGCTTCCCCTTGACTTTGGC
Organism: Humulus lupulus; assembly: GCF_963169125.1. Taxonomy (NCBI): domain Eukaryota; kingdom Viridiplantae; phylum Streptophyta; class Magnoliopsida; order Rosales; family Cannabaceae; genus Humulus; species Humulus lupulus. Next base: position 95,282,451 of record NC_084802.1, read on the forward strand.
GATGATGGTGGCCCGAATGTCTGCCAGCAGGTTTTTTCCGACTTGGATGATTCGGGTCGGATCGGTTTCGCTGATGCACACCTCTTCTATTTCATCCATTGGCTCCAGGACGCGATCGTCCCCTATCCGCGGGTCCAGGTTGTCCTCTTCCTGGACCACCCTTTCTGCAGGAGGGAGGGGAACTGGTTCGACGGGCTCCTCGCGGACCATGCATACGGGTCGGCTGGAGACATGGTAGCACTTCCGAGCGCTCTTTTGGTCTCCTCGGACGGTCCCTACCCCTCCGTTGTCGCATGGGAACTTCATGCAAAGATGGCGGATTGAGGTGATGGCCCCGAACTCGACCAGTTCAGGCCGGCCAAAGATGACGTTGTAAACGGTGGGGCAGTCCACCACTACGAAGGTTGGTGTATTCTGAATATTGGGGCTCGTAGCCCCTCTTCCCCTTTTTGACAGGGTCGGGCCGGTTCTTGCCTTTGCTGGACCGCTTCCCCCGGGAGGGATTCACGCTTGCCTCAGTTACTCCTGTCTGGGACTGTTGGGCGCCGACAGGGGCCATGCTGTGTCCTGCCAGCGCGACGCCATAATCGGAGAAGTGGGTGGATTGGGCCGGGGCGTATCCCGAAGTGGCAGGGCCGTACACCGTAGGGGTGTAACTGACTCCGGGCGCGACGGTCGGTCCTGGGGCAACGGGGGGTGCGGTGTAGGACTGTGCTGGGAATTGTCCCGCATATCCCGGAAACGTCTGGGGGATGGGATGCGGAGCCGGGGGCCACCCGAAAGCTTGGATCTGGGCTTCCTCCCAGTTGATGAATCCTTGGGCCCTCCTGATGAACTCTTCCAAGGTGGCAGCCTTGTTCCGTTGCATGTCATCCCAAAGAGGGGATCCGACCTGGATCCCGGACTGCAGTGCCACAAGGCGCTATCCGTCGTCTACTTTCATCTTGGAGGCTTCTTCAGTGAAGCGCTGGATGTAGGTCCTCAGCGTCTCTGCGGGGAGTGGCTTAATATTTGCGAGGGCACTGATTTGCATATACATCCTCATGGCGGCCAGGAACTGCTTTTGAAACGCTGACTGCAGCCCGGACCAGGATTGGATGGACCCCAGCTTCAGTCTCTTCCATCACTCTTCGGCGGGACCGCCCAAAGTGATCGAGAAGCAGAGGCACTTGCCGTCGTCGCTGACATGGGCCACTGTCATGAGTCGGTTGTACCGGGACAGATGGTCCCTGGGGTCGGTGTTCCCAGTATAGGCAATAAGGCTTGGCATCTTGAACCCCTTGGGGAGTACGGCGTCCAGGATGTGCCTTGCGCAGGGCTCTTTATCATCTTCGTCGGAGTCGGTGTCTGCGCCCTCTTGCTTGCGGACCAGGCGATCCATGACCTTTTTCAATGCGGCCATCTGCTCCATGAGCTGCCTGGCTGTGCCATCCTCCAGGGGGATTCTCTCGTTCCTCCTGTCGTTGATGTTGTTCCTGAGGTCGCCGTCTCGGGGGAGGATATTTTCCTTGTGGGCCCGCTCCTTCCGAGCGTTCAATGCATCGCGTAAGTCTATCTGGGAAGTGTCGTCTCCTGAACTGAGGTCATGACGTCCCTCGCGGCGAGGCCGTTCCCGACGGTTCTTGTTAACCGAGGCACTTGGGTGCAAAGATCCTTGCCGCCCGTCTCGCCGTGGGGCGTGTCGGGGTTGTGCGTTTCGTGGCCGAGTCCCTTGCGGATTGATCGAGTGGCCACGTCCTGGGACGGGGCACACCTTCTCTTTCCTAGGTAGCGGCCGGGAACGGGCCCCGGGTCTTGCGACGGGGGTGGTCTTCTCCCGGGTCTTCCGTTGCTCCCTATTCGGGCCTCCTGGAGCTGGCTCGGGAAAAGGCTCCGGGGGAGGGATCGGGCTGGCACCTCTGGGGACCTCGGCTTGCTCTCGTGGTGCAGGTTGCTGCATTTCTGGAAGTGGGCCAGTTGCGGGGTTGGCTGTCGGACCCTGCGCGGCCATGAGTGCCTGCAGGGCTCGGAGAGACTCTTGCATCCATCGATGCGCCTCCGCTTGCTCAGCGATCCTGGCTTCTTGATCCAGGACTTGTTGCCTTAGTTTGGTCACCTCCAAGTCTTGCTGATCAGGCTCTCTCTCGGGGGTCTTGGGATCCGCAGCTTCGTTGTGGTACTCCCCCTCATTTTCCTTTTCATAATACTCCTCCTCGTTTTCTTCTTCGTATTCCGTCCCACCCTCGTAGTCTTGTGACTCGTCTTGGTGAGATGTTTGAGGAGGCGCGTTCTCAGGCAGATCCTGAGGGAGATGTTGTGAAGGCATTGGGTCTCCGTTGCCCTGCTCTGGATTGGTAGGGTGGAAGGTGGTGTGTCATGTGTTCACCATCGTAGTAAAGGCCTGACGTTAGCACTAGCTTCCTTCAGCTCTCAATGAAAGCACCAAATTGTTAACCGAGATTTTCGGCAACTATATTAATATCTATTATCTATATGATAAGTATAATGAAATCAGAAGATTAACATGGGGTTTTTACGTGGTTGGGGCGTTAACTAGCCTTAGTCCACGAGTCTGTATTATTAGAACTTGGAGAACCTTTTACAATGGAGTTTCCCTCTATATTTTGACAGAGTTACTGTATTTTTTGGTGAAGAGAGAGACCCCTTTTACAGTGTTCAGTAGCTTATATTTATAGGCTTATGGGAACACCGGGTCTGGGCCAGGTACGACCCGGGCCCGTCGGAGATAGGGATATTCCTGGCCTTTCTAGTGGAGGTCCAATACAAAAGGTACAAAATACATGAAATCCAAACCAGCTAAGGCCCAACAGGCTGACCTTAGAGCTACATCTCGCCCGACAAAATGGTGCTTTTGGTCTGGATACTTCGAGTTATGAGGCAGATTCAGGATACAAGATCAGTCAGAGTACTTGACAGCGCAGACCTGAAACAACGACGTGCAATCCCGAGGTGGCCTTTTCTGCAAGTGAAAAGTGGGGACAACGCCCACGCGGAGTGAGACGGCTTCAGGGTCCCGGACGCTTGACCCCTTCAACCAGGGGTGAGGTGATCCGGGTCCGTTTACCTTTGTCCCGCTTCGTATACCACAGGCACGGACCGTATCAGGGTCCGGGACCTGGACGCGTAGGCCGCGGGGGTCCGAACGCTCTGTACATCGCCCGGACTATCGTCCCGGAGGACGGACCAGGAGGGACCTGCCGGACCCCTCTAATGGGCCCAGACATGCATCCCTGGTCCATACCCCTCCCCTTGGACACTCTCCGTACCAAGAGGCCTTGGGCCGGGCCTGCATGCTTACATGGCCCCTGACAATGGGCCTGGACGAAGGCCCCGAGCCCATGTAGGAATTGGGGATAACAAGTTACAAATTTGTAACTCCCAAATATTACCCAATAATGTGTATATTATATGTTACACATTTGAGATTGGATTTCATAAAGCCATTATGAAATATGGCTATTGGAGATATGATTTTAATCCCAATAATGTGTTTTGGGAGTTACAAAATCATTTGGGAGGGTTTGGAACCGTTTGGAAAAACAACACATTTTCAAGTGCTGAAAATGGGTCGTGGTCGCGGCCTGGGGGACAGAGAGGCGTGGCCGCGGCCACAGGTGCATTTCAGGCCAAATTTTCAGTTTTTTCCAAATGTGTTGAACGGTTCTAAAAACCCAAATAACTCCCAAATCTTAATTTTAATTCCATATTAATCCAATTAAACATTGGTAACAGCCATGGGGGTTGGTGGAATTTGAAATCCAAAGGGTATCTCAAACTCTATAAATAGGAGCCTAATGCTCACTTGTATGACACACCATTTTTCATCCACAAAGCACTTAGCTGAAAAATTCACCTTGAGGCTTGATAATTCCAGAGAGCTATTTCCTAGAGAGATCCCTTAGTGCTTAGAGAATATGGGGAAATAAGCTTTTGGACAAAGGTCTTGAACCTTGTTCAAGTTGGTGATCCCCATTACTCTACACTTTGGTTGTGTGAGAGTTTGTTTGTGTTTTCATTCTTTTGTTCTTCTTAGTTACTTGTATTATTATAGTATTGTGTTTGTAATCTTCTTCTTCTACATCTTTCTAGTTACTTGTATTTTGAGCAATTGAGTTGTAATATTTATTTAATCAATTACCTTGTCTATTGTAATTTTTGCATAGAGTTGTATATTGGTTTTTCCACTTTTCCATTGAACAATTAAAAAATATATTCTCTAACAAGAGACACCCTTTGAATTTCAAATTCCACTAACCCCCATGGCTGTTACCAATGTTTAATTGGATTAATATGGAATTAAAAAAGAGATTTAGGAGTTATTTGGGTTTTTTGAGCCGTTCAACAAAGATTGAAAAAACTGAATATTGGTTAGTTTTTGGCCTGTGGGCGCGGCCACTGGTCTCTGACCCACAGGCCGCGGCCACTGAATGTTGGTGGCCACGGCCACCGACCAATTTCAGCACAAAAATGTGTTGTTTTTCCAAACGGTTCCAAACCCTCCCAAATGATTTTGGAACTCCCAAAACACATTATTGGGGTTAAAATCATATCTCTAACAGCCATATCACATATGGCTTTATGAAATTCATCTCAATATTGTGCAACAACAATTTTACACAATAAAGGGTAATATTTGAAAGTAACAAATTTGTAACACCAAATATGTTACATTATTTGGATATATCTCATATATCTAAATATTATAACTCTCTATTATATGTTACAATATGTGACACACTTTGTCACATTTATTTAATCTAAAACATTATATTATAAAATAATATAACAAACTCTACTATGAGGTCTCTATAGCCTAGACGCTTGCAAACTTTAACATTTTTTTTCTGCAATGCCTAAATCTCCAAAGCTCAATTTCCTCGTCTTTCAAATAAGACGATATATACCAAGCAAGAACTCATAAAAAATTGAAAGGAGTTTATTTGGGCTTGCACACCTCAATCAAGAAGCCATCACGAATATCCACCAGTGAGTTGCAGCCCCATAGTGCATAGTAAGTGGTTTCATAGGCTTGGGTACATATGGGGCACATTTTATTGTTGGATAGACCATGTCTTTCAAGATCAACCAATGTAGGGATCTAGCCCAGAGAATCTTTCCAAGCAAATGTGTTGATCTTGGGTGGGATATGGTAACCAAAGTTTCAACCACCATTGTGATGGGAAGACGATGCCTGACCCAATCCAAGTTTTTGAACAAACCAATAGCCACTACGTATGCACATACTAAAATCTCGATTCACCATGGTGCCACACCATTTTATCAACAGTGTCTACCTGGGCCTCAAAATGGAAAGGATGGCATTTTCTTTAGCTTCATCAAAAGACTTAAAGTAGTGTTCCTCTTGCCGGAGGGGAGGAAGAGGGAATCAACAGTCGTCACGTTGCTCAAGACTTTGGTGGAAGACGAGCAATGCACATCACCTCTAGGAATCCATCTGTCAACATAAATGGATATAAAGGAGTCATTTTCCAACTCGTCACCAAGACCCATTCACCAGGAGCTTTCTTCATCATAAGATACTACGCCAAATATGTAGGATGCTTTTGTTTCTATTTTTTTTTTTTAAAAAAAAAGGAAGATTGTGAGAAATAAAAGCCTCTCATAACCCTACCCGCAAATGAGCTAAAATAATTGTAAAAGCTCTATGCTTGCTTGAAGAAGAAAGCATGGTTAAAAAGAAAGAAATTCAAAAAAACCAACCACACCATCCTTTTTGTGCTAGAAGAGGCAATCCCAAGAGTAGTAGTGGGTTTTCCTCTTTGCTACATTCCACCCCCACCCCAACTAGAATTTTGTGCACAACCCGTGATCTCATGAATAAAAGCTAGTGGCAGTTTGAAAATGTTCATGGAATAAGTATAGATTCCCTAAATGATCGCTTTAAGTAACACCTTGTGCCCTCCCATATAATAATGAAAAAAAATCTTAGATTTCCAACTAAAATATTTGTTCCAAATCCTATCATGAATAAATTGGAAATGAGTTTTCTTTCTCTTTCCAGCAAAGTAATGGAGCCCAAATATTTTTCATGACATGCCACTATATTAACATCAAGGGAACTTGTGTAAATAACTTGATATGCCTCAAAAAAATTTAAGCTAAAGCATACTGTAGACTTGGAGAAACTAACAAACTGACACAAACCCTCACCATACAACCCAAAGATATCTTTGAAGAAAGAATAGGCTCCAATAGATATCTTTGCACTAGGTTATACTCCAACTTTTCCATCCAAACTTTGATCATATTAATTGTGATAAGAGTATTGAAATAGTACTAGGACAAGCATTTAAGCCACAAATGATTCCAGTCTAGATCTTTACTTCTTTTACAAGAGGAGGGGTGATAATGGCTTTTTGGAGTATATATTTGTGGTCATTTCTCAATTAGATATTGTTAATTTCTAGCATTTTTATGTGTTTCTAGTTTTGTTTTACGAGTCTTTGATTTTTAGGCCACAAAACATTTATTGATAAATTTTGTGGCTAGATATTGACGGAAGATGATAAGACTCAAGAAAATGAAGTTCAGGAAGAGTTTGAAGTGTTTTAGAAGTCCCTAAACCCGATGTTGGAGGCTATAGTTGAAGAATTTGAAGAAAAACAAAGAAGTGGAAATATTGGCTCATGGTCGCAGCCATTCTTATCCCAGGCCGCGGCCTACGCTCGATTTTCTAGGCAATTCGTGTTTAATGGTCGCGGCCTGCGACTAATTTCCAGCTTTAAATTTTAAATTTCATATGTATTTTCAAGGGGCTATAAAAGGGTTTAGGGTTAACTTTTAGAATAACATTGGATTGCGAATTTTAGAGTTTAGAGCGGTAGAGGAGAAGTAAAGACATCGTTATCTACAACCTTCAATCTAGTTTTTCTTTCTTCTCTAAAACATATTTATTTTCATTTAATGTTTATGTTTGTGATCCTGCTTATGATTCTGGAGTAGTTTTCTTTTAGGATGAAAGTTATTTCAAAACCCTAGACATGAAATCTTGAATGCATTGATGAATTTTATTCCTTCTATTCCCTTGTATTAAATTGCTTCTATTATTCTAATTGAATGCTATGATTGTTGTAATATCTTGTTAGGTGGCCAACTAATTAGGGTGTTACATTGTTGTACTATCATCTTAGGATTTCTATTTACCTAATAGTCTAGGATTCTAAGTAGAGTGATAAATTGCAATTAAGTATTGTGACGGGTATTTTAATTGTGATGAAGAGTAGAACCTAGGTTAAATGAATTGTATGTTTAATGAATTTGTTGCCTAGATTAACTTGTCTTCACAGAATATAATACTTTTCTTGAGTTAAATAAATTGCTTGCTTAATGGATTTATTGGTTGGTAAAATTGATTGATTAATGGTCACTTAGCTTTAATTAATTATAATAGGGAAACTAGGATAATTGACTGCTTGAGTGTTATCTGCATGGATAATAGTTTAATTGGAAATAAGGAATATTATTTTTCATTGTTGATAGATTGATTGTTGAAGGTGGAGAATAATTCTTAACTATTTTCTAAAATCGTATTATCTATTGTTCTTTGATTATTACTTTATTTTATGTTATTAAATCTTGAAAACAAAAATCCCCTTTTTAATTCATGTTTACATTTTGAATAATAAGTGACTAATAGTTTTTGTGGGTTCGACCTTCGTTTGCCACTATATTGAAGTAGTTTGTAGAATTAGGAAATAAAGTATAACTAAATTTGGTATGGCATATGACATGCATTAAATTTTTGGTGCCGTTTCCAATGACTATTGTAAGTCTTTTTATTATTCAATTTAATTAACTATTTTCTGACTAGTTTATTTCTTTGGCAATTTCAGGTGTATATGTTTGGCGACGATACTCAAGACAGACTACAAGCCATAAAGCAATATCTTGAGACATCGTCATCTCGCTCCACTTTTTCAACCTTGAACAAGGAAAGTTAATCATTTACAAGTATCATTACCATCTGACGACGAGTTTGAGTCAAATTCACCAGTTAAGTCTCAGATGGTTCAGGATAGGACGTTGAAAGTGTTTGTGGCACCTGATCTACACCATCAACTGTTATGTATTCAATATCCCACTTTGGATGTCAACTTTGAACTTAAGTCGAGCCTCATAAACTTATTACCATATTTTCATGGCCTTCCAGGAGAAGACCCAAACAAGCATCTGACCGAGTTTCATATTTTCTGTTCTAGTATGAAACCAGTTGCAGTGACTAAAGAGCAGATTAAATTAAGAGCATTCCCATTTTCTCTGAAGGATGGTGCTAAGGAATGCTTTATTATCATCCTCCTGTAATGATGAATACATGGAATGAGATGAAGACCTTGTTCTCAAAGCGCTACTTTCTAGCATCTAAGGTTGGAAGCATAAGGAAGGAAATCTTTGTTGGGGTTTTATGCCCTAATTAAAACCCAAATTCTTTGTAATCTCATTTTATTATCAATAAAAGAATAGAAATCATTTTTTTGACTTGGTTAATCACTTTGCTCACATGTTTTATTTTCATGATTATTTGTTTAATATAAACTTCTATTAAATCCCGAGCATATAACTAATCTTATTTATAGTGACGTAATCACAATGGAATATAAATATAATTATATGTTCAAAATAAGTTAGTTCTATGATTAGTCAGTGCACCGGATTTACACTGACTTGCCAATCTACGATATGATCTACTTACACATTACAGTGTTATGTTCTTTCTAGAACATTAGAAAAGTAGATAAGATCGAATGTATTTGTTACATCGGACAGGACCGATATTGACAAATGACAAGATAAGTAAACATACCATTATTATCTATTCTAGTCAAATCATATAGTTGACCATAGGTCAATTCAATATCAATTTTGAGTGGTTAGTATTCTAACTGATTGTATTATTTGAGTTCTTTGATTTGTTCATTACGAGCTTACCCTACGGACTAGCCCATACTTACATCTTGGAAACTTAGTAGTATAATTGAGTGGGAGTGTTAATCATAGATATGAACATCTATAGATTCTGATGAAGAAGTGAAACAATTTTTTCATTTTAGTTTGGTTCAAGGTGTTAAATGATAGAGATCTCATTTCAGTAATTAAATTAGTTTACTGAAATATCATTTACAAGGAACTAAGTGTTTTAAGGATAAAATACAATGAAGGGTAAAGCAATATTTTAGTCCTATCTCATTGTAGACCGTCTATAGAGGATTGAGTGACAATTATGGTTGTAACAATGGATAATTAATAGCATATCTATATTTGTTATAGAGCGTTCTGTGAATTCAAGAGTGCAATTCCGAGTCTATAGTGGAGTCACAAGGAATTAATAAGTTAGTAAATTTATTTGTTAGATTTATGATAACTTATTGGAGCTTGATTTCATAGGCCCATGGTCCCCATTGTACCTTGGATAAAATCATCTAGATAGTCTCAATTCATTGATTTAATTATCAATTAGAATTATCAAAGTTGACCAGGTCAATTTTGGATAGTTTCACAGAGTTATGTAATTTTGAGAAGAAAAGAGAAATTATGACATATTTATTAATTAAGATAAATTGGTATCTAAATTAATAAATAAGTTTAAATCAAAGTTCAAATTATAAATAATTAATTTGATAAAGAATTTAAATAATTATTTAATTAATTAAATCAATAGAAAATAATATAGGTCTTGATTTTAAGTCCAATATGCTTATAATCAAATGGAAAATTTCACGGACATAAAGCCCATGATAATTTCGACCTAGGGCTTTAAAATGGCTATTATTTTATTGATTTTCTAATTAAATTAAATGGCCTAATTGAGTCTATAAAAGGAGTGCTTAAAGAGAAGTTAAAACATAAGTCACAAGTAAGATTTTCTGATAGTTTTAGATTCTCTCTAAACACAAGTCATTTTCTAAGCCTCTTTGTTATTTTCTCTTCTTCTCTCTATATCTATCTCATGTGTTGAGAATTTCCCACACTAGACTAGGTGATTCTAAGGATACATTGGAAGGCTGTGAAGAAAATAGAAAATCGGTTCAGTTTCTTGATAATACTCTGCGACAGAGAGGATACAAGAGTTAGAGAAACTGAAGGAATGACTCTTTAATTCAGTTGCGTATACTGTAAGTATTCTTGTCTTTGTTTCTCTTTGAATTCAATTTTAGAAATATGTTTTAGGCTATCTCGTATTAATTTGTTTAATATTAGATATACATGAAAATAAATTAAGATCTTGTATAAGCTAATCCAACAACTGGCCTCAGAGCCTTTGGTAATCTTTATTTTCATGCATAAACATGTTTGAAATTGGATTATTTGATATGTTTGAATAATTAGATGGTTTTCATGTTTTTATGAAGCATATTGATTTTATGTGAATTTTAGCAATTTTTAGGATATTTTGTTGTGTTTTCTATGCTATTAATTTTTATATATGTTTTATTTTGTGTAAAACATGTTAAAACTTAATTAGAAAATAGTTTTGGTTTGAAAAATTGAACAAAAAAATTTTTGGAAAATATTTGGCCTGGCTCCCCATGCGTGCACGCACGCCTGCGCGCACACGCCCGCGCGTGCCCACTCGCACCAGCCACGGTGAACAGTACCCACGGGTACTATTCATCCCCAAAAAAATTAAATTTTTTTTTTAAATTAAAGAAAATTAAAATTGTGGATATTTATTCTTTATAATCAAAGCCAAAAATATGAGATTTGTTATGTATTTAAAATTATTTTTTAAAAATAAGATATTTTTGTTAGTTGAGATTTAAATAATTAGATATTTTCTACAAAGATTCAAATTCAAATTTAAAAATAGACTAACAACTTAATTCTAAATCTTTTAATACATTAAAATATTAGAATTATGATATCAGATATTTAAGATATTTTCATTTAAAATTCTTGATTTTTTTTATTAAATCTTTATTTGAAAATATAAATATTTTTTTATTTTATAGTTTTTAATATTTAAATTATTTGAAATTTATTTAACTATTTTGAGATATTTTAGGGTTGTTATAACTATTTATATATATATTTTTAAATGGTTAAAATATTAGCTAATAGTTGTAACAACACAAGATATTTTAGAAAATAGTTAAGATATTGATTTTAAAATTTAAAATTGGTTAAATTTTGAAAAATATCATTTTTTTTAGCCAATTAATAAAATATTTTTTTTAATAAATGAGATTTAAATTAACTTTGGTTAATTATTGATAAATCCTAATTAAATTAAATTAATATTTTTCTTCAAATTAACCTAAAACCAAGTTGATTGTTGATAAATGAAATTTAAATGAACTATTGTTAATTGTTGATAAATTTCATTTAAATTGACTTATTTTTGTAAGAATTTAATTAATTTGAATTTTTTGATAAATTCTAGATAATTAATTGTGGTATTTTTGCAAATGACATAAATTGTGATATTTTTGTATAAATTCATAGAATTGCTCATATAGTAACATGATTAGGCCCATCCAATTATAACATGTCTGTTTGAACTATATGTGGTATTTTTGCAATTGGGCTTAGATGCATATAGTGACCTATATGTTTGTTAGATATATGGTGTTTGCCAAATAAAATATTCATAAAATGATAGGTTTTATTTGAGCCCATTATAAAATGTAAAGTTTAAATTCCTCTCTTGTGGGTGATTCCACTTGTGAAGACCCATTTGCTTTGCATGACTATAGTGGGCCTAATCAATTAATAACAATTAATAAAACGAAGGTTTAAATTCATGTCTTTTGGACCTTGTATGGGAGATAGGGGGCCTTTGTAGTGGGAACGACATACTGGACCCAACCCTCCTTCATACAAGCCCAATGGTTAAGGCCCATTTACCTGAGTTGGACTTAATTGTATAGGTTCATTATATTAGTTAAACCTAAATATTGATTAGCAACAAATTAATTCTAAATTAATTGAATTTGTCTCAATGTGACACTTTAGAATTAATAAGAAATTATAGGACTTTGGTTTTAAAAAATTTTAATCAGTTCAATTTTTTTTTGGAAAACCATAGTCGTTAATTTTCTAAAAATAAATAATAAAAATACATTTTTTTTTTAATTTTATAATGAGCTTATTTTAAGAATTATATTTGATCTCCACCGTTGGTTTAACATAGTCAATAGCTTAATGGGGCCTCGAGGCGCTTTGATTCGTCCCCCTACGGAAGGTGTTCATTAGTTATTTTGACAAGGTTAGATTTCGAAAGATAGATAATTATAGGTCAAATTCTACTAGACTCACCCCTACGGTGATTACTAGGATTAAATCTATGATTATTGAAATCGTGGGTCTAGCTCATAAAATAAGAGATTTTGTTTTCTTATTTTGATCGAATGGTAGGTTGTTAATAGCGGTGTCCATTATTAAATGAGTTTACAACTCTATTTAACTAGTGGTATTTTTTACTCTCGCCAACCGGGACACTGGTATCATAGATTAGTTAAAAACCTAAAGAAATAGAGATATGATTGTTTTTGGTATTTTTTTCTCATATCTTACATATTTTTGGTATATGTTGCGCTATTTCTTGAAACATGTGTGAATAGAAGTTTTATTGAGCAAATGTGATTGATTTCTATTTTATTGGTAATTTGTAGTTTTGACCTATGGCTGTGTCTACTCCCATCCTTTCTCAACTTTCGATGGAGAAACTCACTGGAGAAAACTTCCTTAAATGGAAGCAAAACATCAACATTATGTTGATTGGTGACAACTCCAAGTTCGTCATGACTGAGGAATCCCCAAAAGTTCCAGCTGAAGGAGCTACCAAGTCTGTGAGGGACAAGTATGAGCGTTGGCAGGCGGCTAACAATAAGGCGCAGTACTACATGTTGACTAGTTTGGTCGACACTCTCAAGAAAAAGATGGAGAATGTCGAGACAGCCTACGAAATCATGGATTAGCTCCAAGACATGTTTGGTGCCAAGTCAACGCAGACTCGTTTTGAGGCCACCAAGAAATATGCCAATGCTCGAATGGCACCTTCTCAACATGTTCGTGATCACCTAATCAAGATGACAAACTACTTTCAGGAAGTTTAACTGCACGGAGCCATAATAGATGAGGAAACTCAAGTTGGCTTAATCCTCATCAGTCTTTCTCCAGCTTTCCTTCCATTCACCACCAACTATGTGTTGAATAAACTCAACTATGGTCTGACGCAGCTCATGAATGAGCTTCAGACTTTTGAGTCTATCATGGGTGGACCTAGTAAGGGAGGAGAAAAGAAGACAACTACTACTATTGCTGCTAATCTAGCTAAGGCTGAAGCTAACCAAGCTTCGTCTTCGAAAGCTGGAAACAAGAGGAAAGGTGGGCGAAGCAACAACCCCAAGCCTGCAAAGGCTGCAAAGGAGAGTGCACAGACGCCTAAGGGGAAAAACAAGAAAAACAAGAAAGGTAAAGGTAAATGTTTTCACTGCAAAGAGAAGGGGCATTAGAAATAGTATTGCCCCAAGTTTCTAGCAGATAAAAACAAAGGTAATGATTATAGTTCATTTATCTTGGAAACATGTATTTTAGAGGATGATAACTCTGTTTGGATTATTGATTATGGATCTACTAACCATGTTTGTAACTCTTTACAGCTTCTTGAATCATGGGAGGAAGTGAACGAAGGCGGCTTAAAGCTTAGAGTTGGGAACAGAGCGTTCGTTGCGGTCCAAGCTAGAGGAAGAGCTCGTCTGAAGTTCGGAAATAAATTTTTAATTTTAAAAGATGTATTTTTTATTCCGAATTTTAGTAGAAATTTAATTTCAGTTTCCATGTTGCAATTAGAACGATTTGTTATGACTTTCACAAGTTTTAATATATCTATTTATTTCAATGGATCACAATTGTGTATTGCATGTTTGGAAAACGGGCTTTTATAATCTGCGACCTAATGAACCTCGAGCTCTTAATAATGATTTATTCAAAGTAGCTAAACCTAAGACCAATAAACGTCAAAAGACCGATAAAAATAATATGACGTATTTATGGCACTTGAGACTAGATCACATTGGCTATGATAGGATTCAAAGACTTACAAAGGATGGACCTTTGAGGGAACTCACCTTAGGTGATTTACCTGTCTGTGAATCTTGTCTAGAGGCAAACTGACCAAGCGTCCATTCTCTGCAAAGGGTGATAGGGCCAAAGAACCACTTGGTCTTGTGCATTCAAATGTTTGCGGACCTTTGAATGTACAAGCCAAGGGTGGTTTTGAGTATTTCGTCACTTTCATTAACGATTACTCTAGATACTCATGTCTTTACCTAATTCATGGGAAATCAAAAACATTTTCAAAGTTTCAGGAATTCCTAGCAATGGCTCAGAACCAATTAGGTAAAACGTTAAAGATCTTGTGATCTGATAGGGGTGGAGAATATTTGGATATACAGTTCCAAGATCATTTAACTAAACTTGGGATTTTATCACAACTTACTGCCCCAGATACTCCGCAACAAAATGGTGTAGCGGAACGCCGGAATAAAACTTTATTGGAAATGGTTAGATGCATGCTTAGTTACTCAACTCTACCAACTTCGTTCTGGGGACATGCAATTGAAACTGCGAACAACATTCTCAATGTCGTGCCTTCAAAATCAATCCCCAAAGCACCTTTAGAACGTTGGAATGGTCGTGAACCTAGTTTACGCCATTATAGAATCTGGGGGTGTCTCGCTCACGTCCTGAGGAAAAAGGAGGGAAAGCTAGAGCCGCGAACTGAAGTTTGCATGTTTGTTGGCTATCCTAAAGGTACTCGGGGTGGAGTTTTCTATAGTCATTCAGAAAAGAAAGTGTTTACTTCTACAAATGCTACTTTTCTGGAAAATGACTATGTCCAGAACTTTAAACCTCGCAGCAAAGTAGTTTTAGAGGAGATGGTTAAAGAATTGACTCCAACCAATGTTTCATCGTCATCAATGTGAGTTGATGATGAAATTCCCACTCTTCACTTCCAATCGAAGCAAGTCGATTTAAATGAAGAAAGTACCACTGTTCCTGAGCAAATAGTCATGGAGCCTCGTCGTAGTGGGAGGGTTTCTAGGAACCCAGTTTGCTATGGTGAAACCAATATGGTTGTTGGTGACACTAGTGATGATGATCCGTTGTCTTTCAAACAAGAAATGGCTAGCCCTGAAAAGAAACTATGGCTCGAAGCCATGGAACAGGAAATGGAGTCCATTTACTCAAATTTTTTCTGGGATCTTGTGGAAGCACCTAGTGACTTTAGGGCCATTGGGTGCAAGTGGATCTACAAGAAGAAACGAGGTGTTGATTGAAATATCGAGACTTATAAAGATCGATTGGTGGCAAAGGGTTATACCCAAAGAGAAGGCGTGGACTATGAGGAAAGTTTTAGTCTGGTAGCCATGCTCAAATCCATTCGCATCCTCCTGTCCATAGTAGCCGCTCTCGACTATGAGATCTGGCAAATGGATGTCAAGACAACTTTTCTTAATGGAAAGCTTGACGAAGTCATTTATATGGATCAACTAGAAGGATTTAAAGTAGCTGGACAAGAAGGAAAAGTTTGCAAGTTGAATAGGTCCATCTATGGACTTAAGCAAGCTTCTCGTTCTTGAAATCTTAGGTTTGATGAAATAATCAAGACCTATGGCTTTGAACAAAATATTGATGAGCCCTATGTTTACCAACTGAAGGCAAATCAAATAGTGGTATTCTTGGTTCTTTATGTAGATGATATCTTACTCATTGGAAACAATGTTAAGAAATTATCAGATGTGAAGAATTGGTTGAGCACTCAATTCCAGATGAAGGATTTGGGTGAAGCGAGTTATGTTCTAGGTATCCATATCACCACGGATAGAAAGAACAGACTCTTAGCTCTATCTCAAGCAGCTTACATTGATAAAGTGCTTAAGCGTTTCTCAATGAAAAATTCCAAGAAAGGGCGTCTACCGTCCTGCCATGGAATTCATCTTTCAAAGAAGCAGTCTCCCTAGACTCCTGAAGAGGAAGATGCAATGAGAAAAGTTCCTTACGTATCTAAAGTTGGAAGTCTGATGTATGCCATGTTGTGTACTACACCAGATATCTGCTATGCAGTGGGAGTAGTGAGCAGGTATCGGTCAAACCCAGGACCGGAACATTGGATAGCAGTTAAGCATATCCTGAAGTATTTGAGACGGACTAGGGATTATATGTTAGTCTACAAGGGTGGTGTTCTGAACCCTGTAGGCTACACCGATTCAGATTTTCAGACTGATGTCGATGACAGGAAGTCTACTTCTGGAATGGTGTTTACTCTTGGGGGTGGAGTTGTGATATGGAGAAGCGTAAAGCAGTCTGCAATCTCAGATTCCACCATGGAGGCTGAGTACATAGTCACATCAAAAGCAGCTAAGGAAATAGTCTGGCTAAAGAAGTTCTATTCAGATCTTGGTGTTATTCCAGAAATGGATAAACCGGTTGTGTTATTTTGTGACAATACAGGAGCGATAGCCAACTCGAAAGAACCTCGAAGTCACAAGAGGAGTAAGCATATAGAAAGGAAGTATCACATTATTCGAGAATATGTGGCCAGGGAAGATGTGAAGGTTATGAAGATTGCAACTGAAGACATTCTTGCGAATCCGTTTACAAGGACACTACCAGAAGCTACATTTGATAAGCATATCAAGTAAATGGGATTAGTAGAATTAAGGCATTATTTTCAATTAGTGCAAGTGGGAGTTTGTTGGGGTTTTATGCCCTAATTAAAACCCAAATTCTTTGTAATCTCATTTTATTATCAATAAAAGAATATAAATCATTTTTTTGACTTGGTTAATCACTTTCCTCACATTTTTTATTTTCATGATTATTTGTTTAATATAAACTTCTATTAAATCCCGAGCATATAGCTAATCTTATTTATAGTGACGTAATCACAGTGGAATATAAATATGATTATATGTTCAAAATAAGTTAGTCCTATGATTAGTCAGTGCACTGGATTTACACTGACTTGCCAATCTACGATATGATCTACTTACACATTACAGTGTTATGTTCTTTCCAGAACATTAGATAAATAGATAAGATCGGATGTATTTGTCACATCGGACAGGACCGATATTGACAGTTGACAAGATAAGTAAACATACCATTATTATCTATTCTAGTCATATCATATAGTTGACCATAGGTCTATTCAATCTCAATTCTGAGTGGTTAGTATTCTAACTGATTGTAGTATTTGAGTTCTTTGACTTGTTCGTTACAAGCTTACCCTACGGACTAGCCCATACTTACATCTTGGGAACTCGGTAGTATAATTGAGTGGGAGTGTTAATCATAGATATGAACATCTATAGCTTCTGATGAAGAAGTGAAACGATGGTTTCCTTTTAGTTTGGTTCAAGGTGTTAAATGATAGAGATCTCATTTCAGTAATTAAATTAGTTTACTGAAATATCATTTAGAAGGAACTAAGTGTTTTAAGGATAAAATACAATGAGGGGTAAAACTGTATTTTAGTCCTATCTCATTGTAGACCGTCTATAGAGGATTGAGTGACAATTATGGTTGTAACAATGGATAATTAATAGCGTATCTATATTTGTTATAGAGTGTTCTATGAATTTAAGAGTGTAATTCCGAGTCTATAGTGGTGTCACGAGGAATTAATAAGTTAGTAAATTTATTTGTTAGATTTATGATAACTTATTGGAGCTTGATTTCATAGGCCCATTGTAACGACCCAAATTTGCTAATAAGGCTTAGGGCCTTGATTAGTGTGCTTGGAGGGCAATAAGTGAATTACTGCTTTAATATATGAATTTATGTGAATATGTGATAGAGATGCATGTTTAGTTGAATTAAATATGCACGTGGGCCCCGTTTGGATATTAGGGGTATGTTTGTGATTTTAGCACGTTGAGGGTATAAATGTGATAAATGTGATATGTACGTGTAGCACGATTCGAGACAGTCCTAGGGAGGAGTTAGCCGGAAAGTCACAACCGGGTTGAGAATTTGACCCGGAGCAGGTCGAGGGGTATTTTGGGTATGGGATATTTTATGGGGTTATTGGGTTATAGAAATAAATATTTGGAGATATATTTGAGGTTAGAATGTCTAGGAGGGAATATTGGGGAAATTTACCATTTTGCCCTCGGGGACGTTTTGGTACCCCGAGCCTTGAGGTAACCATATAAGCTTAAGTTAAATAAAACAAACAAATAGGAAACCCCCAGACTTATTCTAACCGACTCACTCCCTCTCCCTTCTCTGGTTTTCTTACACTCTTGGAGACTTAGAACATCTTAGAGAAAATCCAGCCAAAGCTAAGGAATTGGGCTGATGGTCTTGAGGAATTAAAGCTTGGAACTTAGAGAATCTACACAGAAACATAACTCATCAAGGTAAGCTCCTAATATGTGGAATTGTGTTGATTTGTAGCTGGTTTTAAGGTTGAATATTAGAGTTTTTCATGTTGGAGGGATGAGGATTCAACTTTGTTTTCTTTATAAGGTTTTGGCTTGAGTTTTTGTTGGGTTTTGCTGTTGAATCTATGGTATAACCTTTGTGATGATTAGTTAGGATTGTTGGCTTGATTTTGGGGATAATTGGATTGATTTTTTTAGGTGAAAATGGTTATTTTTTTGGGCACGAAGGGTTGGGCCGCTGCTCTGTTCTTGAGTGCTGCAGCCCTACGAAGCTGAGGAGCCAGGGAGGCTCTGCCTCTGGGAGTGTCGCGGTGCCATAGGGCAGGGCCGTGGCTCAAATGGGCGCCAGAGAGGTTTTAGCCTCTGTTTTGGGGGCAGGCCGCGGTGCTAGTTCTTAGGGCCGCGGCTCAAAAGGGAAATTTTGGCTAAATGGAGGTTTTAAGTGCGGGAACCTAACCTAGGGTGCTCGGGATCGATTCCACCACCGTGTTTGGTGGAATTCGATGTCCCGGAAGCTAGAATTATATCTGGAAACCGTTACTCGAATATTAATGGAATCCTTTATTATGCATTGTGACTAGGTTTTCTTCTAGGCTCGGGATAGAGGACTGTGCTCGTGATCGTGGTTCTTGGGAAGCTCAGGATACAGGTAAGAAAACCACTATTCCCATAGAGCTTGTGTGCAGGGCTGAGCCCTATGTGAATGTGTTGCAGGGCATAGCCCTTTGATGGAATTTGTTCAAGTTTAGTATTTGCTTTATTATGCTATGGTTGCATATGTGCAATGTTCGGCAAGAGCCGGGAATGGTGCAGGCCAAGGTCGGCAAGGCCGGGAATGGTGTTAGGCACGTGGAGTGCAAGGCCAAGTGCGGCAAGGGGCCGGGAGCAGCGTTGAGCACGTGGATTGCGAGTTTTCAGGGCGAGACCCTAAAGGATACCTGGGATATCCTCACGGTGTGGACCGCGAACCCAGGGCCTGGTAAAGCGCCTAGGACGGCTTGGCCGTATGTGTTTAGCCTATTGATGGCCTGTTTATATGCTAAGTGTTTGTTGTACATATGGTGTCTACTTGTGAGGGTTTTCTTGCTGGGCTTCGACTCACGGGTGCTCTGTGGTGCAGGTAAAGGCAATGGGAAAGTCGACCAACCATGAGTACGAAGAGCGTGAAGCGGCGCGTACATGTTTGGCCTGCCTGGCTGCCACAGCCAGTGATTTTGAGAGATAATTGTATTAAAACCTAGATTTTGTCGTCTAGTTGACTTGGTTTGTACTTATATGTTGTAAATATTTCTAAACAGTATTTTGGGATCCCAAGTGTCAAACAACTTATGATTTTTAGTAAATGGAATTATTTTCAAAGTTTATTTCTCTGTTTATGATTTGATTACACTTTTGACTTAAAACCTCGATTAGCGAGTTAAATGCACGTTTAAAACTCACTTAGTAACGACTCTAAGGAAGTAGGGCATTACACCCATGGTCCCCATTGTACCTTGGATAAAATCATCTAGATAGTCTCAATTAATTGATTTAATTATCAATTAGAATTATCAAAGTTGACCATGTCAATTTTGGATAGTTTCACAGAGTTATGTAATTTTGAGAAGAAAAGAGAAATTATGGCAGATTTATTGATTAAGATAAATTGGTATCAAAATTAATAAATAAGTTTAAATCAAAGTTCAAATTATAAATTATTAATTTGATAAATAATTTAAATAATTATTTAATTAATTAAATCAATAGAAAATAATACAGGCCTTGATTTTAAGTCCAATGGGCTTATAATCAAATGGGAAATTTCATGGGCCTAAAGCCCATGATAATTTCAACCTAGGGCTTTAAAATGGCTATTATTTTATTGATTTTTTAATTAAATTAAATGACCTAATTGTGTCTATAGAAGGAGTGCTTAGAGAGAAGTCAAAACATAAGTCACAAGTCAGATTTTGTGATAGTTTTAGATTCTCTCTAAACACAAGTCATTTTCTAAGCCTCTTTGTTATTTTCTCTTCTTCTCTCTATATCTATCTCATGTGTTGAGAATTTCTCACACTAGTCTAGGTGATTCTAAGGATACATTGGAAGGCTGTGAAGAAAATAGAAGATCAGTTCAGTTTCTTGATAATACTCTGCGACAAAGAGGATACAAGAGTTAGAGAAACTGAAGGAAGGACTCTTTAATTCCGCTGCGTATACTGTAAGTATTCTTGTCTTTGTTTCTCTTTGAATTCAATTTTAGAAACATGTTTTAGGCTATCTCGTATTAATTTTTTTAATATTAGATATACATGAAAATAAATAAAGATCCTGTATAAGCTAATCCAACAATCTTTGCATTCACCAATAGACTAGGGAGTCATTGTATGAGTATTGGGAGCAGTTTAAGAGGTTATGTGCTAGCTTCCATCACCACCAAATAAGTGAGTAACTTCTAATCCAATATTTTTATGAAGGACTTTTACCAATGGATAGGAGTATGATTGATGCAACAAGTGGGGGAGCTTTGGTAGACAAGACTTCTGCTGTAGTCAGGAGTGTAATTTATAATATGGCTACTAATTCCTAACATTTTAGTGTTCGTCAAGAGGTACTAGTGAAAGGAGTTAATAAGACGAATTCTATAGTAGAGCGACAACTTGATCAATTGACTAATTTGATGAAACATGTGGCATTAGGTCATCTAGTAAGACCCTATTGGATATGTCAGGTGGTGGGGCATCCTACTGATGGCTTGTCCCACTCTTCAAGAAGATGTCAATGAGCAGGTGAATGCGATGGGGGGATTCCCAGGGTAGCCTAGGCAGAGGTACGACCCTTATGCTATTACTTACAATGAGGGGTGGAGGAATCATCTTAATTTTTGATATGGGAACAAACAACAATCTACACCTACCAGACCACTAGTATTTAATTACCAGCAAAGGCCTCAACAATCCTATGCACTCCGTCCTCAACAACCTCCTACAAGAGTGAGGAACCATCAATTTCAGACATGCTAAAAACTTTGGTAGCCTTAAATATTCACATGTAGCAATAAACCCAAGTTATTCTTCAGAGTACTAAAGCGTCCCTCAAGAATTTAGAGAACACAATGGTACAAAAAACTACATCAGTAAGCAAGCTTGAAGCTCATAATTCTTAAAGATTACCTTCCCAACCAGAGAGGAACCCAAGAGAAAATATAAGTGCAATAACACTGTGAAGTGGTACACAATATGAGCCACCCACACATCCTTCATCGCCAGCTCCAGTGCAGAAGTAAGTAGTAGACAAATCCATCCATGATGAGTCATTAACGCATAAAAAGCTACATAAACCATCTATGTTAACCTATTTCCCTTTTCCACCTTTTCCAACCCGATTAAGAAAAAATAAAAAGGAAGAGGCAAACAATGAGATATTAGAAACATTTAGAAAGGTTGAGGTGAACATTGCATTACTTGATTCTATTAAACAAGTACCTCGATATGCTAAATTTTTGAAGGAGCTATGTACAAATATGAAGAAACTGAAGGGTCATGAGAAGATTAGTGTAGGGGAGAACGTTTCGACTGTTCTCCAAAAGAAGCTACCACCAAAATGCAATGATCTTGGAACCTTTACAATTCCTTGTATTATGGGAAAAAAATGAATGATCGATGTACGATAGGTTTGGGAGCATCGATTAATTTTATGTCATATTCAACATATGCTTCCATAAATCTTGGGCCCCTAAAGGAGATATGTGCTATTATTGTTAGGATTAATGCCCTAAAAGCATGTAAAGACATTTTATTGAATTAAATAAAAGAATATTTTTATTATATTTGAATATTATAATAATTGCTTTAATTAATTATATAATAATATCAAGAAAATTTCTTATTCATTTATGAGAATATGATCTTGTATTAGTATGAGAGATTTAAAATCATATATAATGAATAAAATAGTCTGTAACATATTAAAGTATGAAATCTTTAATGAATGGTTACTAATGCGGTTTGCTAAGCATATGAGATGCAAGTGATCTAGATTCGGATTGCTAATGTGGATAGACATCTTAGTAAAGGTATTGTATATAATAGAGATTATATATAACAAGACCGATAAGAATTAATTATCTTTATAAACTTGCCATTTGACATAAAGATTTGATCTTATCATAATAGATAATCATTTGTAGATCAGTCTAAATCCTAAGTATTTATGAACTTCTGTTTGTGTTTATTTGATCTTTTGATTTACTCGTTAAGGTTTCTAATTATAATGAGGCTAATGGCTTTTATTTAGGAGATTAAATTACAATAATGAAATCCATACTTTCCTAGTCGATCTAATATTGATTCCCTTAAGGATTAATTCTTGAACTGGATAGTTGTCGACAAATCTATAATTTAATTATAGATTAGTTATTCTCTAGTGAATTAATGGTACTTAGGATCAAGAGGTAATTAGAAGGGTAAAATAGTAATTTTGATCAATTCTAATTAACGAACCAATAAATGGAGGACATAACTGAATTTATTGATTATATCAATGGACTACAAGAGAAAACTCTGTAAATATAATTCTATATATACTTAGAGTGCAATTCCATATTTATAGTGCAGTAATCATGGAATTAATAAATGAGATTATGTGATTAAATAGTTTAATTAATAATCAAGTTTATTGGAGCTTCGTGTTATAGATCTATGGTCCCCAGATCACATATGTCCTACACTGTCAAGGGTAAAGATGTCAAAAGAAAGATTTGTAGAGAGAATGACTTAATTGCAAATAAATTAATTTTCCCGAGCAAGGAAATAATTATGTGATAATTATGGGCAATTGATTGATTATGAATTAATCAATTATTTAACTATATAGTTTTTATTTTGAAAAACTCTAGGTTAAAATTAATATTAATCTTGTTCGGATTAATGTATAGAGAGAGAATAATAAATATCTTATTTAGAATATGATATTGATTTATTTATTTAAAACTGATATTTTAAGATGAAGTCAATTTTGAATTAACTGATATTTATGTTGGTATATATGTTGTCTTAAACGTTGATAAAACAAAGAAATGAGAAAATTAGGGAAAATCCTAATATGTGGGGCAGCACATTCACTATGCAGTGAGTGTGGCGACACAGAATGAGGTTCCCCATTATTTGGGATTTGAATTTTGAATTTCAAATTATTTGTTTGATCATTTATTTAATTATTCCTTTTTAAATATGATTTAAATTAAATAATTAAATAGTTATAACATATTAGTTTTAATTTGAATTATATTTTGAATAAAATAAAGATTAATTATCTTTATAAAAACCACTAAAGTGATACTTTCAAAAAGTTGATTTTTTATGTGATTAAAAAATAGACTCTCCGTGAGACAGAAGCGATAGTTTTCCAAAACCTGAAAACTGTTCAATTCCTCTTCTCTCAATCAAACATCTCTAGATCTCATGTGTTGAGTAAGTCTAGGGAGTCATAGATCAACCTTTTGAATCCTACGTTCCCACACATGTTCTTGTGTGTTTGAGGATTGGTCTGGAAGATCAAGGTGTGAGCTTTCAAAACTTGGATAGGAAGATCATTGATTTTATACAAAAAGATTCGATGACAATTGATAGGCTACAAGATGCAATCTCTAATATGATTGTATGTGATTTAATATATATATATATGTATGATCTTGGATGGTATTAATAATTATTAAAAATGACTCATTCCCTGCTGTGTATCTTTGATTTGCTCTTTTAATAACAATAATTGGTACCAGAGCAATTTACATATATATATATATATTAAATGATGTGTGGGTTTCTTGCATTTGTTATATGTATGTTGATATGTATATTGAATGGTTGGATATATTCTTTTGATTGTATGGTTGAATGGTGGATCGTTAATTATATGGTGCTATTGGGTTAGGAATTTTAATTTTCTAGATCTTGTGTAAGCCATAAAGAGCATAGGATTTTTGTAATTTTTATTTCTTGAAATTCAAATTTTAAAAATTTGTACACAAAGAGAGAAGGACACAAGCCACCAGCCTAGCCAATGGCCCGAGCCCTCAGCCACCAGCCCCGTGGCTGTCTTACCCATGCACACCCCAGGCCCTGCGGCCTACGCCCATGTGCCGCGCCCTGCGGCTGCTGCACTTGAGCCATGTGCGCCTGGACCCTGGCTCGGGCACCTGTGTGCCTAGGCGATCCTCCTGCACACACCTGTGTACCTGGCCGAGCCTCCTGCGAGCACCCATGTGCTTGGCTGAGTCCCTTGAACGCACCCAGGCACCATGCCCAACGACTGTCTTCGATTGCCACCCAACCCGAGCCTATGGCTAACCCAGCCACCGACCCGAATGTTCCTAGGGCACCCTTCCTTGTGCTCAAACACTAGATCCTATTTTTGTGCATTATTATATATATATTTTTTAAATTGTTTGCATCTAAAAGTTTAATTATCTTATTTTATTTTATTAGAAAATAAAATATCTTTTAGTTGGTTAAGATTTTATCTTAAGTTTAAATAATTATTTGAATTCGATTATTTAATTGTTTAAATTAAACTCAATTAAAAAAGTTGAAAAAACTGGTTATTTGGTTAAAAGATAGTTTAATTAAATAAATTAGTTAGAAAATTAGTTTATAATTAATTGGTTGGGCATAATTAAATTCCTAAAGATTAGCAAGAAAGCCTAAAAGAGAGGAGATGCATTCTTGGAGTCTTGCAAACTACATCAAAGGCTATTTTGTAATTTTATTTCTATTTTTTTCAAGGGTTGTAAATATAGAAATACCCAATAGTACATGGTTCATAATTTATTGTTTATTTATTTAAATAAATATTAGTTAATGTTTGATTGATAACATGATCATGCATTAGTCAATTACATGCCATTCATGAAACCCCACACGGTTTTCATTAACCATGCATTTTTTAGAAACATGATTATTAAGAATTATCCTAATTATTTATATGAATTGTTTGCATGTAAACTACTAAGCATTAAATTAGTTAAAACTTAGTAACTCACACCATAATAAATGCAATAGTTTGTATAGGCATTTAAGATAACCAACTTTATTGAAAAGGTGTTTTAGTAAAATTAGATGAATATAATGGGTAATTATTTAGATCACATTAATTGTAGAAACAGACTATTTTATAATTATAATGTATTTTGTAATTAATTACATTCATATGGTTACTAATAAACTAGTAATTAATTTAGAATTAATTGATTAGTTTAATAAAACACATTTTTTTTAAATAGTAAGTGGGAGAAGGTGAACATCTCAATGTGACCTATGGAGATATGAATAGGGCCTCGAGACAGCTTTGTTTCCATCTCCCTAAGGAAGGTTTTCAGACATATTAATACCAATGTTGGTGTTGTACCTAAAAATAAATACGAACTGAATCACTCAACATGGGGTACATCTAGCAGACAAGCGCATGAAGAAAGCGTACATATAGAATATCTAGCTAACTCTAAAGTAAGCAGCTCGAGTTCAACTTGATAGCTTACGACAACCCAATAATATTTAGATCGCCTCTTGTGCCAACAACCTAGTTCGAGATGCATGATGGCTAGATCGCCTTTTGTAAAACTCTGAATTTAGCCCATGTCGGGATAGGTTAGTTCTGAGGCGTGACTAACCATATGACTCGCCATGTCGTGGAGGGGTCCACGAAGCGCTTACGGGATTCTTGCAACTTCGAGTGGCTTGATTGGGAGTTGCAAGTCCACAGACAGGGTGTCTGGGAGCTCAGCCGATGGGGCCATACCCTGAGAAACTTTTGAAACTGGGCAGGGTTAGGAGGAGTAGGAGGAGGAACCTCGTGAATGTTAACTGCAGTACATGGGCTGGCGGTTGTTTTTGTTGCTGCTGCTTTAGAGTGGAGTTTTCACCTTTATCCTTTTTAGGGGATCCGGTGACAACTCCAGCTTTGGAGGTGCTTTTCTTCGATATTCTTGCCTTCTTGACGATGGGTCCAGTCCTGGCTCCACAAGATTTGAAGGCACCCTTAAAGTCCATATCTTTGCTGGCAAAAGCACGAGCAGAAAATTCAGATCCAAGAAATGATTAGTCAGGATAATACAAGGAAAAGAATAGAGCAAGAGCCTTACCCTCCAAGCTAGAGGAGGAAACTACTATAATCGGCTTTAGATTATGAATCGGGTTAGGTAAAATCTCTAACTCTTGGACTATCGGAGGAGGAGACTCTAATATTATTACATTTTGGGACCTACAAGTTTCTGATCGTGAAAATATGTATATGCGCAAGTGCATGCAATAGATTCAAGTAATATATGATGAGTAAAGCATCGTTCCCTCGAAGACTATCTTCCAAGTATCACTAATTGTTCTTTAAATTTCTATTTGGCAACTAAGAATTTGATTTTTGAATTTAATTTTAAATTTGAAAATACTTTAAACAAAAACAACTAAATAAAAGATTTAAATCACTATGAAAAAGACCTAGGGTGTTAATTTCATCAACTTTTCATTCTATTAATTATATTAATCAATTCTAGATTTTTTTTCTTTCTATTCTAATAGCAAGTTAACATAAATCGATTCCTATTCTTTTTCAAGATATAAGATCTCAGCCTATATGCAGGTTTTCTACATCTATGTGATAAACTTAAACATATAGAAGGCATTAAGCATGGAAACCTAATTACTACACAAGTCATACAGGTACTTTCGTCCAATATGCAACCTATGTCTATATAATGATAGCATATTCAATTCTCATCTTTCGAATTTTGAATCAAAACCATTAAATCAAGGAAATAGTGATCAAGTATTTACTAGCATTAAGCACACATTATATAGATTAGAATAGAGAAGAAAAATCAAAAGGACATCATAATTCAATTAGATAGAAATCCAATTGACTACATTAAACCCTAGATAAAAATTGTTTAGTTCATGTTAGACATGACTAAATCAACAAAATAATTATTCAAAAATATAAGATTCATAAACTCGAAGAAGAAATAAAAATATGAAACTGTAGAAATTTTAACCTAAGAACCACAATTAGTCTCTAAAAAACGTAATTAAAAAATGACCTCCTGACTTAATTAAACCCTAAACATGAATTTATAGTAAAAAATTAAAAGCTTCTGAGTTTTTCCTTGTGCGGGCCGCGACTTGACCTTTTCTGAGTCGCGGCCCGTGTCTATTTTAAGCCCTTTTCTTTTCGTATAATGGCTTCAGGCGCCGCGACTTAAGATTCTCAAGTCGTGGCCCGTGTCTGCATTTCCCCTTTGCTAAGCCTCTGTTTCCCTCTTGAGTCGCGACTTGTAAGCCCAAGTCACGACACTAACTCTTTCCAAAAAAAAACATATGCGCCTCTGACTTCACCTCAAGTCGCGACTCATAAGTCCAAGTAGCGACTTTAATTAAAAAAAATCTCAGATTTGATCGTTCATCTCATCTCTTCATTGAAACCCGTCCTTTAAGCATCCTTGGTATCCTTTTAGTCCAATAACCACCAAAAGCCTAATTTTCCCACCATTTAGCTTGTTTTTGCATTTTTCTCGTGATTCATCACACCAACCTACAACAAAGACAAACAAAAGCGTAATCTTGCACAAAACACACATAAACACTCAAGATTACCACAAAAACACTTTCTAAAATGACCCTAAAATGAAGTTATCATGTTCAGGCTCCTCTACTGGACTAGACTTATGCACGGCCTGCCTAATACCTGGGGTAAAAACACCCTGACAAAGGGAAGGCCATGATAAAAGGTTTGTATCATATTCCTAAAAAATAGTGGATCTAAAATGAAGGGTGTTATCTACAATTATGGTACATCGGGGGTAGCTATGGTCGTAGCATACAACCAAGTGATCCACACACTGAAGGAGAGTCACGTTCAGGTCCGGATCAACCGGGGGTCGACTCATGAGCTGCCTTGGGTTGAATCGAACTAGCTTAAAACTTGCAGCAACTCTGTTTAATTCTCTATAAGGGCTACCTTGGCTGGAGGTGGCGGCTACTGCCCCCGATTCAGCTCGGCCTTCGTCAAGATGTCCATCTTTAGAGACCTTTCTTTTACACACCAACTACGCGACCTCCTCCTCTTCTTCAACATCTTCAACGACAGCGATGAGTTCTTGAGAAGGAGGGAGCTCGGGGGTAGAACCTCGAGCTCTGATGGACAGTGTCTGATCTTTCTTGATCAATTTGCAGGCCACCATGGTAGCGTCATTAACTACCATTCGTAACTCTTTCTCCTTAGAAGGAATACTAGCCAACGTCTCATATTGACCTCCGTGGGTCTTTGACCGCCTCTTTCTCTTATATATAGCTGTAGAAAGTGACAAATCAATTAGAATATGCTTAAACTTGATTGAAAAGGAATTCAAGTACAAAGTTCAAGGAGTTGAGAAACTTACGAGGACAGTTGAAATACCGATGGGTGCAGTTCTTGAACCCATTTGACATGAATAATTGATCCTTGTTGTCATTCGGGTGGTTGGGGAGGTCAATGATGGAGGCCATATTGTGGAATCTGGTGAGGTAGTAGAAGCCATCACCTCGCCCCTTTGATTCAACATTGGCTTTGAGAAAAAATAAGTTCATGATGTTGGCGGGGGTGGGAACCTCGCACTTGTGCTTCGAGAATAGATATTTAAGTCCTGCCAAAAGTTGATACGAATTGGGGGGCGGGAGCTGGAATGGTGCCAGTTCGACGTAGTTCAAAAAATCTACGAAATTCAGGTCCAAGGGGAGAAAGGCACCTACCTTTAGGTGCTCATCACTCCAGGCCCCAAATTTATCCTGAAGTGTAGTTCAGCTCCGCTCTCCTTCCAGTGGAGAGTGGGCAACAAGACCCTCGTACCCCAATTCGATTCCGCGACTCAGCAAAATTTTATTCACCTTACCCTGAGTCTTTATTCGAGATTCGATGTGCTCAGCCTAAAAATAGGCATTGGGGTCAACTACGATCTCCCTATCCACTACTGGATTGAAGTGAGGAATAAGGGTCTTTTATGCAATCTGCTTACCCTTACTCTTACTTTTAGAAGAAGAGTTCGCGACTGACTTCTTCTGGTGGGCCATGATTTAGCTTGCCTGGTGACAAAGCAACCTGTTAGGGTGACCTAAGATAAAACCTTGCTACAATGGTAAAGGTATGGCAACCCAAGAGTTTGGATTCGATCTATTCGACCTAAGAGATATACGAGCTATGATTTCCCCTGGCAAAAACGTGTATCTTCACGCACGTTCAGTAACCATTCGTTGTAAACTCGAGAAATCCCCTGATACTTCGGGATCCGCATGTCAGGCCCAATACCTTTTTGGAAAGCGATTTAATGCAAAACCACTCGAGAAATCATAACCCTTAAGCTACCCTGAATTGAGCCTAAAAAAGCTCAAATTTTTACACACATACTCAGACGATCCTCTTTCAAAACCCAGAAAATCACCCGTTTCTTTTTGCACATATTTCTAATCAGACCTAGCAGTATTGTTTTTGGCCTAAAAAAAACCCATATTATACTCGAACATAACCGAAGTAAGAAATTATACTTGGAAATTTCATAAAAATTATTGAAAACAAAGAAGATGAAGTAATAACTGAATATAAAGATATTTACAGTTGGGTTTATTGGTCGAGGAAGTGATGATAGCACCAAAGATAATAGCCTGAAAACTTTTGGAGAATGAGGGAACGCCGAAGGTTTTGAAGGTGTTTTGAGAAGGAAATGGAAAATTTTGAATGCAAAAGTGGTGAGGATCATGTCTGTTTCTCCTATTTATACATAAACTTTGGGAACCAATCTAGGCCACCTGATTTGGTTAGTTCGGGATCCAAGGGCCTAGTTTAAATAAACCTGCGGCAACAAAAAGTTGACAAGATAGTTGTCACAGTACTCGAAACTCGAACACGCACCTATTACAGACTGATATGTGTTTCACACTTGAGTGAGTGGGTTAGCACAATTTCACATGACAGAAGCCTAAAAGCCCTTACAATGCTTGTCAGAGGTGAATGTACGAGCAGGAGCTTGGGGGGCAAATGTTGTACCCAAAAATAAATACGAACTGAATCACTCAGCACGAGGTATAGATGGCAGACAAGCGCATGAAGAAAGCGTACAAATAGAATATCTAACTAACTCTAGAATGAGCAGCTCGAGTTCAACTTGATAGCTTATGACAACCTGGTAATCTTCAGATCGCCTCTTATTCCAAGAACCTAATTCGAGATGCGTGATGGCCAGATTTCCTTTTTGAAACCCCGAACTTAGCCCGTGTTAGGATAGGTTAGTTCTGAGGCCTCTAGCTCGAAGGAAGTGACCAGCTCGCAGAAGCCTAGTCATGATGTACACTGAAGGATCCCCAAAGACTCAGAGATTCCTTATATGCTCATTAATGCCCAAATTTTATTACGCATTTATTACCCGAGATAACAAATGTAAATTCTATAGGCAATAATATCATTATGTAAATGGGAGGTTATTCAAATTTATTATTTACCATACATACGTATGTGGTTACCCAAAGCTGTCCAGGAAAATCCTCTATAAATACCAGGGGAATGGACAGAAAAAGGGACTGATTCTTGATATACTGAAACTCTGCTAAAATAGTCATTAACAATTTCTCCGAGAGCCCTAAATAGATCAATAAGATTGTCTCATGGACTAGGTGGATTTTAACCACTGAACCACGTAAAGTGTGAGTGTTTGTGATACTTTTCATTTGTTCAATTACGGTTTAGCAAAAGCCTAGTATCTCTATTGTCGGATTTATTAATCCACTGTTGCTGAAAAATCGCTTCAATAGTTGGCTTTTTACGACGATAGGAATGAGTGATGTATTTTAGGCTTGACCGACCCTAAGGTGACACTCTCTAAGTTAAGTCATGAATTATGAAATAATGAGTTACACTTACAAAGATACAATTAAGCTTTTACAGTGGATAATTGCATATTGACCAAACTAGCAGTAATTTGTATTTAAAAGGGAAAATAAAGAGTTATTTTGAGTTTTAAATTATAAAGATTGTCTTATAAGTTATTTGGATTTAACTTGGCTGACCATAAGGCAACACTTTATTTGTTGGGTAGTTTTATTGGGAATAGTAAAAGTTTATTTATGTGTTTTAATTGTTGCATTCATGCATCATATTTACTTTCAGAATAATTGATATTTTTCAAAAAGTAATATTATTGTATTTTATTTCTTTTACTAGTGTCGAACGGTGGCAATCATATAACTGCTTTACTTTCACTTGAAAAACTTAATGGTGATAATTTTATAAGATGGAAATCAAACTTAAATCTTATGTTAATCTATGAGAACCATAAATTTGTCCTAACTGAGGAATGTGTTGAAGAGCCTGCTACCACTGCCCTGAAGAATGTTCAGGACAAGTATGATGCCTGGATTCAATCCAAAAATAAGGAAAAGTGTTACATGCTTGTGAGCATGAATGATGTTCTGAGAACAAAGCATGAACCCATGGAAACTATGTTTGAGATAATGGATTCTCTACAAGCCATGTTTGGGCAGCAATCTGATCAAAGTAGACATGAAGCTACTAGAACCTACATGACTACTAAGAAGAAGAAAGGTGTTTTTGTACGTGAACATGTCTTGAGCATGATTAACATGATGCATGAAGCAGAAATACATGGGGTCATCATTGATGAGCATACACAAGTAAGCATCATACTTGAATCGCTCACTCCTGCCTTTTCTGCATTCACCACCAACTATATTATGAATAAGTTGGAATTAAACATGACCCAGCTATTGAATGAACTGTAGAAATTTGGGTCTCTTAACAAATCCATTACAAAAGAGGCTGAGACAAATGTGGTCGAGGAGAAAACTTCAACCTCTGAGGATAATCCAAGAAGAGGAAGAAGAACAATGATGAGGACAAAGGAAATGGAAAGAAGTCCAAGAAAAGCAAGAAGGCACAAAAAGCAAAGGAGAACAAGAATGACAATAACTCCAAGAAGAAAGATCCAGAAGGAAATGTTTCCACTGTGGAGTTGAAGGTCACTGGAAGAGAAACTGTAAAAAGCATCTCTTGGAGCTGAAAAAGAAAGGTAAATTTGATTTACTTGTACTTGAAGCTTGTGTAGTGGAAGAAGATATATCATCATGGGTTTTAGATTCAGGATCCACTAACCATGTTTGTTCTTCTCTGCAGATACTTGAGTCATCAATGGAGCTGGCTGACGGCGAGGTCACTGTGCGAGTTGGAAGTGGAACGCTCGTTTCACTTAGAGCAAAGGGAATAATCCGTTTACATTTTGGGATCAATTATCTTGTTTTGAACAATGTTTATTTTATTCATGGATTTTCTAGAAATTTAGTTTCCTTATCTATATTTCATGGACAATATTTTGATATTTCTTTTAATAACAATTCGATTGTTATTTTGAAGAATGGTTATAAAATTTGTCAAGCAGAACATACAAACAGACTGTATATGCTCAAACCTAATGAATGAATGATTAATAATTCATAATTATTTAAAGTAGCAAAACCACAAGGAAACAAAAGACAAAAAGTTTCAAATGAGGATGACACATATCTTTGGCATCTTAGACTTGGTAATATAGGTCTAGACATGATAAGCAGGTTAACAAAAAATGGACCTTTGAGAGAACTAAGAGTTGGAACTCTTTCGGTTTGTGAATCTTGTCTAGAAGGTAAAATGACCAAACGTCCTGAAAGGTAAAAGAGCTAAAGAACCTTTAGAGCTTGTACACAGCGATGTCTATGGTCCAATCAATGCACAAGCAAGAGGTGGGTATGAGTACTTTGTCACTTTTATGGATGATTACTCTAGATATGGTCATACTTACTTAATGCTTAGGAAATCTAAAACCGTTGGTAAGTTTCAAGAATTCAAACACTTTGATCTGATCAAGGTAGAGAATATTTGGATTTAGAATGCAAATATTTCTTACTAGGGTATGGTATTCTATCCCAACTCACAGCATCAGGAAGGCCACAACAAAATGGTGTTTTTAAAAAAAGAAACAGAACATTTTTAGACATGGTCAGGTCTATGTTAAGCTACTCTTCACTTCCTTTCTCATTCTAGGGATATGAACTTCTAACGATGACTTACATTTTGAATGTAGTCCCATCTAACACCATAAGCAAAATTTCACTAGAACTGTGAAATGGAAACAAACCTAGTTTTCACCATTTTCGCATTTGGGGTAGTCCTGGTCATGTTCTTAGACCTAAATCAGGGAAACTTGATTCAAGGTTTGAAGTGTGCGTTTTTATGGGCTACGCTCTAGAGACAAGAGGCGGTTACTTCTATAGTCCCAAGGATCAAAAGGTATTTGTTTCCACAAATGAAACCTTCCTTGAACACGACTATGTGAATAACTATAAACCTTGGAGCAAGGTAGTTTTGGAGGAACTCACAGCTGATAAGATTCCATCGCAGCATCCTCACCATTAGATGATAAACGACAAACCGAGGAAACAACTATTCCTGAAAAGGAAACCCTGGTGCAATGTTGTAGTGGGAGGATTGTAAGACAACCTGTTTGTTATGAACATGAGGCACATGATTCGTTAACCTTCAAAGAGGCATTGGACGATCATGAAAAGGAGAAATGGCAAAAAGTCATGAACCAAGAAATGGAATCTATGTATTCCAATTCTTTCTGGGAACTTGTAGATCCACCTGAAGATGTCAGGCCCATTGGGTGCAACTGGATATACAAGAAGAAAAGTGGTGTAGATGAGGATGTGGAGATTTTCAAAACAAGGCTAGTAACGAAAGGCTACACTCATAGAGAAGGTGTTTATGAAGAAACATTTTCTCCTATGGCCATGCTTAAATCCATTCGCATCCTCTTATACACAGCTGCCACCTATGACTATGAGATATGGCGAATGGACGTTAATACAACCTTTCTAAATGGCTATCTTGATGAAAGTATCTATATGGTACAACCAGAAGGGTTCATCATGAATGGGGGAGATTCAAAAGGTGTGTAAGTTGCTGAAATCCATTTATGGATTAAAGAAAGTATCTTGGTCTTGGAATATCACCTTTGATGAAATAATTAAAACATATGGCTTCGAACAGAATGTCGACGAAGCATGTGTGTAAAACTACATCAAGGAAAAGTGGTGGTTTTTCTAGTTCTTTACGTGGATGGTATTCTCCTCAATGGAAACAATGTAGAGACATTTTCAAACGTGAAGAAGTGGTTAGCCAAAAAGTTCCTAATGAAATATTTGGGCA
The DNA here is from genome assembly GCF_963169125.1 of Humulus lupulus. Taxonomy (NCBI): domain Eukaryota; kingdom Viridiplantae; phylum Streptophyta; class Magnoliopsida; order Rosales; family Cannabaceae; genus Humulus; species Humulus lupulus. The sequence continues at coordinate 95,317,112 of NC_084802.1, forward strand.
AGGTGAGCTACGTTCTGGGAATCCAAATCCTAAGGGGTAGGAGATCAAGATCTTGGCACTTTCTCAGGCTAATTATATTGATATGGTGCTGGAAAGATTCTCTATGGAGAATTCCAAGAAAGGCAAGTTACCGACCAGACATGAAATTACTCTCTCCAAGGAACAATGTCCTAAGACACCTCAGGAGGAAGAGGATAGGATAAATTATTCCTATGCTTCAGTAGTTGGGAGTCTAATGTACGCCATGTTGTGTTCTAAGTTGTACATATGCTATGCAGTAGGGATTGTGAGTCGTTCTCAATCATATCCTGGTTTGGAACACTGGATTGCAGTAAATCACATTCTCAAGTATCTTAAGAGAACGAGAGATTATATGCTTGTATATTCAAGGGTGAGTTTAACCCTACTAGATAAACTGATTATGATTTCTAATCAGACAAAGACAGTCGTTAGTCGACGTTTGGTTCAGTGTTCACTCTTGGTGGAGGAGCTGTGTTCTGGAGGAGTATTAAATAATCCAACATAGCAGATTCAACCATGGAAGACGAATACATAGCGGCTTGTAAAGCAGCTAAAGAGGCGGTTTGGTTGAGAAAGTTTTACACTGATCTGGAAGTAGTTCCAGATATGGATAAGCCACTAATCCTATAATGTGACAAAAGTGAAGCAGTAGCTAGCGCCAAGGAACCAAGAAGCCACAAGAGAGGAAAGCATGTAGAAAGGAAATACCATATGGTTAGACAGATTGTGCACCAAGGTGATGTGACTGTTATGAAGATAACGTAAGAACAGAACCTAGCAGACCCATTTACCAAGAAACTTCATGCAAAGTCGTTTATGGGTCATGTATGCTACATGGGATTAAGGGAGATGTCTCACTTGCTTTGAGGGAAAGTGAGAGATTGTTAGGATTAATTCCCTAAAAGTATGTAATGATATTTTATTGAATTAAATAAAAGAACAATTTTATTATATTTGAATATTTTAATTATTGTTTGAATTAATTATATGATAATATCAAGAAAATTCCTTATTCATTCATGAGAATATGATCTTGTATTAGTACTAGAGAATAAAGATCATATATAAAGAATAAAATAATCAGTAACATATTAAAGTATGGAATCTTTAATGAATGGTTACAAGTGTGGTTTGCTAAGCATATGAGATGCAAGTGATCTAGATTTTGATTGTTGATGTGGATAAACATCTTAGTAAAGGTGATGTATATATAAGAGATTATATATGACATGACCGATCATAATTAATTATCCTTATAAACCTGTCATTTGACATAAAGATTTGATTCTTATCAAAATAAATGATCATTTGTAGATCAGTATAAATCCTGAGTATTCATGAACTCCTATTTGTGTTTATTGGATCTTTCGATTCACTCTTTAAGCTTTCTTGGTATAATGAGGCTAATGACTTTTTTTTTAGAGTCAATATCATGAATGGCTGGGAACATGAATCACAATAATAGAATCCATACTTTCCTAATAGATCAATTATTGATTCCCTTAAGGGTTAATTCTGGAACTGAATAGCTATTGAGCTCAAATCTATAATTTAATTATAGATTAATTATTCGCTTGTAAATTAATGGTACTTAAGGATCAGAAGGTAATTAGACGGGTAAAAAAATAATTTTGACCAACTCTAATAAACGAACCAATAAATGGAGGACAAAACTGCATTTATATCAATCGACTACAAGAGTAAACTTTGTAAATATAATTCTATAAATACTTAGAGTGCAATTCCATATTTATAGTGGAATAATCATGGAATTAATAAATAAGATTATTGGATTAAAGAGTTTAATTAATAATAAGATTTATGGGTGCTTCATATTACGGGTCCACGGATCCCAAATCACCTTTGTCCTACACTGTCAAGGTAGGGATGTCAAGAGAAAATATTTGTAGAAAGAAGTACTTAATTGCAAAGGAATTAATTTTCCAGGGCAAGGAAATAATTATGTGATAGTTATGGGAAATTGATTAATTATTTAACTATACATTTTTTATTTTGAAAAACTATAGGTTTAAATTAATATTAGTCTTGTTTGAATTAATAAATAGAGAGAGAATAATAAATATCTTCTTTAGATTATTATATTTATTTATTTAAAACTAATATTTTAAGATAAAGTTAATTTTGAATTAACTGATATTATGTTGGGATAAATATAGTCATAAAAGTTGATTAAACAAACAAATGAGAAAATTAGGGAAAATCCTAATATGTGGGGTGACACACTCTCTGTGTCGTGAGTGTGGCACCACACTCAAGGATTTTCCAATCCTTGAGATTTGAATTTTGAATTTGAAATTATTTGTTTGATCAGTTATTTAATTATTCATTTTTAAATATTGTTATCCCTAAAATAAGAAATGAATGACATGGCAGGCATTAATTACACGTGGCTGACACCTGGAAGAATCTATGTTCGACTATCGACCAGGAAGACATCCAGTATCATGCGATCGGTTTCTTCATACGACCAGCCTGGTCGTACGCACATTATATGCGGAGGAAATCTTAGGCGGTTATGATGGAATTCGAAATTATCTCCCATGATTTCCTGAGTATCCGATTATTTAGGAAAGAATATCTGTAACAAATCAATGTAAATCTTCCCTGAGCTTATAAATAGAAGAAGAGGGCTTAGGGAAGAGGGCTGGATCTTTTTCTTTTGAGCAAAAGAGGTCATTTAAGATTAGAGAGAGATTACACTAGAATAATTGTATTTTCTTCTTCAAAGGTGAGTGAAACTCATTGAACCCCAGTTCTTTGATCACCCCTTTGGATCTTATTTCAATAACAATTCAAGTGGACGTAGGTTATTACCATATCCTGGGGCCAAGCCACTATAAAATCGTGTGTCTTTAGTATTTTCGTCATCACATTCTTTTCAACGTTTTCATCCACGTCAAGCATATTTTGACTCCGTGTCAGTTGGCCAAATTATGGGTCAACAAATATGATTTAAATAAAATAATTAAATAGTTATAACAAATCAGTTTTAATTTGAATTCTATTTTTAATAAAATAAAGATTAATTAATTAGATTAATTATCTTTATAAAAACAAATAGAGCGATACTTTCAAAAGATGATTTTTATGTGATTAAAAAATAGACTCTCTTTCTCTGAGACAGAAGCGATAGTTTTCCTAAACATGAAAAATGTTCAATTCCTCTTCTCTCAATCAAATCTCTCTAGATCTCATGTGTTTAGTATATCTAGAGAGTCATCAATCAACATATTCAATCCTACGTGCCCACACACATCCTTGTGTGTTTGAGGATTGGTCTAAAAGATCAATGTGTGATCTTGCAGAACTTGGATAAAAAAATCGTTGATTTTATACAAAAAGAGTCAAGGACACTTGATAGGCTACAAGAGGTAATCTCTAATATTATTGTATGTGATTTAATATATTTATATGTATGTATGATCTTGGATAGTATTGATAATTATTAAAAATGGCACATTCCCTGCTGCATATCTTTGATTTGCTCTTTTAATACCAACAATTATTTAACTGGCTGATCGCACGGATCCTTGTCCTTTAGGGGTAGTTGAAGATGTGCCAGTGAAGGTTGATGTACTTTTCTTTCCGACACTGGTTTTATTTGGGAGGTCATTCTTACTGACGAAAAATACAAAGATGGATGTTAGAGCAGGAACACTGACAATGGAATTTGATGGTGAAGTTATCAAATTCAATGTGTTTGATTATTCTGATGAGTACAAGGGGATGGAGACTTCATTGAAATACCCAACATAAAGATCCTGAGAGCAACATTCAGTCGAGCTAACAATGTTAAACAAAGCGCACCTGAGGGAGTTTTCTTTTCCTTATCTTTCATTTTATTTTCATTGAGGACAATGTCCTCTTTAAGTGTGGGGGAAGAGAAACCTGTTTGTTTTTATTTTTATTTATCATTTCTTTAGTTCTTATTTGTGTTTGTGTTATGTTTAGTTGTATTTGGTGTTGATTTTTTTAGTTTAGTTTGTTTTTAGGTTGTCATAGGCAATGGTTAAGTTGAAAGATGTATGCCGATGATAAAAATTTCAATTGTGATGTAAATAATTATAGGAAATTGATGAGTTCTACATGGATTTTGTGCTTAACTCTTGTTTTGGTTGTCACTTAAGCTTGAACTTAGATTTTTTTTCAAATGATGAACACAATTGAATTTACCTTTTCATTAGAACTTGGAGAGATATTTGCATGCTATTATATATATATAGTCTCAACTACTCTAGAAAGCATCGATTAATTGGTTGAGGCAAAATCATAAGTACACATGATTAGGAAGATGATTAAGGGAAGTTCTTTGGATTGTTTGAGCCTTTCAAGCCTACCTATGATGTTTAATTCCCTAGTTTTCTATCTTTGAGCCGTAATGAATAATCTTTTCTGTAGAGTCAAAGAACTTCACTTAGCTAGTTAGATAGTAGTAGCAATAGTAATAGCTAGTAATAGTTGTAGTATTTTTATGATTGTGGATTTTGGTTCAGGTCGGGATTTAGTTGGACACTCGTAGTAACACTTGTAGATTTTATAAGTTTAATCTATAGTTTAAGAATATTAATTATAACCTAAGGTTTAATTAATATAACTAATTATGAAGGTGATATTTATTATAATATAAGGTTTAGATAAACCCAATAAGGAAATGGCACTTGTCTTGTGTATGTTTAATGGATAATTAAGTATTTTGAGGAATAAATTTAATAAGTGTAATATTTGAATATCCTAGGGTCTGCCAGCAGCTTTGAAATCCTTAGAGGACTTAGTCAAGGTTGTTTACTCAAATCAAATTAGGCTGAAAAAGTGCAATTACGTGTATAATATTTCAGCGTATGCCGATATATCGCATTACTAAGGGGCGATATATCGCCATACGGGGATATGAAAAACACGTAACTTCGCACGGCCACCTCGACGAGCCTCGGGCATATTAGCCCAGGTGATATATCGCCTACTAGGGGCGATATATCGGGTGTAGTGCCAGATATTTGAACATTTTTTAAACCGAGCTCATTTTATTCATTAACCTCTTGATAAGTCCAGAATCTTTTTGACCGAGTCTTCAGCCTTTGTTGAACGATTATTCAAAGATTTTTCAATTAAAAAGCCATTATTTTATTCAAGCTAAATAAAGATCTTTTCATTCTTGAAATCTATAAATAGGACCTAGTACCCAGCCATTTCTTCATTCATCAAGCTAAATTCAGAGTCTGTAAGCTGCTAGGTTATTTTAGAGTGGTTAAACACTTGGGTTGGGGATATAAGCTTTATCCTTATAAGCTTAATAAACACTCGGGAAGTAAGGTTCATAGTATATTTCGGTTTGAGGTGTAGTTCAGTTATAGAAGCCTTCAAGGTATTCCTTATTCTAGTTCCTTTCTGTATTATTCTGATAGTTTTCTACTCAAAATCCTAACTCGTATTCTCTATTCTTGGTTAGGCATCTAAGATCTTGAATTTAAGATTTTTGGTAAGTATCTTTTCAATGGTATAGTTCGTTCATTCTTTTCATCCTTTTTCTTTAGTATACTTACCTTTCTATTATGGTTTTTAGGAGTGTTCCAAAGTCCCGATACTGTTCTCATATCCCGGTATATTGGTAAGGAAAATAGGATAGGATTTTATATGTTATATGTTATCTTATGTTATGTTGTGTTATGAAATGTTATATTATGTATGATAGACTTGGGCACATGACTTGTCTAGCTAGCAAGCCCCAATAATTTATGGGCATATGACTTGCTTGGCTAGCAAGCCCCACAAATCTATTGGGCATATGACTTGCTTAGTTAAACAAGCCCCAAGTAGTATGATGGCCATTATAGTAGTATATGACATATGTTTATGATACACTTATAGTATATGTTTATGATATGTTTTTAGCATATGATATGAATTTTATGTATATGATTTATGTTGTTAGTTTTTCCTTGCTTGTCATTAGGCTCATTCCTTTATATTTATATGTGCAGGAAATTAGCTATGGCGGCGGGAAAGGTTCTTGGCAGCTTGGGGATGTGTATTGAGGCAGGATGGAATCGATGGACTGAGCGTTCGATTAGAGGATGAAGTCTTTAAATAGTATTTCTATGTATTTTTCTGCACTTAGTTTTGTAATCGATTTATTTAGATCATGTTATGTTTTTATTTTTAAAACAATGGGATCCCATATCCTAGTAAAATCTTTATGTATTCAAACCCTTTCTTTACATAATAAAGTTATGATGTTTTCACATGTACGTTTTCTTATGATTAATATAGTAGTTATTAATGTTCCAAGGTCTATAATAGTTGGGTCGTTACATTTTCTTATATGAATCCAATATCTAAACCCTTGCAACTTGAAAATTTTCTTTCTTCTTGTGACCCATTACACAATGGTTTTATATGAATGTTTGATTTTGTGGGATGTATTTTGTAAGAAGGGAAATTTTTTATGGGTTTGTTGGGTTGTAATGTAAATTTTTATGATCTACTATTTCTCCCAATGAAGTTAAATTGAGAAAAAAAATTGCAATGAAAAATATTGAAATGAAAAAAAAAAGATAGAAATTACAAAAGTATAAGTGAGGGAGAAATGGTAAGATCAATGTGGAGATAAGGAGAGAGAAAGATTATGTATTTTTGAATTGTATGAGAAATTTGTGGGAGGATCTAAATTATAGAATAAATATATGCTATGGTGTGATTTGAGATTAAATATATCTTTTTCATCTACCTCTAACCTTAGCCTTATATTATGAGCCTACAAAGACCTTTTGATTCTTGTTTATGTGTGCTTATATTAGTGTATAAAAATTGGTTAACTTCAATGGAGTGGATATTATGATACATATTTTCTATGTATAAGGGACTTTGAAACATATTTTGACATGTATAAATTGATTCGGGTGCAGTTGGTAATTTGATTGTGCATAAACATAAAAAGATCGTGTTTAAGTGGTGACTCTACATTGGGTTGAAATTCTAACGAATGTGGAATTTGGATTTTTCCTAAGAATTATTTATTTGTCCAATTTTTCAGTCAACTAACGCTTTCAACAAAACAATTGTTTATTTGTTATTGGTTTATGTTTTTTAGTTTTTAGTAGTTGTTTTGCTAAAGGACTAGCAAAGTCTAAGTGTGGGGAAATTTTATAAGGGCATTTTGGAGTATATATTTGTGGTCCTTTCTCACTAAGATATTGTTGATTTCTAGCATTTTTATGTGTTTCTAGCTTTGTTTTATGAGTCTTTGATTTTTAGGCAACAAAACATTTTATGAGAGTTTATTGATAAATTTTGTGTTTTTTGTGGCTAGATATTGACGGGAGACGATAAGAGTCAAGAAAATGAACTTTAGGAAGAGTTTGAAGTATTTTATAAGTCCCTAAACCTGAGGTTCAAGGCTAGAGTTGAATAATTTGAAGAAAACCAAAGAAGTTGAAAAATTGGCTCACGGCCGCGACCATTCTTATCCCAGATAGCGGCCTCAAGGACAGGGAGTAACGGCCGCGACCTGCGCTCAATTTTCTGGGTAATATGTGCTTAATGGCCGCGGCGTGCAACAATAATGGCCGTGACGACCTACAAATAATTTCCAGCTTTAAATTATAAATTTCATATGTATTTTCAAGGAGTTATAAAAGAGTTTAGGGTTAACTTTTAGAACAATATTGGATTACGAATATTGGAGTTTAGAGCGGCAAAGGAGAAGAAAAGACATTGTTATCTACAACCTTCAATCTAGTTTTTCTTTATTCTCTACAACTTATTTATTTTCATTTAATGTTTATGTTTGTGATCATGTTTATGATTATGAAGTAGTTTTCTTTTAGGTTAAGGGTTATTTCAAAACCTTAGACATGAAATCTTGAATGCATTGATGAATTTTATTCCTTCTACTCCCTTGTATTAAAATTCCTCTATTCTTCTAATTGAATGCTATAAATATTATGATATCTTGTTAGGTGGCCAACTAATTATGGTGTTACATTGTTCTACTATCAGCTTAGAATTGTTATTCACCTAATAGTCTACAGTTGCAAGTAGCGTGATAAATTGCAATTGAGTATTGTGATGGGCATTTTAATTGTGATGAAGAGTAGAACCTAGGTCAAATGAATTGCATGCTTAATGAATTGATTGCCTAGATTAACTTATTTCCACAGAATATAATGTTTTTCCTGGGTTAAATAGATCATATGATTAGTGGGTTTATCGCTTGGTAAAAAGGATTAATTAATGAGCGCTTAGCTTTAATTAATTATAATAGGGAAACTAGGATAATTGACTACTTAAGTGTTATCTGCGGGGTTAATAGTTAATTGGGAATAAGGAATATTATTTGTCATTGTTGATATATTGATTGTTGAAGATGGAGAATAATTCTTAACTGTTTTCTAAAATCATATTATCCATTATTTTTTTGTTATTACTTTATTTTATGCCATTAAATCATAAAAAACAAAATTACATTTTTTAATTCATGTTTACATTTTGAATAATAAGTAACTAATAGTCTATGTGGGTTTGATATTTGTTTGCCACTATACTGAAGTAGTTTGTAGAATTAAAAAATAAAGTATAACTAAATTTTGTACGGCATATGACACGCATCAAGGGGTGTAGCTGGAATTCATTCCATGTATTACATCTTGAAAAAACCACCTTGATCAGTCAAATTTTGAGAGCATTCTTGGGGGGATGTCTTGAAATGTCACAGCGACATAAGTCCAGTAGTTATTCATAACAAATAAGGGTAATCAAAACAGATTTATATACTTATACTAAATTCACTTTAAGAACCTGGATCAATAGATTGGAGATATCAATCATCACACAGACTCGAATGAATTTTCCCAACAGTCCATGGAAGAATTAAGATCAACTTCTTCAACCTTGTCAATCATGCCTCCCAATTCGATTCCATGTTCCAGATCATACAAAAATTGAGAATTCATTGTAGTTGCATCCAAAAGGAAGCTTTAGAGAACTTCATCTAGGAAAAATCACCAACTCCCTCTAGTTTTCTAGCACTAACAAGTTGTTCTCAAAGATCCATGGACCACCCACAAGAAGACAAAGACGATCCACTTCCAAACCAAATCTAAATAGAAATAAGTTATTGTAATGGGTTCCAACCTTGACTGTCTGAGTTTATCATGCACAACATCGTCACCTTCATTGTCCAAAGCTAGAGAGTCGCTAAACATAGGAAGATCTTCTTTATTCATAGCAAGAAAAATAGACTACGTGTTATACAAGGGGGAGAGTTACAACCAAATGACACTAATAACTCTAGGAATAAAAGTTATTTTTATGCTTTTAAACTTATATTTTTATCAAGAAAAGAGTGGTTTAGGGTATTTTGTAGTTTCTTTATTTTAGTTTGGTTAAACATTAATTATAATAAAATAATATTAAATATTAATTTAATGCTTGAAAAATATATCCTAAATTGTGGAATTTTGTCTTAGCTGGTGGTTGGTAGAGTGTTCGATATTTTGGGAAGAAATTGAAGCTTGAATTGAACTTAGGATAATGGAATGTTGCAGCATGGAAGTAGCATTACGCTCTGCCGGCTAGCTGTTTCAAGGGCCCACGTGGGATACTACAGAATTTTTTTCTTATCCAGCTCAGTATTTATGAATAAATTTTGATGTGGGATGAGTGCTATTAATGGGTGTTGGTCCTTGACTTTCATTGGGTCCATTGGTTTGCAAAGAAAAGCAAACAAAGTGAGAAGTTGGCCCATGTGGGTGTCTTACAAGGAAGAGAAATGACATAGCTAAATATTTATTTTTTTCCCCCAATTTTTGGAAAAACACAAACAACAACCATTAGGGAGAAAGATCGAAGAGAATGAACAAGAAGAAAAAAAGGAAAAAGAAAGAAAAAGAAGGAGATTCAAAGAGAAGGAGAGGAGAAGAGAACGACTTGGGGACACCTATTGGGGCTTGATATTCTCATCACTCTCTTAGTATTTAATTTCTTCTCTTGTATTTTTCTTGACAATGTTTACATTTATTACTAGTATTTTTGATATTTTAATTACGAGGTACACTTTTCATAGCTAGAATTGTTAATGAACCCTAATGTGTGATTTTGGAACTTTGTTAAACGTGTTAATGTGAAATTGGGTTTTATTCATTCAAGTGGTTTTAATGTTATTTACTTGCTTTTGTTTGGCCATCAATTGTGAGTAAATGAGTTAATTAATAATTCTGAAGAGGTTTTAATTAATGAACATACAACTTGAATGGTGCAAGATTAAGTTCATTTAATTTAATTTGTTTTAGTATAGACATATATTAATGTCTTGCATAATCTTTGTGGAATTTGTGTTTGATAAATATTCTTGAAATTAGATTGGCATAGACATATGTTAGTTTAATTAGAGAAGCTTATGAACTAAATTAGAATTCTAGATTAATTATTCCCAGTTTGCCACAACATTACTGCAGCATTAGCATTAGATTTACATTTTAGGAGGAATTAATTATTCTAACTCATCATCACTGTCTTGCTCTCTCGTTCATTTGTTTATTTTATTTACTTTCTTGTGTAGGTTTTAGGTTTAATCAAATCTTTATTACTTGTTTTGTTCCAAGTTGTTTAGTATTGATTTTTGCACGATTATTTGATAATTCATTCCCTATGGAGACGATACTTATTCTTATCACTTTATTACTAGTTGATTGTGTACACTTGCACATTTTTATTGCTAATTATTTTACGTAACAAGTTTTTGGCAACGTTTCCAAGGATTTAAGTTAGTGAAATTTATTTGTTAAAATCAATTGCTTTTCAATTTGGTTTTGTATTTTTCATTTGTTTATTTTTATTTTTATTTTTCCTTGTTATATTTTACGTTTGTGTTTATTTGGTCCTTTTGTGAGGTACTTAAGATGTGTCATCGACGAGTTCGCATTAACTTTGTTCAACTTGACTTGGAGCCTTTACATAGAGCATAGTGGAGATATAAAAAATTGTTCATGAGGTTCCCTTACCATGGTTTGTCTAGAGAGTGCTTACTTGAAGTCTTTCTCAATGGGTTGCATCCCACCACAAGAGAATGGGTAGAAAAAGGAGATGGTACCACCAATTTCTACCAAATATCCATCGATGAAGCGTATTGGATGTTGGAAGACATGTCGGAATACGATGAGTGGTGTTGTTTAAATACCCCAATATCCAACCAAGTTTGGGAGAACAATCTTAGCCATATGGAGCCTACTTTTGAAGATTGCACTTGAGAACCATGGGGGAAGACATTGGAGGATTTTCACGACCTCATCATGGAAGAACCTCAACAAGTGGCTCAATCAAGTTCGTTTGAGGCACTGATGATGGAGTTTATGGCTAAAAACCTGCCTTGATTCAAAGCCAAGATGCACCCTTGAAGAAGTTGGAGAATCAAATTGGGTTATTGGCCAAAGAGTTTCTTAGTGATATGGAAAATGCAAGGGGAAAAAAGCAAAGTGAGGAGGTCATTTTGAAAAGTGGTAAAGAGTTAGAGACGCTTTGGGAAAATTTTGATCGACACAAGGAGCCCACTACAATCCAAAGTAGCGAAGAAAATGGAGAGAAAATAGTGAAGTCAAGCTTATCAAGTTCTATCTCTCCCCAAGAGGTTGAGAAAATGTTTGAGCAAAATAGTGCTGAAAAGTTAAATGTCAACCCACCACCACCCCTTATGCAACACTTCCAAGAACAACAAGTCCCCGAGTCTCAACTTTGGAAGCCACTAGACATGGAAGCATACACATATGAATATCCTTTTTGGCTACCACCTCCTCCGCCATCAATAGCATCGTATCTTGGTGTCCACCACACTCAATCATCAAACAAAATTCAAGTTGAGCTATGAGCCCATCAATTCCACATCTCACCAAACTTGAGGGTGTTCATAATGAAGAACTATATGTGAGGGCATATGCCACTCTCTATGGGCGAAAGCCTCTCTTTGATGAGCATTTTTCCATAAAGTCAAGCCGATGACTTTAAATCAAGCGCTTCTTGGGAGGCAACCCAAGTTTCTAAACTTTGTTTCTAATTTTATTTTTGCAATTTAGTTAAGTTCATTATATTTCCTCTGGTTATTTTTTTTGTGTTAAGAAAAAAAATAGATTTCCTTGTTTTCTTGATCTTATTTCACTTGGTCTTTTGTGTTCCATTTTATGGTGCAGGTGTTAGGTTTAGAAAGATGGTGATTTGGAATGAACTATTCAGTTTTTGGAATGTTTTAGAGAGGTGGTAGGTGAAAAAAAAAGTGGGGAGCTAAAGGAAGAAAATATGAAATTATGGGTTGCAATGCTACGAAAAAAATATTGCAGGAATCAGGGACAAGTGTGCACATCAATCAAGGCTTTTGGATGGATTTTGGGGTAGAGAGACATGCGATGTGTCGCCACCTACTAGGTGACACATCACCTGATTATTCATTAGAAAAAAGTCATAAAAAAATCAAAGTGAAAACCCAATACCCATTTTCTCCTTCATTCTCGTCTTTTTCTTTTATCCCTGGCCCTAGCCGCCACTCACTATGACCACCATAATCTTCATCACCTCCGGCTGACCACCTTCCTACCCCACCATCTTTGCCATTTCTCCCAGTCGAGCCTAGCTATCGTGACCCCACCTCGCCTGTACTCGATCCCAACCACACCAATTGCGTGCATCTTCCAACCCCACCGCACGAAAACCCCGTTCCCACCAGCCTAGAGCCCCAACACTCGAACCTAGGTGCGATTATGCACCACCATTGAGTCATGAAGACCAGCACCCCATCTACCAGAATCCATTCGTGCGAACCTCAAATCTCAGGCATGCTTACCCCTCTGCGATCCCTGAGCATCGAGAACCCAGCACCCTAAACAAGTTGAACCCCAAGCACTAAGCAACTCTCATGCCCAGACGCGAGTACCCAGATCCTCAGCCTCCCTAGAGCATTCGCAACTCTAACTAGATGCGCGCACCACCACACAATTCTAGGCGCGAGGGACCTCAGGCACGCAATTCCAGTAGTCCCAGTCATTGCTACCCACTAGTTCTAAGCACACCCATATTATGCAATTTTTCACTTGGGTAGCTCTAGTTAGTGTGCAATTCTGTTCGGAGCAGCTTGTTCATGTAGCTGAGACATTTTTCCAAGTTTAAATGAGTATTTCTCAACTCAACTCTCTACTTTTGCTCTGTTTTGTGATTCTTTGTGTCAATGATTAGTTTTTATTTGAAGATTTTGTTAGTTTTCTTCATTTGTTATTTTGTTGATGCTCTTTTTGGTGCTTTTGATTTTGTTTTGTGTTTGTGTTGTGGTGTTGGCTATATAGTTTGTAATTGTCTTTTTGTTTGTTGTTGTTTTTGTTTTCTTGAGAGGATTTTGCTTGCTTTAGTTGGTGCTTACTTGGGGCTCGATGATGACCAAACTAAAAATATAAATAAAAAACAATGCATTTATATCACATATCCATCACCTCGCCTCTTGTTTTTTGTTCTAGGCTAATAGTAGTCAAGTGTTAATGATGTTTGAAAAATATTAATGATAGTGTTGATCCCTATTATGTGTGCATAGCTTGACCAATAATTCTTGAACCCTTAAAGTTAGCAAGATTTTTAGGAGAGATTAAGTTTCTAGAATTTCTTAGTGGTTCCCTTAAGGTGAAATCCTAGACAACACTAAACTGAGGACATGATTTAGGCCACCTTTGGACCGTTTAAGCATTTCGAGCCAACCATTATATATATTTTATCCCTAGTCACCTCATTGAGCTTAATTGAATCCCTTTCTTTCTTTACCACATGCTAGCCTCGGTATATACACATCCATTCAGCACACCCTATGAGCACCTTGGTTTTTCTTGGATATATGTTGAGTGTTGCATCATGAGGAAGGGTGAGAGGAGTGTGCCTTTGTGAGTGGTATTTTGGTGAGTGCTACATTGTTTGCCTTTCTTGTTTTCCACATTGGGGACAATGTTGATTATTAAGTTTGGGGGGAGTGTGGATCTCATCTTAAGTTTGGGGGAGTATGGATCTCATCTTACTGTCTTCTTGCTATTGTTTTATTTGAATTTATATATAAAAAAAATTGAAAAGAAAAAGTGTATTTGTAAAGAAAAGAGTGCACCCTTAGAAATGAAAAAAGTGAATGAAAAAAAAAAACATAAAATAGAAAGAAAAAAAACAAAGAGTTTGCAAATTATATTCATATAGTTAAAAGTAAGTTTGAGGGTGTAGAATCTTATAAAAAATTATTATGTCTCATTTTCTTTCTTCCTTTCTTTCTTTTTATGTTAACAATAAAGAATAATGGCAAGAGTGATTTTCAATTTATTTGGGGTAACCTTTTGGGGAAGTGTTGGTGAGCTCTTACTTGATCTTAGGAAAAATAAGGTGCTTTTAGGGCGATTTGAGCCTAGACTGGCTTATTTTAACCACCCTCACCTAAGCCTTACATTACAAGCTTGATAAAGTCCTTTTGATCTATGGTTTAGTGTTTGTCTACATTAGTGGAGAGGGAATCACTAAGGCAACCTATGGAGACAATTATTAGGCTTTAGGATCAAGAGCTAGATTACTTTGGGGAGAATTGAGAATAATTTTGGAAGATCTATGTACACTCTTTAGGGAGAAACGCTTGATTCTTGGTTTGATAACAACATTAGCATTTGAAGAATTTGGTTGAAAGCATTTGCAAGAGGCATCATCATCACCATTAAGCATAATACTAAGATAAGTGTTTCCTCTCCCTTTTGTGTGTCTTCTATACTTTTTAGTCGTTTTGTGTGTTTTTTTTTGTCATGAGTTGGATTTCCTTGAATATTTTCTTTTATCTTTAGAGTCATCACTCGGGACGAGCAATGAGATAAGTTTGGGGGTGTGATAACTCTAGGAATTAAAGTTATTTTTATGCTTTTAAACTTATATTTTTATCAAGAAAATAGTGGTTTAGGGTGTTTTGTGTTGGGGGAGAGTGAGATAACACCACCTCAAAAATTAGAATCTTCACAAAAATTGGAGTAATAGAGACTTAAAAAAGATTGAGAAAGAACTTGCAAACCCAAGTAGATCAATGGTGTTCTTCAACTTTGATGAAGCTTCAAAACCCTAGACAAGACCACCACTTTAAGCAAACCAAGGCTTATACACATTGCAAAACATTGTCCTAATACTCTACTTCCTAGCCACCATGGATGCTTGAAGCCTTCTCTTGAGGAAATGAGGATTGAGATGGAACAAGCCTTCAACTCTCAAAGTCAAGCACTTTCTTTGAGAGTTCTTGTAGAAAAACAAGAGATTCTTGGAGCTAGAGATAGAGATAGGGTAGAGAGAGAATGGAGAGAGTGATCAAGTCTTACAAAATACTATTTTGACGATTATATAGAGTAGGCACCATCATTAGGTCTAACCAATAGGATTAGACTTGTAAAACACGTCATTATGAGCATTTTATGTAATTTCACGTACTACAGTAGGCGATCTGTTGCCTGCAAGCAGGCGACGCATCGCCTGTTAGGGTTTCTTGAAACCCTAGGCATCAGGCAACGCGTCGCCACTTGGGTGGTGATGTATCACCAGCCTCTCTGATTTTGGACACTTCCAAAGGTCCTAAAAAAGCTATAAATGCTACCAAACATTTTGGGAACCTTTAAATGCTCTCATGCATCACTTTAGACCCAAAACTGCATTTTATAACTGCCTACAATAGAAGCTCAAATTTCACATCTTCACTATGTGAATTTTAACACTTACCATTTGTACTTAACCAATCATAACATTTTGTAGTGACTTTATTTTAGTTTTATCAAATATTAATTATAATAAAATAATATTAAATATTAATTTAATGCTTGAAAAATATATCTTAAATTGTGGAATTTTTTCTTGGTAGGTGGTTGGTAGGGTGTTCGATATTTTGGGAAAAAATTGAAGCTTTAATTGAAGTCAAGATAATGGAATAATGTAGCATGGAAGCAGCATTACGTTCTGCCAGCCAGCTGTTTCAAAGGCCCACGTGGGAAACTACAAAATTTTTGTCTTATCCTTCTCAATATTTATGAATTAATTGTGATGTGGACTGAGTCCTATTAATGGGTATTGGGCCCTGGCTTTCTTTGGGTCTGTTGGTTTGCAAAGAAAGTGAGAAGTTGGCACACATGGGCGTCTTACAAGGAAAAGAAATGACCTAGCTGAATATATATTGTTTTCCCCCAATTTTTGGAAAAACACGTACAATAGCCATTAGAGAGAAAGATAGAAGAGAATGAACAAGAAGAAAAAAAGGAAAAAGAAAGAAAATGAAGGAGATTCAAAGAGGGGGACAAGAGAAGAGAACCACTTAGGGGCACCTACTGGGGCTTGATTTTCTCATTCCTCTTTTAGTATTTAATTTCTTCTCTTATATTTTTCTTGACAATGTTTGCATTTATTATTATTATTATTGATATTTTAATTATGAGGTAAACTTTTCATAGCTAGAATTGTTAATGAACTCTAATGTGTGATTTTGGAACTTTGTTAATGGTGTTAATGTGAAATTAGGTTTTATTCATTCAAGATGTTTTAATGTTATTTACTTGCTTTTGTTTGACCATCAATTGTGAGTAATGAGTTAATTAATAATTCTTAAAATGTTTTAATTAATGGACATAGAACTTGAATGGTGCAAGATTAAGTTCTTTGAATTTAATTTGTGTTAGTATAGACATATATTAATGTCTAGCATAATCTTTGTGGAATTGTTGCTTCATAAATATTCTTGAAGTTAGATTGGCATAGACATATGTTAGTTTAATTAGAGAATTGATATCATAGTAACTTCAATGGAAGCCTATGTACTAAATTGGAATTCTAGATTAATTATTCCCAGTTTGCTACAACATTACTGCAGCATTAGCATCAGATTTACATTTTAGGATGAATTAATTATTCTAGCTCATCATCATTGTCTTGCTCTCTCGTTCATTAGTTTATTTTATTTACTCTCTTGTGTAGCTTTTAGGTATAATCAAATCTTTATTAGTATTGATTTTCGCACGACTATTTGCTTATTCATTTCCTGTGGAGACGATACTTATTCTTATCACTTTATTACTTATTGACTGTGTACACTTGCACATTTATATTGATAATTATTTTGCGCAACAAACACTACAATACGAATAAGAACCAAGAATACAACACATTAGAATGATGAAGTGTACAAACTCAAATCACAAAATACAAGTAAGATAACACAATAGAAAAAGTAGAAAGGAAAAGAAGAACAACTCAAAGGCTTGAACAACTCTCGAAGGAATTTTTCCAAAAATCTATTTCCACCTTCTCAAGAACACTAAGGTTATGTTTGGTTCATGGTAATGAGAAATAATGGAATGGAATGGAATACAAAAATTTGTCATTCCTATGTTTGGTGACAAATACAAATGAGAATAAGCTTGGAATAGCAATTCCATTTCATTGCCAATTCAAAAAAGTTATCAATTTTTTTCATAAAAAATAATCACTTAAATATATTATTTTATTTCAAGGGTATTTTGGTAAAATATATATATATTCTATTCCATTATCAACTAAACATAAGAATAATTATTTAGCTATTAATTTCGTAACTCCAACCAAACACCATAATCACTTTACTATTCTTATTCCATTCCATTCTCATTACCATTACAATTCCTATTCTTTCATTTTCATTTTCCCCAACCAAAGGTCACCTAAGAAAAAGTCTCAAAGCAATGCTTTTGGGATTAAACAAGTCTAATAATATCAACCAAGGGCTCTAAAGGATGAGAATGTAAAGTACTCACATGAACCAAATGGACACTATTTATAGAATTCAAACACTAAATTTGAAATCACCCATGAACCCTTTGACTATTACAAGAACTAAATTGGGTGTTCATTGACATAAAGGGAAGATTTTGAGGTTAGAAAAATGTTTAGAGCTGAGCAAGGCATTACATAGCAACTCCAAACAAGATTTGTTTTGTACTAGGCGACATGTTGCCTAGTGTTGTTTCTGTGGCGACACGTCTTCACACAATAAGCGGTGTATCGCCATTTCCCCTAAGTAACTATTCTCTTTTGGAATTTTAAAGTGCCAAAACATCCAACTATATACATCATCAGTTACACATTATAGATGATATAATATAATCATAAGTTACATTTGTTTTAAAATCAAATCAAATGTGTGACTCATGAACACATTTAAGTGTATGTTATAAATCAGTAACCATAAGTTACTAGATTTGTAACTTCTCCATATAAGTTATAAATTGCTTTGTAACTTCTCATATTTGATTTTTTTTGTAATAATATAATATAACATTCCCCTATGTGATTAAATGAAATTAAATTTTTTTTTTTTTAATAATGACCAATGCTTCAATGCACAAATCAAAGTATATTTCAACTTGAACTTTACCTTAGTGTAATTACCACAAAATTTCATTGAAATCTCTTGTTGCTTGGAGCATTGAAAAAAAGGGTTATTTCATAATAATGAAACTGGTGATAACACATATATCCACAATTCACATGAGAACTATAAATCTTGTTTTGCAATATTATGGTCATGTGTGTAATCCTTTTCATGGACTTTTGTTAGAAAACTTCAATCTCTCATGAGAGGTAGTGTCACCCCTAAGTCCATGTAAGTGAAAATCTTATAGTATCTTTGAGATACTTGTCACACATGATTGAACTTCTTAAAAATCCTTAGGTTTAGCCCTCCAGCGTCACTAATCATCACATATGGGGCACACAAAGTTTAGTGCTGACACTGTTCACTTATCATTACCTTTTTTTGTACCTATTGAACTTAATACAAGTCATTAACTAGCATTAAATTAGGTTACCGTCAATGATAAACTTGTTTTAGAGTTTAATTCTAACCCTCTAGATAAAAAATCTCTTGTAAAAGATTTAATCTAAAAGATAATGATTTCACTTTGAATCATTTCCTTTCACTTAATATGTCTTGACAAAAACCCTTGCATGCAAAATGAGTCACTACTTTCACATTATTTTCTTCGGAATTTATTCTAGCTATATATTTGAATTAAATAGAGTATATGCATACCTAATCTTAGAAAGATTAAGTATATCAACATTTTCTCAACATAGCAGGCTTATTCCAAGGCAAGATCCACACTATATAAAAAATTGGCTTTTAACTCAACCCAAAACCCTCACAATTTTCACACTTTATACCTAAAAAATGATAATAAAAATTATCACTTTCAAACTCTTCAATTATTAGTACACTTTACATTGTCCTCAATCATAACATTACTGATGATTTTCTTAATCATAATTCTTTTATGTATGGAAAAGTGTATGTTCGGGATCATTGGTTTTCTTTTACAGTTAAAGATATTGTTACTGCCCTAAACTTGCCTATTTGTGTTATTCTGGATACCCTTGAATTTGATAAGGACGTAGTCCTTTCGGAGCTGGTGGGACAAAAGGTATCATGGAATCCTAACACATCACTCTCCATTACTGATCTTACATATACCTATGTTGTGCTTATGTGTTTTACTTTGTCCAACTGGATGCCCTCATCTAATCCAATTGTCATGTCTCAAGAGTTGGCATTCTTCTGTTTAATATTGGTTCTGGTGCTCAGATAGATCTTCCTTACTTAATTTTGGACCAAATTGTTTCTCTAAGGAAGGCGAAAAACAAGAGCTTCAACTTATTATTTTCTCAACTTATCTTTAAGATTCTATCATCACTGAAAGAAGTTTTTCTGCCAACTGAGTCTGTTGAGGTTCCTCCTCCTAGTCCCACATTCAAGCAATTTGAAGGGAAAGATCAAACCTCGAAGAAGTCCAAGTCTGTGTTGATTCCTTCTATCTCCACTTCCACTGCTGCTGATCCATCTGGTGTTGGTCCTAAGTCATCAAAAATTCTGACGGTCAAGACTGATCTTACCATGGTACAAAATCGACTTGGAACATTGGAGGCCACTCAACAAGCAATCCTTGCTCAGCTAACTCCTTAGCCAAAGGTGTTTAGTTTTTATTTTCTCTTGTTTTTCCAATTCTATCTTGTTTTAGTTTGTCCAAAGAACACCTTCATTGTTTTTTGTTTTTGATTTTCGTTACTTTGGCTCCTTGATAGACAAAAATGGGGAGTAGTTGGATGATTTTTATTTTTATGTTTATTTTGTACAACTCTGGACCCTATTTTTAGGGAGAGTTGCGTGTTCATGCCTTGTTAAACTTTTTCTATAATGTTGACATGTTTTATCTTTGTTAGTATTCTTGTTTGCAGGGGAGTTCTTAGGAACTTATTTTTTTCTAACAAACTGTTTGCCGCAGGTTTTTTGTGTTCTTATTGATAAAATATATTTTGTCTAAAAAGTTGCCAAATGGGGAGATTGTAAAATCCTAAAATTTTGCTAATCTTTTTATAATAAATATATTTTATTATTTGGTATTTTTGAAATGGTAATTTGGGTAAGTGCCTCTTTTTAGTAAGAATAATTATCTCTATTAAAGTGCATTTTATTCTTAGTCAAGTTTCCTAATTTGTGTTATGGTAACTTGTCTATTTTAAGAAGAACCTTTTATAGGATTATTCTCTGAATATTTTGATTAATTCTGGTCTATTTTAAAAGAGGAAATTGAGTGAGTCTTGATACCCAAGAAAGAAAACTTCGAAATGAATGTAGCTGGGTTTTAAGACCAGGTTCGTCCATTTCTTAATGCTACATAATGATTTCCTGTCACATCATGAAAATCCTGCAGTTAATAAAATGAGAAGTTATTTTGAGTAACTTCCTGATTTGGTCTGATTTGGACCATAAACGAGATTTGCTGGCTAAGGGGTTTCTAAACTCTATAAATAGCAGATCTAAGCAGCAGCCATCCTTACCTCTTCACCGTTCTAATGTTGTATGCTTTTGAAGAGTTATTTTATTTGTAAAGAGTTGTTATTGTTCTACTATCTCTTTGTTTGTTTGTGTTTTGTGTTGTTTATTCTTAAACATGTCATAAATCTTGTGAACGTGACATACAAGTCTTCGAGAAAAGATTTTCACAAGACTTACTTCGGAAGGAAGTAAGCACTCATCAAGATCAGAAGGGATTACATGCTCTTGGTGTTTATCAAAATCAGATTATTAAAGTGGAGTACTTCGAGGTTGCGACAAAGTTTTAGAGGGAGTCTAAACTTGTCTAAGTCAATTACTTTTTGTATTCTTGAGACTTTACTAATTGATTTTATCTCTGGGCATGGCCTCGTGGACTAGGTTTTCTGAACCACGTAAAAAACTTCTTGTATCACGTTACTTTTAGTTTATTTACTTTATGTTCAAATATTCTGATTCATCAGCAATCTGTCCTGATATATCAGAATATCTGTTTGTTCAAACAATTGTTTAACTTTTCCTCATTAATTAAATTTTTTGTTAAATTCACTTGGTAATCTTAAAAAATGGAATTTCAAAGAACATTTCTCATTTGATCCCAAGATTTAAGCCTTTGGCTTCTTCGATGCAATATAGGTTGTTCATGAACCTTTGTATTTTTCTCCTCATGAGATTCTCTAACACATGTGGTTCCTTGAGAGTTGTTATCACAGTATAACAAGTTTTCAAATAATTCCACTTTTCTTGATTCAATTATCACATTAGACTCCAAGTCTAATTGCCTAGGTCATGATATTTGAGGCAGAGCCAACAAATGAACAATTAACAGCCCTTGAACCCAACTTGGTCCTTTTACGCTCCGTGTTCTTGCAATAAGGAGGACACCCCCACACTTTAAGATAGCCTAAGTTAGACTCATTTCATTTCCATAACTCATATGGAGAAACATTATTATTTTTTCACAAGAATTCAATTTATTATATGACACGCAACAAATGAAGTTTCACCCCAAAAATTATAACACAAATTTAGCATGCAAAAGCATAGAATTAATCATCTCAAGATATGTCATATTCTTTCTTTCAGCTACCCCATTTTGTTGTGGAGTGTAGGGTGCAATGCATTCATGAATAATTTCATGTTGTTCACAAAACATATTAAAATAATTTAAAAAATATTCACTGCCTATATCACTTCTAAGAGTCTTAATATTCATTTCCAATTGATTTTCTAATTCAGCTTTATAGATTCTAAATGCATTAAATGTCTCATCCTTACTCTTAAGAAAATACACATAAGTATATTTATGCTTAGATTATATTTACCCTATAAAATCAAAGACATAGCTTCCTTTCATATTCTCCAAGTATTGTTAATTTCTCCTAATTCACATAAATCTCTCTAATTGGGTCCTCTGGCCAACTCGATTGGCCAGTTCTATACTCTTTAGCATTTATGCAGTTTTGATGGAATGGGGAGACGGACAGGTTCTGACTCTTGCTTTCTAAGTTTGTTTTTATTACATTTTTGTTTCGAGTTTTGGATGTTGGTTTGGCTACTGTGATTTTGAAAGATAATGTTACATCATTACGGGGTATGTGCTTTCTTTGGATCACTCTGGTTCACCTTTCTCAGCAACCCATCTGCGTGTTCACTAGTGCAAACATGGCAGTGTTCTTAAATTCAGTATTTGAACAATTATTTGTAGTTTTGTTGCCATTTTAAATATTCCTTATTGTTTCGTTGTTTTATATTTGTATCGAATAGCTTTCAAATTAACTAGTTTATTGTTTCTATTTTTACTGTTGAACCAGCAGTAGATTAAAATATGTATCTCTGTTGTATATTTTTTTGGCTTTGCTAAAATTTTTATTTTCAATGTTTATTTTTTCGACTTTGTTTTGTATAGCTAGCTTGGTTTATTCGATAGTATTTCGTGTGTATTAAATATATATATATACATATGGGGACCGATTCTATTCTGTGGATGGAACCATTCCGTGAAAATCATTTAGCCGTTGGATCAAATCCAAGGGCTGGGGTTCAATTGGTGATTAAAAAGTTTAGCTGACAATGGCAGCCTTTTGTCAGCAGGGGCAAACAGTGTTTTCACTGTTCACTCAGTCATCAATCAACCGGCTTCGTCTCTGTCCTCTCAGCCTTACTCGACCTCTTTCTTGAAGAAAAACCCACTGTTTCATTGAAAAAAAAAAAAACACAGTCTCTTTAGTAATTTGTTTTTTGGGTATGGTTTAGTAAGGTTTAATGGATTCATCTGGTGTAGATCAAGGTTTTGCGGTTTCAAGGTTTGAGTAGGTATAGTTGTTTATCATGATCAGTTAATGTGTTATGTTTTGCTTCTTCAAAACTCAATTTTTTGTTAACTCGGTCACTCATTCTCTCCTCATTGAAGCTCAAAACAAGAAGCGAACTCTGTACCTGAACTCTAGGAAAGCCATTGCTATTTTCGAAGGTAAGATGGATAAACAAAATTTAATTTGTCTCGGAGAGTGCAGAGGAGATCATGGAGCAGTTGAGTTAATTTATTGATAGAGTTAGTTTTCAAAACCTCCTTTAATTTGATTTATTTTTTTTTTTTTTAAAAATTAGTGGGAAATGCATGCTGGCTGTTACTGAATATTGGTTGATTGTAAAGATTTAGTGTTTCATATTTTTTTTTGTGATAGTGTGATCAATTGTTTTTTTAAGAGAGACACATTTTTAGGACTAATCTAGGACATTGCCGAGGGAAGCATTTTAGAATTTGTGATACATTGTTGTTGAATATAGAATTAGGAGATTAAAATGTTAGTCGAAGAAGCTAAATTATGAGCATAAAAACATTCATTTAAAACTCATTTATCAAATCCCCATTACAACCAAGGGACTGAAAATCCATATTAATATGTGTAGTTGCTAGTTACAATCAAACCACGAAAAAATGATCTCAAATGAAGAATGATGAAAAAGCCATGTCCCCACTTGAAATCCCTGCAAACAAAAAACTATTTACCCTGACAAGAAAGAATGAATGTCTCTGTTTCCTTGTAGAGGCAATGAAACAAGATATATGTACATAAAGAAATTGAGTAAGATGATGCCTTAGAACAAGAAATCATGAATATATATGTAAAAGCACCAAAATCCAAATCATATACTAACTACCAATCGCACCAAAAGTAAACATAGATAAAGAACAATAAGACTTTCAAAACAAATGTAAACATTTTCACTTTAATTTTCTCTCTTAAGTTGCAAATATAGTTGTCTTCTTTCATCGACCATAAAAATTCAAATAGTATTAAAACTTGAACTTAGTGCTATTAGTAACAAGTAAAGCCACTCTTGACAACCTTTTGTTGGTTGCTAATTTACTGCATCAAAACACTTCACCTAAACCTGGTTAATCCCTTGTAACCCATGATCAGTAGCTATCAATGTCTTTCCAAGTTGGTATCCTAGTGCAATATGAACCTTAATTTCTTGCCATGAAACAATGAAACAACTATTGAATAAACTAATAGCTATACATGGAAAATGAATAGCTATGACTTGAAACTCATATGATGGACACTTATAGGAAGCCAAAGTTAACCAATATTTAATTAAGCAATTGTTGTTATTTTCCGGAGATCAATATTGTAAGATCAGTGAATGTCACTTTTATTTTTCCATGCTACTTTAGAGTGTACATGTTGAGTGGTAGAGAAATCCACGAGTTAATTTCCATTAACTGTCCCAGACATGGAAATAAACCACTTTCTGACTCTTAAGGGAACATTTTATCTTTTGAACTAGCAAGAGTAGAATTATTGTTAATTTTGGATTTTGTCTGAAAACTTGGAGGTTAAAAATGTATTTTTCATGAGACTAATCATAGTAAGAGATGAGACTTGTTAATTTTTTTAATTGGTGCAGTTGGAATATAGATTTCGATATTGGATCGTATTCTCAGATGGAGAATTATTTGTGAGGGAAAAGTTTTATGTACCGTTTTTTATATACATTTTTTATCTAGGGCAGCTATTAGTCGGCACGATTTATTTAATTTTTTGTAATGTACTATCTAGATCGTAGTCGATTATTCTAGATGGCCATCTAGATTTGTGGTTTAAATCGGGTTGTGAAGCAATTTTTTAATTTAAAGACCAATTTTTTCATTAATATTTGAACTTGTAATTTAATTTTGAATTTGATAAGTGTTCAAATTTGTTAAAACTGATTATGTACGTTGTTTATAGGTTGTTGTGAAGAATATTAACATCATAAATTGATTTGTATTTTGACAGCTACTATTTTGGGACCGTATCCAAGCAGACTCTACACCATTAAATAAGATTGAACAAGTTTCTACAGAGACATGTTCCACCTATTGTATCCAACTGAGAAAGATGCCCCATTACCCCTCCAAAAAACAACCACCTCGAAGACTGATCAGGTCGAAAAAGTAATAGAAAAAAGTCCTGATGCAGCATCAGGGGATGGGGGAATATCAAAGGCTGGGGACATCATCACCCGGTGCTCGTTCGAGAGAATTGGCCGAATCTTATCAGTCATGTCGCCAGACCAAAAGGAGGTGGCTGCAATCATAGGATTCGGTTCTCTAATGAGGATTGATGGTCCGAGCACTAATAGTAGCTTAATTCAATGGTTGGTTAAGAACGTTGACACGACCGATAAAAAGTTATGCATATATGGAAAGGAGTTCTACATCAACGCTGCTGCCTTTGAAAGGGTGATGAATATAAAAGATGGGGGAACAAAGATTAAAATGACCGGCCCACTTCCTAAAACAGATTTGGTGAATGCTGTTGTGGGAAAAGAATGCAGCGTTTGCTTGAGGAAGCTGGAGAAAGACCTGAGGGAGTCACAAGACACCGACGACCTCTTCATTGCAAGATTTGCCCTGGCATGCATGGCAGTATCCTGTGTCCAATGGATGGAAATAAAGTCAGTGCTTCCTACATGAAGGTGTTGCATGATGTTAGTTCCATAGCATTGAAAGACTGGGCCACATTCTGTGTGCGGTTCCTTATGGAGTCCATCAGGAAGTTCCAAGTGGGTGGGTACAAATACTTGTCCGGATGCTTAATCTTTCTCCAGGTATCTTATTTGTCTTTTAATTGTTCAAGTTATGACTAAATGTAATCAAAGTCAGTGTATAGAAACTTACATTTTTTGTTTACTATCTTATGGTGTACCTCTTCTA
Organism: Humulus lupulus; assembly: GCF_963169125.1. NCBI lineage: Eukaryota > Viridiplantae > Streptophyta > Magnoliopsida > Rosales > Cannabaceae > Humulus > Humulus lupulus. Next base: position 95,343,235 of record NC_084802.1, read on the forward strand.
TTTGGATCACGTTGACTCCGGTTACGTTGATCGAACCATTCCTTGCATAGATTTCTGGACGGACATCCAAGTGAAGCGAGTGAAGAAGTGGCTTCAACAATCTGGAGGATTCCAATCAAACAATGTAATTGTTTTTTTTTCCTTTCTTTATTTCAGTGAAATGTTTGTTTGATGTGCTATTCTTGATAATGCCAAAAAATTATGTAGTTATTACTCAAGATCATTTTCTTTATGTTTTATTTTTGCAGATTCCACTTGCTAAGGGGGTCAAGACCGTAGCTATTGGTACCTCTAAGTCCCCCCCTGTTGCTGTAGCTGATGACAGGACAAAGCAGTATGTTGACAGTCTAAGGCAGGTTGTAGATGGTGTAAGGCAGGATGTGGGCGCTCTGAAGCAAGACTTTGGCACATTCATGAGTGAGTTGACAGAAGTGAGAAAAATCATACTCACTTTACCACAAGAAACATCTGCGAAAGTCCAAGTGGGTTTGGATGCAATGCAGAAGCATTTAGACCAAAAGTTGAGTGAAATAGCTTTATCCATTACAAATAGCATGGTTGAAGAACGTACTAAAAAAGAGACCATTGAGGATATCATTAGGGCTGCTCCGGTTAAAGATTCAGAGTCGACAATGGAGTGCGAGGTGGAGAGTGTTTGAAAAAGACGAAAGAATTTTGAGTTTATAAAAAAAGAGAAGAAGGGATTTAGTGAGAAAAAAAGTTATACAGAGAACACCGAACCTGCGGCTGAGAGGGTAGTGCATGATCTTACGCACATGGAGTTTGACGAGGATAGTAGCCCCACAAAATCAAAGTCCCCAAAACAAAAATTACTAGCGCAAACAGGTCCTTATGGTGAGAAATCCATTGAAGTTTTCTCTAGTTCGGGGGGAAAGGTGGTGGGCTCTTTTCACCTAGATGTGCCAGTCCTACTTGAGGTGATGAAGCTTGCAAAATGGATGTTCAGCCCATACTTGGAGTGGAGGTATGGAATCGTGCAATTAAGTGTTATACCATTTCAGTTGATTAAATAAAATTTAAATACCTTCCAGAGGTGTATTAATAATGTGCCTTTATTTTTTCTGTCTCCTTCATTTCAACTACACTCTGGTGAAGTTTGGGAAGATGGAACTGTTCAGGAGCTCCATGTGGACCTTGACTCCCGAAAGAGACATTTCTGGTGATGTAAGTCGTTACTGCATGTGGATTTTATATTTTCCGACGTGATTACTTTGATCATTAACATTTACATCGTGGTTTCTTGATTTTAGATCATTACTTGCTTTTCCCGGGTGTTGACACATGAGGAAAGGCAGCGACAAGAGGTTCCTCAAACGACTTCCATTTGGTATATGCCCACTCAAATATCGGTAATTCACCTAAAATCCATAACCGGAAATTCAACCCACTTTTTATGTTTACTATTTTGTGCTGTATGACGCAATTTGACAAACATCGTGAATATAATAGGAGGCATACTTGGGGAAAGGGAGGCCAGTGGAAGATTACGCCGTAAGCCAACAATGGGCTGATTTCCACTTTGGGCAGTTTTCCTTATGTGAACTGGTTTGTATTAAGCCTAATCCTTTCATAAAATGTACTTGTTAAAGTTAACAATATCCCCTCTGTTGAAATGGTGATAATCTAATGAACGCCTGACTATCATCTAATTTTGATGTATTCTTAGATGCTTGTACCCGTGTTCGTCACTAAGATTTTCAATCATTGGTTCCTAGTCGCGGTGAATATAATCAATAGGTGTGCTGATATTTGGGACCCCCTTGTTGCTGCCAGAAGCAAAACCGTAAGCACGAAAGCCACAAAAGAGATGGTGAGAATATGGCCAAACACCCTTGTCATTGTTATTCCTTTCAAAAGTTTTGTTTTTTAATTTTTCATGACTACTAAACATTTTGCACATCAGCTAAGTACTCTTGATCGCCTTTTCAAGTCCGAGATAAAGCAACATAAACAAAATGACTTCCAGTTCTCCAACTTCAAGGTTTCAATAAAGAGCGGTACACCCCAGCAGGACAATGGGCACGATTGTGGAGTATATGTCATGAAGTTTATGGAGTCCTTCTTCAAACGGGAGGAATCCATGTCTCCGGTATGTAGTTGTTAAAATTAATTATTCGTCTACCTGTGTGTTAACACTGAAATTAACCATTTTAATCAATGTGTCCTTGCAGTTTGCTCCAGTGGATGAGCGGCTGAAGATAGCATGTCGGCTTGTAACACATGATCGAAACGAGGTGAGGGAGGTTGTTTTCGCTGACAAGGAAAAATACTACATGCAACAGACTCCTCTACCCGTAGGTAGCCCTGTGAAGACCCATTCGGACCCCAGATTTTCAACGAAGAAGCTGAAGTCGAAGAACTCCATTCCCACACGTCCAGTACGAACAAGGACTAGTGGTAGACTGAAGAGAATTAAGTATGAGGAATAGTTAATCAAACCATCTATGTTTTTTGGTATTAGCCATGCCCACTTTTCCTTCTCCTGGATGAATTAAATCAAGTTAGAAAGGGTTGAGGAATTGTAAAGGAGAACTAGTTTCAGTATTTTAATAGGCATTTTGATTTATTAGGTCCAGATACATTTGTCTACAATCGACATTGTAGATCGTAACCTCTAAATTTGGCCAATACGAAGTAGATATGTTTGTATACTGAGTTAATGTGTAATAATTAAGTACTAAGTTAACTTGTCTAAAAAAAGTATAATTCCATTTTAATATTCAAACTTACTAGATATCCAATAATTTTTTTCTATTCAAACTATTGTGTACAGATTTAAATTTAGTAGGAAAAGCCACCACAATTGTGGCCCTAAACTACACCATTCAATTTGTATTTGGTGAAAATATAATAAATAAATTATGCGGTAATCATTTGATTAGAACAATTAATGAAAAAAAAAATTATCTTCAAAATTGAAAGTTATTTGACATTTCTTTTTTACTTTTGGGTAATCTAGATGAATCTAGATGGCAGTCGAATTTATTAGCAGTTTGTATTTCTCTGTTGAATTGATATTTAAATTTAGAAATCTAATTTTGTTTCATCCAAACCACACGGAAATTGTGAGGGGGTAATTGTTTTAGAAATTTGAAAGTTTATTTTCCAATAAGATATGAATTTAAGGAGAGAACTGAAACGTTAAAATGGAAAATTATTAGTTCGAACATGATTTCAGTATTTCACTAGATGGAACATGTGTGTCTTAATTGTTCCTTCGTCGCTGTGATGGCCTTCTAAAATTAACATTAGGGACATCATCATCATCATCATCGTGTTCAGCATGGCTTTTGGCACGAGTCTCACTATTTGTCGCTGCATCATCACCTTGATATGGTCCAAGAATACTGTCAGGCAAGCTATCTTCCCTATCTGATCGCGCCCCAACAGACTGTCGCACCAATAAAAGTAGATTGTCGAGCTTATCCATTGTCTCTTTTTGGCGATTCTGCATATCCCTCTGTCCACTTAATATGTTGGCAACTTGAGCCTTTAAGTCCAATTGCATTTCCTTAACCTCGGCCAAGTCTTTCACCATTTCTGATAAGCCATGAAAGTATGTTCGAGATTCCTGGTTGTGTTGTGTGAAATCATCCTCCATCATTTCATCATCCCCAGCAATGCGATCAAGCCAAGCATCCTCCATTATCTCGTGCTTCGTGAGTGTTCAACCCACACAGTGATCTATTCCCCCGAGCTTACGTAGGTGGGAGGTGTCCATGTGTTGGTCTCCTGTTACCTTCACCAACTGTGGTCTCTCCTCCGGTGTAGGCTTCAAAGTAGAACAATAGTGGTACTAAATGTGGAACAAGCACAAAAAGACTACAATTACTGGAATTTCAATTAAAAAAATAATTAGTCTTAGAAAGTGGAAAGACCGCAATAGAACCCTTACCGTATCTTTGTTCAGCATGTTGGCCACATCTACGGCAGTGAAAATCTTCACGCTTTTCCATCGCACCATTCTTGGAATATCCTTTCTAGTAAATGTTGCACATTCCAATCCTACCTCGCGTATTGCCTCATAAGCCCAATACTGAATTGCTAGAGCAAATCCGTATAATGTGTACTGAGCATGAATTTGCTGGCCTTTACATTGCTTCGAATTCATTGTACTTTCCACAACCTTCTCCAAATACTTAGCTCTTTGTTTTCTCATGTCCTTGCGATATGAACCTAAAGTCTTTTCAAACGATTTATGGCCCCAAGGGTAGTTATAGAAAAAATCAAGATCTTCAACGACTAGCAACAAGTCCTTTTCGATTACGGCGACAGGCTCATTTCCATATAGGACACTGTCAACTAGAAAACATAGTCCGAGTTTCCAGGTGTCTTCTAAATCTTTGCAAGCCTTAAAGACCTCCTCCAACTTGCTTGACAAAATTCTGTTAGCACCTTCAAAGTACAGCTCCACTAATCTTCCACTTTTCAAAGTAAGCTTCTCATATTTCTTAGTGTCTGGTGCTTCGAAAGACAACCCGGTGATCATTGCAAACTCCATTGTTCCAAACCGGAGCCGCTCACAACCAATACGGAATTGTACCTCATGCACCTTGTTTGAGGGTATCTTTCTCATAAGCATCCCATGTATGAGTGTCCCTGAAAATTTGAATTGTGGCGCTGTGAAGAACTGCTTAAATACTGACTTGTTAGCCCTCTCAAGAAGATTATGTTCATTAAACTTGTCTTTCAACTTCTGCAGCGCCGGCGTTCCTCGGTAGGTGATCCGGCCGGGAAACTGGTCCTCCATGGGAATTATGAGGTCTGACATCTGCGAAATAACCAACAACCATATCAATCAGAAAATGTATCTATCCAATAATGTGACAAGGAAAGTTCTAGGGTTGAACACTGCAAAACATATATGGAAGAAACTTGAAGAAATTTATGCCTAGCCTACATTAACTAACAAACTTAATCTGTTAGAGATATTGTATGGTTTTAAGATGGTTCCATATTTATCTTTACATGAAAATTTAGATTCTTTTAACAAACCGAAGCAGTGATTCTACTTCGATCAGTACCAGCTACATGTGAAGATGTGAAATCAGTCTTGAAGATATGCTTGGAGCAATTAAATGAATTAGAAAAATAAGCAGAAACAACCAAGGAGGGAACCATTGGCTTAGGTAGAATTGCTTAGTTTTTTATTTTAGTGATATGCATTCGAAAACCGCTACTGCCGTGTTCTCAGTCAAGGAGCCTGGTTTGCTACTCAGATTGACCTAAATGGTTGAAGAATGTTTATTTTGTACATACTAAGAAGTAGAACTACTCTATCTGTGGACACTGAGTTAGAGAAAAGTTACTATTACTATGTTTGTAAGCTCTTTATGTACTGCCTATCAGAACAATCAAGAAAGCATTCTTTTCATAGATGTTTATCTCATACATTGTCATTGATATACAATAATCAGTTGTAAGTAGTTAATCTCCTGTGTACATGTGCAACTTTTGTGTAGCATGGAGTTGAGATTGTGCACCAAAGAATATTAAAATTGAGAACCAAAGAAAAGGAAATGAGTATAGTATATTAAAAGTAGGGCAAGCCAAGTCTTGGTGCAATAAATCTCATTGTATCACATGATCATATTAAGTAGAAGCTTGGTTGAAGAATTCTAGTAACTTTCTCAGACAGAATCCCTTTCAACATAGGCTGATACATTTGATGTGAATATGTGACTAGTTTATGACTATTAGTAAAAAGGAAAACAAAAGCTGATATTCATTTGAACAGCAAGAGGGATTTGATTTTGGAATAGGTAAAAGGTGCAGATTTTCTAATGTAAAATGATATTCAATAAGTTGATAAAACTGTAAGCATTCATCTTAGAGCTAGTTATATGGTAAGAACACTAATTAGTTATAGAAGTTTAGTTAAAAAAGAAGATGGAATAACTCTTGCTTTTGCCATAATACTGAGCCAAACTGAGAGCATCAGGGTTATGGCAAAAAGAGCTGCAGTCAATGATTTCATGGTTTTTGTTGACTGAAGAAGATGTCTTGTAATTTTCCTATGTTTTGGTTTGTTTCAATGATGAGCACAAGTGCTTATTTTATACAGCAATAAGATCAGAATATATGAGAGAAAGAGATAGAGATAGAGAGTATCTTTGGTTTAAAATCTTCTTACTAGTTGCTTACTATTATTAATCTAATATAGTATGCAGCTGTGTCATGTGATCAATCTTTGACTATCTCAGCTTCCAAATTCCAAAGCCTAAAATCCAAGAAAGAGAAAAAAAAAATGCTTTTAGAATTGGGTTTACTGAGGGGATCATGTGCTTCACGCGATTATAATTTACAAATAATTGGTTGTCAACTTTGGATTCTTGTCTATCAAGTAAACAACTATTATCAGAATGACACCAATTGTTAATGGTGTACTTTGGCCTTAAAAATTTAGGCACTGAACATAAGAAAACAAAGGATGGTATTACCAATGCAAAATTACAACATGAAGTTTAAATAAGAACACTGTTAAAGCTAATATAATAATGATTTGAAACTTGATCACCTTCTGTGTTTCTTACTTTCAACAACAACCACAATCTGTTTGATTCAAATCATTAAAAAATTAAAAACAAAATTTCAAATTTTGTCAAACAGAATCCCTTTCAACATAGGCTGATATATTTGATGTGAATATGTGACTAGTTTATGACCATTAGTAAAAAGGAAAACAAAAGGTGATATTCATTTGAACAGCAAGAGGGATTTGATGTTGGAATAGGTAAAAGGTGCAGATTTTCTAATGTAAAATGATATTCAATAAGTTGATAAAACTGTAAGCATTCATCTTAGAGCTAGTTATATGGTAAGAACACTAATTAGTTAAAGAAGTTTGGAAACCAACATAGATATGGTAAAACAATTCAAAATGCTTAACTGAAACAGATGAAATAAATTTGCTAACTGTATTTAGTCAAGTTATGACATTTTTCTTCTTTGACAAGTGAATCGTAGTGTATTTAGTCCAGCTGCACAACAATTCATAACATTTTTTCATATAAAAAATAAGGAAAAAAGAGAGCTTGAATATGCAGTCGAAACACAGATCAAAACCAGAATCCCATATATAACACAACAATACTCAATCTTTTCAAACCCCAGATCAAAACTCTACCTTAAATTCCTAATCCTCATTCATAAATAAATAAAAGAAGATAGAGATAGTTGGGCATACTTGTTCTGTGATCCAACGACAAGAGCCAAACCCTTTACAACAAGTCCCTTGGTTTCTGATCAGAGAAGAAACAAGCAGGCAAAGAAAATGGAAATCATTGATCGGTTTGTGATCAGAGAAGAAATCCAAATGTACCCATCACATAAACAAAAAAAATCAAAAAAATTATGGCAAAAATCCAATAACATGAGAAAGTGAGAGAAATAGTAATGGAGAAGAGAATGCAAACTAACATGTGGAAGAGAGGAGGTCATGGAGGGCAAGAAGAGCTATGGAGGAAGCTGAAGAGGCTAAACCTAATCATGAGAAAGAACCATCTGAAAATATTTTAATTTTTTTTTAAGTGATAAAATGTTGCTTTCAAAATTTTAGAAATTTTAATTAAAATTTTTAAAAAATTAAAGTAAAAATATTTTACCGAATGTGTTTCTTATTTTTGTTATCATATTTTTAATGATTTAAATAGAAAATTGTTTAAACAAAGTTTGCCGAACAGGCCCTCAGCTCTTGTTCACAATATGCAGAAAACAGATCAAACAAAATAAAAGTTCCAAACTCTGTAGAGATATAAATTCTGTCCAATTTTTCATTTCATAAAACATGTCAACTTGATTCAATAGTTAGTCAATTTCATCTCTTTTTAACAAACAAGAGAGCAAAACAACAAACTAGATTTTGGCAAGATTGATTAAAAAAATTCAGCTTCAAGTACTGATATTAGCACCATAAATTAATCCAAAAAGACTACACTATATGAATTTCCTCAAATTAGATTTGACCATATTCACCCAAGTCGAGTTAAATCCTGAAAACCAAAATCAATAAAATAAAATAACAAAGCATCGGTTAATAATATTCAAATGGAAGACCAAGTTCCAACTAAACATCCAAACAAAATCTAAACCAGTGAGAGATAGACAACTAAAGGGAATAAAATGAGAGACGGAGAGAGAACCCACTGATGAATCAACTTGAGCTGAAGCATGAACCGTACGTGATGCTCGTGGCGACGAAGATGACAAGCATGAACTGTACATGATGGTTGGACCGCTGGAGATCTGGGTCTGCCATGACCACCGACGAGAATAGATAAAATGAGTGATGAAGAAAAGCAGAGAGGCAAAAAGCATGGAGGATGAGAGGCGAAAGGGTGAATTGTCGTTGAGACCACCAGTTTTTCACACTTTAGTCATATAGGAGCCAAATGAAAATTAGTTTCGCCCCCAACAATTTGGTATTTCCCGCTTGCAAAAAACATAACTGTATGGGATTGAAACTAAAAAGCCCCAATTCGAATTTTCAATTAAAAACAAAGCCCCAATTCGAAAACAATTGTGTCTCTTACCCTTTTTTTAATTAACTGATTTTATGGCTAGCATACATTTAAATTTTGATATAAAAATTATTATAAATACAAAAGTTAATAATATAAAAAATTTAAAAACACAAAAAATCTAGTTTTAAGGTTTTTTAATAATTATATAATTTTTATAAATATATATTTACATAATTGGCCCCCAACCATAATTTAGTTTATTTTTAAACTTATACTATTCATTATTTTTTTTTTACAATTTTTCAGCCCAGGTATTTTAAGGGAGTCCTTAAAGAGTATTAATGACTCCCAAAGTAAGTCCTTAAAATTGTTAAATAAAACACTAATTTTTTAGCCCAGATTTTGTTAAGACGCGCTTATTTTTTTAAGACACTCATTGAGAGTCCTAAAATGTATTTTTTTTTGGACTTTCAATGAGTGTTCTAAAAACTCGATAAATATTTTTAAGGACTTGCATCTATGTGTGTCCTAAAATAATCTCCCGTAAAGGGTATTTTGTAGTAGTGACCATAATTTATTACCACTGCCAGGAATATAATATTACAATCTTTTCTTTACTGGTAAAATGAACGTAACAGAGAATGTCGTCTGAATATTTAATTCCACTTTTCAAAAACTATGAAATTGTTGCAAATTGTGCAATTTACAATTTCGCCCAATCTCCAATGATCTAGACTCGTCGAAATTTGTGGCAGATTGCATAACATTTGTTTCATATTTCAACCAATCTCGATGGATCTAGTTTTCCATCGAAATATTTGGCAGAATATTTGGCAGATCTGGTTAAATGAAGGTAACAGAGATTGTCGTCTGAATTTAATTCCACTTTTCAAAAACTATGAAATTGTTGCAAATTGTGCAATTTACAATTTCCCCCAATCTCCAATGATCTAGACTTGTCGAAATTTGTGGCAGATTGCATAAGATTTGTTTCATATTTCAACCAATCTCAATGGATCTAGTTTTCCATCGAAATATTTGGCAGAGAGCATAATATCATACTTGAAAATTCGACCAATATCAATGTGACAAGATAGCACACGATTTTTTAAGCAGAGTGGTTTTCTATATTACTATGTAGCCCTTAGTAGCCGATTTTAGTATATAACAAGCACACTGAGTTTGCATTAAATTTAAACAAACTTAAATTTTACCAAACCAACTTTTCTATCTTATTTATGGGAAAATTAAATTTTAATTATTGTAGGTTAAAAAAAATGAAACCATGTTATAATATCATTAGAAGGTGAACAAATGAATAAAACTCAAAGATTTAAAATTAATTTTCATTTAGGCAACCCCTATGGAATAATGTTTGAAATTATGCCTTTGTAGAGAGTCAATTAAAATTTTCATATACATTTGGATGCTACACTTTACCCCAATATATGCCCATAATTTACATGTGACTCATTGAAAACCAACAAAATTTCGACACATCAAAGTACTATCACCGAAAATTTATCATAGAGTTCCATGTAAATTATAGATATTAAAACATTCATTATACTAAATTTGGAGAAGTCATTAGTTACAACAAACACAAACATTATGAAGATAGAACTCAAGCCCAAGATTAAGAATAGTAGAAATATCTTATCAGTCTTTACTGTGTTGTTGTTTGTGTTAAGTTTGTCAGTTTCCAACCTTTCAATTTTCTCCAGCATAGCAGGTATAATTTCTTTTGACCTTGGGCACATCGGTGGATCTTTCCATCTAAGAAACCCGCAACATGGATATGGTGAAGTGTTGAGCTATGAATCATTAGAACAACTCATTATAATACGTACAAGCAGAAATGTGATCATTCTTATATGAGAAATCAAGAAAAGAAGTTGACCTTATTACATACATAGTTCGTGCATCCAAAGAATCTTCTCCAGGATTTACTGGACTCCAGCAAACTTTCAAAGCTGTTGGTTTCCCGCATTTGCACACTGGATTATCGAACTCATCAATGGTCATGTTGGAATCAACAATGACAGTGTCAGTGTAATTTTGATCAGCACTATTAACAGTTCCAATATGACTACCGTTTGCCTTGGCGTCTTGTTGAACTCTCTTCATTTTCATGTTCATTGATTGAATCCTTTTCACTTGAGCTTTTTGTACAGAACAAAATTTGATGGAGAGTTTTTCGCACTTGTTTGTGGAAGGTTAGCAAAACTAGTTAAAATAGTCTAATCCACAACTATGCATGCCATGCTTGTGACGTGGGACCTAGGCTGTGAAATGAGTTGATGGATCCATAGATTTAGGCCATGCTTGTGACGTGGGTGGTAACTTTGTTTTAAGAAACACGTGTAAAAGAGAAGTGCTATTATCAGGGTTTTTTTTTCTAATATTTTTTTCCAATGATATATACTATTAGTTAGGAAGTGAGTTACTTATTTTTTTTTTAAAAGGACTTGCCCATAATTGATATAAATATGTGCATGCACATATGAATGAGATTAAAAAATTTAAATACAAACATAATAATTGAAGCAAAAAAATTTCGTGTTCATACTTCTACAATTATTTCAATTATAGGTAATTCCTTTATTAAAAAAAAACAGATGACTGGGTATATATAAATAAAGTAAATGACACTATTTTATTAAATTAAGTACTATAATACTTACTTATATATTAGTTGAGTATCAAACAAAACCACTTGTCAAGTTGTAAGCATGTGTCTGTAAAATTATTTGAAAAAAATTTAGTAGCACTTCTATGTGTAAAAAGTATTGTGGCCATGCGTGTGAGGTCACTCCACCTGTGAAATGGATTGATGTGACATTTGACAAGATAAGTCACAAGTGAAGTTTAATGCACACCTTCAACAGTGCAAAGACATTTGACAAGAGCATCTACAATGCTAGCATTCTCCCATGTTGCCAAAAAAATTAAAATATTAATACTTTTGTATTGTCTTTCATCCACATAATCAAAAATATTTTTATTAAAATAAAAAACAAGTTGGGCAACGTTGCCAACTATTGGCACTCTCTCTTGCCAATAATTTGATTTTGGGACCCATTTTTTTTACTTGGAACCCACAATTGGGACCTACAAATGACTATGGCAACCCTTCTAGCTACATCATTGGAGTTATTATAAAGAAAAACAAATGTTTTAGAGTTGTAAAAGAAAGAAAAAAAAGGGCTCCACGTGCTCTGATTCATTATGTGCATTCCAACAAAAACCTATTAATAAATACGAACACATTCCAACCAATTCAAAAAAAAAAAAAAAATTGTATATTTATTCATATAAAACTTATGATTTTATTCATATATAATATACAAGTTATAATATAATTATACTTTAATTAAGATTACTTCCAAAAAACAAATAGTAGCTAATCGAATATTTAAAACATAAACTGAGAAAATTAAAAAGAAAAGCAATTTAGAAAGGTAATAGGAAAATAGTGTTAGAATAACATTTTAAAATATGATAATTTTACCCTTTTTATGTAACACCACATATGAAAATATGATGTTATGGGTTGGATATTTGTACAAAGTGGTTGATTTAGTGAATAGTTATCATACAGCATAGGGACCGTGCACTTTATATTCTTCTACACTGCAAGCTTAAGTACTATTCATTTAATTCATCTTATAGTAATTTCACATGTTCATGGACTTTTAGTGAGTTGTCTTGTCACTTATATACAAACAAAATATAATAATTGGACTAAATCTAAAAATTATAATTGTGTAGCATTTCCTTTTGCATGTGGAGACAAGTAAAAGCAGTTTTACTCTTGGTTTTTTTATAAGAATTTAGCTTAACGAGTGTGTAAGTGTGAGCTTGGTATATTGACTATTTATTATCCTTATTATAGGATGTTGTTATGCTCCACATGTTGTCCATATAGAATATAAATTAAGAATGGGTTGATCGTATGTTATGGACATTGTATCAGATATTCGACAGACCAATAAATCCTACGCATTTAGCTGATATTGAACCCAAAATTCCTACACATTTCTTTTTTATATTATTAATTTTTTCATATGTGTACTTTTAAAAAAAAACATTACGACATACGACTTTAATAAACATCAAAAAACACAATTAGTCATTTATTACTCAAACTCATATTTAGTATACTAAAAAAAAATTAAAGAACAAGAAGAGATAAGTATTATCTATGATTTCTTATACTAATTGTTTTTACACTTATTGACACTTTTATATCTTTACAACTTTAACTTGATCTTAATAATTATTCTTGTAATTAATTAGTTATTAGTAATTATTTTTATAATTAGTTAAATATTTTTTAATTATCAAACGTATTTTTTGTTTTACATATCAAATATATGAGTGATGTTATTTTTAAAAAGTTTAATTTATCCATTTTTTAATTCAGAATAGTTAATTTTAAATTTATTAATAATTTATAATAATATTATTTTCTTTTTGTTAAATTTAGTAGCTTTAAAATTGTAAAATTTTTTTAATCAAACTAATTAGTAATAGATATATTTTTTTAGTTTTTATTTTTATCACACGTGTCGCTTCGCCATTGGCCTATCAGGGCGGTTTCCTACCCTAAAATGTAGGTGGTCCCAAAATCCTAGCGGAAAAGGTACCTAAGACCACTTCTTAGAAATGTGGTTCATCGAATCTCTGAGAATCTCGTGAGGTCGTTATGGGGACTTCTAGGGCTCTTTGAAGAGTCACCATAAACGTTTCTTCTCTAACCCAAACTCAGAGCCCCCTAGGAGCTACGCTTCAGAAATTGACAGAGGGTTCCGAGGCCTTTCCTCAAAGGTTTGGAAGATTGTAAGTCGATAACTTGTCAACTAGGTAGTTCCCCCTCGAGAACTTCTCGGGAAGTATATCGGATGCTGACGTGGGTAGTGTTGATGCAGTTCTTCGGCAACAGATAATTATATGAATAAAGAGACGGATTAGTACTAAATGATGAACCGTAATATGGGAATAATCTCAAAGGGAGGTTGTAACTCGTTTACTCTTTTTTTAGGTGGTTCGAAGGTTAAAATCCCTCTAGTCCACTAGTCAATATTATTGATATATCTTTGATATTCCCTATAAGGTATTTCTTTACAAATTAGAACCCAACCCTTTGCAATGCCCAGGGTCTCCATATTTATAGGGAGAGGACACCTGAGTGTTGGTAAAGGGGGCCATCCCGTGACCTTCTTACCCATCATGTCACTTCTGTGACATTCATGATTAATTCCTAAAACCTGACAATGAAGTGTGGTCTAATCAATAGGTAATGGGGATAATGGGCCGCATGCCCCAAACCAGTCGTGGGGTGCTTGAAAACGCACGTTTATGCTGCGTGTCCGAGAATTCAGGAATGGAGTAGACACGTGATGTCTGATATGCGCACGTTTACATTGTGTGGTTGACTTTATAAAGGGTCGGAGGTGTCAGCTCCAGCTCGTACCTCGAGCTTGATGTAGTCCCAGCTCGTGGTGTCCACACTGCTGACCCGATGCCTTTGAGTATTATTACTAAAATTTTGGCTTGCTCGAGCTAAAGAGGTAGAGACTCGTAACAGCAGCTCCGGGTAGGTGGCTTCCATGTGGCTGATAGGGTTATGCCCTTTTCCAGCTCGCTAATAACCCGTGGATATTTAGGGCGTACAGGTAGTAGGGCAAAATCTGCATGGAACAAGCACTATTAGTGGAACTAGCCATAGTCAAATGTTCCAAATATTATACCTATTCACCTAATTAATTAATGGTTACAAACCTATTAGGTTGGAGGTTGCAATTTTTGGGTACAATTGATGTGTTTTCCTCATTATTAGGGCTCCTGAGTAACGAAGTGGGTGTTTACTCAAAAATGGCTTATGATGACGTGGCAATAATTTCTCACACGTGGTTGGCACGGGGCAGCGTCTAACTGAAAAGGTGTTGTTGGATTATACACCAGCTCTTTCTTGCTTCATCAGATCTCGCGATTAGATGCGACCAGCTTGGTCGCATCCTTTGGTTTATTTCCTTTAAAGACATGTAATCTTGTAATAACTGCATTTATTATTTCCTCTTTGTTGCCTTCATACGCTGATATTAAGGATAATTAAGGCTGAATGGTTCAGGTAACCCCCTTCAGGCTATAAATATGAATGCGAGGGCTCAAGGAAGGGACTTCTGAACCTTTTTTTTTAGTAATGATAGAAAGAGCGTAAGTGTGATTATCCACCATTTTGTTGTAATTCTCCTAAGGCTTTTGAAACTCAAGAACCCTAGTTCTTTGATCACAGCATTGAGATTCAACATCAATAATAACACTAATTGGACGTAGGTTGTTAGCTCGGAGGTTGCAAATAGTGACTATAAATGTTATTGTTCTCTTCATTACAAGGGATGTTGAGTGAGTAAATGAGATATTGGAGATGTTAGTACTATAAGTAATACTAGACACAGTCAAAATCTTTAAAATTATGAGAAATTTGCTTGGAAGTTGCAAAATGTGAGTATAGCTGATGTGATTTCCAAATTAGTAGGCCTTTTGTAACATCCCAAATTTGCTAATCAGGCTTAGTGCCTTCAGTAGTGTTTCAGGGGGGCATAAACAGATATTATGTGCATGTGTTATGATTATATGCATAATTACATGAATTATATTATGATATGACTGTTTATGCTTGTTTAAGTGTATTAAAAATATTTGTGGGCCCGCTTCTTATTAGAATGGTATTTACAAGACAAACACATGATTTTTACGTGGTTGGGGCGTTAATGAGCCTTAGTCCACGAGTCAGTTGTATTAGAGCTTGGACAGTCTCTTACAATGGAGTTTTTCTCCATGTTTTGACAGAGTAACTGTATACAAGTCGAAGAGAGACCCTTTCCCCAGTGCTCTATCGCCTGAATTTATAGGCTCATAGGAACACTGGGTCTGGGCCGGGCATGACTCGAGCCCATCAAAGGCGTGGATACTCTTGGCTTCTCTAGCGGAAGCCCAATACAAAGGATAAAAATACATAGGTCGAAGAATCACTAAGGCCCAATGGGGCGGCCCATGGACTATATTTCGCCCGAAAAAATAGTGCTTTTGGTCTGGGCACTCCAAGTTACGAGGGAGATTCAGGGGAGAAAGCCAGTCAGTGTATTGGCAGCGCAGGTCTGAACTAGTGGCGTGCAATCCCGAGGTGGCCTTTTCCGCAGGTGAAAAGTGGGAAAACCCCCACGAGTCGTGGGGCGACTTCAGGGTCATGGATGCCTTTTCTTGCCAACCTAGAGGACATGACCCGGGTTCGTTTACCTTTGTCCCTCTTCTTTTACCATAGGCCTGGACCAGTTACCAGGCTCCGGGATTGTTTTCCGTATACCGCGACCGTGTCCCCAACTGGCCATACGTCTCCCGGGCGACTATCATGGATCATCTTCCTGGACACCATCCGGGTCTGGAACCACACTTGGCCCGTCGTCCTTGGTTACTCCCGTACTAAGCAGGCCTGGGCTGGGCCCATATCCAATCGCCCAGACCATGGGCCTGGACCATCGTCCCGGGCCCACGACAGGAAATGGGGATAACATGGACATATCCAATTTTAATAATCTACAGTACTTATGTCATTTTCATTAATTAATAGTTTTAATTTTATTAAATTATTTAATTGCTCATAAAAATTGTGATGATTTTAGTTACATTTAATAATACTTCACATAATATTAAATAGTATTAAATAAATAATATAATAATAAAGATAAGGTATTTCGGTTAACTTTTGGTGGAATGGTTGGAGATGGAAAGTCAATATTACTTTTGTCTTTTAGCTATCACCCATCCCAATTTCACGCTTTCCAATTCGGTATAATTTTACAACTTCAATACTCAACTACTCAACATAAATGTGTGATTATGACAACGGTGGATGTAGTTTTTTTATGACACCTAATTTATCTCTGCATTTATGACAACTTTTCAAAATTATTAAAATATATCAAAATAATTTTGATGGAATATTTTATTTTTTCAAATTACGATATAAGAAGCAACAATAGTTGCCTCAACACAACTCAAGTATAAAGCACCAACTTCTTAGAATAACCCATTACTAGAGAAAACTCAGAATTGATAGGATATGAACAGGCACAACGGTAAGGAAATCGTGGGAGAGTCGAGCGTAGCTTCGACCGATGGAACGAATCAGCGAAGTGGTAGGGACGAGTATATGCAACCGATGGTCAGTACTCGTTGTGATGCTTGCACAAGATTGTATGGAAATATGGTTCTTCAGTCCACTCTTCACGAGCAGATTGAGCATGTTTCCGGACAAATAATGGCAAAATATGCAGCGGCAGAAAAGGAAATGGCAGATTTGAAGAGTGCTATATCGAAACAAGAGTTAAAACAACAGAGACTTGGGCGCAGCGTGAACACTCTGAACAACGTTCTACGAAAGTGATGGCAAAGGGGAGATATATATCATACTATGATTATGTTCTTTATGATATTTTTAGTTTTTAATTTCTGTGGTTTGTAGACTTTTGGTATTTTAAGTGTGAACTTTTTCTATTATGTGCTATGGTGAGCGCCTCTATCATTTTAAGTACATTGTTTTTTTATTTTAAGTAATCATTCCAGTGCCAAATATATATTTAGTACTTTACATGCAAAACTAATCATCCCAAAATCTTGAAAAATTCAATTCATATTAATGTTGAAGTATCTCCTCCCTATATGGTCCGAACACATCCTTACACTACATTTAATTGTCGTGTGTGCATGAGGTTTAATCTTATTATTATATATGTCATGACTTGACAAGACCATGGGGAGTTGTTGGGAGCATGGTAAGGACTTTGCCTATAAATACAAAAGGCCTACATTTACTTTTCAACCACAATCATCCATCTAAACATCAACCATTCTTATTACTTCTTTTGATAGTTATTTCCTAACGTTCATCTATGGATACCAACAACCAATGCAACCAGAACTGCCCCGATGTTCCCCATTGCCATGGGTATGCTGATGCTGAAAGATGTGTTTGCGGGGCCGCACAAGAAGTGGAGTTTGCTTACGATCAACTGCAATTAAAGCACGAAGAAATTGAAGTTGCGGTCAATCAACTTAATGGACAGCTCAACGAGATGCAACGTGTTTTTGACTTGTTAAAAGATCGTGTATATTCTCTAGAGAGGTTGGTGGATGATATGGGGGGAGATATTTTCACCCTAAACCAACTAATCAGCCAACTTTAGTGGCTCATCTAGTAATATTTATTAATATTTTTTTTTCGTTGTTTGAGAAATGAACTACATATTTTAGAATATGTTTTTCAATTCCTTCTCTTTCTTAGAATATTAATGTAATTTGTTAAGCAATGGTTTATCTCTAATGGAATCTTTGTTCTCTATTAAATGTTTGTTATGTCGTATTTATATTAAAATATTACCCTAGATTAGCAATGAATGTGTCCTGTTGAAAAAAAATTAAACAAGTTATGAAAAAACAATCACGAAGACAAGATGATTTCATGGGTTTTGCAAAATAAATATATTAATATTATGTTTTATTGTTTTCGAAATCAAGTTAGAAAATCTATTTACTGTTAAAATGATTTACTAAAATTTGTGATTTTTTTACAATATTATAAACGTGGACCATAAATTATGTGTAATTTTTCACTCGTTTCCAACTTCTTCCCAACAACGTTGTAAAAAAATACATTATTTTAATTCTTGTTTGAACTTCACGGAAATGACTCATAGGTAATTATTTTTTAACTTGTTATTATATTTTGACAATTCACAACTCACATGGGTATGTACTACAACATGTAAGTACTTTTTATGGTTGGAATGCAACCACTGCACAAGTTAAATAGTATATAATTAAATTGATCTTCATGAGATAGAAGAGGACAAATAATATTAAGTGCATGCGAGGATGACACCATTGTACAACTTAAATAGTATAGAATGTTACTTATATTTATCATAGATGAGGACAAACACAAATATCAAGACAAACATATAATATCATAATAATAGTACAAAATATTGGGAATGATAGTCTTTGTTAATAGATAAGAAATAAATTTTCATATAAATAGTGGAACCGAATGACCATAGACTATTGCAATATTGCACGTGGGGGGAGTTCAAGAATTATCTTTCATTTTGCATGATCACTAGTTGGTGGATCGATTTTTATTTAAAATGATAGGAATGTTGTGAATAGTATTATAGGAAAAATAATTAAAGAAGGTGTGAGATTATTGAAAAAAAATGCATTGATATTAATTTATCTATTTTTGTAATATTATGCTATTCCTTGTTTGACAGCATAAAATAAGTTAATTATTTATCAAATATACTAATTTTGATCATTGGGGAGGAGTGAACTTTATAGAACATGACATAGACAATAGTAGATAATAGTACCTTTGACTCAGAGAAAAAGACAAGGAAGACGATTGACCATTAACTGTTAAAATAGTGCTAGTGATTGACCACTTACTATTAAAATAGTGCACTTGAATGACAACTGTACTTTTGTAATAGTGGACATGAATGACCTATCAATCACGTGTGAAAAGAGGAACAATTAAATAAATATCCAATCTTTTTTTATAGATTACGAGAATGTTTTATATTATCAATGATAACACTTTTTAGATATAATAAAAAATGTTACAATATATGAAACAATAGCATTGGAACTCACTTAGTCGGTAAAAGTCCAAAATTGGAAGTTGGCTTTTTCTACACAAGATGTTAAGTGTTTAACTCTAACTAATTTTATTTTCTAGTGTTATATTAATAATAGCCTATATTTTAGTGTAATATCCAAGTAGCTCAGTTACTTAATTGTTTGCTATTTAGTTATGACTTGTTCATTAATAGTGTTAATTTAAAATAATACTTTTAGTTGTGGTATTATTTTAATTAATTTTAGAAAAAAGTGAGATGATTGCATAGATTACCATAGAACTAGGTTATCAAAAAAATTGGTATTTGTCTGAAGTTTAGAAAATACTCTATTTAATTATTTAAGTTCCTTGAGTTTAAAGATAGTTGTTAATATCTATTATAGATAAATTAAGTATAATTAAATTAAAATCTAGTTAATGGACTATATACATATTTGTCGACTAAAATGGGAATACGTTGATTGTTTTTCTTATGTTCAAAGAAGTTGGTGGTATTTAGTATTTAAGTTAATTAATAGTGGAATATATATATGTATATTTTCTTTGATATTAAGAATTCAATTTGAATTGAGTTATTTGGAGCTAGTCTAAATAGTTAGATGGTTGAGAGATTCTAGGTACATTTGTTAAGATATTTAGAATTTTGAAATATGAATCAATGGTTTATATTATTTTGGTGAGAATGTGTTATGGGGAATCACGTGCATGTAGTAATAATAATAATAAGATAATTGTAAACGAAGTTGTTGGCGTAGATAATTATTGGTATTGAAAAAAATATACATTATTTTACTATTATGAAGAGGAGATTTCGGCTGGCTTTATTGAAGTAAAACAAAATAGTTAATAGATATTTTTATGGTTTCAAAATTGAATAAAAGTGGTTAGTGGTTAGTGTTTAGGTATATATATATATATAGGGTATTTCTTATGTGCGGGCGTACAGAACGCCCGCACATATACGGTTTTTTTTTTTTTTTTAAAATCAACATCACTTCACAGCTTTTTCTAAGATTTATATATATATTTAATGAAGTGAACATTAAAGGATGAAAACGTGTAATTATTATTATATTATTTCTGGGTGGAGGGGTTTTGAATTAGTAGGAGCTTAATGTAGCTTACTTTTTCAAAAAAATTTATTTAAGAATATAATAACCAAAAGATGCATTTAGAGGGTTTTACTTCTCATTAACAATAATATTTTTTTTTCATCAAAATTTGGAGGTACGTACCATTATATTATTTAAAAATCAAAACTATATATTATAGCTAGCATTTACTTTGTATTCTTTTCTCTATAATTATATATATACTATTTCTCTACTAATTGTCTGGCCTAGAATATCTCCACCTTATTATAAATATTCTAAAATAACCGTTAATAATAATTTTAGTACTGGAATATTTAATCAAATCCGAACTGGAATATTACTTTATTCATGAGTATTATATATGATTATAAAGTAAAAAAATGGCTTTAATTAACTTTCAAATAAATTAAGCTTCATAGATATTATTGGTAGCTAATATTTTTATCATTCCCCGCTGCAGTCTGCAGAATAATATTGTTATGATGCCACTTTGGAAAATCATTCCATGTGTTTATAAATAAAATAAGTCATTATTTAAATAAAATATAGTAAAATTCAAGGTTCTGATTAATTGATCTTAATTATTACCTGAACGTACACAGAGAGAAAGCTACTAATCTATACATATACATATATTTGGCCTTTAACTTACGTTTTTGTCTGCCACTGGTGAACTTTGAAAAAACAAAGAAAAAAGCAGAGGTAATATATCATAAACTAATTAATATTAATAGTAGAAGCATTGACTAATTAATACAATCTGACTACATTGACTGATTGATACAACAACATTGACTAATTGATACAATCTGACAATAAAAATCTAACTACAATCAGACTAAATTTAAAACCCTCTCACAATACTTAAACTAATATATATTAAATATATATTAAAAATCGTATATGCGGGCGTTCCGTACGCCCGCACCAAAGAAGTTCCCTATATATATATATACGAAAAATCTGTGGTGCAGGCGTACGAAACACCCGCACCCGTGCGATTCTTTTTTATAGATTTTAATTGGTTGAAAGTGGTAAGTGCATAATGGGTACAATGGGGAAGCATGTATTATATATTTGTGCTTGTAAACTCTTTTCCCAATGATAGAAGTTAAATTCATTTTCTTATGTCGACTAAATATGTCTTCAGACCATCAAAAAAAAAAATCCATAAAAAAAAATTGTCTTTTTCAAATGCAATATGTTACAAGCTTCACCATCATTGTATCATGAATATTCATTCATTTAATAATTTGAGTTAGTTTTAAAATTATTTGAATGACTATAATGTAAAACATAACTTCATTCAAACAAAAATAAAATAAACAATAATAGTCAGGTAATATTTTAATTGAGTTATTCAATAATCTTTAATTTTTTATATTTTTTTATTGTGTAATTGACTTCATTATTTATTATTTTTCTAATATAAAAATAAGTAATAATTTTAAATTTGTACTTTTGTGGAGAAAATAGATTTGTAATAGTTGGATTATTTTGAAAAAAAACTAGTTTGGATTATGTTTTATAAAAAAAGCAGGTCAATTAGGTTGGATTTTTTTTATTAAACCAACAATCGGATTATATATAAACAAAACCTACATTTTTTATAAAAAATAAATTATTCGGATTTTTTGGTAATAGCTAGCAACATATGATATGATAAGGTAAATGTAACACAATCTTATTAATAAATGGTAATAAAAGACAAGTAAGACTATTTTTGTAAATAGTGCACACGAATGACTGTTTACTATTGACATAGTGCACATGAATGACCACTGTACTATTGGAATAGTGGACATGAATGACCTTTCAATTGAGGATATAATATTTTATTTAACACGAATGACCATTTACTATTGAAATAGTACACTTGAATGACCACTTTACTATTGGAATAGTGGACATGAATGACCCTTTCGATTCTGGAGATAATATATTATTTAGCTTTTGGCAAAAGTGCACAGGAGTATATAGATCACTGTAATATATTAAATAAATATCGAATTTTTTTTTTTTATAGATCACGAGTATATATATATATATATCAATGACAACACTTTTTAGTTATAACAAAAAATGATACAATATATGAAACAATGCCATTGGAACTCATTTAATAATTTGAGTTAGTTTTGATATTATTTGAATGACTATAATGTAAAACATAACTTCATTAAAACAAAAATAAAATAAACGATAATAGTCAGGTAATATTTTAATTGAGTTATTCAATCATCTTTTACTTTTTATATTTGTTTATTATGTAATTGACTTCATTATTTATATTACTTTTCTAATATAAAAATAAGAAATAATTTTAAATTTTTAGTTTTGTGGAGAAAATTGATTTGTAATAGTTGGGTTATTTTGAAAAAAAAAAACTAGTTTGGATTATGTTTTATAAAAAAAACCAGGTCAATTAGGTTGGATTTTGTTTTATTAAACCAACCTTCGAATTATATATAAAAAAACCTACATTTAAAAAAAAAAAAATTAATCGGATTGTTTTAGTAATAGTTGGCAAGATATGATATGAAACGACAAGTAAGATTACTTTTGTAAATTGTGCATACGAATGACCGTTTACTATTGAAATAGTGCGCGTGAATGACCACTGTACTATTGGAATAGTAGACATGAATGACCGTTCAATTGGAGACATAATATATTATTTAACACAAATGACCATTTACTATTGAAATAGTGCACGTGAATGACCACTTTACTATTGAAATAGTGGACAAGAATGACCCTTCAATTGTGGAGATAATATATTATTTAGGTTTTGGCACTCAAGTGCACAAGAATAACCATGCCCAACCATTAAATAAATATCCAAACTTTTTTTTTATAGATTACGAGTATATATATATCAATGATAACACTTTTTAGTTATAACAAAAAATGTTACAATATATGAAACAATAGTAATCCTTTAATATTTTCATTTACTTATAATTTCATGTACATATGTTCATAAAGTAAAACAGACTTAATTCAAAAAAAAAAAAAAACAATAATATTCAGATAATATTTTTATTGAGTTATTTAATAATCTTCCACTCTTTATATGTGCTTACTATCTAGTTGGTTTGATTATTAAATTACTTATGTAATGAATCATAAGTAATAATTTAAAATTTATAGTTAGAATGGAACCAAATTTATTTATAATTACTTTTAATGTGTTGAAGCTATAGAATACAATAAAATGTATATTAAAAATTGGAAGGTTGAACACGATTTGGAAAATTTTCCACAATGTGATGTCATGTCAACTTATGGTCAGAAACTATTCAATGTTTTGACATGTTGACACTCACAAACAAACAAAATACTAAGTGGACGTATTCTATTATTGTTGTCTATTTGTGTATAAGTTTTATTCATATTTCTTAAAGCACACCTATTTAAAAGGAATTTCGTTTATTCTACTTGAAAGAATACAGTCCAAAAAATATAAACTTATTGGAAACATTCATAGACCCAACACACTAAAAAACAAAGTGTAACACAATGTCTTCCGGAGAATTCGATACACCAAAAAGTGCTTCTCCCGTGGTTTTCGGGACTCCTGGTTCGTCAAGGAAAAAAGGTTCATCAATTTCGAGTCAACACAAGTTAGCTCATAAAGTTGTCAAGTGTAGGAGATGCCCCATTTTGGAAGATGAGTTGGAGGAGGAGATGCGACTAAGGCGAAAGGCTAACCGACAATGTGTTGAAGCTAGGGACCTTTTGTTTGAATTGAGTGAAATAATATTCAAACTTTTGAAGACTTCCAGCTTGGCAAGAGAGCAGACGAGGAGTGTTGATGAAGTTGTTGAGAAGATTGCAGACCTACTAAATAACCCATCATCCTTGGTGGAGAGTATTACTCCTGTAGACTGAATTCCTGCTTTGAAATCCTGCCACAAACCTGACAAGCCCTTTTGAGAGTATGACAAATTTATTAGTAACCTCCTCTCCGTAACAATTCACCTGCAATATTTTGTATTGGTTCTCCTACCATGTGTTGTTATTAAGTTAGAACAATGTTCCAGTTACATGTAAACTTGTCTTACTATAAGTTGGACCAGTTATTCTAACAAATTGGTTAAGTTTTAATTAATTAGCAGCTTGCTTCATCATGAACGTCACATGACTTGTATGGGTTTCGCAGTTAAAATTATAAGTTATTGAAAGTGAAGATAATTGGTGTATATTTTTAATTGTGCCTTTCATTGCTTGAGTTCTTAATTTGGGTCAATAAAAAATTTTCAACATCAAAAATATAATTTATATTAAAATACTAGTAAAAATAGACACAATTAATATTGTTTTTTGTCCATATTATCAACATACCATAAATGTACCAACTTTAGGACAATTCTGGCTAAATAAGGGCTATATATCAGTTTTTACGCAACGAAAAGTAATGTAAAACCTACTTTTTGGCTAAATGTAGAACACTTACTTTTTGGTTTTTTAAATGAACCTCATTCATGAATAGTTATATATGTACTAATTCGACTAGTCTAGATTGGAGGAAAGCTTTGAATTAAATGGTAGGAAAAATGTACAAAATTAAATATGGCAGTGACATAAGTAGTTGGAAGATGTGACCACACATGAACATGTTGCACATTTGTTAAATGTTACAAGACCTCTAGTATTTTACAAATGGTCAATTTAGAATATATAAGTAAAATGTTATGTACTAAATTAAAAATAGAATTGTGGGTTTTTTTTATATGTTTTAAGACCATGAAATAATTATTTATTAACTGATTTTTTTAGTGAAAATATAATGTTTTAGAGGAAATTAATTTGTATTATAAATTATAATATTATTAACAGTATACCTAAAGTTCAAATAGTAATGATATAGTTGAATGATAGAGTAGAAGACCCATGACCTCAATAATTGTGACATTGGGTCAAATTGTGAAAAGATTGACTTGTCCCATCGGGTTCGCATTACTATTTTATAAATACAATATTATAATATGATAAAAATATGTTGTATTATCTTTTTATTTTTTTAAATAAAACAATATTTCATCATGTGTCATTTACGCGCACCACGAAATCCCACTGCCCAAAAAAATTTATTTATTATTTATAACATCAACGGTCACATTTTCCCAAGAAGAAAACGCGTTTTACCTTGTGGAGGGAATATTTGAGAGGTTTAGAATTTTTTTTGGGAAATTTCAAAGACTATATAAAAAACAATACCGTCCTCATATTGTCTCAATTTGTTTGAAATTGTTAGCCAAGAAAATTGAAAAATGAGGAGCCCAAATAACCCCTCTACTGATGATGAAATGTCTGTCTTCATAGGTGGAAGGGGTTCAGAGAGTTATTCTGGGTCCGACAATGGCGAGGATAAGTTTCATGATCCAATACTCTCGAATCCTTGTGAAAAATGTGGCCCGTCAATTGAGGGGATCAACGAATCCAACAACATTCGGCACAAAATCATCAAATTGGGAAAACAAGTTGTAGAAAAATATAATGCTACAGCAAACGAGATGACCACCTTATCAGCTGCCATTCAAGAGATGGAGAGGAAGCTCGACGCACTCGCTCGTATTGTAGAGGCTATCAATAATACACTGGAAGGATGATACTTATACTCAGGTAGTTCCACTTATGTTCCTTCAATTAGATGTCTTTCTACTTTAGTTTTTAATGTTCAAGCACCTTCGATGTTATGTTTGTAATTTTATTTTTAATTGTTGTATTGTAAACTGCTGTTATGTTTTTTTTTTAATTTAACGTGTGACATTCAAAATGCATAATGGTTTTTATTGATGTATGATATTTATGTTATTTTGTTGAACATGGAATTGAAAGGAAATTAATTGATAAATGGGGCATAATAAGTTTTTCTGTGCTAAACGTAGAAAGGAAATTAATACCCATTTCTGAGGGTAGTGTGTTAATCATTGTCTAGATAGTTGTTTCAAACCTAAAACAAATATTAAACATTACCATAACCGCCTGAAGAATTTGACTATTAAACATAACCAAGACGAAAGTGGGTAGCAAAATGTTACATTTGAAGTGACCTTACAGAAAAAATAAAATCATTGAATTTTTTAATAGATTTCTTATACTCGAAGTGACAATTCAAGGAGGGTAGTTATATAATTATTTGTCCTTTATAGGGTGGGGTCCGGCGTGTAAGTCTTATAGTGTGCATTTTGACCATTTTTTAATATATTTTTTTGTTGTGGGAGGGTACACGTGAATGAGTTGGGAATGGAACCTGATAACTTTTATAACTTAATATTATATGTGTTTACTTACAAATAAACTTGTTTGTAAATATGGACGAATTAAGATATTTTTAAATTCACACACTTTAAATTCACCTCTCTAAGAGCACTTGTGCTCTACTCTATCTTTTAAAATACCTTCTCAAAACACATTTTTTTCTATTTTACCTCTAAGTTTTACATTACACCATACATAAGATTCTCTATTTTTTTTCTCTATATCATTTATATATTATTAATTTTAAGATTTTATTAATTTTAATTATTTTCTATCACTTTCAATAATATCTCTATTTCTTACAATAATATTTATATATCTTTTAATTATTTATGCATAATGTTAAATATAATAATATTTTATTTTCAATTAATCCAAATTTATAAAATAACCTAAAATATATTTTTCTTACAGCATTTAAATATTTTATTTTTTATTGATTTCAAATATTTATCTAATTATTATTAATATTATTATATATCTTCATATTTACATTAATATTCATTTCAAATATTTATATAACTAAAGATATTGAAAGATTTGTTATACAAAAATATATTGTAGAGAGAAAATATATATATTAGAGTATATATATAAAAAAAAGAAAAAAAATAATTACAATTTAAATAAATTAATCATAACTAATTTTTGGTTGTGTTGCTAGTTTCAATTAATATAAAATAACTAAAGAAACACATTTAAATAAAAAAAAATGGAAGTAGAGCTTGAAGGAGACAAGGAGAGAGAGAAAGTATGAGAAATTAATAAAAATATAATTTAGAGTATGAACAGTATGTTATAAATGTAGTGTAGTACTGTAGCAAGGTTAAAACATTTATGTGATGGAGCTCTTTTTTGTGACCGGTTCTCTATTGGGACTGCTCTCAATCGGTGTTGTATTATAAAGATGATTTGGAGGGGTAGACTACTTATCAAAATATAAAATGTGATTATTTACAAGTATGAGTGGTCAAGTTTCAATGTATGCATGCCGTGTAATCAAAATGAGTTCACATGTGTTGGTAATAATTACAATGAGTTGACATGTGTTTTGATTTATTTTAATTTTCTGGAAAAGCATACCTACTCCAAAACTTTTGTAATCTGCAATGTCACATTTCCTTCCCAAATGAGGTAAGGCCTATAAATGGAACATTCATTAGCCATTTTCAACTCATATTTTCCAAGAGTCTAGAGAAATCTCTCAAACAAACGAAGAAGACAATTGTTTTAATATTCAACCAATTGACCATAATTGCACTGAAAATTGTCCAAACCAGCCACACTACCATGCCCTACCCGCCCCTTCCCATAACTGCCCTCTATGTGGAATATCCCAGGAAGTGGCTAAGCAATATGAGGAAGTTGTCATGGTCAATGATACAATATCCGTCTTAGCAAGCACAGTCTCGGGTTGTGATTTAGATATGGAGGCCCAATACAAAGATGTTAAGTTAATTGTGAAGAAGCTAGAGAAAAGGCTCCGTGACATGGAGACAAATATCCACACTTTGGTGGAAATATTGTCACAACTATTTAGGGGATGAACTAGACAATCATTCCTTCATTATGTTTAGTTGTTTTTATAATATGTTGTAGACTTTTAAATTGTACATGTTTCAAGCTTTATTTATATTTTCTGAACTTTGTTTTTTTTTGGGGTTATTTTTATGTTTTGTTTAGTGGAATTTGAAGATTGTGGGAAAAATAAAAGTTGTTCTACATGAACTTATTTCTTATATAGTTAAAAAGTTACAGTGTTACAAAAATATTGGAATATATTAAATAACTACCACAATTAATGTTCACTTAACAAATAAGAAAATCGTTCTTTCTAGGAGGGTAGAAAGGTAATAATTTAGTTTATCATATTTTTATAATCCAGTGATGTAGATTGTTGGAACAATGCAAGGGTAATTCACAATTATTTTAAAATATAATTGTGAGTTGGAACTTCAAAATTACTTCATGCCTTTTGGGTGATCTCACTAATTATACATGTGTAGAAAAATAGTCCCATTAAAAAAGTGCACATACAGACAATATAGCACGAATATCTGGTCAACAATGCTATAATGAAAGACATGATATTTTAATATTTTTTCTACCTATTTATAGAAATTATTCTAGCCGAAATGGTTTAGACCATCATTGCCAAAATAATACTTCATAAGTGCTAGTGGGAAGTGTGTTGAAGTAGTACCTCTTAAAACTCATAAACTTATTACCTTCATTCAGCATGGCCTATAAAACAAAATTGAATGAATTTTGTCAAAAAAATCACTTACCATCTCCCTTGTACGTATGCACAAATCATGGGTCCATTGACAAAGCCATGTTTGCTGCCTCCGTCACAGTCAATGATGAAGCATTTCGTGTTCCCGCAACATTTAACACGAAGAAGGAAGCTATGAATGACGTAGCAAGGATTGCATATGGATTCCTCTCTGTTGAGAAAGCCAACTTTCAGCCTTAAGGATTTAATGGAGGTACTCACTTTTAAATATATAAAGGGTCAAATATATTTTTTCTTTAAACAATTATTACATTTTTCATATTATTTACTTCTCAACCCTAATGTTTAAATCCCACTTTATTAAACTAAGGGTCATCATCAAGTTCCCATGGTAGTAGGTCTCCTTACACATCTTTTGAAAAAGACGTGTCGTGGAAAAATATCTTGCAAGAGCGTCTCCAAAAAATGAATTGGAGCTTGCCAAGATATTATACAAAAAAATCTGGCCCGGATCATTGTCCTACATTTATCTCACGTGTGGAGGTAGAAGATAGAATATTTGAAGGAGTGGAAGAGTGCTCCAAAAAACTAGCTGGAGGAGTGCTGCCAAGGTAGTGTGCAATGCCTTGACTTGATTTTTTACTATTCCATATATAATTAGTTTTTTAGTACACAAAACTTTATTAATGTTATTCGAACAAGTACAATTTTAAGTTGGTGGTACACCACTTTTAATAGTATGGTTATTATTAACTATATTTCAATATGTTTATAATGTTTCTACTATCTAGGTGGGTGACAATCTCTATTGTAACTATTAGATAATTTTTAAAATATTAAATGCTATTTCTAACAGTACTGTAGTAGTTACTATTTACATATTTTGTTTCTTAAGGCCAACTCCAATGGGAGTTGCTATGCCTAAATATTTGTCATAGGTGGTCAAAGGTGGAGATTGAAAGCTGAGGTGGAGAGATTATTTCAAAAGAAATTTGGCAACGTTGCCTTCATATATATATATATTTCTTTTTTTTGATTGGTTAAGCTTTGATGTGACCATTTAAGCAATCTCCCCCTATTGGAGTTGGCCTAATGATATTTACTTCTTAACCTCATTTGTTGGTTATCCGTGTGATCCTACTATTTCCCCTTTTTAGAATGTATGATAGTTCCATGAAGCAATCATATTAATGGACCTAAAATTATTAAAATAATATTAAGAGTTTTGTATTGAATTTTTTTTTTTTGTGAAAAATTTCCACGTGTACATTGACACTTCTTAAAATACCTAAACGATGATTAAACAAAAAAAATTTTGGGTTGTACCAGACACGATATGTGTACTTTTAAGGTGTACCAGTTGTGGGAAAGACACATAAATTGTAACATTCCATAAAAGTATGACTTCTCCCATTTACATTGGTAGTGGCCCATTTATGTCTGTCGCCTACCCTAAAGTTGGGTGACGAGGTAGGGCCAACGACCCAACACCACTGCGTATGCGTATGGTGGGATCCACTGCCCCAGCACCTTCTCTTCTTCCTCTTCTGACTGCTTCTTGCTCTGCCTCGGGTCTCACTCACAATCACAATCCCAATCCCACTATAGAAAAATAAAATCATGGCCCCACCAAATTGGCTTAGCTCTTTCAAGGGCCAACACCTCCTTCCTTCTCATTGGGCCTTGCAACAGGTTACAAATAAGATTGCATAAACTTCTAAATTATAGTTAAACATTTATATAATTGTTAATTTCAACCATAATACCATCATAGGAAAAAAATAATTAGTGATTGAATATATAATTAAGCATAAATATTTAATAACTCTTTGGCAATAAATATATCGTTTAATTTATTGAAAATGTGACTAAAAATTATTTTTTATAAATTAGATTATATCAAAATTTTAGCCGTTATAAAATAATTTTTAATTATTAGTAGTGAATAATAAGGACCACAATAGAAAATAATTATTTTTATTAAAACTTGTTATGAATGTATCTAAAAATAAAATGTTAATTCAGATTGTCATGTCAATGAATGAGGACAAAATCTTTTAGTTTGGTGGTTCTTATATTTGGTGGGTCCACAGAATTCAATGTACAATGGACTGTCATGCCACCTAATTTACTATTGAAACTATTGGCAGAATAGTATGTGAACAGTACTTCCCATGCCGTGGCCTTACATTTTTAGGGTCCACTTAATTTAATGTGGCATGGCATAGACACATTTTACTATTGAAAGTATGGGTCAAATAGTATGTGAATAATACTTGGTGACTAATAAAAATCAGACTACACGAAATGAACACCTATATAATGGATGGTTGGTATAGTGCATTTATTGGTTAGAGATTTATGCATAAACCACCAAGAAGACAACTTTTCCCCCTAAAATTAATTATGTCGTCCAGAGAATGTGGTACTCCAAACAGTGCATGCCCGATGCATTGCGGGAGCCCGGGATCGTCAAGGATGAAGGCTTCATCAATCTCGACTAAATACAAACATGTTTCTGTTAAGTGTGTTAATTGTTCTAATTGCACTACTCTTAAGGATAAGTTGTATGAAGAGAGGAGGCTAAGGAATAAGGCCTATAGACTTTCTAAGGAAGCAAGAGACCTCCTGCTTGATTTGTCAGATTTGATCTACAAATTAACAAAGACAACCAATCTTGCAAATGAGCACATGAAAGGTATTGAAATGGTGGTCGATAATATGAACAATCAATTGAGTATGGCCGCATGTTTGAACTTGGACAATGTTGATTGATCCGACAACTATTACCAGACAATGAAGCCCACATCAACCCATTTTCACTATGTTAAGTATTTTTAATTTGTATTTGCTGGAGTCATAACTCAGATAACCTTACTTGGTCTCTTAGGTTATTTAGTGTTTCAATATGTTGTGGTTGAATTAAAAATGCCATGTAGTATGGATATTAAATGATTGTGTGTACTTGTACGAAAATGTCATTATGACAAACTTTGTGGTGATGTGGTTAGTTTCTAGATTTTAGTAAATGTTGACTATTTTACATTATAAAATATGTTGAATGGATTTATTGTTTTAACTATTGTAAGTCACCAGAAACCACTAGTCGACAACACAAAGTTTACAAATTAAATCAAGTAACAACCAAAATTAGAGGATAAACATACATGGCAAAATAAGGGTCAATTGTTTAATAAAATATTTTCATTAAAAACATATATTTCAGGTGGCCCAAAACATCAACTGGGCCTCGTTAAAAAAGGTGTACACTTTATTCAACATTAAATGTCCCAATAAATATGTCTACCTAATAACTTGCTTGGATAAAAACCTGTATCCCCCAACTTTAAAATTTAACCAACAGCACATTTTGTGTTCACAATTGAATAGAATATAACAAAATCTGGAGGATATGCCAAGTTCACCTTCAAAAGTTTCAGTGTACGAATCTCCTTGAACAAGGTGAGCATAATCTTTATTTTATTCTCCATGACCATTACTAAATTTATGTTGACACTATTTTAATTTGAGTATGTCTCCTATTTTATGTGGGAACCAAATAGGGGCTATAATTAAAGTAATAGAAACTGACCATATTTTTAAACAACAATTTCATGACTCAAAGTTTGTACACATGCACATATGTAACTTTCAAGGTTGTCATAAACAATCACTTAGTTTAGATGTCAAATTTTAATTTAGTTAAAAAAATCGTTTTATTATTAATTTAAATTCTTTTTTATTTTGAAAGGAAACTTGTCTTAAGTCTATCAACAACCACATTCCCTCATCATTAGAAATTCTTCCAATATATTGACTAGCTCATTTTACTGGGCCTATTGTTTAATCTTCTCAATATCAATGGAAGGCCCAAATAAATCTTACACTTGAAAATGCATTGGCCTTTATTATTTACGTTCACATTTCCTTTAATTTGGGCATGTCTCCCATTTTCTATGGGAACCAAATAAGGAAAAATTATAATAATAGGAATTTTCTTCTATTTTGAAAATCCAGTTTCACATTTGTGCCATGTTTTTACACACCTTTGCAATATCAAGCTTTTCACCAATATCGACTGAGTTTACATGTCAAATTGTATGTATAATGGGCTATGTAAAACATACAATAACTCTATTTATAATATATTGCCTAAAACTTGGATTTTCTTTCCGAGATTTAACTTAAATATGGACGAGGTAGGAAGTTTGCAAGAAACATCAAATTGGGAAAATATACTACAATCTTTGGGGATTGAGAAAATCGCAAATGATATTGAGACGGAGGATGTCCAGGGAAAGGTCTTAGAGTCCCTTGAAGAGTGGGAGGATTTTTATTACACATACTCTTTGTGGGTAGGCTTCAGTGTCCGCAAAGCAGATGTACAGAAAAAAAATGGGAACATCACCATGAGAAAATGGGTATGTTCAAAAGAAGGTTTCCGCAAACACATGGAAATTGACAAGGCCGGTGGGAGCAAACGAAAAACATCTATTACTAGGACTGGTTGCCAAGCTAGTTTTCGAGTCGTAATGATGGGCGATGAGGGTTCGTAGATTTGCAAGGAATTCCAACCTCTGCACAACCATGACAAGGCAGCATTAGACGAGTTGCGATTTCTGAGATCAAACTGTTCCGTGTCAGAAACCCTAGTTGCTCAAGTGAGGTCAATGAACCAAGTTGGGATAAGAACTTCACACATCATCTCCCACTTGGCAATGCAGTCTGGTGGGTACGAAAGGATGCCTTGCCAGCTACGAGACGTTTACAACAAGGTCGCCCATGTCAAAAGAAAAGAGAAAAGATGTATAGATTCAGATGGTGCTTTGGGATATTTGGATTGTCTGTCAAAGAGGGATCCAAATTTCTTCATTCAATATCAATGTGACGTGGACAATAGATTGGGGAACCTATTCTGGGCGGACGGATATTCTCGACGGAATTTCGTCGCATTTGGTGAGGTTATTGGATTTGACACAACATATATGACAAACAAATATAATAAACCCCTGACAATTATTTTGGGTGTCAATCATCATTTCAAGACCTGCATATTTGGAATGGCACTGCTTAACTCTGAGGATGAGCAAACTTACTTTTGGTTGCTTGACAAATTTATTGAATGCCACAATCATGTAACACCAAAGGTTGTGGTGACAGATGGAGATGGAGCTATCAAAAATGTTGTCTTGAAGTACTTCCCAAATGCAACTCATCGGTTGTGTGTGTGGCACCTGTGTACCAACGCTTTAAAAATTTCAAAAGACCCCCGATTCTTACAAGGATTTCAAGATGTCATGTCCAACTATTACACAATAGAGGAATTCATGCAAAAATGGGGGGAATTAATACACAATTTTGACCTCCATTCTAGCCAATGGTGCACCAACACTTATCACAGTCGTCGTTCATGGGCAGAGACATACCTAAGAGGGAAATTTGTCGCCGGAATGCGGACCAACCAAGGATGTGAGTCCATGAATTCAAGTATTAAAAAATTCCTACATGCAAGTTATAGTCTCCGTGAATTCGTTACCTCGATTGACGTTGCTATGACAAAGTTGAGGCACGTCGAGAGAGAAGATGATTACAATAGTCGACACAGTAGTCCTCCAATACCAGGTCCCAAAAATGCTCTTAAGACGTACCATGAGTAGTGTGCCAAATTGTACACTAGAAATATGTACTATAAAGTGGCTGATCAAATCAAAGCGGAACATGCGTACTTTGTCAACAATTGTGAAGACAACGGTGAATCATTCTCCTACAGTTTGTCAAAGTTCCAACACGAGGATAGAGTGTACAACGTTCATTACCACCCACAAGAGGAGACATTCACCTGTCACTGCTTTCTTTTTTAGACAGACGGCTATCCGTGTAGACATATTTGGGCCGTAATGAAATACCGTCATATGAAGATAGTACCACAGTCTCTCCTGCTGAAACGGTGGAGTAAGAATGCAAAAGCAGACCTCCCCCTCGAACTAAAGCAACACTCCACAAAAAAGAAACACTTATTTGAAATGGCTAGGCAGGCATCCCTCGCTTTGGATACAAACTTGTTGAGCTATTACACTTCCAAGTCTGAGCAATCTTACACCAAAGCGAAACAAGAAGTGGCAACACTAACTGCAATGTTCAAGGATGCAGTTCCATTGGAATCAAACACCGGTGATAATGACTCGGGACGATATCAAACCTATCAAGAAAATGAAAACATTACCAGGAACCCAACACCTTGTAGAACTAAAGGATCCGCCTATGCAAGAAACAATAGGGACAATGTTACGATAGATATGTCGGATGGAGCCATTAAAACTAAAAGGAAGTGTTCGAACTGTTATTCTGCAGACCACAATCGAAGAACATGCCCTCAGCTGGTTGGTCTACCGCTTCCTCACAGTCAACAACCCTCACCAAGTAAGAGAGCTTAGCATTCGGCTAAATTTGACGAATCTAGATGACCATCGAACTTTATGACAGAATGATAGTGCAAATTGACTAAGTGTCTATTTTCGTAGGCTTTCTGTCCTACTTAACAATTAAAGTGTTTTGTAATGGTTTAGGTGGCTGAATTAGTATAACAATTGCATTAATGTAAGTGAATTCAAATTGTAGCTAAATAGTATATTTGTTTCAATGGTAAAAAGTTATTGATTATGGCAGTTCAATCATATTTGTAATGTTTTAGAAAGGTAGATTAATGATAATCAAATGACCAATCCTAAATATACGTTCCTTTTTTAGTGACGCTTCACTCTAATTGATAAAATTAGATAACAAATTGACTGTAATCGTTTCTTTTCTTTCTCTTCATTATATACCATGCGTATCACTATTATTGAAATTTCATTAATTGTACATTAAAGATGAAATTAGTAAAAATATTCATCTTCACAATTCAAATGAAGGATTACAAAATATGACATAATTACACTTACTTAATCATATCATGTAGATTCGAGCCTACTATCTATACTTACGAGATTTTAATAGTAAGTAACTTTGTTAGCTTTTTTAATTGATTGCTTAAAGTATATATGCTTCTCACCAAATAGGCATAAAATCATTAAAACCATGTTTAAAGCATAATATTAATATGAATTAGGTAATTAATTAGGATAAAAAAACAAAAAAAAATTCATTGTTAATGCAACTCACCAAGCTTGTTTATTACTATTACAAATTTACCAATATTATTATATTAAGTAAACTAATAATATTGTTATCTTTATCGTTAATTAGGATAAAAAAAAGTGTTAATTAGTTTTGATTTTAGCAGTCCTCATTATTTTACTAACTTTTCACTACAATATTCAATACTACGTCTTCTGATATATTAATTGATCACTACTTTGTCTGCTGATAACATAACAAAAGGGGAAGATATATTAAATAAAACATATTCATTACAAAAATTTATCTTACGTGCCCCATTCATAACTTTGGGCCTAATAAAAAAAAATCTCAATTTTAAAGTTTATTTCACTATAATAGACCCTTTTCATTTGGGCCGTGCTCATGGACTCAGACTGGCCCATCTACCTGTGTTAAACAGTATGTGTTGCGAAATCATAAACAATGTGCAAAATAGTAAGAACAATGTACTAAAT
The DNA here is from genome assembly GCF_963169125.1 of Humulus lupulus. Taxonomy (NCBI): domain Eukaryota; kingdom Viridiplantae; phylum Streptophyta; class Magnoliopsida; order Rosales; family Cannabaceae; genus Humulus; species Humulus lupulus. Next base: position 95,379,630 of record NC_084802.1, read on the forward strand.
GTACAGTCAATGTAAAAAAACAACAAATATGTTATGAAACTACAAATTACCAAAAGACCAAAAGTTCAAGAAGTACAATTACCAGAAAACCACCCCCAACGTGTAACTATTCACATAAAATAATATAAAACCGGTTATCTCCGGTGTCTTGCACAGTTGCATTAACTGTGCGATGGGACAAACTATACTATTTAGCCTCACTTTTTATCAGAAATAGTGTTAAAATGTCAGTCGAATAGTAGTACAAATTGGGGCCCCCTTTGACTATTTTATGACTGAATCGTTCCATAAATGGAATATAATCCAAGGCCATATACATATATATTTATATTGTATTTTACACATGTATATATGGGGTAGTAGACATTGAAGTAGATGTTAGAATATTTATTTATATGGTATATAAAAACAATTTGCTACAACTAATTCATTTAATATATCAAAGTCAATATTTAATTTATTGACAAATATTCTGATTTATAGTCAACATTATTTGTTACTCAATTTTGTTTGTTACCCGATTTTGCATTTACTAACTCATTGAGAGAATATCTCAATCTGTGGCAAAGACTCTGATAGAATGTCTCACTCTATAAATATAGAGTACCCGTCCCCAAGCTCGCGACTTATTATTCCATTTTTCAGTAACTTCATCTAAAAGAGTTAGTGAGAGCTTGGAAGCATGTGTTCTTGTTCTAATTTCTCTTATTTTCTTTTGTAGATCTAGAGTGGTAGATCGAGATTATCAATAACAATGGTTGGAGATAAATATATTCGATCCTCTAAATTTTATAACAATCTCTTTATTCTGCATTAGGATTATTATGCATCTAGATTAATATTTAATCTAACATTTTATATCAAGTGTCTTGTTTACATCTGTAAAATCCCGATTTTGAGGGATTTGTTTCTATTTTTAGTTTATTGGCATTTTTGGTTTTAGTCAAAATTAATATTGTATTTATTGATTAAATCCTGTTTATTGTGTAATATTCTCTGCTGTAATATCTCTTCCGTATATAGAATAAATCTGGAATTATCTTGGAAATATTCTTGTCATTTATTCTTTTTGTCTCGGTTAGGAAAGTCTGGGTATTTTTGGTTCCAGCAGAATCCGGTTATGTCTAAACAGGTGGATATTTACCCTATTTAGAATTATCTTGTGCATCAAGTAATCAATGGTGAATATTCTTTATTTATGCTTTTGTTTCTCTATAAAAGCTTCTGACCTAGACGATTAGGTCATCACTTCAGAGATTGATTTCATATTTTGTTGAAGTGTCGTTTTCATGTGCAGAGAGCTTTTTGTTCTAGAGCTCTTTGTGTTTTGTTTTCTGTTTTTCTTGCATATGTTTTGTTAACTGTTTTGCAGGTAAAACTCTCAAGGACACCTTGTTTAAGAGCTTCGGGAGAAGCTTGTAGTGTGAGTCACTCTTTGGGATGATTAGTGCACAGACCAGAAGTTGAAGGGAGTTCAAAGTTTCTGAGTCATTTGGAAGTGTTATTAGGAAGTGTCAAATTGCTGGGATTGCGACAATTTAAAGAGGGAGTCTTTAAGATTGTATAAGTCAATTGGTGATTGTAATTTGAATAATTCTTATCTAATAAACTTCATTCTCTGGGCGTGGCCTCGTGGATTAGTAACAACCTGCAAAGGTTGTTGATACCACGTAAAAATTCGTGTGTCCTTTATTTTTTCGTTTCTGATTAAGTAATTCTGTTTACACATATCATACATCTGTTTAAGAATTTCCGCAATCTGTTAAAACGTGTTTTTTTACATACATCCTTGGATTAATTATTTGAATTAACCAATTAATTTAATCCAAATAAGAGAATTTTAATTGGTATCAGAGCGGTTCACTAAACTCTTAGTGAGATCTTGTGGTTATTTTCCGTTTGATTTGTTTTGTGTGAAATGTCTTTCTTTGCAGAAGGTAGTTCGGTGTCTCGACCTCCATTGCTAAAAGACTCAAACTATCCATATTGGAAAGTTAGGATGAGAGCCTTCATAAAAGCTCAAGATGAGAAAGCATGGAGAGCAATTTTGTCTGGATGGTCACCTCCTACTGAAAAAGGTGAAGATGGAAGCACAATTGTAAAATCTGAACTTGTTTGGGACACAGAAGAAGAAAAATTATCTAGCTATAATAATAAAGCTCTTCACGCCATATTCAATGGTGTTGGAGAAAGTTTTATAAAGCTTGTTTCCACTTGCACCTCTGCTAAAGAAGCCTGGACAATCCTTCAAACTCAATTTGAAGGAACAGCTGATGTCAAGAGATCTCGATTCATTATGCTTCAAACTAGGTTTGATGATCTCAGAATGTTTGATTCTGAGACTTTAACTGAATTCTATGAAAGACTTTCTGATATTGCTAATGAATATTTTGCCTTGGGTGAGAAACTTGATGATTCTGTACTTGTTAGGAAAATTGTTAGAGTTCTACCTGACAGGTTTAATGTGAAGCTCACAGCAATGAAAGAGGCAAAAGATTTCAGCAACATGAAGGTGGAAGAGTTGATGGGATCACTACGAACTTTTGAGCTTAACCAAAAGATTCGTCAAAAGGACAAACCTAACCCATCAAAAGAAAAAGAAAAAACGATTGCTTTCAAAAGCACGGAGATGGAGACTCCTGATGAGGGAGACGGTGATAATGAAATGGCTTTGCTCTCAAAAAAATTTCAAAAATACATGAAAAAGATTGGGAATAGGCAAACCATTGGAAAGGCTCCTAGAGGTAATTTCTCTTACTCTAAACCCTCTTTCTCTAACAAAAAGGGTATTCAGTTCAGGGAATGTGAAGGCTTTGGGCACATCCAGGCTGAATGTGCAAACACTCTCAAAAAGAACAAGAAAGGTATGATCGTTACATGGAGTGACGAAGACTTGGATAACAGTGAAGAGGAAAAAGAGAACGTTGCATTCACAACCAGTGTTTCTGAGTCAACATTGAGAGAGGCCAAAATGGTGTGCCTAAACAATTGTACCAAAGGTGAAAGCTCGGATAGTGATGAATTCGATCTAAATGATGATTCTCTAGGAGAAGCATACAAAAAATTGTATGAATCATGGGAGAAATTGTGTTCTGAGAATCGATCATTGGTTAGTAAGAACAAAGAACTTTCTGCTGAGATTAAAATACTTGTTGATCAAAATGAATTGCTTGAAAATGATATTAATTCGAAAATTAATGAAATAAGCAAATTGACAAAAGATCTTGAGAATCTCAATAAGAATGTTAGAATGCTTAACCCTGGATCTACTGTTTTTGAGGAAATTCAGAATGCAGGTCAACAAGGGCACATAGGACTTGGAGCCTCAAGTTCTCAAAAAGTGCAAAAAACTGTGTTTGTTTCTGCAGGGTTATTGGCACCTGAAAGTTCTGCTCCCACAGGTATAGTGTCTGACTCAACAGAAAACAAACCTATTGTTACAGAAAAAAGGTTCACTGGTCATAAGAACAAAGGTAAGAATACTGTGCTTATTCCCACATGTCACTTCTGTGGGAGAAAGGGACATATTAGACCAAGATGTTTCACTCTCATGAATTTTGCTAAAAACAAATACTTTGAAAAATTGAATTATTTCAAAGAAAACATGAAAGTGAAAAGATCTAAATCAAAAAATGTTTGGATTGAAAAGACAAAATGTTTTGCTGGAATTTGTGATGATAGACTCCCTTCGTCTTACTTATGGTATTTTGACAGTGGTTGTTCTAGACATATGACAGGTAACAAGACAATTCTCACTGACATAAGACCTCTGCATTGTGGATCAGTCACGTTTGGTAATGGTATTGAAGGTAATGTTCTTGGAATAGGTACTCTTGATTTTGATGGGTTACCTAGAATTAAAGGAATTTTACTTGTTGAAGGACTTAAGGCTAATCTCCTTAGCATTAGCCAAATTTGTGACCAAGGCTTCACGGTCAACTTTGATAAAGAAAATTGTGTTGTGGTAAATCAAGATGGCGAGGAAATTCTTGAAGGGTACAGGTCTAGAGACAATTGTTATACCATGTTACCCTCTTTCATGTGTTATTCTGCCTTAGGTAACAATACTGATGTGTGGCATGCCAAACTTGGGCATATAAACTTTAAACTGTTGAAAAAGTTGTCTCATGCAGGGATTGTTCGTGGCTTCCCTAGTTTGGGTAAGGAAACTAAAGGCAAGTGCAAAGAATGCCAACTTGGTAAGCAACTAAAAAGCACTCATAAAAGTGTCTCTGACATTAATACTTCGAAAGTGCTAGAGTTGCTTCACATGGATCTAATGGGTCCAATTCAAGTTGAAAGCTTGAATGGTAAGAGGTATATATTTGTGTGTGTGGATGATTTTTCTAGATACACATGGGTTGAATTCTTAAGGGAAAAATCAGATACGTTTGATGCGTTTAAAACCTTGTGTACTAAGTTGCAGGTTGAAAAAGATTGCACAATTGGAAAAAATTTGCGCATACGTAGCGATCATGGGAAGGAGTTTGAGAACTCGGTCTATGATGAATTTTGTAAGGCTGCAGGTATAACTCATGAGTTCTCAGCTCCTAAAACGCCTCAACAGAATGGCGTAGTGGAAAGGAAGAATCGTACCCTGCAAGAAATGGCTAGGGTAATGTTGAATAGCAAGAAACTAACTAAGAGGCTATGGGCTGAAGCCATTAGTACTGCTTGCTATATCATAAATCGTGTCTTTCTTCGTCCAGGTACCTCTAAAACCTCATATGAAATTTGGAAAGGTAAAAAACCAAGTGTTGCTTATTTTCATGTGTTTGGATGTGCTTGTTACATTTTGAGGGATAGAGAACATCTGGGAAAATTTGATAACAAAAGTGATGAGGGTGTATTTCTTGGGTACTCCACTAATAGTAAGGCTTATCGTGTGTATAACATGAGAACCCAAACTGTTATGGAGTCAATTAATGTTGTTATTGATGATGTTCGAGATTTCTCTGAATTTTCTACAGAAGAAGAAATTGACAGGTTTGTGGACGAATCCGATGAGCAAGTTGACGGTGAACCTGTTCATGACCATGCTGTGGGAACCTCCGGAACATCTGTATCCACAGATCCTGAGTCTGATGACACAGATACTGAACAGACAGAAAAAAGGTTTCCAGGTATTATATCTGATGAGATTCGAAAAGAACCTTCTAGCAGAGTCAAACTGAACCATCCATCAGATTTAATTCAGGGGGATCCTAAAGACAGCATGGTGACACGAAAGAGGTTTAGTAATGTTTCTCGTTTTGCTTGTTTTTTATCCAATTTTGAGCCTAAAAATGTGAAAGAGGCATTAACTGATGCTAATTGGATTGAGGCTATGTAGGAAGAATTGGAGCAATTTTTCAGAAATAAAGTGTGGAATCTTGTGCCCCGTCCACTTGACACAAATATTATTGGTACTAAATGGATCTTTAAAAATAAATCTAATGAATTTGGTACTATCATAAGAAATAAGGCAAGATTGGTGGCACAAGGATACACACAAGTGGAAGGGATAGATTTTGATGAAACATTTGCCCCAGTTGCAAGACTGGAATCTATACGTTTGTTACTCTCTATTGCTTGTTTGATTGGTTTCAGGTTGTTTCAAATGGATGTGAAATCCGCATTCTTGAATGGTGTTTTAAATGAGGAGGTCTATGTTGAACAACCTAAAGGGTTTGAAGACCCTCATGCACCTGACCATGTCTACAAGCTAGACAAAGCTCTTTATGGGCTCAAGCAGGCACCAAGGGCATGGTATGAGAAACTTACAAATTTCTTGGTGTCACATGGGTACAAAAGGGGAGGAGTTGACAAAACATTGTTCATCAAGACTGTTGATTCACATATCATAATTGCTCAAATCTATGTGGATGACATTGTTTTTGGCTCTACCTCTGAGTCAGAAGTGAAAAAGTTTGTGGAACAAATGAAAGACGAGTTTGAAATGAGTATGGTGGGTGAACTAACGTTTTTTCTAGGTCTGCAGGTAAAGCAAATGGAGGAAGGCACTTTTGTGAGTCAAAGCAAATATGCAAAGAATTTTATCAAGAAATTTGGTCTTGAAAGCTCAAAATTTGCAAAAACACCAATGAGCACCACAACTAAACTCACAAAAGATGAGAATGGTGTCAAAGTTGATCCTACACTCTATAGGAGTATGATTGGTAGTTTGCTTTATCTCACTGCTAGTAGACCTGACTTGTGTTATAGTGTTGGTGTGTGTGCCAGGTACCAAGGGAATCCAATGGAATCTCATGTGAAGGCTGTGAAAAGAATAATTAGATATGTTCATGGAACAACTGATTATGGGCTTTGGTACACCAAAGAAACTAATCCCACTCTTGTGTGTTTTAGTGATGCAGATTGGGCTGGCAACACCGATGATCGAAAGAGTACTAGTGGGGGATGTTTCTATCTAGGGAACAATTTGGTGTCATGGCACAGCAAAAGAAAAAACTCGATCTCCCTCTCCACTGCTGAGGCAGAATACATTGCTGCTGGAAGTTGTTGTGCTCAACTCTTATGGATGAAACAAATGCTGAAAGACTATGGGTTTGATCTTGACACCTTAACTGTTTTTTGTGATAACACAAGTGCCATCAACATTTCAAAAAATCCGGTACAACACTCTAGGACTAAGCACATTGATATTCGACACCATTTCATACGAGAATTAGTTGAGAATAAAACTCTTGTGCTTGAGTATATTGAAACTGAAAAACAACTTGCAGATATTTTCACCAAGGCCTTGGATTCGGTTAGGTTTGACTCCCTCAGAAAATCCTTGGGAGTTTGTCTTGTTTAAAGTATTGGTTCTTGGTTGTTGGCACGAACTTAGAATTTGTTCAAACATTTTGAGAATTTGTGTGTATGACTTAGAATAAATTATCCTGTGTTGTATGAATTCCTGATTTGCATGCCTAGAGTAAAATCAAATAGCAATCCCTTCGTAGTGTATTTATGTGAATCAAGCATTGGTTTATGTGACAGTGGTGTTTAGTGTTTCACAATTTCAAGCTCCTATGAATGAATAGAGCTACCTTCCTAGTGTGTGAAAGCCATCTTTGAGTAAGTTGGAACTTTGTAATTCGGAGTTATGAAGAGGATACTCTACCATAGAAAAGGGCTACCACTAGGGTAAGTGTGAGAGCGTCTTCATAGGGTACAAAATTTTGAAAGAGACTTTCTGTCAAATTGGGCAATGTTCCCTTGCTACACTCTCACACACATATGCTTGAAGTTGTGATTCACTGAATTTTAAAAAAAAAGAAGGAAAAAGAAAAATTTATAATAAATGTTCACATAGTGTTTGATTCATTTTGAAATATGCTTAGTAACTGGATTGTGCTTGATTTGTGTTCAGGTATTGCTCAAGACTTCATCTTCACAAGGTTTTTTATTTTAAGGTTCTCATACACACATGATTCTCTCATTGATTGTTCAGATTGTTTGTCACGTGCCCATAATTCAAGTTGTATTTGTTGTTTAGTTTTATTCTATTAAATTTAAAAAAAAAAGAAGAAAATTAAAAAAAAGGAAAAGGAAATATGGGGGAATTGTCTTGACCGAATCTTGGTTTTATGAATATTGCTTTGATGAGTTTCTTTTCAATATACCAAGTTATTCAAGTTTTTTTAAATTCTTGGCATCTCACGTGAATTGATTGAGAAAATTGTGTTGCTTAAAGTCTTTGATGTGGTTTCCTTTTTTTTTTTGAAATCGTATGGCTAGGGTTTGATCTCTCTTATTGTGTCATGATCTTCACCATTAAATTTGGTTTCCTTTTATGTTCTTCTATTGTTGTATTTTTTGAAATAAAAAGGGAAAGAAAATTGTAAAGGAAGGGAGAAAGGAGATCGTGTGCCATGATGAGGATATTTGGTCTTAATGAGAAATTTTTTTTTGAAAAAGGAAACATCACTTCCTTATGAGATTTGAGCAGTTATTTCAGAGAGATGTGACAGATTTTTGGGCAATTAACCGTCCATTTTGAGTAATTGAAAGATCACGATCGGTTTGGTCCTTTATATAAAGGTTTCTTCCTCTTGTCTCTCTCACACGATTTCTCTAATTCTTCTTCATCTTCTTGGCTGTTATTTCTTGTCTTTGTTTTTTTTTTTTTTTCTTGAGTTATAGATACCATGGTGAGGACCAAAGGAGCACACTCAAAGAAAACTCCAACCAATCTCTCGAAACCTCTGTCTGAAACACCTGACAGCACAGCCTTGCCGTCTGCCTCTGCTCTTCCCAAGTCCGTCTCGACGCCTAGTTCATCTGCAGGGACAAGACCCAAAATGAAGCCGCGTAAGCAGACAACTCCGGTTCCCACAGCGACCCCTCTGGTGTTCCCCGATGTTGCTGCTGCTGTCCCTGTGTCGTCACCACCACCTAAAGGGGTGGTGACCGAAAAGGAATCTGTTATTCCTTCTTCTCAGAGCGCTCCAACCAAAAAGACTAGGGCATCCGAAAAAGGGTCTGTCGAACCCTCTCCACCAAAGAAGTCGTCTCTCCCACCAAAGACATATGCCAAAGGTTTTTTGAAGAGGAAAACGCTCTCCGAATCGACTGTCTCTCCTCTATCCTCGGTCAAGAAACGTCTCAAGGACAACCCACCATCACCGTCCACTTCTGAGGCAGATGAAGAAGAAGAAACAGTGGCTGAAGAATCCACAGAAGATATCCCAGAGAAAGTGGCCTCTGACAAAGAGCTATCTCAGGAACCTGAAGAATCAGCCACCGAATCTGAGCCAAGGGAAGAGGAAGATGTTGCGTCGTCTGATCCAGATGTGGACACAGTCCCAAGCCCTATCGCCGCTGTTCCCAGTCCTGTGGTAACAAAACACTCATCCAAGGGAAAAGGCAAGAAACCCATCTCTCGGTCTGGTACTCCTCTTACTAAGTCAGTGGTAAAATTTCAACCTCACTCTTATTCCTTCTGTTATAATGATAATGAACGAGATATGATGCTGTATGCCCATCGTAAGTTCCTTCCCGAGAGGAATTTTGTTCTTAGTGATCATAGGTCCTTCGGAGTTCTCATCTTGCTTCAAACCCGTGAGTGGGTTGGGTCCCTGGTGAAGCTTTCTGGCTATGTGGAGCGTGTTGTGAAGGAGTTTTATGCCAATCTTACCCATGATGTGCTTGATCCAAAGTCCCCTCACTTCGAAAAGGTTTATGTCCGCGGACAATGGTACTCCTTCGCTCCTAAAGATATTGCAATCGCACTCCAAATTCCGATTGCAACTGTTGAAGATCAAGCTGCTGAAACACTTGATCGCGATGAAGTATTGTCCGAGCTCGTGGGACAACGAATGCAGTGGTCTCCCAACACTGTTCTGCTGGTCACCAACCTGACAAATACGTATGCTGTGCTCCACAAGTTCGCCACTTCAAACTGGAAGCCTACATCTCACACTAACACCATTTCTTTTGACCTGGCCGCATTCCTCTATAAAGTTGGCACAGGCATAGAAGTTGATCTGGCGAAACACATTTTTGATCAAATTGTTGGTTTCCGCAGAGGTAATCGTAAGTCTCTTAATTTGCCATTTCCCCATCTCATTTATAAAATTCTTAGCATGCAGAATGATGACATCAAACTGGAGACCGAAGACTTGGTCCTAGCTTCTACTGCCGTTTCATTCCGTTCAGGTGGTTCTTCAAATGAGTCTGGCGAAGCACCAAGCGCCAAGAAAGTGAAGCCTCAGTCACTCAATTTCGCATCAGAGGACCTGCCCCCTGATTCTGTCCCAACAGATTCACCTGCTGTGGCTACTGAATTAGCGTTCCTTCGTTCTAGTATGGCTGATCTTCACACAAAGTTTGCCATCATCCAGCAGTCCATTCATGACCTACGGCTGCTTGTCTCCCGTGCTTCAAATTTCTGACCACTGTTTTTATTTTGTTTGTTTATTTTGCCATACAACATTGGTCTTTTGGGGTCTTTTATATTTTTCTTTGGTACTTTGACAGACAAATAGGGGGAGAAGCACTCCTGGTTTATTTTTTATTAATTTTTTGTGAACATCGAACTCTGGACCCTCTTCTTTTTTAGGGGGAGTTTTTTATGATTACTTGTTTTTTATTACTTGTGCTTACTTGTGCTTTTTCGCAGGGGGAGTTTTATTTGGTAATCACTAACTCGTTTTTCTTGCAGGAGTGTTATATTAATTTTGCCTTCCAAAGTGCCAAAGGGGGAGATTGTAAAATCCCGATTTTGAGGGATTTGTTTCTATTTTTAGTTTATTGGCATTTTTGGTTTTAGTCAAAATTAATATTGTATTTATTGATTAAATCCTGTTTATTGTGTAATATTCTCTGCTGTAATATCTCTTTCCATATATAGAATAAATCTGGAATTATCTTGGAAATATTCTTGTCATTTATTCTTTTTGTCTCGGTTAGGAAAGTCTGGGTATTTTTGGTTCCAGCAGAATCCGGTTCTGTCTAAACAGGTGGATATTTACCCTATTTAGAATTATCTTGTGCATCAAGTAATCAATGGTGAATATTCTTTATTTATGCTTTTGTTTCTCTATAAAAGCTTCTGACCTAGACGATTAGGTCATCACTTCAGAGATTGATTTCATATTTTGTTGAAGTGTCGTTTTCATGTGCAGAGAGCTTTTTGTTCTAGAGCTCTTTGTGTTTTGTTTTCTGTTTTTCTTGCATATGTTTTGTTAAAGTTTTGCAAGTAAAACTCTCAAGGACACCTTGTTTAAGAGCTTCGGGAGAAGCTTGTAGTGTGAGTCACTCTTCGGGATGATTAGTGCACGGACCAGAAGTTGAAGGGAGTTCAAAGTTTCTGAGTCATTTGGAAGTGTTATTAGGAAGTGTCAAATTGCTGAGATTGCGACAATTTAAAGAGGGAGTCTTTAAGATTGTATAAGTCAATTGGTGATTGTAATTTGAATAATTCTTATCTAATAAACTTCATTCTCTGGGCGTGGCCTCGTGGATTAGTAACAACCTGCAAAGGTTGTTGATACCACGTAAAAATTCGTGTGTCCTTCATTTTTTCGTTTCTGATTAAGTAATTCTGTTTACACATATCATACATCTGTTTAAGTATTTCCGCAATCTGTTAAAACGTGTTTTTTTACATACATCCTTGGATTAATTATTTGAATTAACCAATTAATTTAATCCAAATAAGAGAATTTTAATAACATCTGCCTTGATTATCTTTCCATGCTTTATAATTAAACATTTGTTTTGGCGGTATGTATATCTATAAATATATTGTTTAAATTTTCGTTGCTCAATGTTATTAGAAATTTTTTTTATTTAAGTTTCTAATACTTTGGAGGCAATTTTATAAATATACTTCTCCGGCCACATATATATATATATATATATATATAAATGTTTGAGGAAAGGTTTTGTTATGGCATAGACTTTGTAACGCAAAATTGTATTAAGAACCAACATTAGATTTTGGAGGCAATTTTATAAATATATTTTGGCTGCTTTATATATAGTTGATTTATTCGTGGCCAACAAATATAGACATTTATATTTTCTGTTAATGTCTTGTATATTGTATTAGATTATTATAAACTATTTAGTTTAATGTTCTCTAATAATTTCTCATGATCCATTTATTTTTTTAGAGAAACTCTTTAGCTTATGTTTTCTAATCTTTTGATGCAAAAATATATATATATATATATATAAAAAAATTCATAAAAAATTCCAAAAATTATATTTTTTAATTTATTTTTGGAATTTTATTATTTTCTTGATTTTAATGCTTATTTAGACAATACATTTCATTTTTTTTATTTTTTGCCAATTTAATTAAAACATATAGTTTTGGTATATTATATATTTGGAAATTAATTAAAATGTGCAATTACTTGATTTTGGTGTATTTATTGCATGGTGTATTTCTTTTATTCATGAAATATTAAATAATTTTACTATTTTAACAATGTAATTACATTTTTATTTTACAATTAAGTTTGTGCAATTATTTTATTCATTCACCAAATCAATAAATGATTTTATTGTCTTATTTAGCAAGAATTTTTCTGCCAAGTGTATATATGGAATCATTATATTTATTTTTCAACATATGAATAATTATGCTAATTTGTATGGTTATTTTGTTATTATTCACGCAAAATTTCTTTTTAGTATAATTATATTTAATTTTACATGTATGACTTTATGATTTTAAATACGATGTATATTCCATTATTGTGCTAGATATATTTAAATTATATTCAAACATTAAGATAGGTTGAATAATATTTAGCACATTGATATTAATAAATTATTCATAAAATATTTAGGGTGAATAAAATTATGAATAATACATAAACAATTTTGTGGTTGACATAAGAACGCATGAAAATGAGACAAATGATCAATCTAGAACGGTTTTTAATGATCTTTGGACGACCACACTAGGAGCACCGCTCTCTATGATTGCTTATTATGTTATAACAAAATTGTTCTTAGGTCTTCATAGAGCCTAAAACATAATGTCTTGTGAAGTATATAATTTTAAATAATTAGGGAGTAGCCACAACAACTTTAATTATATAAAATTATATATTAATTTGAAAGGATCACATAATGGACATAAATTGTGATTGATTATATAGATATAATAATTTTACCTCACATGGATTTTATTATATTTATATAATTAATTAGGATAATATATTAAATTAATTTTCTTAATTTATCCACAGGAATTATGATAATTAATTTAATAGTTTCATCATAAAGTTTAATTTAGATAGAGGTATCAAACCTTAATTTATCCCAAATAATTCGTTTGAATAATCTATCATCATGTACATTCAATTTTATTAAATTAAAAATTTAGCCCATAGGCAATTTTTGTTTAATAAAATTTCATCATTCAGCATGTTATACATTGGTAAAACATGACTTCATTAAGTCTCAATCTTTAAAAATCTAAGTTTGTAATCCTATTCATGCAACTTCTTCATCTTTCTCTAGTTTCGCTGAAATCCTTATTGAAATTCCTGAGCTTAGGGGTGACAATTTCAAAATCTGGAAGGAACGATTTCTTCTTCATTTAGGCTGCGCTGTGCAATAAGGAAGGAAGAATCTGTTGGAATCACTGCGACTAGCACTGCTGCTGAGATCGAACTATATGAAAAAAGGCAACGGTCCAATCGCCTCAGCATCATGTTCATTATGTCCAAGATCCCTATGGGAATGCGTGGATCGGTGGAGCGACCTAAGAAAGTTACAGACTTCATCAAACTGATCGATGAGCAGTTCGACACTTAAGACAAACTATTTTACAACAACCTCATCCACCAGTTCTCATCCACAAAACTCATTGGTGTCAAAGGAGTTAGAGAACATATCTCAAAGATGAGGGACACTTCTACTCAACTGAAGAAGCTCGATGTAGTTATTCATGAAACCTTCCTAGTTCACTACATCCTTAACAATCTTCCACCTCAATATGAGCCTTTCAAAATTTCCTACAACACACATAAGGATAAATGGAGTATCAATGAATTGATAACCATGTGTGCTCAAGAAGAAGCAAGGCTCCTACAGGAACAAGGTGAAAGTGCTCACATGGCCACCCAAGGAAAGAAACGCAAACCATCCAAGAAGGACAAGGGGGAAAATAAAGTGTCTCCCCAAGGCGAAATAAAGAAGGATTCCATCAAGTGTTTTGTCTGCAAAAGGAAGGGACATGCAAAAAAGGAATGCGCCAAGTTTAAGAAATGGATGGATGACAAAAATTTTACAAAACCTAAGGAAGCCAGTGGGAAGTGAGCAAAGCATCTTATCTGGAAACAAGATGGGCTCACATGTGGAGGCTATTGGAACGTGCCATTTAGTTTTAAGTAGTGGTTTTAATTTAAAATTAGAAAAGACTTTTTATGTACCAAGTTTCTCTAGAAACTTTATTTCCGTTTCACTTTTGATTTTCCTTTATATTTTCAGACAAATCTTTTAATTTATATAATAAATATGAATGTGTTGGAAATGGTATTTTGTCTTATGGTCTTTACTGTCTTAATTTAAAAAACAATATCGCTTATAATACTGTGCACGTTCACGCTGGCAATAAAAGATGTGTTATGAATGAGAATTCCTCTACATTATGGCACCAGAGATTGAGACATATCTCCATTGATAGAATAAGAAGGTTAGTGAAAGATGGGGTACTCAATACCTTAGATTTTACTGATTTTGATACTTGTTTGGATTGCATTAAGGGAAAGCATACCTGCAAGTGTAAGAAAAGCGGTGTCCATAGGAGTTCCGAACTATTAGAAATCATACATACTAATATATGTAGTCCAGATATGGATTCATATGGTCAGAAATGCTTCATCTCATTCATAGATGATTACTCACGCTACATGTATATTGACTTACCTTATAACAAAAGCGAAGTGTTAGATGTCTTTAAGATATTTAAAGTTGAAGTAGAGAAATAATACAACAAACAAATTAAGATAGTGAGATCAGATAGAGGTGGAGAATATTATGGTAGACACACTGAAGATGGACAAGCACCTCGCCCTTTTGCAAAGTTTCTTCAAGAAAATGGGATTGTTGCCCAATATACCATGCCCGGTACACCCGAGCAAAATGATGTTGTAGAAAGGAGAAACCGAACATTGACGAACGTGGAGCGGAGTATGCTTAGCAGCAATCCTAAACTTCCTAAATCTTTGTAGACTGAAGCTCTAAAGACCTCCGTGTACATATTAAACCGAGTCCCACCAAGGCAGTCTCAAAAACTCCTTTCGAATTATGGAAAGGTTGGAAAATGAGTTTGTAACATGTACGCTTTTGGGGATGCCCATCTGTAGTTAGAGTATACAATCCACAAGAAAAGAAATTGGACCCAAGGACCATAAGTGGATGCTTTATTGGATACGCTGAAAGGTGTAAAGGTTAAAAATTTTATTCTCCATCTCATAGCACTAGGATTGTGGAATCAAGGAATGCAAAATTTCTTGAAAATTCCTTGATTAGTGGGAGTGATCAATCCAAGGACATAGCATCTGAGAAAGATGTAGGAAATACATATTGCATGATATTTATTTATTTTAATGCAATTTACATATTATCAAACAAACATGAAAATTCCTAGAACATGCTCCTATGAAATTGATATAAATACAGAGTAAAGTAAAAAAACTTACATTACGCAATGGAACTGGAACAACTCCTTCCTTCAATCTCTCTAACCCTTGATTTCTTTCTGTAGCAGAGTATTATCAAGAGATTGCACTAGATCAGCAACACAGTCTTCCTCACCAAGCCTTTGATCAACCTAGAACTAGTGTGGGATGGTTCTCAACACATGAGATAGAGATCTAGAAGAGAAGAAGAAGAGAGAGTGGCTAATAAATGTAGACTGTCTAGGTTTTCACTTACCCAGTGAATCAATTGAGAATGACTTCCATTTGAAAACCCTAGATATCATATTCCTTATATAGGCAACTTAACGGGCTTTATTTAAATTTAAATTAATTAAAATAATAAACAAAAAAATAAAAGCATTGTGCTCCAACAAATGAACTTGGGCCCAATCTCTTTGTTTTGAATTTAAATCTCAATTTGGCATAAATTCAAAACCTTTTATTTATTTATTTTTAATTAATTAATTAAATCCTTATTCAAATTAACTAATTAAAATTTGAAACTTGATTTAACATTATTTATTTATATTAACACCAATTTATCAATATTAATAAATTTACCCAAAGATTTTCTTTTATTCTCTAAATCTTATATCTTTATAAATTTTCCAAAATTGACCTAGTCAACTTTAAAAAATCATAATTGATAATTAAATCAATTAAATGAGACATTCTAGATGATTTACTCAAAGGTGATGCGGGGACCATGGATCCATGAAATCAAGCTCCAATAAATTACCATGAATTTATTTACGAATAATTTCACTACCGTATTAATTCTTCGTGACTCCATTATAGACTCGGAATTGAACTCTTGAATTCATAGAACGTATTTTCCAAACCATAAATACATTATCCATTGTTATAACCATTACAGTCAGTCAATCCTATATCGATGACTTACTAACGAGATGGGTGCAAATTACTGTTTTACCCCTCATCAGTATTTATGCTTAACTCCCACTAAGTTCCTTATAAATGATATTTCCGTAAACTTAATCACAAAAATGAGATCTCAATCATTTAAACTTTTGAACAAAGTTATTAAGAAAATCATATCTTCACTTCTCATACAGAATTTATAGATTTCATAACTATGAATAAAACTCCCACTCAATTACACTACTAAATCTCCAAGATGTAAGTATGGGCTAGACCGTAGGGTAAGCTGGTAACGAACAAGTCAAAAGATTTAAATAATATAATTAGCATAATTTTATCACTCAGAATTAAGATCGACTAAACCTATGGTCAACGTTGTGACATTGATTAGATTTGATAACAATGACACTTATTTATCAATCAATAATCAATATCGGTCCAAGTTCGATGTAACCAAATACATCCGATCTTATCTACTTGGTCAATGCATTGGACAAGACATCACACCCCGAATGTGTAAGTAGATCATATCGTAGATTTCTTAATCAGTGAAAATCCAATGCACTGATCTAATCTTAGGACTTGTTCTTTTGAACATATAAGTGCAATTAAAATCCACTATGACCTAGTCACTATAATTATAACTATCCATATGTTCAGGATTTTATAAATGTTTGTATTATTTCAATAATCATGTAATAAAACAAGCAAGCAACACGGTTGTTAAACTAAATGATTTCTACTACTTTTATCGACAATATAAAACCACGTTACATGTACGACATGGTTTTATAAGGGCATAAAACCAAAAAACTCCCACTTGCCCTTTTAAAACAAATGGGACATGTTTCTCAAAACCATGCATTCTACATGCTTCACAATTATTCTCTCTACTTATATTTTCGTAAAGGGATATGAAAGATTGCCTTCCAATACTATCTTCCTCACCTTCACATCACACCTTCGCCACACATCCTCGATAATGTGGTACTTTTTCTCTATATGCTTTACTCTTTTGTAGTTTCAAGGTTTTTTCGAATTTTCTATTGCCTCATTACTGTCACTAGACAAAATGAGTGGTTTATCCATTTCTAGAATAACACTGAGATCCGTATAGAACTTCCTTAGCCAGACTATTTCCTTAGCCGCCATAGATGCAGCTATTAACTTAGCCTCCAAGGTGGATTCTGAAATGGTAGATAGCCTAACAGTTCACCAAATCACAACTACTGAGATGGCAGACAACCTATCGCTTCTCCAAATCATAGCTCCAACCCCAAGAGTAAACACATTTGTTTAGAAGTAGACTTCTTGTCATCAACATCAGTCTAAAATTTGAATCTGTATAGTCTAACAGGTTCAAAGATCCATCTGAAAAAGACTAACATATAGTCTCTTGTCCATAAAAAATACTGACCTCCATCTATTGTTCATTTCCAAGGTTTTATTGACACTTGCTTACCACTCCCACTGCATAGCAGATCTCCAGTCACAACACACAACATAGTATGCATTAGACTTCTAATTGCAAATGCATAAGGAATTCGTTACATCTTTTCTTTCTTTTGAGGAGTCTGTGGAGACTGCTGCTTAGAAAAATAAACTCCATGTCAAGATGCTAAACATCCTTTCTCGAAATATGTTCCAAAGTAACGACCAAGAACCTCACTAAAGTAGGTCGCTTGAGTTAGAGCCAAAATTCAGTTATTTATTTCCCTGATGTTCTGGAGACCAAGAACACGACTTGCTACAACGAAATTTGAAATTTCGTTTCCAGCCAATTCTTTATGTCTGATAATATCTTGACATTGTTTCCAATGAGTAAGATATCATCTACATAATGGATTAAGAACACCACAATGTCTTTCCCTAAGTTGTTAAACACAAGGGTCAACTACATTTTGTTCAAAATCTTAGGTATTAATATTTCCATTTAACCTTAATTCCAAGAGCACGAAGCTTGTTTAAGTCCATGGATTGACCTACTCAGCTTGCCGACTTTCTTGTCCAACTACTTTAAATCGTCCTGATTGATCCATGTTAATGTTCTCATCAAGATAGCCATTAAAAATGCTTCTTTAATGTCCATTTTCCTTATCTCTTAATCAAGAGTTGTGGCTATGGATAAGAGTATACTAAATGAAAATTTAACATGGCCACCTGAGAAAAAGTTTTCTCTAAGTCAACTTTCTTTCTCTGCCTAGAGTCGAGCCTTAAATGTCTCAACCTTTCCATCAGCTCCTCTCTTCTTCTTATAGATCCACTAGCACCCCATGGGCCTAAAGTCCAATGGCACATCTACAAGATCTCAGAATTTTTTCCTGGTACTTGGCTTCAAGTCAAAGATCCCTTTCAGACTTACCCATTGTTTGTTTAAAGGCCAACAGATCATTGTTACTTGTGTCCCCAACCAACTTGTGGGTTTCATTATCCATATCATAGGTATCAGGTTCCGAGAAACCCTCCCACTATGACGAGGCACCGTAACTTTCTGACTTGGATTAGTGGTTTCTAAATATACCTTGTTTTCATCGACTTGCGTCAGTGAGGATGGAACAACAGTTTATCGTTTTTCCATCTAATACTATTTTGCTATGAGACTTGAAATTCATTATGTAGTCGTTATCCAGAAAAGTAGCATTTGTAGAGCCAAACTCTTTCTTATCTATTGGACTATAAAATAGACCACCCTGAGTACCTTTAGAATTGCCAACAAACAAGCAAACCTTAGTTCATTGTTCTAGCTTTCCTACCTTTTTCCTCAGGACATAAACAAGACACCCTCAAATTCCATAATGATGTAAACTAGGTTCACGACTATTCCATAATTCTAGTGGTGTCTTGGAGACAACAATGAGACGGCACACCATTTAAAAAATGCTACATGTGGTCTAGGTAGTATGTCTCCAGAAAGGATCTGGGTAAGAAGTTGGTAGAGTTGAATAGCTTATCATAGACCTCACATTTTCATAAACGCACGATTCACATCGCTCAACAACACTGCTCTGTTGCGGAGTCCTTAGGGCAGTTGTTTTAGACAATTCTTCAAGTTTAATTAAATGTTCTTGGTTCTGATTATCCAAATATCCTCCACCCCTATCAGATTGCAAGATATTTAACATTTTACCTAATTTGGTTTTAAATCCATAGCAATGAATTCTTTGAACTTCTTAACAAATTCTCAGAATTCTGATGCTTTAGGTACTTACATGAGTCTCTAGAGCAATTGTCGATGAAGGTGACGAAATACTCATAACCATCCCTTGCTTGAACATTCATTTGTCCCCAGACATTTGAACATACTAGCCCTAGTGATTCTTTGGCCCTTTCTCTTATCACAGAGAATGGACGCTTTGTCATTCTGCTCTCGAGACTAGATTCACAAACAGATAGGTCACCCTACGTGAGTTCCCTCAAAAGCCCAGCCTCTGTTAGTCTTTGAATCCTATTATAGCAAATATGACCAAAGTGAAAATGTCAAAGGTACGTCATTTCTAATGTTATTGACCTTTTGTTGTTTAACAGTCCTCGATTTAGCTATCTCAAACAACTCATTATTTCGAACATAGGGTTCGTTTAGTTGCAATAGGTATAGCCTGTTTTTCATACATCCACCCCACAATTCACATCCATGTAAAGAAATAGGATTTTATTACTTGTGAAAGTAACTACAAATTGTTGTTGATGTAATAAGAAAAACTGAAATTAAAAATTTCCATTGAAAATCAGAATAGAATAAACATTTTCTTAAAACAATATATTTATTTCCAAAATTCATTCAAGCTTATCATTTTGCCTTGCTTGATACGAACAACCCTTGATGGATTCCAAGTTGTGGCTTTTTATCCTTCATAGCTTTCCTAGTGCTAAATACTTGTAAAAAATGTACATGCATGTTTAGTAGATTTTGATTCAACGATCCAAAATCGAAGTATCATCCTCTAAAATCACACGCATCCAAGACAAATTTAATTATCTTGGGTTGCATATGCCTTGAGTGCTGGGAAATCTTGTTCTAATTCCCAGTCTCCATGCAGATGGAAACACTCCCCTTTTTGTGTACTTATAATCAGGTCTTGCTCCAAGATGCTTTGCAGCATTTGGTGCCTTGCCAATGGACTTCTTATTCTTTTTGTTTGAATTTCTTCCTCATTTTCTCTTTGAAGAAGAAGCTTAAAGCAGCTTCTCCTTGAGCTTGTTTAGTAGTATTAGCATCGTTTCCTTTCCTCAAACCACCATCAACAATCCTCTTTTGAAGGATTTGGTGATCGTTTGTAATGACCCAACTATTTCTAAGACCTTGGACCATTAAAACTACTAGACATAGCTACTATTTCTATACAAACATAAGAAAAAACATGCCTTTATTGAAAACCAAAAATATAAGAAATAGCATGTCTTTATTAAAAATGTAAAATAAAATGTGATATGGTATGGGATCCCATTGTTTACAAAACATAGCTTTAAAAACAAGTTCAAAAAAAGTTGAATGCAGAATTACAAAAGAGTCATATTTCAAAAGACTAAAATAAACGTCATCCTCAATCGACACGCAGCCCATCCATTCCATTCATCCTCAACACACATGTCATGCTACCAAGAATCCTTCCGCCTCCATAATCATTTTCCTGCATCACACTAAAATAAAGGAATGAGCCTAATGCCCAGCAAGGAAAATCTACTAAAAACAAAACATACATCGTAAACATAAGCATAAGACTACATCAAATACTATAAAAGAACATAAGATTATCTAAAAAATATATCATAAGCATACACTATAAAATATATGGCTACAAAAACATCTATTACAATGGCCATCATACATCTTGGGGCTTGCTAGCTAGGCAATCATATGCCCATAATTATACAGGGCTAGTTATCTAAACAAGTCATATAAATTTATGGGCTTGTTATCTAAACAAATCATATGCCCAAGGAATATATTATTGGGACTTGTTATCTAAATGAAATTATATGCTTGTTATCTAAACAAAAGATATATCCAAGAACTAAAACATATCATACATATAGATATACATATCAGAACATATCATAACATAACATAACATAACATAACATAACATAAACATAACATAACATATAAGCACATAAAATCTATCATATTTTCCTTACCAATACCGGGATATGAGAACAAGGATAGAAATTGGAACACTCCTAAAACCAACAATACAAATGGTGAGTATTTCTAAAGAATAAAGAATGAATGTGGAAACTAAACCATCAAGAAGAAACTTACCAAGAAAGAACTTAAGTTTCAAGAACCTGATCAAGAACCAATAACGAAAGTTAGGATCTGAATAAAAGGAACTAAAGAAAACTAAAGAGTTTTAAAGAATTGGACTTAAAGAATATGAGTACCTTAGTTGACCTTATAGATTGGTCTAACTCCAATACCAAAATACACTAAACCTCACTTCCCAAGTATTTTATAAAGCTTAAGAATGGCAAAAAAATTTTCCAACCCAAGTGTTTATCACTCTATGGTAGTACTAGCACCTTGGAGTCTGATCACAGCTGAAGAGTGAGGAGAAGGGCTAGGTTCTAAGTCATATTTATAGAGTTCTAGGAATAAAAATCTTCTTTGTGACTTTGAATAAAAATAATGAATTTAATTGAAAATATTTTAATATTCTTCACTCAAAGGCTTAGGACTCGGTCAAATCATTCAGAGGTAGGTCTAAGAAGTCAAAGCTTGTTGTTAAAAAATTAAAAATAAAAAATAGAATCCTAACTTCTATCTTCCTAAATCTCGTAACTCTAAACTCACCTGTAGTAAAATCAACATAACTGGAGTTGTAGGATTTTGATTTAGACCATCTTTATACCATTAGAAATCTAATTCAATTATGTACAACTTTCTAGAAATACTATTTTTCGAAATTCATAATATAACTGGGTCAAAAATAGGTCGGAAGTTACAGTACCCTAAAGTTACGGAAAAATCTATTTAATTATCTAAATAACAACCCAATCCACAAATTTATTAACTAACCATAAAATAACAAACTCTAATTCCCTAATAATCATGCTTATGAAAAGTGTCATATTCTTATTTGCTCTATCTAAACCTTATGTTATAATAAATAATACACCTAGGACCAGGAATATTAATCAAACCTTATGTTATAATTAATATTCTTAAACTATAGGTTAAATTTATAAAATTCATAACTATTGCTATGAGTTTCCAACTAACCCTCGACTTGAACCAAAATCTACGGAATCTAACATACTACAAACTAATACTAACTACTACTACTACTATCTAGCTAGTGAAGTAAATATTCTGGGACTCTACATCGTTGCATAGGAAAAATAGGAATATCTTTGATTATCATGAACTCAATGTTGTCCATAATCAACACTATGTTGATGTTGGACAAACATTTCGTGAGGTTTTCACCATAACATAACCTTTTAGAGATTAGAGAGAGTATGAGGTGGAAAGTCTAGAGCTACGATTATCAACTAAGTAGAAATCAATGCATTGCTTGACAAACATTTATTCATTAAATTTTTAGAAATAGCATAACATACAAAAATGTTTTGAGATACGCAAAATACTAAAACACTTATTTTCTATTTATTAGGAACTTTAACTAGCCATGAACCAATGTGTCCCGATAGGCGAGAGTCATAAATATTCACTTAGTTAAATAGAGAAACATCTCAATTAATAAAACGTCATAGACTTTTATTAACTACCTATTCCATCCAATCAAAGTAATGAAAAATCATGTGTCCCGGTAGGCGAGAATCACAAATATTTCTTACTTTATGAGTTTAACCCACAGTTTTGATTATTATAGACTTAATTCCTATAGTTACCGTAGGGATGCGTCTATATAAGGTTCATCTGTAACCATCTATCCTAAGAAATTTAACCATGTTAAGAAGTCCAGTGAACACTTTCCGTAGGGAGACAAAACCAAAGCACCATGAGGCCCCACTAAACTCTAACCTTGTTAAATCAACGGTGGAGTTCGAATTCAAATTTTTAAAACTCGTTATTAAATATTTTAGTATTTTATTCTTTTTGAAAAATATCAACTTAAGTTTGCCAAATTATTAAAATAATTAATAAAGCAACTTAGGTTTGCCAAATTATAAAAATAATCAATAAACCAACTTAGGTTTGCCAAATTATAAGAATAATCAATAAACCAACTTAGGTTTGCCAAATTAATAAACCATAATTTATAATTTTTCCATTAATTCTAAAATTACCATTGAAAACTAATCAAAAAATTAGAATTAATTTGTTTCTAATCAATTATTAGGTTCAACTAAAAAGAATAACATAATACAATTAAGTCCAATTTAGGTAAATGGGCCTTAACAATTCGAGCTTGCATGAAGAAGAGCTGGGTTCAGGATGTTGGACCCACTACTAAGGCTCCCTAACTTCCACAGAAAGCCCAAAAAGACAAGAATTTGAACCTTTGTTTTATTAATTGTTATTCAATTGATTAGGCACAATCTAGTACTGCAAAACAAATGGGCCTTCACAAGTAGAACCACCCACAAGAGAGGAATTTAAACTTTACATGTTCAATTGGGCCCAAATAAAACCTAACATTTATGAAAGTTTTATTTGAGTTTTCTCACATTTTTCAAACACAAAAATTGGGTCATCATTATAATAATGATGCTTGATGTGTTAATAATTGAATGGGCCTAACATGTTACTCTATGAGCGTGTATTATTAAATTATGCAAATATACCACAACAATATACTATTTTTCAAAATACCATAATTAAATAACATAGAATTCATCAGACAAAATTCAATATAATTAATTAAACAAGTTGCAAAATATTCAATTAATTAAAATAGAATTTATCAAACAAAATTCAATTTCAAATAATTAATTTAACCTAGGTTGTTAAGTTGTTAGGAATGACAAGATATTTTATTTTTAAATATTTTAACCAATTTTAAAATATCAAAATATCTTTTAACAAAATTTAAAATATCTAACATATCTAAAATATCTAGAATTATCTGATAACCAATTATAAATATTTTAAACAATAAAAATATCTTGAATAATTAGATAAATAATTTTAATATTTCATTTATAACAAAATAAAAAATATCTTAAAATATCATGATTATCACTTAACCAATTCAAAATATTTAAAAAAATAAAAATATCTAAAATAATCAGATAATTAATTTTAAATATTTTAAACCTAACTACACAAAATATTCAATTTAAAAAAAATAAAAAAAAAAAATTTTGCGAAAAAGTGCCGTCGCGCAGGCCCGACACCAACGCCGTACGGATCCATACAGCTGAGGGTCCCGACAGCTCTTTCATGCGTGCCAAGCACGCACACTGCTCAATCAGTCCAAAATACATTTTCTTTAAATCTGTGCAGTTTTTCAATCCCAAAACAAGCCAAAACACAACAAAATTATTGCTAAATTTACATAAGAAATCATAAATATGCACCAATAACATGTACCATCCAACTAGTACCCTAACATATCAATCAATTTCATACATGAAAATAAACTAGCAACCTATGGCTCTGAGGCCAATTGTAGGAAATACATATTGCATGATCTTTATTTATTTACAAGCAATTTACATATTATCAAACAAACATGCAAATTCCTAGAACATGATCCTTTGAAATTGATATAAATACAGAGTAAAGTAAAAAACTTACATTACGCAGCGGAACTGAAACAACTCCTACCTTCAATCTCTCTAACCATTGATTCCTTTCTGTAGCAGAGTATTATCAAGAGATTGAACTAGATCAGCAACACAGTCTTCCTCACCAAGCCTTTGATCAACCTAGAACTAGTGTGGGCTGATTCTCAACACATGAGATAGAGATCTAGAAGAGAAGAAGAAGAGAGAGTGGCCAAGAAAGGTTAGACTGTCTAGGGTTTCACTTACTCAATGAATCAATTGAGACTGACTTCCATATGAAAACCCTAGATATCATATTCCTTATATAGGCAACTTAACAGACTTTATTTAAATTTAAATTAATTAAAATAATAAAAAAAATAAAAGTCTTGGGCTCCCACAAATGAACTTGGCCCAATCTCTTTGTTTTGAATTTAAATCTCAATTGGGCCTAAATTCAAAACCTTTTATTTTTATTTTTAATTAATTAATTAAATCCTTATTCAAATTAACTAATTATAATTTGAAATTTGATTTAATATTCTTTATTTATATTGACATCAATTTATCAATATTGATAAATTTACCCAAAGATTCTCTTTTATTCTCTAAATCTCATATCTCTATAAATTTTCCAAAATTAACCTAGTCAACTTTAAAAAATCCCAATTGGTAACAAAATCAATTAATTGAGACATTCTAGATGATTTACTCAAAGGTCATGGATCCTTGAAATCTAACTCCAATAAGTTACCGTGAATTTATTTACGAATAATTTCACTACCTTATTAATTCTTTGTGACTCCATTGTAGACTCATAATTGAACTCTTGAATTCATAGAACGTATTTTTCAAACCATAAATACGTTATCCATTGTTATAACCATTACAGTCAGTCAATCCTCTATCGATGACTTACTAACGATATGGGTGCAAATTATCATTTTACCCCTCATCAGTATTTTATCCTTAACTCCCACTAAGTTCCTTATAAATGATATTTCCGTAAACTTAATCATAGAAATGAGATCTCAATCATTTAACCTTTTGAACAAAGCAATTAAGGAAATCATCTTTTCACTTCTCATACAGAAGTTATAGATTTCATATCTATTAATAATACTCCCACTCAATTAAACTACTAAATCTCCAAGATGTAAGTATGAGCTAGACCGTAGGGTAAGCTGGTAAAGAACAAGTAAAAAGATTTAAATAATATAATTAGCATAATATTATCACTCAGAATTAAGATAGACTTAACATATGGTCAACGTTGTGACATTGATTAGATTTGATAACAACGATACTTATTTATCAATCAATAATCAATATCGGTCCTAGTCCGATGTAACCAAATACATCTGATCTTATCTACTTGGTCAATGCCTTGGACAAGACATCACACCCCGAATGTGTAAGTAGATCATATCGTAGATTGCCTAATCATTGAAAATCCAATGCACTGATCTAATCTTAGGACTTGTTCTTTTGAACATATAATTACAATTAAAATCCTATAATTGTAACTATCCATATGTTCAGGATTTTATAAATGTTTGTATTATTTCAATAATCATCTAATAAAACAAGCAAACAACACGGATATCAAGCTAAATGATTTCTACTACTTTTATCGACAATATAAAATCACGTTACATGTCCAACATGGTTTTATAAGGGCATAAAACCCAACAAATGATCCTTCAGAACCCTCCACCTCAAGAGCAAGATTGATTGTGGTTGATAACACCCTTGAAATCCAAATGGATGTTGGACCACCACAACCAATTTTTGAAGATCCCCAAGTTAATGATGAAGTTCAAATGGATCAAGTTATTCAAGAGCTGCCTATAATTGTTGAACAACAAGCTGAACCACCTACTTCCCAAGAGCCTACTGGTGTAGCCCTAAGAAGATCTAGTAGGACAATAAAATCGGCAATACCTAGTGACTACGTTGTGTATTTGCAAGATTCTAACTACAATATTGGAGCCGAAAATGATCTAGAAATGTTTTCACAAGCTATGAATGTAGCAAAGAATCGAAACTGTGGTACAATGTCATGAATGAAGAAATGAATTATATGAAGAGCAACGGAGTATGGGATCTCGTTGAGTTGCCTAATGGGGCGAGGGCTATTGGGTGTAAATGGGTCTTCAAAACAAAGAAAGACTCATTAGGAAACATTAAGAGACACAAAGTGAGACTCATTGCTAAGGGATTCCCTGAAGAAGAAGGAATTGACTACACGGAGACCTTTCCTATCGTATCTAAGAAAGATTCCCTCAGAGTTATACTGGCATTAGTTGCTCATTTCTATATAGAGCTGCAGTAGATGGATGTGAAAACTGCCTTCCTAAATGATGACCTAGAGGAGGAGGTATACATGAAACAAACAGAAGGATTCACCTCTAGTGGTGGTGAGCATTTGGCGTGCAAGCGTAAGAAGTCCATCTATGGTTTAAAACAAGCGTCCCACCAATGGTATTTAAAATTCCATGATGTCATCTCTTCTTTTGGATTTGAAGAGAATGTCATGGATCAATGTATATACTAGAAGGTCTGTGGGAGAAAGATTTGTTTTCTTGTTTTATATGTGGATGATATTCTTCTTGCAACCAATGATAAAGGCATGCTACATGAGGTGAAGCAATATCTCTAAAAAATACTTTGAGATGAAGGATATGGGTGATGCATCTTATGTCATTGGCATTAAGATCCATCGAGATAGATTCAAATGTATCTTAGGTCTATCACAAGAAACCTACATCAACAAAGGTTTAGAGAGATTTTGGATGAAAAATTGTTCACCAAGTGTTGCTTCTATTGTTAAGGGTGATAAATTAAATTTGAGCTAGTGTCCAAAGAATGATTTTGACAAGGAAGAAATGGAGAATATCCCATATGCTTCTGTTGTTGGAAGCTTAATGTATGCTCAGGTGTGCACAAGACCCGACAATGACTTTGCCGTCAGAATGTTAGGAAGATTTTAGAGTAACTCGGGGTTAGACCACTGGAACGCTACAAAGAAAGTTATGAGGTACCTTCAGGGTACTAAGGATTACAAACTCATGTTCAGACGAACCAACAACTTGGAAGTAGTTGGCTACTCAAATTTAGACTTTGTTGGTTGTATTGATTCATGTAAATCAACCTCTGGTTATGTGTTTATGTTTTCCAGTGGAGCTATATCATGGAGGAGTAACAAGCAGACCTTGACTACTACTTCTACTATGGAAGTCGAGTTCATTTTGTGTTTTGAGGCTACATCGCATGGTGTATGGCTAAAGAGTTTCATTTCAGGCCTTAGAGCTGTAGACTCCATATCTAGGTCATTAACAATGTTCTGTGACAATTTAGCTACTGTATTCATGGCTAAGAACAACAAAAGTGGTAGTCGAACCAGCACATCAACACAAAATACTTAGCCGTGAGAGAACGTGTTAAAGAAAATAAAGTGGTCATTCAACACATTAGCATTGAATTGATGATTGCTGATCCTATGACGAAAGGCTTGCCACCTCATAAATTCAAGGATCATGTAGTGAACATGGGACTTGGTTCCCTTATGTAAATTTATTGTACAAATTGAAGTTATTATCTATGAAACTCTTATTTTGATGTTTTCTCATAGTTATGCACATTTTAATTTTATTTGATAAATTTTTATCTTGATAGGACCTGAATAAACATAAGGTTTATTCGTTTAAGTACATAGCCACATAAATTACATTGTTAAGTAATAAATATATTGTAATACATGGAAGATAATACTCGCCATAAAAAGAGGACCTATCGCCATGATTCATGTGTTTATTATCTAACAGTGATAATCGTCGGACTTAAGTAATACATTAATTTAAATGCTTACCCAGTGGGAGAATGTTAGAATATTTATTTATATGGTATATATAATCAATTTGTTACAACTAAATGATTTAAATTGATTTAATATATCAAAGTCAATATTTTATTTATTGACAAATATTTTGATTTATGGTCAACATTATTTTTTACCCAATTTTGTTTGTTATCTGATTTTGCATATCTCAATCTGTGGGAGAGACTCTAATGGAATGCCTCAGTCTATAAATATAGAGTACTGAGACTCATTATTCTGTCTTTCAGTAACTCCATCTAAAAGAGTTAGTGAGAGCTTGGAAGCTCGTGTACTCGTTCTAATTTCTCTTATTTTCTTTTGTAGATCTAGAGTTGTAGATTGAGATTATCAATAGCAATGGCTAGAGGTACATATATTCGATCCTCTAAATTTTATAACAATTTGCTTATTCCACATTAGAATTGTTATGCATCTAGATTAATATTTAATCTAACAGTAGAATCTTGGATTAATGATTTTACATGTATGTAATGGTATACTCATATATAATATACACATTTTCTTTTTGATCGATTTTAATTGGTGTTGCATTTATGCTTTGTTTCTTCCAAGTCGTTTGTGTTTTTTAGTGATAGTAATCTTTTGGTGTTTCCTTTGACAACAAATAAAAGGAAGAAAAATACAAAACTTTTGGTGTTTTTGAGTTCTATGGAAAATATAACTTTGCCTAATCATATTTATTCATTTAATTATGCTGGTATGCTCATCTTCTAAGGATGTTTCTGGCATCAGTAAGTCTCAAGTCTCAAACTCATTTACTATTTGCTGTCATTTTATGTTGACTGTTACAAATTTAATAGAAATAAGTTATCGCGGTTACATTTTTAGGTCTTCATAATTAATTGTGTTGACTTTTACTTGCTTTAGAGCTGTTGGCTCTTCAGTTTTTTATTCTCACTTATCTCAGTCTATTATTTGTTTGCTCTTTTTATATTAATTTCCCTAATTTAACTCAAGCATTGATAGTTTTTTATTCTTAATTATAAGAATTCTTTTAATTAATGAGGATTTTAATATAATAACTCAAATTTTTTTCAATTGGGGTTCAATTTGATAACTAGTGAGTGTTATTTCAAAAATTGGCATATATGACGTTGCACTAAGCTTGGACACGTAGAGCAAACTGGGTGGGCCCCCTGGCAGGTTGGTTGGTGTATACTTGCAAGGTATGCGACAAGTTACTGCTCGACAGGTATACCAGTAAGGCCAGCTGGTCGGTATAGTGAATAGAAAAACCTGGTCGACGAGATGAAGTTACACTCTCCGTTAGCGCTCCACAAGAATCGCCCAAGCACCCGCAAAGAGTGCCTAACAGTCCTAAAAACGCGTTCAAGGCTCCTGAAGAATAGGACAGCAACCACTCATGAGAATGTAGGGATATTTCTCGATCAGTTACGCTCAGGAGCGATCCTTGGGTGGAAGGATAGTATAAATACAAACCCTCCACCACGGTGGAGGGGTTCACGAAATTGGCCTACCGACCAACGCCAGTAACATACCGAGCATCTGGGTTTGATACTTAGCAACTATTCTACCATTCTATATTGTCTTTTACACTTAGAAATCTACCTGTATTCACTGGTTATCTTGTGTAAACCCTTAAGATCAATACAAATCTAAGAGGAAGTAGGTCATTACCATTTCTTGGGGTCTAACTTCTATAATCCCAGTGTTCTTTATTATTTATTGCTCATCATTATTAGGTTTTCAGCTTATTTATGCTTTATTGATTGTCTAGTTGAAAGCTCTCTAATTAATTAATTTAACTCTGCGTTAGTTGACCAAAAACCCAGTCAACATTTTGGTGCTTTCATTGAGAGCCCAAGACAATCACATTCGAATTCCATTGCTGCAAGGATGGTAGTCTCAACCAGAAGGTCAAGCCAAGAACCTCTAGAGCCTGAGGTTGAAATCTCTCACCAAGTTCCATCGATGAGCAATTTGAATGGGAAACGAGGTGATTTGACACCCAGGAACCCATCTGGTGTCAGAGGGCAAACCACTGGGCCCAATGCACCAGGACGCGAAGCTGCTGCCTTCGCTGGAATCACCCATGCATGAACTTCAGGTGGGGTTGCTGCAAGGGGTACCGACCAGCCAGGACCATCAGCTAGAGGTCCTGGACGGTATGAGCCCCACATAGATATCAAGGACTTGACCCCGAAATTGATCAGATAAGGGAGGTCATGGAGCAGATGCAAGATTAGCTTGCCACCATGAACCAGGGGCGTGCTCAGGAGGCCCTTAATGAGGCTTTCGAAAAACAAAGAAGAGATTTCAAAGAATGGATGGATCGACATGCCTGGGAGGTGCAAGCACGTCAGGAAGACATGGGGCACCAGACTAAGGAGGCTGTTAAATCCATTCGTAATTTAATTCAACAATAAAAAACTCAGGGTATGGGGACTGCAGCTGGAACTACTGCCCACAACCAACAACGTTCTCATGTATTTGGTTTTGGTGATTGAAGCATGAATAGACCAGAGGCTCAACCTCATAATGGGAATCAGGGTCCGACCAGGAGTCACATATCTGGTCGGGGCGCCCAAGCCAACAACGATAGGCAACCCTTACCAGCTGATGAACAGGTCCTGCCAAGGCGCTGCATGGGACATGACCAAGCAGGAAAATTTCGACCAAGATCTCAGGGCAATGGTCGTGACAAGAATCCTGGTACTGCAGGATGGAATGGCAACCCACGAGCTCCAGCCCCGAATAGGAGTGGTTAGCCTCAAAACTACTAGCAACAGCCTGATTGGTATAGACAGCACCAAGAATACCAACCAAGATCCCGAAGAGATGAGCTTGAAGTTAGTAGTGCATACATACCCCATTATGTTGATGGGTATGACCATCATGAGGCAGCGAGCCAAGTTTGCTAGCAAAATAATCAAAGCCAACAGAATAACCAAGATTAGAGAGGTAACCAGCCCGAAGGACAATTTGTCCCACAAGGGTAGAATATCCCAAACAACCAACCACGCCGAGGTGGAGGTTTCAGGGAGTACCCCCAGTACCAGGCCGAGCAGACAACCAGAAAGCTGGGGGCAAGCCTCGGTCAAACTTCGTTTTCAACTAAATGGGCCCCATGGGAGGTGAAGACCTTTAAAATGCTCTTAGTCGTAGCAGGGAAAATTGGGATTCGAACAACATAGCTTCACCTGAGCCAACTCAGGACCCGAGAATGGATGAGGTCTACAATGCAGCACAGCCCCAGGCAGCTGCAGACCCTAACATCAAGGCCCAGTTGGGTATGTTAACCTGATAAGTAAGGGACTTGACAGCCCCCATGTTAATAGATATTGAAATGGAGAGGCAGAGAGGTTCCCCATTTTCAGAACATATTAATTAGTTGCCCATACCTGTCAAATTCAAAATGGCGACATGGAAGATGTACACTAAACTGGAAGACCCAGTATCCCATGTTCACAACTTTAAATTGTAGACTGATCTCCACGGGGTTCGGGATGATGCGAGCTGAGGATCTTCCCTGCCACCCTATCAAAAATCACCCAACAATGGTTCTTCAAGCTACAACAAAGGTCAATTACATCATGGGATGGATTTGTACGCATATTCTATTCCTAATTCTCTTCGGCAATGCCCCTTCCGGGCGAGCTGAATGACCTGGTAGACATAAAACAAAGAGATAATGAACCTTTAAAGGACTACATTTAATGTTTTATGTGGGAAGCCACCTGTAATGCCCTACTAATTAGGGTCTGTCACCAAGAGTGTTTAAAACCAGTGCTGGACTTGCTAAACAAGTCATTTGGAATAAACGTGTAATTAAGCCACTCAGAAGAATTTTCATTAAATTAAAAGTATGTTCCTTACACATGATCCCAAAAACATCAGTTTAAAAGCTGGTTACAACACTCAAGTTACATAATAAGTCGACCTAGGCGGAAAAAGTTTGGTTTAACCCTAGTTCCCTTGAGCATCTCGGTCGTGGTGATCGAGCGGACTGCATATGTACATGTCACTGCTATCGCCCTCCGACTCATGGTTGGTTGAGCTTCTCTTTACCTTTACCTGCACAACAAAGCACCTGTGAGCCAAAAGACTCAACAAGAAAACGTATTAAACAGTTCACAGAGTGATATATCTATCAAACATTAATAATTGAAACTAGCGTATTCATTATAAAAATTGGCAACCATGGAGTCATGCAAGCGCATGTCGCACTTCCTTTCAATTTGATGGCATTCGAGCCAGCCAAGTGCATGTTGCACTCCCAGTGTGGCCCAGCCATGGTGGACTGCACTCCACGTGCACTATGCCAATCTCAGCTTATAAACTGAGTCCTTTAAGTCCTTGACTTATAAGTCAAGCCTCACATGCCTCCGACTTGTAAGTCGAAGCTTTAGGACCCTCGACTCATAAGACGAGTCTTTCGAGTCCAATATGCCCTCGACTAATAAGTCGATCCCCATTTAACATCCTAATAACCCTCTGGTTTATAAACCGAGCTTCCCAGTCACAACAGATAACCACATATCTCATATAGCTTACATATCAACAATTGCAATGCATTATAATACATTCAAACAACAGTCATAGGTATAATCATAATTAAGCGCACTCCAGTGTACCTAATCAAATATTATCAAACATAATTATAATCATGTTCATTAACAGGGCCAAAGCCTTAATCATACCTATATTCAGCATTGACTAAGCTCTAATCACACATTCACATAATGGGTGCAGTTTTCTTACCTTCGATCTGAATGCAAGTTACTAGCGACGCCCTTTGAGTACGATCCCTGATTTGAGCCCTTAGCGTAGACCTAGTCACAACCATAATAAGGAACTCCATCAACAACGGAAGAATAAAAACTTCCAGACCAAATACTAGCTTCCGAGTTGTCGAATTCCACTCAACAAGGAAGTCGAATCGACCCCGAGCCCAAGAGGTTAAGTTCCCGACCTAAAAACCTTAATAGGGCCAAAAAAATCCCTTAAGGGTCGCAGCCCTAAGGACCCATGCTGCGGGCCGCCTCTAAGTCAGAGGCTCGGCCCCCTGGAAAAACAACACGCGTCGCGGCCCGCCTCTGCCTCCGAGCCCTCCTGGCTTCTTCTTGCTCCATAGGGCTGCGACATACCAAGAACAAGGCCGTGGCCCAGTCCTTCAAACCTAGAATTTATGGGTTTTTCCCTTAGCCAAACCCAACTAAAAACCACCCAATTCTATCCCAATCTTCCAACTCAATTTCCATAATTAACACAACCCTTCCCAGCAACAAACCCAACTGAATACTAGATCAAAAACCCATCAATAACCCAAAATTCTTTCCTCAACAATCAAACATGCAAAACTTAAAATTCAATCAAAACCACAGAAATTTCATAAATGAATTTTGAATTAAGACCTTACCTCTGCTATGTTGACCCTCTTAAGCTAATCCTCTAGTTCCCCAAGCTTAATACCTTAATTCCTAAGCTTTATTCTTCAATTTCCCCAAACTTCTTCCAAAACTTCAAGAGATAGAGAGAAAATGAGTGAGTTGCTGAGAATTCCTTTTGAGTTTCCTAACCCTTCTGATATGATCCCAGCCCTCCAAGTCTTATACTTGGACAGAATTGACTAAATTTCCCCTTTCCCTTAACCTATTCATCATATGCTCTTAAGGGCAATTTTTTCCTTTGCCTCATATCCTACTATTCACAACTTATATCCTATAATTCCTGTTACTTCCAATATTCTCACATGATTACCAATAATTTCCCATTACCCACTAATTCCCAGTAATGTACTAAATTGCTAAAATACCCCCAGGCTCACCCCGAGCCAGGCATAAAACCCCATTGTGACTTTTTCGCTAACTTGCTCATCGGGATTGCCTCGCGTCGAGTAACCCAAATATATTCACATAATAATGTGGTCTCAGTCACACAAACACATATTTGCATTTATACCTTGAACAGGTCAAATTACTAAAATAGCCTTCTTATAAGAAACGGGCCCACATAGACATATTTAATATTTCTAACATGCAAGCATAATTATATTATAATATAATTCACATAATAACTCAATTATTGTCTCCCGACCTCCTAATCCAGGCACTAAGCCACATTAGGAAATTTGGGATGTTACAACTATCCCCTCCTTATAGGAATTTCGTCCTCGAAATTTTACCTGAACAGCTCAGGATATTGGTCCCGCATAGTTGATTCCAACTCTCAAGTCGCCTCCTCGACCTTTTTGTTCCTCCATAATACCTTCACTAAAGGTATAACTTTATTCCTCCGGACCTTGTCCTTCTTGTCCAATATCCAGATTGGCTGCTCTTCAAAGGATAAATTCATTTGCAGCTCCAGATTTTCATAACTCAGCACATGAGTCTCATCAGAAACATACTTCCGCAGCATCGAAATATGAAACACGTTCTGCACAACTGACAATGCCGGAGGTAATGCCAACCTATAGGCCACCTGACTAATCCTTTCTAGAATTTCAAATGGTCCTACGAACCTAGAGCTCAGCTTGCCCTTCTTGCCAAACCTTCTCACCCACTTGAGTGGCGAGACTCTAAGGAAGACATAGTCTCCCATCTAAAACTCCACGTTCCTACGCTTTAGATTCGCATAACTTCTCTATCTACTCTATGATGCGAGCATCCGAGCTCTGATCTTTTCAATAGCTTCATTGGTCCTCTGAACTGCCTCAGGACCCAAATATCTACGCTCACCCAACTCATCCCAGTGAATAGGTGATCAGCACTTCCTACCATACAACATCTCATAAGGAGCCACTCCTATGGTCGCCAGATAGATGTTGTTGTAGGAAAACTCTATCAGGGGTAAATATTTACTCCAAGACCCCTTAAAATCCAGTACACATGCTCTCAGCATGTCCTCCAGTATCTGGATACTCCTCTCAAACTGACCATCGATCTGAGGATGATACGCTGTACTAAACTTCAGTTGTGTGCCCATTGCCTTCTGCAAACTTCCCCAGAACTTGGAAGTAAAGGTGGGGTCTCGATCTGACACGATCGACCTCGGAGCTCCATGAAGACGTACTATCTCTTTTACATAGAGATTTGCATACTGGTCAACGGTATAAGTCATCCTCACTGGTAAAAAGTGAGTTGATTTAGTATATCTGTCTACAATCACCCATAATGTAAATGTTGACCCACTGTCTTAGGCAATCCCACCACAAAGTCCATTGCGATGTCTTCCCATTTCCACTCTGGAATGTCTAAGGGTTGTAATAATCCTGCAGGTCTCTGATGTTCAACTTTGATTTGCTGACATGTCAGACACTTGGCTACATACTCCGTTACATCACCCTTCATCCCCGGCCACCAATACAAAGTTCTTAAGTCCTGGTACATCTTCGTGGTGTCGGGATGCAAGGAATACGGAGTGGTATGAGATTCATCTAGAATCTCTCGTCTAATAACAGCATCCATTAGAACACAAATCCGACCTTTA
This sequence comes from Humulus lupulus, assembly GCF_963169125.1. Lineage (NCBI taxonomy): Eukaryota > Viridiplantae > Streptophyta > Magnoliopsida > Rosales > Cannabaceae > Humulus > Humulus lupulus. The sequence continues at coordinate 95,415,690 of NC_084802.1, forward strand.
TATCTTAGCAGGCCCATATCTGATATAGAATAGTACCTAGCTGCTCCAGCTAGGACATCCTCTCTAATCTTCACCAAATGTGGCTCTTGTAACTGACTCTCCTTTATCATCTCTAGGAGAGTAGACTGCAGGGTAATGTTGGCTAACTAGCCCACTACTAACTCAATCCCTGCCATGGTCATATCCTCTGCTAATTCCTTGGATATCTGCCTCACACTATACAACTGCCCTAGACCTCTCCGACTTAGGGCATCAGCCACCATGTTGGCTTTCCCTGGATGATAAAGAATATCGCAGTCATAGTCTTTCACCAGTTCCAACCAGCGCCTCTGTCTCATATTCAAATACTTCTGTGTAAAGAGGTACTTGAGGCTCTTATGGTCTGTATATATCTCACACTTCTCTCCATAAAGGTAATGCCTCCATACCTTCAACGCAAAGACCACTGCCACCAACTCCAAATCATGGGTTGGATATCTTTGTTCATAATCCTTCAACTGACATGATGCATAGGCAATCACCTTCTCTGCCTGCATAAGGACACAACCCAACCCCTACCTCGAAGCATCGCACTAAACCATAAACTTCTCCTGACTAGTCAGAAGACTCAAGACTGGGGCGGTAATCAAATGTCGCTTTAACTCTTGGAAGCTGTTTTCACATCTACCTGACCATGTAAACTTCTGATTCTTACGCGTTAATTCCGTCAGTGGGGACGATATTCTTGAGAATCCTTCTACAAATTTCCTGCAATAGCTTGCCAATCAAAGGAAGCTTCTAATCTCTGAGGCATTCCTTGGCCTCAGCTAGTTCTTAACAGCTTCAATCTTAGCTGGGTCTACCTTGATCCCATCTCTACTAACGATATGACCTAAGAATGTCACATGTGGTAACCAGAACTCACACTTCTTAAACTTCGCAAATAACTTATGCTCCCTCAATCTTTGCAAGACCAACCTGAGGTGTTGCTCATGCTCCCCTGCTGACTGTGAATAAATCAGGATATCGCAATAAAGACGATCACGAACTGGTCCAAATAGTCCTTGAACACTCTGTTCATTAAGTCCATAAAAGCTGTCGGGGCATTAGTCAAACCAAACAACATAACGAGAAACTCATAGTGCCCATATCTAGTACAGAAGGCTGTCTTGGGTATGTCCTCATCCTTAATTCTCAACTGGTGATAACCATATCGAAGATCTATCTTTGAAAATACCATTTTACCTTGCAGTTGATTAAATAAGTCATCTATCATTGGTAGAGGATACTTGTTCTTGATAGTCAACTTATTCAGTTCTCTATAGTCTATGCACATCCTTAGAGAACCGTCCTTCTTCTTCACAAATAACACTGGCGCACCCCATGGCGAGAAACTGGGTCTAACCAAAACCCAGATCCAACAACTCATGTAACTGTACCTTGAGTTCCCTCTCAACTCTGCTGGGGCCATTCGGTAAGGTGCCCTAGACACTGGCTCTGTCCCTGATGCCAGCTCAATAACAAAGTCGATCTCCCTGCGCGGCGGCAACCCTGGTAAATCTTCTGGGAACACATGCGGGAATTCACAGACCAACCTAGTCTCTGATGGTCCCACTGGCATGGTCTGAGTGGTATCCACCACATTGGCTAGGAACCTTATGCAGCCTCCCTACAGTAGGTCTCTAGCCCTTAATGCTGAAATCATAGGTATCCGGGGTCCATGCACAGTGCCAACGAATATGAAAGGTTCCTTACCCTCAGGTTCAAAGTCTACCATCTTCTTCTTACAATCAATGGTTGCTCCATATCTAGTTAACCAGTCCATTCCTAAAATCATGTCAAAGTCGGACATAGCTAACTCTATCAAATTAACTGATAATTCCCTGCCATCTACCATCACCGGTAAAGACCTAACCCATCTCCTGGAAACCACTAATTCCCCAGTGGGTAGTGACCTCCCAAATCCCACAGCATAAAACTCATAGGGCCTACACAAACTATCAATAATCCTACTAGATACATAAGATTGTGTAGCACCAGAATCAATCAGCATAGAATAAGATATGCCAGCGCCAGAAACCTGACCTGTGACAACTGAGGGCCTAGCCTCAGCCTCAGCCTCAGCTTGTGTCAATGCAAATACTCGAGCTGGAGTCGAGCTGTCTGGCTTCTTAGGTTCTTCTTTCTTCAGTCTTAGGCAGTCTTTCTTAAGATGCCCCACAAGTCCACATACAAAACAAGCCTTCGCCCGAAACTCACCCAGATGACGTCTCCTGCATCTGGCACATTCCGGATATGTCTTCCAGTTCTCATTGCCGCCCCAGTGGCCAATCTGTGCACCCTATGGCCTCCTATCAGGTCTAGGAGCTGAACTAGTATCTAGGGTCTTCCTTTTCTGGTCGCTGGGGCCTCCGCCCCTACTTGATCCTGAGAAGGGAGGTCCCGTCCTCCTCATATCCCTCCTGGTTGCGTTCTCGCACCAGATCTTATTCTCAGCTCCCTCTGCAGTAAGGACTCTCTCCACTACCTGAGCATATGTCGTCACTCCAGGTACAGTGGTAATTGTGACATCCCAGGCTATCATAGGCTATAGCCCCTAAAGGAATCTTTCCTTCCTTGTCCTATCAGTGGGCACCAAGTCTAGAGCGAACTTGGCTAATCTGTCGAATTTCAGGGCATATTCGGTCACTGACATATTCTCTTGCAAAAGTTTACTGAATTCCTCGGCCTTTGCAGCTTTATCAGTCTCATTGTAATACTTTTCATTGAAGAGGGTTTTGAACTCTTCCCAACCCATTGTGGTTACATTTCTAGTTTGGGACACCACCTCCCACCAGATTCGGGCATCCTTCCAAAACATGTACGTAGCATAGGTCACTCTTTCATTGCCCACAACTCTCATGAAGTCCAAGATGGACGTAATCATGGCCATCCACTACTATGCCTTAAGTGGATCTGTGCCACCCTCAAAAACTGGAGGGTGTTGCTTCCTGAACCGCTCATATACCAACTCCCAGTGGTTATCCAACTCTGTCTGTTGCTGTACGACCGGTACTGGAACAGCAGATGGGGCCCCTGATGCAGCGTTCCCAGCCGGAACCTGTTGTTCCCTCAATTGTCAAATCTCTTCATTCTATCTTTCCAATTGAGCTTGCAAGTCTACAAGCACGTGTTGCCAGTTCTCAGGAGCTGGCGGAGGGTTCTGACCCTGATCATTACTTTTGGCCTGATTCCCAGCGCCGGCTAGTTCATTAGATTTCCCTGGAAGCATACTTCCAAGCCTATCTGCAATCAATGACTCTGCTTATCAGATAGTAATAACAGCACATCAACCCATGGTTCAAAACCGATCGAATAAGCATCCACATGCATTGACAATGCTGATAAGCATCCCAATAATCCACATATATCACTTAAACAATATGTTAATAAGCATATTCTTGGCATGCATAACCACTTAACAATGCTAATAAACATTTTCCTTTAGCATGTAATGGCGCTAATAAGCATCCTCTATCCAGGGTACACATACAGCATCGCTAATAAGTGTTTCTGACATTCATTAAGTTCAATGACACTAATAAGCAATCCTATAGCATTTACAAATACCTATCGTGCTAATAAACACGTTCTCAACCTACATACAGTAGTCAAGGGTCAGGCCTTATCAGAATAACTCATGCTTCTTATTTAGACTAGCAGGTAAAGCACACATAATTCATTTAAGCAAATATAAACATAACTATATTAATAGTAACCCAACCTTGAGTCGAGCTTGTCTTTTGCAGTGAATGTACATGCCCAGTTCAACATCAGGAACCCTTAAACCTTGGCTGCTCTGATAACAAATTGTAACGCCCTGCTAATTAGGGTCAGTCACTAAGTGTGTTTAAAATCAGTGCTGAACTTGCTAAACAAGTCATTTGGACTAGACGTGTAATTAAGCCACTAAAGGTTTAGGTATTAAACTTTTGGTCAACTCAGAAGCATTTTCATTAAATTAAAAGCATGTTCCTTACACAGGATCCCAAAAATATCAGTTTAAAAGCTAGTTACAACACTCAAGTTACATAATACGCTGACTAGGCGGCAAAAGTTTGGTTTAACCCTAGTTCCCTTGAGCATCTCGGTCGTGGTGGTCGAGCAAAATGCATATGTACATGTCACTGCTATCGCCCTCTGACTCATGGTTGGTTGAGCTTCTCTTTACCTTTACCTACACCACAAAGCACCTGTGAGCCAAAAGACTCAGCAAGAAAACGTATTAAATAGTTCACAGAGTGATATATCTATCAAACAGTATTAACTGAAACTGGCGTATTCATTATACAAATTGTCAACCATTGGGTCATGCAAGCGCGTATCGCACTTCCTTTCAATTTGTTGGCATCCGAGCCAGTCAAGTACATGTTGCACTCCCAGTGTGGCCCAGCCATGGTGGACTGCACTCCATGTGCACTATGCCAATCTCAGATTATAAACTGTGTCCTTTAAGTCCTTGACTTATAAGTCAAGCCTCACATGCCTCCGACTTGTAAGTCGAAGCTTTAGGACCCTCGTCTCATAAGACAAGTCTTTCGAGTCCAATATGCCCTCGACTAATAAGTCAATCCCCATTTAACATCCTAATAACCCTCTGGTTTATAAACCGAGCTTCCCAATCACAACAGACAACCACATATCTCAGATAGCTTACATATAAACAATTGCAATGCATTATAATACATTCAAATAGCAGTCATAGGTATAATCATTATTATCCCCAAAATTTGAAAATGATGATGTGGCAGAAATGAAAAGTGGCAAGGAATGGTTGGGTGATCTGGCTTAGCAGCAGCCCAGTACATCAATGAAGAGTTTTGACTGCTTGAGAGGTGTCATGACCGACCGGGTAAGTTGCATCCAACCAGGAGTGATTTTGTTGTCCAGCACTGGCATGTCCGGTCGGACACCATGCGTCTGAGAAGCAACCCAAGTGTCCGGTCGGACACTCTATGCGAGAGGAGAGGCCTCCGGTCGGACACTCATCCGCGGAGAGTGCATGCCTTGTATCCGCGATGAGGCATGAGTTGGTCCGAGCGGACCATGTTTGGCATGGTGCAGGTTGAGCGTGTCCGGTCGGACACCTTAGGCCCGAGGAGATGATGGCCAGCCGCATGCATCCAAGTAGGCGTGTACTTGGGCTAGGGGTGTGCCTGGTCGGACACATAACCGAGGAGAGACAAAAGGGGTGGTGAGACGTATGTCCGAGGAGATACAAAGGCCTGGTCCTTATACATATGTCCAGCAAGTGCATGACTGTCCAAATAGAGAAGTGGCATGCTAGAACAGAGTGCTAGGGCCAACCCGAAGGTGATATTCATCAACCAGATAGAGCAGACTACATCAAGATTCCCATAAACGGTTTCAACAAGGATCGGTCTGGGCATACGTGGGAATCTCTCATTCTTCACACAAATTGGGGATTCTATTGCATTTTGAATATTTTTTGTAATTTAAATATAATACAAATAATAAAATATCCCGATCCTAGAGGATATCAGTGTATGATCCTAAGCCTATAAATACATGGCTTATGGGATCAGAAAAGGACTTTTGGAAATTTGAAGTTTTGGTCTGAGTTTTCTACAGAGAGAAAGTGCATTTTCTTGAGAGAGAACTCTTTTGTATTATGAGAATTTACACTGAAGAAACTCAGTTGACTAAGGTTCATCTGATCTTGAGTGTAGATAAAATAATCAAATCTCTAAGTGGATTAGGCTATTACCAACATATTGGGACTGAACCACTATAAAATCTTGTGTGTTATTTACTTTCTTTATTAAACCGTCTATGTCGTTTGAATTCTCTTGAAGGTTTGTCGTTTTTGACGTTCTCATGTCGTTGGCCAAAAACACGGTCAACAATCATAATTAAGCGCACTCCAGTGTACCTAATCAGATATTCTCAAACATATTATAATCATGTTCATTAACAGGGCCAAATCCTTAATCATACCTATATTCATCATTGACTAAGCTCTAATCACACATTCACACAATGGGTGCAATTTTCTTACCTTCGATCTGAATGCAAGTTACTAGCGACGCCCTTTGAGTACGATCCCTGATTCGAGCCCTTAGCGTAGACCTAGTCACAACCATAATAAGGAATTCCATCAACAACAGGAGAATAAAAGCTTACCGACCAAATACTAGCCTCCGATTCGTCGAATTCCACTCAACAAGGAAGTCGAATCGACCCCGAGCCCAAGAGGTTAAGTTCCCGGCCTAAAAACCTTACTAGGGCCAAAAAAATTCCTTAAGGGTTGTGGCCCTAAGGACCCATGCCGCGGCCCGCCTCTAAGTCAGAGGCTCGGCTCCCCTGGAAAACCAACAAGTGTCGCGGCGCTCCCCTGGGGCGTCGCGGCCCGCCTCTGCCTCCAAGCCCTCCTGGCTCCTCCTTGCTCCATAGGGCTGCGACATACCAAGAACAAGGTCGCGACCCAACCCTTCGAACCTTGAATTTCTGGGTTTTTCCCTTAGCCGAACCTAACTAAAAACCACCCAATTCTATCCCAATCTTCCAACTCAATTTCCATAATTAACACAACCCTTCCCAGCAACAAACCCAACTGAATACTAGTTCAAAAACCCATCAACAACCCAAAATTATTTCCTCAACTATCAAACATGAAAAACTTAAACTTCAATCAAAACCACAGAAACTTCTTAAATGAATTTTGAATTAAGACCTTACCTCTGCTATGTTGATCCTCTTGAGTTAATCATCTAGTTCCCCAAGCTTAATACCTTAATTCCTAAGCTTTGTTCTTCAATTTCCCCAAACTTCTTCCAAAACTTCAAGAGATAGAGAGAAAATGAGTGAGCTGCTGAGAATTCCTTTTGAGTTTCCTAACCCTTCTGATACAATCCCAGCCCTCCATGTCCTATACTTGGACAAAACTGACTAAATTGCCCCTTGCCCTTAGCATATTCATCATATGCTCTCAAGGGCAATTTTTTCCTTTGCCTCATATCCTACTATTCACAACTTATATCCTATAATTCCCGTTACTTCCAATATTCTCACATGATTACCAATAATTTCCCATTACCCACTAATTCCCGGTAATGTACTAAATTACTAAAATACCCCCAGGCTCACCTCGAGTTGGGTATAAAACCCCATTGTGACTTTTTCGCTAACTTGTTCATTGGGATCGCCTCGTGTCGAGTAACCCAAATATATTAACATAATAATGTCGTCTCATTCACACAAACACATATTTGCATTTATACCCTAAACTGGTCAAATTACTGAAATACCCTTCTTATAAGAAACGGGCCCACATACACATATTTTAATATTTCTAACATGCAAGCATAATTATATTATAATATAATTCACATAATAACTCAATTATTGCCTCCCAGCCCCCTAATCCAGGCACTAAGCCATATTAGGAAATTTGGGATGTTACACCACCAGAGTAAAATCCCTCAGTGATGATGTTAAGTTGATAGCCATCAATTCGGGAGTCAAAGTAAAAAGTTTGTTCTGGAGCAGTTTGAAAAGAAAGTCTGTGCGTACCACCCAGTAGTTCCTTGATCGGGCAGAGGAATTCATCAAGCTTGAGGAAGCTAAGCGGAAGGTGGATAATCCATCTCAAAGAACTATCAAGCAGGGGAAAACAGATGCTGGGAATACCACTAACCTTGTAGAGGTAGGTAAGAATGGAGCTAAGAATGATAAACGTAGTAATGGGGTTGGATGTAGCAGTAACCAGAGTGACAATAAAAAGCCTAAGACCGCCGAGCAGCCCAAACCACGAGAATATGTTCCTAAGTTTACTATTTACTCCATCTTGTTAGAGCCCCGTGTAGATATTTTCAACGCTACTCAGGCAGTAGTGCTATACAGAAGACCTCCACCAATGAGAAAGGATGTTAACAGACGGAATATGACTAAGTTCTGTCGGTTTCACAAGGACTATGGTCGTGAAACTAATGAATGAAACCACCTGAAGGAAGAGATAGAATTCCTCATTCAAAAAAACAATACTCATCTAAAGAGGTATGTACGGTCGACTGCCGACCAACATCCTCAACAACCTCCTTAGCAATAGTCTCAACAGTATCAAAGCAATCAACCTCTCCTACCACCACTAGTTGTTGGTCAGCTAGATATGATTTGTGGCAGACCGCATTTGGTCGACAACTCTGGAAAAGCTCGAGAAAGATATGCTCGATCCCTTAGGTATGAGCAGGAGGAAGATGTACTGGCTGTACAGAAGCGTACTACCAAAAAACCTCGCTTTGAGTGTGAGCCCATCACATTCAACGAGGAAGACACAAGTCATGTAAATCATCCACATAATGATCCTTTGGTGGTAGAAGTACAGATCGCTAATATGATCGTGGCCTAAAAGATGATTGATCATGGGTTGTCTGCCAATGTCCTGTTCAAGAGTACCTTGGAAATGATGAATTTAAGCATCATAGATCTGGAACCATGCGAGTAACTACTGTATGGGTTTACAGGGAAAGGCATGGCCCCATCAAGAGGCATAAGGTTGCCTTTAATAGTGGGTATGACACCTAACAGCAACACTGTAATGGCTTTGTTCGTAGTAATCGACATCCCATCTCTGTACAATGCCATGATAGGCTGACCAGCCCTGTATGACCTCCGAGCAGTCACTTCGGTCTTCCATCTGCTCGTCAAATTCCCATCCCGGGTAGGTATAAGATTTCTCAAAGGGAACCAACTGGTGGCTAGAGAATGTTATAATTCATTAGTAAAAAAAGCAGGGAAGACAGTCTGTACCGCACAGCCTACAGGGCCCAGTCACCAGAAATAGGATTTAGCCCAAAACGCGGGGGGGGGGGGGGGGACATAGACCCTCATTTTGGGGATATTGATACAGAAGTGGGTCCAGAAGAAGAATTATAAGAACTCCCTTGACCCAAAGCACCTGACCAGGGTTGTCAAGTTAGGGAAAGGGTTGTCCGGGAGCATAAGATATGCCTTGATCCAGTTCCTATGGAACAACCAAGATATATTTGCCTGGTCTCATGATGATATGGTGGGGATCATCCCAACCATTATAAGCCACACCCTCTACATCGATACTAAACACTTCAAACCCGACAGCAAAAAAAGAGGTTACTGGATCCAACGAGGGCAAAGGCATTGAAGGGGGAGGTGGAGAATCTTCGAAATAACAATTTCATTAGGGAAGCCTTCTACCCAGTATGGGTGTCCAATCCCGTATTGGTACCAAAGCCTTATAACAAGTGGAGGGTGTTCATAGATTTCACAGATTTAAATAAAGCTTGCCCAAAAGACTACTTCCCACTTCCGAGAATTGACCAGCTGGTAGACGTTACAGCTGGCCACAAAATCGTAACCTTTATAGATGCCTACTCGGGGTACAATCAGATAAGCATGCATCCACTTGACCAAGAGCACACCAGTTTCTGAATGGATGTGGGGCTATACTGCTATAGAGTCATGCCGTTCAGGTTGAAAAATGCTAGAGCCACGTATCAACGGCTGGTAAACCGTATGTTCGAAGACCAAATAGGAAATAACATGGAGGTTTACGTGGACGATATGTTGGTGAAATATAAAAGGGTGGGGGCACATTAAGGACTTAGAGGAATGCTTTAACATCTTGAGGCAGTATAGAATAAAATTGAACCCGCTAAAGTGCTCCTTTGGTGTGGGGTCGGGAAAATTCTTGGGGTTTATAGTGAACTCCAGGGGAATCGAAGCAAACCCTAATAAGATAAAAGCGTTGCTGGACATGCCCTCACCAGCAAGGATCAAGGACGTGCAGAGCCTAACAGAACACATAGCAGCACTAAGCAGATTCGTGTCCAAATCTATTGATAAATGTATTCCATTTCTCAATATCCTCAGAGGTACAAAGAAATTTGAATGGCCCAGGGAGTGTGAACAAGCCTTCCAAGCTCTGAAGCAGTAGTTGGCACAACCCCCGATCCTTTCAAAACCTTTGGAAGGCGAAGAGTTGTGCATGCAATAACTCAACACACTGTCAGTGTAGTCCTGGTCAGAGAAGAAGAAAGGATTCAACATCTAGTCTACTATGTCAGTAAAAGGCTGATCGAGGTCAAAAGCAGGTGTCCTCTAATTGAAAAATTAACTTATTGCCTACTCTTATCTTCCAAAAAACTTTGCTCGTACTTCCAAGCTCATCCCATAACGGTTCTTACCGACTAACCATTGTGCCAAGTTCTGCAAAAGTCGGTCACCTCCGGTCGGCTACTCAAATGGTCTATATAACACAGGCACTATGAAATCACCTACCAGCCCCGAACAACAATTAAAGGCCAGGCTCTCGCAGATTTTGTAGTTGAATGTACCAGTATGCCAGAAACAGATGAGGAGATGGTGGAGCAGCTAATAGAGTCTGGACCACTGCCCAATACAAATTTTGAGCAGAACACCGAGCACCCAGAGTCTAGCACTATTCTTTCTGAAGAAGAACCCCAAGTCTGGAAGCTACACCTTGATGGCTCATCGACCGACCAGCTGTCTGGGGCCGGTCTCTCACTAATCACACCTGAAGGGCAACGCATCCACTGTGCACTCTGTTTTGGGTTTAATGGATCTAATAACGAACCTGAGTATGAAGCATTAATCACGGGTCTAAAGTTAGGAAAAGAAGTAAAGGCTGAATTCTTAGACATATACAGTGATTCACAAGTTGTTGTTAATCAGGTCCTCGGTTAGTATACTGCTCAAGGAGAAAGAATGATGACCTATCTTAGTAAAATCAAAGACCTACTCGCTCAGCTCAAGAAATACACCATCCAACAGATACCAAGACAGCAGAACGCAACAATAGATGCACTAGACTGGCCAGTAGTACTGTGGTGGAACAAGCAAACCTAATTCTTATTGAATACCTGGCTAAACCTACTATAAACCTGCCAGAACAAGTCCTTCTGGTAGATGACACTCCATCCTAGATGACCCCGATCGCAGCTTATCTGGAACACGGAATCTTGCCCAACAGTCACAATAAATCTAGGAAATTGATGAGGAAAGTTGCTCGGTACCTAATACTGGATGGGTTTGTGTACAGAAGATGGTTTTCCATGCCATTGCTCAGGTGTGTCAACCAAATAGAATCAGGACAGCTGCTGGAGGAGGTACATGAGGGTTTCTACGAGAATCACGATGGGGGGAAAATTCTGTCTAAAAAGATTCTAAGGCAAGATTACTTCTGGCCAACTATGAATGAAGATGCCTTTGCATATGTTCGAAAGATGTGACAAGTGTCAGAGGTTTTCCAAAATCCCCCGGGAAACCCCAAATGAACTTACTCCAATGCAAAGTCTGTGGCCCTTCGCCATTTGGGGAGTTGACCTTATTGGTCGGTTACCAAAGGGGAAGAAGGGGAGTATAGTATGCAGTAGTGGCAGTTGATTACTTAACCAAGTGGGTGGAAGTTGAGCCACTAGCTACCATCACTTCCAAAAAAGTACTGGACTTTGTGGTGAAGAATATAATCTACAGATTTGGTCTACCCCAGAAGATAGTGTCTGACAACGACACCTAGTTTGACAGCCAACTGTTCACTGATTTTTGTGCTAGACACGACATCACTAAAATCTTCTCAGCAATCTCACACCCTCAAGCCAATGGGTAGGTAGAAGCAGTTAATAAGATTCTCAAAGACACTCTGAAGAAGTGTCTAGAAGAGGCTAAGCATAACTGGCCAGAGAAACTATCTAAGGTATTCTGGTCATACAAAACTACCAAGCGAACAGCCACTGGTGATACCCCCTTTGCACTCACATATGGGAATGAAGCAATGTTTCCAGTTGAGGTAACTACCCCATCTCACCAGTGTGCAGTATACGACCAAGATCATAATCACTAGCTGCTAGCCAAGTCCTTGGACCAGATTGAAGAGAGACGCGAAAAATCCAACATACACCTGGCTGCCCACCAGCAAAAAGTTGCCCGGTACTTCAATTCTAGAGTTAAGGAACGAAAATTTGACGTGGGAGATCTAGTCCTGTGAAGAATATTCCTAGAAACTCAAGATGCCTCAATAGGAGTACTAGGGCCAAGCTAGGAAGGCCCTTACCAGGTCATGGAAATAGAACTGCCAGGTACGTAGAAGACATCACGGTATGACCAAGATCTCCAGTTAGTACCTGTCCCTCGTTACTCGAATGGGGAACACCTAAGGAAGTACTACCAATAAAGATTACTTTTAAGTAATCGTTGACTGGCCAGTACATGCACAAATTTCCCCTACTACCGACCAACTAAAGTTAGCTTTATTAATTATGCACAGGCACGATTTGCCCATTTATTGTAATAATTAATATTTATGAATGTAAGCTACAATGTAGCCACACATCTTGTATGGTTAATTTTTAATCAATAAGACACGATTTTGCCCATCTTTACAAGCATTACTTTACAATGATTATCTTGCTAAATAGTGATTTACTTCACAGATTGTCGACAGTCTATGAAACCTTTGTAGGTTTTGGAAAACCCAAGTACCCCCAAACAAGTTATTACGAACAATTTTGGTCAATTAGCAAGTGACCAAGAGGATAACCCACGAGTTATGAATCTTGCTTGGTCACTTGGGCGCCTCCATAGTTATACATGGACAAGCAAAGGAAAAAGCGCATAATTAAAAGGACTTGGCTATGTTAATTTTTATTAATGTTAAATTTCTTGCACATTGCTCGGTAGATATACACCAGGCAACAAAAAAGAACCATAAAACAATTTATGTAGATAGGGATGAATAGTTTTTATTTGCTACTCATTCGAAAAAAATTGAACAGCTCCGATTTACAGAGCCACACTGCTCCAAAAATAGTATGTCGAGCAACAATACAAAATAAGGCACGAGCAAATATACAACCAACTCAGAAGCATTTTATAGATAAGTGTAAATATTGCTCGAGAATAAAAGCTGCTCGGCTCAGCCATGCTATCTTTACCAAAATAAAAGATTGGTTGAGAATAAGAGGTGCTCGACTAAGCCATTTTTGTTTCTGCAAAAATAAAGAAAAGCTAAAAATGTTAAGTACTTCAATGGCCTTGAGGTTGGTCTTGAGGCTGGTCAGTCAGTTGGTCTTGGGGATGGATGACAGACGGGTCTTGAGGCTGGTTGGCAGAAACAGAGGTGTCAACTGAGACATTCAGATTGGAGGACGGAATAGAATCCTCGGGGGCTGCAATATTAACATGCTCCCCCACATCGTTTTGTTCGGCAACAAAGAAAGCAGGATCCTGAACAACTGGAGTCTGTTCGGTGGACACAGGCTGGGCCTCAGCGTGTTCTCGCTTAATGCAATACTACATAAGCTCATCAAAAGCATCTCCCAAATAGTTGTACTCAACCACCTTATTACGCACCCACCCAGAAGTCGTAGAAGGTACTCAACCCAAAAGCCTCATAGGCCATGGCATCAGCAGCCCTTGCAGCTTTCTTGACATTTAGGGCCTCCTCCAAGTCTTCTTTTTCCTTCTGGACTACCCTCCCTTCCTCAGCGTTGTTCTGGGCTATTTTCTTAAGCTTCTCCACCCTTGTCTCCAACCAGTTGACATATAACTCCCTTTGCTCAGCAGAAATTTTGAGATCCTCATTCTCTGTCGAGAACTTCTCTGCAATCTTTTTTAGCTCTTGGATCTGTTGGGAGGTGCCTTCAGCATCTTTGGTTAGTTGTTCAATTTGGGCTTTCCGAGAGGCATTCTCTTCAGATTCCTTCAGCAAACTTCCCACTTACTTATTCACCTTCTTGACCCGGTGATGAGTGTAGCTAAAACCAAAGAAGCGCTACAACATTAAAGGAAGGAAGTCAGAAAAATTCACAAAGAGAAGAAATCGATAAAACACCAAGAAAATAAAGGACTTACCCTGACGACATCCTAGAGACCATTACTGGTGATGTTCTCCAACGATCTTGTGCCTAGGCCATCCATGAGTTTGCTCTGAGCAGTGGATACCTTCTTTACGTGTGCCCGATGGATTACCAAGGCTTTCTTCAGAGGTTCGCTGGGCTCCTCCGCATGATTTTCAACGTCACCCTCTTGAGCTTGACTTGGGGCAGACGACTCTTTCGCAGGGATGGGCACCTCAGTAGCAGTTGCTTTGCCTTTACCCTTGCCATATTTGCCTAAAGAAATTTGGCCCCCCGCTTTTCCCAGAGGGGTGTGCAGCTTCTTGGGAGTGGGGGTCTTCTCGGGGGCTTTTTCTGCCTACTCGGTGGTCTCAGCAGGGGGGTCAGTATTTTGGTGTTTAGCGAAAGGAGACTATCCAGCAGAATTACCATTTTGTCTCCGGACAAACTTCTTGAAGAAAGCAGATGACATATCTACAAAACAAAAACAAGAGGTCAGAAAGTAGAACGAGCAGGGTCAAAACATGCAGCAATAAATAAGCAAATTATAAATAAGTGCAAATAGGTGATGTCAGATCACCCTCTTCTACTCCCTCTGACTAGTAGCCCCAATTGGAGTATCCTCATCACTGTCTGATGAGTTAAGATCCATACGCTCGACCAGGATCTCCTTCCCCTTTCTGTGTTGGGGGGCAGTTTCAGCTTGGGGGTTCTCAGCTCGGTGGTCTCTCTGATGGAAATGCCAATTGAACTCTGGGTGCGGTGCGCAACGCAGCGTCTGGCAGGAGGAACAATGGTTTTTTTCTGTTTCTGGCTGGGCGGCATTTTGCTGGACGATTGATTTCTTGGTGGTTCTTTGCTGGGTGATTGGTTGTTGGGTGTGCTGCCCTTACCCTTTGCCTTAGGGTTAGGATAGAGCCCAGCACCAACAAGACTCTCCTAAAAGGTCAGGATGACCAGGTCTTTGCGGCTTGGGTCCATAGCAGCCAGCTTCTGAACCCATTCCTCCATTTCTTTATTAGGAATCAGACAGTTGAATGGGTTGTTGTGCTAAAAAGAAAGGTGGTTGGCAGCAATGTCTGTAGTGATAAAGTACTTGCTAGCATGCTCCCCAACCTTAGATATAGCTTCGGTGTGGAAAGATAAATGTCTGAGTCTCTATGGCTAAAATAGAAATACCTCAAGCGGCCTTGGCAAGGGCTGGAATTGAGGTCGAACAAATAATTTATTTCATGCACTGAGGGCGCCGGCTAGCCCTCAGATTTCTACAGGACATACAAGGCTGACAAAAACCTAATACCTTTAGGACTAATTTGGGTAAGGCAAATCCCAAAGTAATCTGCCACACCCTGAAAGTATGGTAGTAAAGGCAAGGTAGCACCAGATGTAATATGTTACCTACTCCAGGCATAGAACCTAGACCCAAGATACTCTGCCCTCTGCGTGGCGGTGGGTTTGAGAATGGTGGCACTCCCAAGTCTGAAATGTTCCTTGACGTTCTTTAGTTGCTTGTCAGAGATGGTACTTGCGGGAGCTGAGTATAAGGGGGGCTCTTTTGTCTACTAAGATGGGTTTAGAATGGCCTCAGTATAAATCTCCGTGGCGTATTCTGGCTCGGAGTCTTCTTCCCGGCCAGTGTCGGTCGGCCCTTCGTCAGTAGGCTGTGCTTCTTAATTTCCACTGGCGCAGCAGGCCACGTGGGGGGTTTTGTGAATCGTCGAAACAGGACATATTCTTTGTATGGGCCATAGACACTAGCTGGAAGAGGGCTTTTTCAGGCTGGGTAGAGCCTCTACACAGTAAGTGCTACGACAAGTCAATGTTTTCGTGGTGATCACCTCCCCAGCGGTCTGCGCATACAATAAAAAGGGGAGAAAGGAAGAGGTGAGAGCACCAAAGAATGCTGGTCAGTGTATATGTTCTGTATTATACCGACTAGTATAGCATGACGAATAGAAATGGCACCACCCAGGTTATAGAACAGATCAAAGAGAAAGAAGTGCCAAGGATGCAAAAATAAAAAAAAAATATTTAAAAATAAAAAGATTTCAAGAACTGTTCTTTGTGTTCTTTACGAGCACCAAACACAAATCAGGCTGAAAAAGGCACCGTGAGGCATATATTCACGCAATCAAAGGCTAATATGAGTATCCCATTCCAAGAACTACCCAAAACATTCATTCAAACCTAGATTCCAACAACATGCAAATACCACCGAAGGCTACAATATAGAACACAGATAAAGAAAAAGGAAATTTTTTCTTGCACACAATGCTATGTTAAAAAGAGAAGTCTGGAAAACTTACTTCCTGCAGTAGTATGGTGCTAGAAACATGTTTGGGATGTGAAAGTGGTGTGACATAGGGATCGGAGCACAGGGTAGCTCTATCGGAAAGATTGGGAGATGGAGATTTAGGGTTTTCAAGGTTGGCTCTGGGTTGTTTGAAGCAAAAAAGGTAAAACATAAGGAAAGGAAAAGGGCATCCCTTAGTCACTGCAGGCACGTCTCCACAGACACGTCAGCACACTTGCATGCACGTCCTTCCAATTACGTTCCCTCAACCACCTCATACATCAGCCCACTCTTTGGTAACTTCAGAGTCGTCGGTACAGTTTTTAAGAGTGGGCATTATGATGCTTTATGGTTCCAAAAAGAGGCAGGAAATAGTGAAAAGTCATTTCTTGGAAATACTAAGGTTATTAATTGCACCAGATGCTATGCCACATAGTAAGGTTGGACGGGGTGACTACCAGGAGAAAGTTTCCATGCTGCTCCGCACCATTGCAAACTTGGGGTGCAAATGTTATCCCAAAAGTTGACATATATGACGTGACACTAAGCTTGGACATGTGGAGCAGACTGGGCGGGACCCCCGGCAGGTTGGTCGGTGTATACTTGCAAGGTATGCGACAAGTTACTGCTCAACAGGTATACCAGCAAGGCCAGCTGGTTGGTATAGCGAACAGACAAACCTGGTCGATGAGAAGAAGTTACACTCTCTGTTAGCGCTCTGCAAGAATCGACCAACAACCCACAAAGAGTGCCTAACAGGCCTAAAAACTCGGTCAAGGCTCTTGAAGAATAGGACAACAACCACTCGCGAGAATGTAGGGATATTTCTCCTTCAGTTACGCTCAGGAGCGACCCTTGGGTGGAAGGAAAGTATAAATACAAACCCTCCACCATAGTGGAGGGGTTCACGAAATTGGTCTATTAACCAGCACCAGTAACATACTGAGCAGCTGGGTTTGATACTTAGCAGTGATTCTACCATTCTGTATTGTCTTCTACATCTAGAAATCTACCTGTATTCACTAGTTATCTTGTGTAAACCTTTAAGATCAATACAAATCTAAGAGGAAGTAGGTCATTACAATTTCTTGGGGTCGAACCTCTATATTCTCGGTGTTATTTATTATTTATTTCTCATCATTATTATGTTTTTGGATTATTTATGGTTCATTTATTGTCTAGTTGAAAGCTCTCTAATTAATTAATTTAACTCTACGTTAGTTGACCAAAAAGCCAATCAACAGTGAGTTTATAATTTATGGAGATTTTTAGTATATCCTTTATTTCAAGCTTTATTATCAAACATTTTTAAGCAAATGTATATTTAATTTTCTATTTATTACTTAAAATAAGTCTTGATAGCTCACTTTAACTTTTACAATTTTAACCTTAATATTCTGTTTAAATTAGAGGCATCAAATATTACTTTGGTTGAGTGTTGTTATGTTATAGTATATTTGGTTATGTTAAAATATTATGAGTTTGGTTTCTCATTTTTTGTATGCTCTTTTATTCTATTTTTCAAATTAAATCTTTGACTATTTCAATTGTTTTCATCATCTCAATCTCAATGTATAAGTACATATATATAACTGCTACTTTTATTTTCTTTCCATATTATTCATTCACTTGTTGTCAATTTTTTTATTTCTTTACAACTCTTTTATATTAGATATTAATCGTACTTTGTAATAACTTTATAACGTTTATCATATAAAATTATTTTTATTTGGTGGTTTGGAAGAATATTAAACAATATTTTTCTCTTTTTAATTTATATTTATAGTTATTTAAATTGATTATTTAATGTTTATATATTATGAATGACTTTTCATATTTTAGTAGTTAAGTTTAGTTATTTAGAGTTATCCCAATAGGGTTTTAAGCTAATTTTTTTAGTAACTATTTCTTATTTTGGGGGTATTTCTATCTCTATTTAGTTCAACTTTTCATTTTAATCTTAAGTTTTATTATTATTATTATTATTATTATTATTATTATTATTATTATTATTATTATTATAATAGTTATGTATATATTAATATGTTATTGTATTGAAGTTTTTTTAGACTTTTCAAATGGAAATGATAAATCTCGTTTCTAACCAAAGGGAAACCCTTCCCTTGGGTTAGATATTTTTCGTCGAGTTTTTCTTTTTCTTTCGTAATAGAATAATGTTATACTTATTCTTCATTGTTTGATGTATAGGTATTGTTATCCATAAAAAATCAAGAGATGACATGCCGAATGAGAAAGCGGCACGTGGCATCACAAGTCATGGAAAAAACGACAAAGTATTGAAAAAGATCGATGAACAAAGATGGATAGGTCCAGGACCTATAGGGAAGTCGACCAGGCCTAAACCCCCTTGGGGTGGTTGGCCTGGCCCTATCCCCCTAGGGTTGGTTGGCCTAGCATGACCTAAGAACCACATGGGGTGGTCGGCCCACCCTATTCTTCATAGGGTGGTCAGTCTAAACTCCCAAATACACTTCGTTGGATAAAGTTCACGCTCCTTCTAGCTGAAATCAACAGGCCAAGCACCCAGAAGATCAACAGGCCTAGCACTCAGAAGAACAACATGCCTAGCACCCAAGCTCTAAATGGTCATTGGGCCTAGCACCTAAGTCTCATAGATCAACCAAGACTTAGCATTTTCCAGAAGGTTTCAATCGTGCATGGTAAACCACGATCCAGAGAAATGATGAGAAGACCCACGATCTCATAATCATGACAAGGTGGACACGTATCTCCACTCCCAATGATCGTGTACCAAACCATGATCCCCAGTCCTATTGATCATGTAACAGGCCCTTGGTATAATAAATAAAGGACCCAGGGATTCATTTGAGGGGGGAATTGAGAGAATTTTGGATTGATGATTTGGATTAACTTCTAGGAAAATTTATAACGAGTGAACTCTTCAGTTCATCTTTGTAATTGTCAATTAAGTGATTCAATACTAAATACTAAGTGGATTAGGTTATTACTGTTCATCAGAACAGGGCTGAACCACTATAAATTTTTGTGTGTTTTGTTTAGATATTTGTACTCTATCGTATATTTACATTTATATCATTCAAAAGGTGTCGTATATCATACATACGATCGTTGGCCAATTTAACAGGCCAAAATTTTGGTGTTTTCATTGAGAGTACGAAATCAAAAAACACACTTTCATCAATTTTACGATGCCTCCAAAACCCAGTTAGACGAAGAAGATGGCTTCCAGGGATTCCACCACTTAGGATCTCGTCGATCCCGTTAACGAACCTCAAGTGGAGGTTAAAGATCAACCTGATGCGGAGAATCCATAGGACGCTCACCAGGAGGAGATGGCTCAATTTTTGGCGAGGCAAGAGGCCTTTGCTGGAGAAATTGCCCTCCAGAGGGCGACTATGGAACGATGACAGTAGGAGATAGATGAGCAGGTCCAGAGGATGATCCAGAGAGAGTAGGAAGCTAACCACAGGCACCAAGAGGCTATTGTGGCCCTGGAGGCAGCTACCTAGTTAGCCCGAGCTAACGCTGAAGTTGCTGCTCAAGCGATGAGGGAGGCTCAGGCCAAAGAAGTAGGGATGCGTGACAACAGTAATAATGAGTCCCAGGGGAGGATTCGAACCTCAAGGACACGCTCAGAGCCACTTTCTCAGAGACAGGATGAAGAGGTGCAGTCCGAGACTGCCTCTCCATGACTAAGAAGAATAACACTTCCCCTCGGAGTAAGAGTGTTACCAACCCGAAAGCCCCTCCCAGGGGGGCAAACGAAACAACATAGGAGAGGAAGGTCAAACATCTAAGAAGTGTGATAGGAACGGAAATGGTTGCTCAAAGTCTCAGAGTCATGTACGAGGAAAGGCTCGGGGGCAGGATCGCACTAGCAAGAGCAAGGCGGACCTACCACCCTTACACCCTCAGTCTAGCAAGGGAAAGGAACCGATAAACAACACCAATGTCATGTTTGATAGGCTCAGAAAAGATGCACAACCTTAGGATCTGAGGGAAGTTATCAACAGGAGAACCAGCACTCAGGAAGGGGTACCGAGGACATTTATCCCACCTAGAGCACTGATCCCAATAGTAGTGCAGGCTAAAATAGATGCACTATCCACGGTTGTTCAAGGCCTGACAAAGAAACCTTCTGATATCGAGCTGGCTCATAGAAGTGGGAGTCCCTTCAGTGCCAAGATCCATCAAAGTACAAGACCCCAAAACTTCCAACATACACTGGGAAGGAGGACCCAGTGCGACATATTGGAAAGTTCGAGGATCAGATGGAATTACTCGGTCTAGAGCATGACTATAGGTGTAGGGTCCCCACCACTCTCTTTGACTCGGCTCAGGAATGGTATTGGAAATTCATACCTGGATCCATCACTTCCTGGGAGCAATTTAGGAAGGAATTTTGAAAGGTCTTCAGTGTCGGGCGGATTCAACTAGTTTATGCCAATCAGCTAGTTGACATCATGAGATAAGAAAACCGAGCATCCACGATAGGAGATGAAGGTACATTCATTTCCATCTCGGCAGGAATCATTTATCGTAGTCCCTTGTGCGATAGCATCCACAGGAACCCAATCAACACCTTGTAGGAGTTCCTGGACCGAGCAGAAAAATACATGAAGCTAGATGATGCTATCAACAAGGAAGAAAAAGGCATAAACCATACGACCACTATCAAGGCAAGAAAGAACATCGGAAACCCTCAGGGAAGCAATGGGGGCAACGGTAAGAAAAGGAGTACCTCAGGGGCCAAGCAGAGTGGAGAAAAGAAGGCTAAGTCAGCATCAACCGACAAACAGTCTAAGCACCAGCCCTACTTGCCCAGGTTCACCAACTATACTGTCCTGACTGCAACAAGGGCTAAGATTTACTTGGCAACATACTAAGAGGAACCATATCGAAAGCCACCACCCTTGCGCTTAGAAGGAAAGAGGGACAATAACAAGTTTTTTTCGATTCCATAATGATTATGGGCACGAAACAAATGAGTGCAAACAACTGAAGGATGAGATAGAGTTTCTCCTCCAACCAGGAAAACTCTCGAGGTATCGAGTCAAGACTGAAACCCCATGTAGGAATCCAAAGTTCCGAAGGCAAATGAGTCCACCACTGAAGCCAGCAGCCGTGGACTTCACATTGGACACCATATGTGGGGGGGGCACATAGCAGGCAACAATAACAACGCTTATGAGCGATATGCAAGGACCATATGTGGGGGGGCCCATATAGCCGGCAACAGTAAGAATGCTAGGCACGTGACGTACCCCCCCCCCCCCCCTCGAATGACCCTTTGTTCCTTACCATTCAAATCTCCAATGACCGAGTGAAGAGATGGTTGGTTGATAACTCTATATTTTAGAGTTATTAATTGAGCTTTTGGACTTAAAAAGTTAGGTGAAATCGAATGTTTGTGCTGTTATTGTGTGGTTTTAGTCACTTTGTCTCTTAACTTTGTTTGTGTAATTTGTTTTAATTAATGATAACTCTTGTGGAAAATAATGGAATTATGTTCTAAAAAGGTGGTATCTATTTTGAAGGCATAGCAAGAGGGTGCTTGGAAAGCTTAGTGAAGCATGTGTAAGGAAATCATATTAGAGCTGACATTCTGGCAATTGTTGCAACATCAGTCAACTTTGCTGCAGCAAAGTGTGGGCAGTCAGCAACATAAAGTCTGCACACTTGGCATGTACTTAGATGAGGTGAAAAGGAGCTGCAAAAATTCTAAAAAGGAACAGAATGTTGTCCCCCACGTGTAGAGAGAGAAGGAGAGGGTTTATACCCTTTGTGAGCCCAAAAAAAAGAGATTATCTTCTTCACCCAAGAAAATAGAGAAAAAGGAAGAGAACCAGCCGCCCAAGCTCCATTGAAGGGGTCTTCTTTGAATTTCTTTGAGCTGAATCATCAAGAAGAGAAGAGGAAGAAGAAGGAAGCTAGAAGAAGAAGAGGATTAAGAGTGAGAAGACAAGAAGAGAATATCTCTATCAATTTGGCTTGTTTTTCTAAACTCAACTTTCATATAATTTTATTTTCTTTTTCTTTCTTCCTTGAACTCTTGAGATAATGCTGAATATTTATTGTGGTGATTTGGGTATTTTTACTATGACTTAAATTATTTGTGTTAGGGATATTGATGAACCCTAATTTGCAATTGCCCCCAAATTGTTGACTGTTTTATGAAATTTTTCTCTTGTTCAATTGAGCTAATATTATTGTGTAAATCTCTTGCTTGAGAATGATCAACTTATGTGAGAGACAAGCTAGTTTTAATTCCGGAAGGGTAAAAATTAGTGGAAATGCTTGATTGATGCATGTTGATACTTTTGTATTGATTAGTGAATAACTTAGGAATATTTTATTCACCTTGCAAACTTGAAGGATTGATGCTGGGAATTATGTTCTTGAAATTAAATTTAGCATAGGAATATGTGAATCTAATTGATGAAATTTTAACATGAGCATTTGGAAAAATGGCATGTGCATTAAATTGGAAATCCTAGTTACAAGAGAACTTTGCTATGAACTTTGTTGTAACATCAGGGGCAAAACTACAAATTAGGGGGATTTGATATGCCTAACTTTTATCATCATAGTAATCACAATTTTTCATTTTCCAGCTTTATTGTTGAACGCCTAAATTAATTATCTTGTTTAGTTCTTCTTGTTCTTTAGTTAATTGATTAAGTCATAAAAAAAAAAAGGGATAGTGAATTGTACCCCAAATTGTTTGATGATGATTTTTACAATATTTGTTTGGAAATCCTTGAGGAGACGATAAAAATTACTTTCATTATATTACTTGTTCAACGATTGTGTACACTTGCACACACTTAGGAAATCCGCAACATTGGTGGAAATAGGAAGCTCAGTAGATATCATCTACAAATCATCCCTCGAGAAGATGAAGCTCGCGGTCAAGGACCTGACACTTTGTTACCAAGTGATATATAGGTTCACATGAGAATGCCTAGCACCAACAGGAACTATCAAACAACCGGTCACTGTAGAAGATGCCCCTACACATGAGACCGTGATGACAAAGTTCCTGGTGGAAGATTGCTCATCGTCTTACAATGTGGTGATGAGAGATCCCTCCTAAAGAAATTACATGCAACAATGTCTATCTGGCATCTGTCTTTGAAGTTCTCCATAAGCGCAGAGCAAGGATGCGTACAGGGTAACCAAAGGGAGGCACGAGAATGCTATAACATGTCGATTGTAATGCCCCAAAATCCCTAATGCAGTTTAATGGCTGGATTAGTAGGTCGGGAGGGACATAATTGTTTTATTACACCATTAAATGATTATATGCATGTTTATGTGAATTATATTATAATATGATGTTAAATGCATGCATGTGGGTCCACATTTCATTTCAGGGGTGTTTTAATAATTTGGCCCATTGAGGGCGTAATTGTATATTTGTATGCATGTCAGTGATAATGTGGATTTGTTCGAGCCATTCGGCATGAGACAATCTTTGAGTGAAAATTAGCAGTTTAGTCATAACGGGATTAAGTTCGGGGCTCAGGGTGATTTTAATGATTATAGCATTGCCGGGAATTAAAGGGTAACGGGATATGAATTATTGGTATTTGAGAATATCGAGAATAGCGGGAATTGGAGGGTGTTAATTATGATTAACGAAATAGGTAGAAAAGGACGATTTTACCCTTGGGAGTCTTTAGAAAGCTTTAAGTGACCTAGGGGAAAAAGGGTATTTTCACCATGTGATATGTTTAAAGCCATGAAGGTTGTGGAAGTTTGAAGAAAAACAGAGCATCAATTACACTTCTCCCGTACCTATTTTCTATCCTTTTCTTCTTGGATTTTTTAGCTTAATTTGAGGAACCAAGCTTGGGAAGTAAGTCTTGAGGGCTTGGGAGTGTGTTCCACCATTGAAGAGCATCATAATCTGAACTTGAGGTAAGATTCTAGCCATTAAATCTCTGGTTTGCTCTATTTTTGTTATGGATTTTAGTTGAGATTTCTAGATTGGTTGATTGGTTTTGCTTGGAGTTTTTGGCTAGGGTTCTTGGGTTGTGATGCCTAGGACATGTGGGGATGGTATGAATCAAGTTGGAAATGGAGGATCCGAAGGGAGAAGATTCAGGGGAAAATCAGGCTGGGTGTAGCGTTATAGCGCCCACAAGGGGGCGCTACAGCGCTACCCAGGGTTGGCTTTGGGCATTTTTGGTTCTGAATAGAGCGCTGGGGCGCTAGTGTGTAATGCTGGGGCGCTACTCTGTTCCTTCAGAATCCCATTTTGAGTGTTTTTAAGGGTTTTTGGCTCGGGGTTTCAATCCTTAAGCCCCGGGATCGAATCTACTCACCGTGTGTGTACATTTTGGGGTCCCGAGAGTGGGGTTTGGGTCAAGATCCTATTATTGTTGATTTTCATTAATAGAGGTTATAATTGGTTATGATTAGGTAACCGCTAAGGAATCAAAAGGACGATCTTATACTAATTCTCGCTTGAACCAGAGGTAAGAAAACTGCACCCCATATGTGACATGCATGGTTATTCATGAGGCATGTTGACAGTTTAAATGTTGACATGGATTGAATATTGAATGCTTAGAAAACCTTGCTCACTTGTGTATAGCACTGACTAAATAGTCAGAATTGGCAATGGTGCCAGTATCAACTGTGAAGCTGTGACTCATTAGTCAAGTTCGGCAGAGGTACTGAGCGCTGGTCACATGGTATTGACTCATAAGTCAAGAACGGCCTTAGCGTGTCTAACACAAGCCAATAAAGATTAGATATAATCGACATCTGCATTGAATGACTCTAATGAGCATTGATGTTGGACCGACCTCAAGTTCGATGAATATTATAAGCGCTTGTCTAGCCAAAGGCTAGTCATTTAGAGCCAGGGCCAGTGAGCCCAGTGATTGTTTAGTCACATGGCTATGGGTACCGAGCCCCGTGAGACTTACCCATTAGTCTCTCATCTATTTAAGCTAGTGACTTACCCATCAGTCACTCATCTGTTAAGCTAGTGACTTACCCATCAGTCGCTCATCTGTCAAGCTAGAGACTTACCCATTAGTCTCTCATTTGTTTAAGCCAGTGACTTGCTTGTCAATCACTCAGTATGGTTCACCAGCACCTCAAGTGTTAAACCACTCATCTAATTAGAGCTATAAGCTCCTTCATGGTTAACGTAACCACAAAGTGATATTCACTCATCTGTTCAGAGCTTTAAGCTCTGTGTGATTATAATGATAATCATTTGATAATATTTATATGCATTATTGTGTTTTCTTGCTGGGCTTTGGCTCATGGGTGCTATGTGGTGCAGGTAAAGGGAAAGAAAAGCTCACCCAGCCTTGAGTGGAGAGCTTAGGTGGTGATGTGTACATATGCAGCCGCTTGGCCACGACGACCAAGGAGTTCTCAGGGGAACTAGGGGGTTTACCCTATTTTTGTCGCTTAGATCAGCGGGTTGTAAATTTCAAACTGCAATGACCATTTTGCATTGTAAATAACTTGTAAACATTTTTATGGGCCCATGAACAGTTTTATGTTTTAATTAAAACATATCATTTCCTTTTGATTGGTTTTCCACCTTAACCTATTTGTTACACCCAGATTTCAAGCCATAAGAATTGTGATCTTGAAAGCTGGATTCGTAATGAATGGACTCGTAATGTCTGGAACGTGTCCACAACCCAGACACCGAGCCTGCGAAGCAGAGGCGACTTCAAAGATGGTAGCCTCGAGATCCTCACAAGCTCGAAGGACAGACATCAAAGTACGCCTGTTCTCGGGATGGATTCGGACTAGGGGCTCCGAGCTTGACGCAGGTATGATCTCGAAGTCACATGATCTCAGGAGGATACTATAGCTCGAAAGTCAATAAGAGACTTGGGTGAATATGGCATTGGCAATATAAGATAATAACTTTGAACATC
This sequence comes from Humulus lupulus, assembly GCF_963169125.1. Taxonomy (NCBI): domain Eukaryota; kingdom Viridiplantae; phylum Streptophyta; class Magnoliopsida; order Rosales; family Cannabaceae; genus Humulus; species Humulus lupulus. The sequence goes on from NC_084802.1 coordinate 95,441,771, forward strand.
TTAGTGAATCATCAATGAGAGACGCGGTCTACATTGATTGCTATAAATCCCCTATAATCAAGGGATATTAATTGTTCAGTTATACGCCCCCTGATCTTCAGGGGACGTTTCCTTGTATATAGGATTACAGGCTTTTAATGCTATTAAATTTATTTGCATATAAAGAATAACTTCGCAAAATATGTGGGATAGTATTCTGAAACCTCCTCTATAAATAGAGAGGTTATGCACCATTGTAAAGGACCCGAATTTTTGTGATCTTAAGAGAAAACTCTGGAGAATTCATTTTTGAAGAATTTTCAGAGATCATCTTGAGTTTAATAACAAAGACTCGTGGACTAGGCAGAGTTAACTGCTGAACCACGTAAAAAATCCCATTTGTGTTATCATATTTCTTTTGGCCATAACCAATTATTGTTTTCTTGCTCTTGTTCACTGTTGACGAAAAACGGCGTCAACAGTTTGGTGCTTTCATTGAGAGCCTTAAGCATTCAGTCCCTAAACAAGTTATGGCCGCTAATAATCAGAACATTCCTGAATAAAATTATCCGAGACGTCCTGGGAAACAGCCGATGGAAAACCCAGATGTTGAAGAGAGAAGCGGATCCTCCGATTCTCGGGGACCACCCGCACCACCAAGAGATGAGGATATGTATTACAATCCTGAGCGATATGTTCCAATTGTGGAACTCGAAAACCGGAAGTTGAAACAGCAGTTGGCAAGGATAACCGCCGAGGCGCAGGTGGCTCAGCCCCCGCCTCCGCGCGAAAACCAAGCCCCTCCTCTGAGGGACGTGCATGTTCCTCCCCGTAGACCCCGTGGGCGTCCACAGAAGAATGCTGCCACAAGAAGGCCGGAGCAACCTCCTACACCAGCAGACCAGTCGGCCCCCTCTAGGCCCCAGAGAAGTACCCGGGCTAGGGCCCCGGTTAATCCACCTGCAGAAGTACCTGTGGGAACTGAGAACAACTGAGCCCCTGCAGAGGCTCAGACTCAAGTCCCTGGGAGCGCACCAAATGCAACCAACCCATCTCGGGCAAACTCCGAACCATCTAGGCCGCGAAATGGGTGGTAGCCACCGTCACCCATACGGTTCCCTCCATCGCCTATAAGATATCCTTCACCTCCTCGCAGGAATGCTCAACCAGTTCGAGATCAGGACGAAAGGAAACAGGGAAACTTTCCAAGAGCGAAGAGGCGCCCTATCTGAAAAAGGTCAAACGTCCCGATCTCGCACGACAGAAACGAGGCGGCACGAAGAAGACTGAACTCGAAATAATCATGCAATGAGTTTCACTAGTGATGACTCTGGAGATACCAGGTCGGTCAGCATGCATGATCGAGGTCGAAAGAATGCCCGGAGCCGCAAGAATCGCTCCGACCTACGAGAACACTTGAATCAAAGCTGGGGTAATGTTAACCCCATAAACGCGGACCTGAGGGATCGCCTGAATAAACGTAAAGACCCCCTGCGGAGGCGCGAACCTGGAATTGTGATCGTCGACAGTCAATTCCGAACAAGACCCCTCGCGGACCCAGTCCAGGAAAGAATTGATCATTTGGAAAAGGCCTTTAGGCTTTTGAAAAACGAGCAAGGTCAGGATCGATATGAAGATTCTGATGAGGAGCTTGAACTGTTTGCTCCCCATATTTCTAACACTCCATTTCCCCAAGGATTTCGGATCCCACACGTCCCAACATTTGAGGGAAAGTCCGACCCATACAGCCATTTGAGTACGTTCAACACCGTAATGAGAGCAAGCAACGTGGGTTACGAGCTCAGATGCATGTTATTTCCAGCATCATTGACAGGACCATCCAAAAACTGGTTCGAAAAATATAAAAGACACTCAATAACTTCTTGGGAGCAGCTGTCTAAAGACTTCAAGAAGCAGTTCAGAGCCATGATGAGGGTTAGACCTGAGGCGTCAACCCTGACTAACGTTCGGCAGCAACCAGGAGAAACATTGAAAAGTTACCTTACAAGGTTCAACTTGGAAGTTTCCCGAGCTCGGAACGTGGATGACAGCGGTCACCTAATGGCTGTCCAAGCTGGAGTTATGCCAGGGAGTGCTCTCTGGGACGACATGCAGAGGAAACCTGTGAGGTCCTTAACCGAGTTTAACAAACGGGCACAGAGGTTTGTCAATGTAGAGGAAGCGAGGTCGACACTTAATGTGACTTCCCAGCTCGCAACTACAACGATAAACGTAAACTCTGCCTCAATCTCGGCGGACCCACCAGCTTCAAAGCCTACCGCGGAAAACCCTTCCAAGAGAAAAAAGAACGAAGGGAGTAACCCCGAGGCCGAAGGAGGAAAGAAAAAGAAGGGGGAAAGATATTTCTCCGGGTACAGAGTGTACACCGAGCTCAACGAGTCTCGGGAAAACATATACCTGGCTAATGAAAACCAGGTCCCTTTCAGGCGTCCAGACCCAATGAGAAATCAGAAGTCCAAGAGGGACTCCAGCAAATATTGTCGATTTCACAGAGACACCGGGCATACTACCGATGAATGTTGACATCTGAAAGATGAGATCGAAGGATTGATCTCGAGGGGTTACTTCAGACAATATGTCAAGAACCAAAGTACTAATCAAGCGACCGCGAGCCAGAGAACAGCTGCGCCGTAGCCTACACAGAACAACAATTCCCGAGCTAGGGAAGAGGATAGGCCCCCACCGATAGATGGAGAAGACGTGATAACCATCTCGGGAGGGCCTCATCCCGCGGGCATGGGCAGAAATGCCCAAAAGAGATACGTTAACGAGCTGAAGACTGGGGATGGGTCTCCATATGAACCCGAACCTAGAGCTCCAAAAAGTCAAAGGGTTGAATCTCAACCAATAACATTCACTGAGGAAGACGCGTCCCATGTTCAGTTTCCTCACCATGATTCGCTGGTCATCACTCTCCAGCTGGCAAATAAAAGGGTCCACCGAGTTCTCATAGACAATGGGAGCTCAGTTAACATTCTCTATAAAGCAACCCTTGAAAAGATGGGACTCTCCCTTCGTGACCTGAAAGCTTGCGCAACTACGCTATATGGATTTTCAGGAGAAGGAACCGCCTGCATGGGATCCATCGAACTCCCCGTGACCTTGGGAGACTACCCAGTCTCAACAACCAAGATGATGGAGTTTGTGGTAGAAAACCTGCCTTCGGCTTACAACGTGCTGCTCGGAAGAACTGCCCTGGTTGGGCTGGGGGCAGTCTCGTCTGTGAGGCATCTGGCCGTTAAGTTCCCGACCCCTAGTGGCGTCGGAACATTGAAGGGAGATCAGTTAGCTGGGAGGGAATGCTACAGCATTTCCTAATGAGGAAAGAAACAGACGAGCGCACAGGCACTCGTCATTGTTCAGAATAAAGACGGGATGGTCTTAGAGATTGATGAAGGGATCAATCCAAGGGTTGAGGAGAAAGTTGACCTCAAACCCTTAGAAGAGCTCGAAGAGATTCAGCTCGAGGAGTCAGATCCTTCGAAAAAGGTAAAGGTTGGAAAACACCTCCAGGAAGAGACAAAATAGCAACTAATTTTCTTTTTAAATAAAAACCAGGACGTCTTCGCATGGTCACATTCGGACATGGTAGGGATAAGTACGAATATAGCAAGCCACGCACTAAATATAGACAAAAACTTCCCTCCGAAGCAACAAAAGCGAAGACAGCTGGATGACGACAGAAAGAAGGCACTAAAGGAGGAGGTCGACAGGTTAAAAGCAAATCGATTCATTAGGGATGCTTTTTACCCTGACTGGATAGCCAATCCGGTGTTGGTCCCAAAACCTAATGGGACGTGGCAAACCTGTATTGACTATTCAGACCTCAACAAAGCTTGTCCGAAGGACTGTTTTCCATTACCGAGGATTGACCAGCTCGTGGATGCAACAGCGGGGCATGGATCGATGTCGTTCATGGATGCCTATTCTGGATATAACCAGATTCCCATGCATGCCCCCGACCAGGAACATACGAGCTTCATAACGGAGAAGGGGCTATACTGCTATAATGTCATGCCATTCAGGCTCAAAAATGTTGGGGCCACATACCAACGGCTCGTGAATATGATGTTTTCATAACAAATAGGGAACAACATGGAAGTTTATGTTGACGACATGCTTGTCAAGTCTCAACTTAACAATAACCATGTTAGTGACCTCGAGGAGTGCTTTGGCGTGCTCTGGAAGTATAAAATGAAACTGAACCCTCATAAGTGCACCTTCAGCGTATCTTCAGGAAAATTCCTGGGCTTTATCATGAACGCTCGTGGAATAGAAGCCAACCCAGACAAGATCCAGGCCCTGATTGATATGCCCTCACCTCGAAGACACAAGGATGTTCAAAGTTTGACCGGCAGGATGGCGGCCCTATGTAGGTTCATATCAAAATCTACGGACCGTTGTCTTCCGTTTTTCAACCTTTTGAGGGGAGGTAAAAAATTTGAATGGACGGAGGAGTGCGAGTTGGCTTTCCAGGAGCTTAAAAAGCACCTCGCAGAACCCCCCATCTTATCAAAACCTGTTACGGGAGAAGTACTCTACCTATAACTTTCCACCACCGAACACGCAATAAGTGCAGTGCTCGTGCGAGAAGAAGAGAAGGTACAGAGACCCGTCTATTACATCAGCAAAAGGTTACTGGGGGCAGAGTCGAGATACCCCTTGATGGAGAAGCTGGCTCTCAGCTTAATTCATTCATCTTGTAAACTTCGACCCTATTTTCAAGCACACCCCATCCATGTGTTGACTGATCAACCACTTAGGCAAGTCTTGTCTAAGCCAAAGGCTTCAGGTCAACTTCTTAAATGGGCGGTTGAACTCGAACAGTTCGAGATCACTTACCACCCGAGGATGACTTTTAGGGTCTAGGCACTGGCAGATTTTATAGTGGAATGTACTGGCATGACCAACGATGAAGTGATAACCCCGGCCCACGAGCTGTGGAAACTTTACGTCGATGGTTCATCTAATGAAAATGGATCGAGGGCAGGGGTCATTTTGATTACCCCAGCAGGGAGCAGATTTCATTCCGCCTTGAGATTCGACTTCAAGATGTCGAATAACGAGGCCGAATACGAGGCTTTACTGGCGGGACTTCGCATAGCCAAGGAGCTCAAAGCTAAAGCAATACATTGCTACAGCGACTCTCAACTTGTGGTCAATCAAATCTTGGGAGAATACCAGGCTCGTGGCATGAAAATGGCAGCTTATTTAGAGAAGGCAAAATCCGCATTGGAACATTTTGAGTTTTATGCAATCGAACAGGTTCCCCGAGAGAAGAATTCAAATGCAGATGCCTTAGCTCGGCTCGCTATTTCCACCGAGAATGATGAGCTAAACGTTGTGCCCATAGACCACCTTTCAGCACCTAGCATTAATGAGCCGGAGGAGGAAGATGTGTGTATGATTGAGTCGGAGCCTACCTGGATGACCCCGATAGTTGAATATCTCGAGACCGGTGTCCTTCCAAAAGATCGGAACCAGGCTCGAAAGTTAATGTATCTACTTCCCCGTTACACCATTTTGGACGGAAAGCTATATAGAAGGGGGTATTCCATGCCATTACTACGGTGCATAACTCCACCCGAAGCCAAGAAAATCATCGAAGAAATTCATGAAGGGTTCTGTGGAGACCATACCGGGGGGCATAGCCTGTCCAAAAAAATCATACGCCAAGGATATTTCTGGCCTACCATTAAATCGGATTCTTTTGAGTACGTAAAGAAATGCGACAAATGCCAGAGATTCGCCACGATTCCTTGAGCTCCACCATCCGAGCTGACCATGTTGACTTCCCCATGGCCATTCGCGGTATGGGGAATCGACCTCATAGGCTCTCTCCCAACTGGCAAGGGCGGTGTGAAATATGTTGTAGTCGTCGTGGATTACTTCACAAAGTGGATGGAGGCTGAACCGTTGGCAACGATAACTTCCAAAAAGGTCCTTGACTTCGTGGTAAAAAACATCGTATGCCGATATGGGATGCCGAGGAAGATTGTATCTGACAACGGAACCCGGTTGGATAGCGACTTGTTTACCAACTTTTGTGAGAAGAATAGAATAATAAAGAGTTTTTCGTCAGTGGCTCATCCTCAGGCGAATGGCCAGGTCGAAGCTGTAAAAAAAACTCTCAAGAGTTCGCTAAAGAAAAAGTTGGAGGAAGCAAAGGGACGATGGCCCGAAGAATTGCCCCAAGTTCTATGGGGATATAGGACTACAGCTCGAACATCAACGGGACATACCCCGTTCTCGCTAGCATACGGTTGTGAGGCTATGCTGCCTATCGAGGTTGAAATTCCAACAATACGAACTCACATTTATGACCAAAGCTCGAACCACACTCAGCTCGAAGAAACCTTAGACTTGATTGAAGAAAAAAGAAACGAAGCTCAGTTGAGGAACGCTGCCTACCAGCAACGAGCTACCAGGTACTTCAACAAGAGGGTTCGAGATCGAAAGTTCGGTGTGGGAGACCTGGTGTTAAGACGCGTATTTTTGGCAACACGAGATCCAGCAACTGGTGTGCTCGGGCCAAATTGGGAAGGACCATACCAGATAGAGTCAGTCATCCGGCCTAGTGTTTACAAACTAGCGAGATTGGATGGGAGCTTGGTACCGCGAGCTTGGAATGGCGAACACCTAAGACCTTACTACCAATAGTATAGGAAGGATGTCGCCTGTAACCATGATTATTTATTAGTACTATTTTGTTTACTTTTGAATTCCATCAAATAAAGATCTATTTTGTTCAATATGTTATATTTCTCTATATTTTTGCAATCTCTCTTAATTTAATAACCTATGGTCACACTCATAGGATATTAAGGGGGCATCATTGGTATATATACCATCAGCTTGAAAAATAAAATAACATACACGAAATACATGCAAGCGTTTGGAGATAACTAAATGCGCCAGTTGGGACGGTTTGGATATAACCAAGCTGTTAAAAACGTACAAGTGTTTGGATGTAACCAAATGCGCGAGCTAGGATAATTTGGATATAACCGAATTATTAAAAACATACAAGTGAATGGATTACAAACCAATCACAACCTTAAAGGGTTTGGACCAAACCAGCTAGAACTAATCGACGATAAGTTGGAACCTAAACCTACTTCGAGATAAGTCGAGATCGAGGCTGGAATATCTTATGAAAAAATAATTTCGAACTCATAACCTCGGAACAATAACCGAGGATGAGAAAAAGTAACTAAAAAATAAGATATAACTAAACTTTTTGCATTACACACCATACAAGTACTTTCGGGTTCATGGTTAAAGTAATATCCGACCTTGATAAACAACGAGATCGGAAGCGGATAATTCGAGCAAACGATGCATGAATGCATTGAGTCTCGAGCCTAAATTCAAACTATGTTTGTACGAATAAATAAACATATACGATTCTTTAATATAAAATGTGCAAAATATTTCGAGCTAAGAAATGTAAAGCATATGTATTAAGGAAAAATTGTATCAGCCCTACGGGCATAAATTAAAGTAATTACAAAGATAAAGGGACGCAGCCCCAAGGTGAGGTTCAGGAAGGAGCAATTCCCTTGGCCTTCTCAGCATCAACGGCATTAGACCCCCCAGGACGAATAGCATGACTATCCTTCTAGGAAGCCTCCCGAGCAGCTTCACTCGCCTCAAGACGGGCATTCCACCGCTCTACATACTTCGCCTCAAGAGGACCCAGGAAGCTAGTGTCGAGGTCGGCATTGTCAACCCAAATTTTGTACATGACCTGGTCGACCGCCTTTTCCTTCTGCTCTTTGAACTCGTCAAGGAGGCGGGCCTTCTCGCTTTCCATGATGTCGAAAGTGGCAGCTTTCTCCTCCTCGAGTTTAGCATTAGCCTTCTCCAGCTCCGCAAGACGAGTATTCGCCTGTTCAAGCTCGGCCTTTATCTTCTCTAGCTCCACAAGTTGAGTCTTCCCCTGTTCAAGCTCGGCCTTCACCTTCTCAAGCTCGGTCTTCAAGTCTTTGAGTTCATCAGCCATCTTAAGCTGGAGATCTCTCGACTCTTGGGCCAAAGACATGCTCGTATGCACCTCGTTGGTCAGCTTATAATTAAGCTGTGCTGAAACGACGAGGGCCTGAAACACAAAGGATGAATTAGGTCACGAGCCAAGACGTAAATAATTAAAGGAGAGTTGCGAAAATTACCGCGGCAGTAAGTTCAATACTCTTATCATAAAGAGTATTACAGTCTGGGGCCTTGTGCACAAGATCCCAGTGGTCAGCGCTGAAGCCTGAAAAACTCTGACCCACTCAAGAGAGAACATCCGAGCTAAGCACAGACCCTTGGGTCCCAGCAGCACCGTCAAGCACGAACTCTTCAATATGAGGTCGGGCCGTTGGCAGTAGGACCTTGGAGATGGAGGGTTTCTTCGGAGGCCGGTCGATTGTTATTTGAGTGTCGGCTGGAGGAAGCAAGGTGGGCGCGGTCGAAACAGATGCATCGACCTGGACATTCGGCTCCTCAGCTGTGCTTGCAGTAGCCTGAGTCATTGGGGTCTTCTCGGTGCATCTGGGGACCTTGGATGGTCGATCGGACCTCCGCGAGGCTCTCGGGCGCTTACTCTTTTGAGCTCCAGCTCCCTCATCACTGAAAAGCACAGCGTCAAGGTCAGGATCCATAGCACCTGCACAGTTCCAATCGAAGTTAAACATAATGCTAATAAACTTGGAAGATAAAAAAAAAACCAAGTAAAGAAAGACCTAACTGGAACTCTCCCCCGAGCTTGAGCTCGGAGACAACGAAATTCCCCCATCTTCAGAAGAGGCGGGGGGAGTACCTTCCCTATAGGTGGACGTCAACCTCGAAAGTTCCCTATAGTCATTTGTCCCATATTGGACGGCTATCCCGTCCCACACCTCGTTCAAACTGTACATAATGTCATACTTCCCGAGCCAACTATCAAACCTATGAACTCGGTCATCTACCCAAGTCCATATATAGAAGTGGTCGCTATCATCTGGGCATAAAACTAACCTATCGGGTTTGTGTTTTAATAAGGTGGGGGACCACATTTTTGAGCTAAGGATGACTGTACCTTGATCATCCGAGCCCGAGCTCGAAGCTTCATCATTGGCCTCGTTCCCCGACTGCGGGCTCCGCCGGCGAACCAGGGGCGGGGGCCTAACCTATCTCCTCGGAGGGAGGATGCCAGTTGGCAGTGGCACGAGCTCCTAGAGGTGGTACTTTTTATTGGACCAATCCGAGGTGGACTGGCCATCTCCCAAAAGCCCGCAAGCTCGGAGCTTACTCTTATGCAAAAGATATGAGAGAGACCTCCCGCCATAAGGGAGTTGGAGCAGAGTCTCTCTATGCTCCTTCATCGCGTCGTCGGGAGTAGGACGGTGAAAGTTGGCTGGAAAATAACACATTTCAACTAAGTACGAACCTACAAACAAAAGTCCGAGCACAGAGATAAAGAAGGTTGGGATACTTACGGATCCGTCTGAATGAGTAATATCGAGATGGGGACAGGCCATCTGTCCAGAAGAAGGCCTTCTTGAAGTCAAGTGGATGGTTAGGAAGGTCCTCAAACACCTTTTTCTCTTTGGGGTAGCTCGAAAGATAGTAGAAGCCATCTCCTCCCCGAGCTCGGGAGGGATTGCTTTTCAGACAGAAGAGATACAAAATCTCCTGTGGTGAAGGTCCTTTCCACTTCAACTCGTGGTATGACGACCTCAGGGCAGACAGAACCCTATAAGAATTGGTGTTGAGCTAGAATGGAGCCAGCCCAACAAAGTTCGTGAAGTCCTTGAAGAATGACTTCAAAGGCAGTAGTGCTCCTGCCCTCATATGCTCTTGGATCCAAGCCGCGTACCTCAGCTTGTTATCAGGGTTTCCATCTCCTGGGGCACGACAGCTTCGCTCACCGGAGGTAGGAGCTCGACACCTTAGGGTGTTTGACAACCTGAGATTGTGAAAGGCCAGGATATCAGTTACCTGGTTTATCGAGGTAACCGAGCTCCAGTAGTGCTTGGCCTCGAAGAAATCCCTCCTCGGTTGCGAGGTAGAAGGCTCACCCATCAGCGAGAATTGGAGCTCTCCCAAACTGTACGCGATAGTGACTATTAATTTAGGGTCGAGGGGGATCGTCCTGGGTCCTGAATCAGATTCCGGATAAAGGGCCTCAAGAAGGATTCTCCTCTTCCTTTCTATGACCTCAACGATTTGGCAGCGATAGTGAGCTCGGGTCTCCTCCTGTTCGTGCGCAAGATCGTACTCGCGAACCAGACGTTGATTCCGAGCAAACAGCGACTCTGGGCTCGGGTTTTTTGGCGAGTAAGGAATTGCCAGCAACGACCCCCACCGTCTTTCCAGATTCTGTGACATCTAGCGAGAAAGAAAAAATGGTCAGGGCCATGCATGCAAGGGTTCAAGAATAGCGAGCTTGACAGGAAAAGCTCGGAGAATGCTTGGGTACGAAACGAGGTCGATACTAAAACCCTGTTTAAAGAGTTGGAACGTGTATTCTACGAGTAAAAGGAGGAGAGTGGATAAAATTTTTGAAAATCCCGAAATATCAAGGAAAAAGGGTGATGGTTATTCAGAAATGGTAATCTTGGGTATCGTGCGTTCTTTAAAACCAAGATTTTGTACCCGATATCTTGGAGTGCAAGATATGTCTTTTAAATTTTGAAACCCAGAAAAAAGAGACCTTGTTCTACACCAAAACTGGATTTAAAACCAGTGATTTAAACCTAGCATGGAGACTTAAACGCGAAAGCCTATCGGTCAAAAGTTTCCTAGCGTGACAAACTAAAAAAATAAACTAGTGCATTCCCATAAATAAAAAGAACAATGCAGACAGAAACCGGCATAAAGGAAAATAAAAAGATCATCGGATACTTACACAATGACGGCGATTGCAGAAAAATCGTTGATTGAAGGAGAGGCTGCAGGTATGACCTTACGGTCTCGAGCAAATTGGTGGTCCTTTGTTTCTTCGACTAGGAGAACATGCACAAGCAAGAAGCTCTCTGAGATGGCTTCTGGTTTCGTCCCTTCTCTTTTGTTTCTGATGCGTGTAAAATAAGAGGAAGAAGAAGACCTTGTCTATATAGAGGGAAAAAAGTGGTAAAAAGGATTAATCTGAGCCATTGGTCAGAATCCTCATAAAATCCAACGGTCAGGGATTGATGACATGATGGTACCGAAAAGGTGGCAGGCGAACGATCGTGGGCGGATTTCCAAGGTACTCGAGTACCTTGAATGAGCAATAACCAACTGACGCGTGTCCATTTTCAAGTGTGTGACGGTGCAGTTCCCGAAGAAAGTAGTTCAAAAGTTTCCTTCTCATAGGATTCAAACAAATACTTTTGAGGGGGAAAAATGTTACACCTAGATTTCGAGCCATAAGAATTGTGATCTCGAAAGCTGGATTCGTAATGAATGGACTCGTAATGTCAGGAACGTGTCCGCAACCCAGGCACCGAGCCTACAAAGCAGAGACGACTTCGAAGATGGTAGCCTCGAGATCCTCACAAGCTCGAAGGACAGACATCGAAGTACGCCTGTTCTCGGGATGGCCTCGAATTAGGGGCTCCGAGCCTGACGCAGGTATGAGCTCGAAGTCACATGATCTCGGGAGGATGCTATAGCTCGAAAGTCAATAAGAGACCTGGGTGAATATGGCATTGGCAATATAAGATAATAACTTTGAACATCTTAGTGAATCATCAATGAGAGACGCGGTCTACATTGATTGCTATAAATCCCCTATAATCAAGGGATATTAATTGTTTAGTTATACGCCCCCTGATCTTTAGGGGACGTTTCCTTGTATATAGGATTACAGGCTTTTAATGCCATTAAATTTATTTGCATATAAAGAATAACTTCACGAAATATGTGGGATAGTATTCTGAAACCTCCTCTATAAATAGAGAGGTTATGCACCATTGTAAAGGACCCAAATTTTTTTGATCTTAAGAGAAAACTCAGGAGAATTCATTTTTGAAGAATTTTCAGAGATCGTCTTGAGTTTAATAACAAAGACTCGTGGACTAGGCAGAGTTAACTGCTGAACCACGTAAAAAATCCCATTTGTGTTATCATATTTCTTTTGGCCATAACCAATTATTGTTTTCGTGCTCTTGTTTCACTGTTGACGAAAAACGGCGTCAACACTATTAATAACACCTAGAAGCACGTTTTTAACCAAAGAACTCAATTAGCGAGTTAAATTCACGGTTCAACGTTTACCGTAAAGGTCTTAGGGTAACCAGGGCGTTACAACTTGGTATCAGAGTGTGCCAAGATTAGGGTTCATGTAGACTGGCTGGGCATGTACACTCACCACTGAAGACAAGCTCGACTCATGGTTTGGTAACTATTTATGTATTTATATGTATAACTGCTTACATATAGTATAAATGCTTTACCTGTTTACATGAGACACCATGTTAAACCTATGCCCTGAATAGTGCATCTTCAGCAACCGTGTGCTAAATAGTACTAAAATTGCTGGAACATACTTATTAGTATTGCTGGTTGGGAACTATTATGTGATACATGCTAAGTGCTAAATGCTATAATCATGTATCTATTTGTATATTTGTATTACTATGGAATATGATAATTTCCTGATTGTTCTTGGACCGAAAGGCAACAAGAGGTTTAATTATCACTACCTGACTGGCCGTATTGACTATTGTTTCAGCAAGGTATAAGTTGATAAGAATGAATCCAGGACAGACAGATACATCAGTTGGCCAGAGTGATCAAGGCCAAAATAATAATAATCAGGGTCAAGAGAATGACCAGGGATAGATTCCACAGCCAGCTCCTGCAAACTGGCAGCAGTTATTTAACGATCTGCAGGCTACAGTGTTGAGGCAGGGAGAAGAACTCTGCCTCCTGAGACAATAGTAAGCTCCTGCAGTGATCAATGTATCTGAGGCACCTCTTGCATCGGTGCCAACAACTGCCTGAGGTTGGTAATAAATGGGAGCCTCTCTATGAAAGGTTCAGAAAGCAGCAACCTCCAGTTTTTTAGGGCAGTGCAGACCCTGCTAAAGATGAACAGTGGATGAGCATGATTACCACCATCCTAGACTTCATGAGGGTGACTGGTAATGAGAGGGTGGCTTATGCCACTTATATGTTTTGGGAGAATGCCCAAATTTGGTGGGAGATTATATCCCAGACCAAAAACATCAATGCCCTGAGTTGGGAAGATTTTCAGACTCTGTTCAATGAGAAATATTACAATAATGCCATCAGGGCGGCAAAAGCTGAGGAATTTATTAGATTGCTTTAGGGGAGTTTGTCAGTGACTGAGTATGCCCTGAAGTTTGATCGATTGACAAAGTTTTCCATGGAGTTGGTGCCCACTGATGGGACCAGGAGGGAGAGATTTCTCCAGGGGCTACAGCCCAGATTAGCCTGTGATGTTCGCATTACCACTGTGGCTGGGGTTACTACCTATGCACAGGTGGTCGAGAAGGCACTCACAGCTGAGAGTGCAGAGAACAAGATCTGGCGAGATAGTGCAGCCAGAAAAGAGTTTAGGAGAGCAAGTTCTCCTTTTGTGGGTTCAAGTAGGAGTGGAGTCCCCAGTCAGCAGAAGAGGAAGGTTCCTGATACCATCCCAGTTCCAGGTTCTGATAGATGACCCCGTGGTGTTTCAATGGGTTGTCAAGGTGGTAGTGAAGCCTGGAAGACTCATCCTGAATGCCCTAGATGCAAGAGGCGCCATTTGGGAGAGTGTAAGGCAAAGGCCTGCTTTTTGTGTGGAGCAGTGGGTCATTTTAAGAAAGATTGCCCTAAGGCAAGAAAGGAAGAACCCAGAAAAGCGGACAGCTCGGCCCCAGCTCGAGTGTTCACATTGACACAAGCAGAAGCTAAGGCTTCTCCCTTAGTAGTTACAGGTCATATTCTTAGTGCTAGAACCCCTTATAATGTTTTGATTGATTCTAGTGCTACACATTCTTTTGTTGCTAGTCGTATTATTGATAGACTATGTAGACCCTGTGATTTTTATGTTGTGGGGTTTGGAACATTGTTACCCACTGGGGAATTAGTGGTATCCAGGAGATGGGTCAGATCTTTGCCAGTGATAGTGGAGGACAGAGAGTTGTCAGTGGATTTGATAGAGTTGGTTATGACTGACTTCAATATGATACTGGGTATGGATTTGTTGGTAAAGTATGGGGCAATCATTTATTGCAGAAGGAAGACGGTCACCTTTGAGCCTTTTGTGTTTCTTGGTACTGTGCATGGACCTCGCATACCTATGATTTCTGTTTTGAGGGCTAGGGATCTATTGCAAGGAGGTTGCGTTGGATTCTTAGCCATTGTGGTTGATGCCACTCGAGTCGTGCCAATGAGACCAGAAGAGACCAGACTTGTTTATGAATTCCTGGATGTGTTTCCAGAAGATTTGCCAGGGTTGCTGTTGGGGTTTTATGCCCTAATTAAAACCCAAATTCTTTGTAATCTCATTTTATTATCAATAAAAGAATAGAAATCATTTTTTGACTCAGTCAATCACTTTGCTCACATGTTTTATTTTCATGATTATTTGTTTAATATAAACTTCTATTAAATCCCGAGCATATAGCTAATCTTATTTATAGTGACGTAATCACAATGGAATATAAATATGATTATATGTTCAAAATAAGTTAGTCCTAAGATTAGTCAGTGCACAGGATTTACACGGACTTGCCAATCTACGATATGATCTACTTACACATTGCAGTGTTATGTTCTTTCCAAAACATTAGCAAAGTAGATAAGATCGGATGCATTTGTTACATCGGACTGGATCGATATTGACAGTTGATAAGATAAGTAAACATACCGTTATTATCTATTCTAGTCATATCATATAGTTGACCATAGGTCAATTCAATCTCAATTCTGAGTGGTTAGTATTCTAACTGATTGTATTATTTGAGTTCTTTGACTTGTTCGTTACCAGCTTACCCTACGAACTAGCCCATACTTACATCTTGGGAACTCGGTAGTATAATTGAGTGGGAGTGTTAATCATAGATATGAACATCTATAGCTTCTGATGAAGAAGTGAAACGATGGTTTCCTTTTAGCTTGGTTCAATGTGTTAAATGATAGAGATCTCATTTCAGTAATTAAATTAGTTTACTGAAATATCATTTACAAGGAACTAAGTGTTTTAAGGATAAAATACAATGAGGGGTAAAACGACATTTTAGTCATATCTCATTGTAGACCGTCTATAGAGGATTGAGTGACAATTATGGTTGTAACAATGGATAATTAATAGCGTATCTATATTTGTTATAGAGCATTCTATGAATTCAAGAGTACAATTCCGAGTCTATAGTGGAGTCACGAGGAATTAATAAGTTAGTAAATTTATTTGTTAGATTTATGATAACGTATTGGAGCTTGATTTCATAGGCCCATGGTCCCCATTGTACCTTGGATAAAATCATCTAGACAGTCTCAATTAATTGATTTAATTATCAATTAGAATTATTAAAGTTGACCAGGTCAATTTTGGATAGTTTCACAGAGTTGTGTAATTTTGAGAAGAAAAGAGAAATTATGGCAGATTTATTAATTAAGATAAATTGGTATCTAAATTAATAAATAAGTTTAAATCAAGGTTCAAATTATAAATAATTAATTTGATAAAGGATTTAAATAATTATTTAATTAAATCAATAGAAAATAATACAGGCTTTGATTTTAAGTCCAATGGGCTTATAATAAAATGGGAAATTTCACGGGCCTATAGCCCATGATAATTTCAACCTAGGGCTTCAAAATGGCTATTATTTTATTTATTTTTTAATTAAATTAAATGGCCTAATTGGGTCTAAAAAGGAGTGCTTAGAGAGAAGTCAAAACATAAGTTTAATCACTGGTTTTTTGATAGTTTTAGATTCTCTCTAAACACAAGTCATTTTCTAAGCCTCTTTGTTATTTTCTCTTCTTCTCTCTATATCTATCTCATGTGTTGAGAATTGCCCACACTAGTCTAGGTGATTCTAAGGATACATTGGAAGATTGTGAAGAAAATAGAAGATCGGTTCAGTTTCTTGATAATACTCTGCGGCAGAGAGGATACAAGAGTTAGAGAAACTGAAGGAAGGACTCTTTCATTCCGTTGCGTATACTATAAGTATTCTATTCATTGTTTTTCTTTGAATTCAATTTTAGAAACATGTTTTAGGCTATCTCGTATTAATTTGTTTAAAGTAGGTATACATGAAAATAAAGAAATATCCTGTATAAGCTAATCCAACAGTTGCCACCACACAGAGAGATAGAGTTCGTGATAGAACTGGCACCAGGTACGGAGCCAGTGTCTAGAGCACCTTACAGATTGGCCCCAGCTGAGTTGAAAGAATTAAAAGTACAGTTGCAAGAGCTGTTGGATTTGGGTTTTATCAAACCTAGTTTCTCACCTTAGGGAGTGCCAGTTCTGTTTGTAAAGAAGAAAGATGGTTCGCTGAGGATGTGCATTGATTATAGAGAACTGAATAAGTTAACAGTCAAGAACAAGTATCATTTGCCAAGGATAGATGATATGTTTGCTAATTTGCAAGGTAAAAAGGTTTTCTCAAAGATCGACCTTCGTCCTGGTTATCATCAATTGAGGTTCAAGGAGGGAGACATACTGAAGACTGTTTTTCGTACTAGGTATAGGCATTATGAGTTCTTAGTCATGTCTTTTGGATTGACTAATGCCCCTATTGCTTTTATGGATCTGGTGAATAGAGTGTTCAAGGATTATCTAGACACGTTTATGATCGTCTTCATTGATGATATCTTGGTTTATTCGCAGTCAGAGTTAGAGCATGAGCAACATCTGAGGTTGGTTCTACAAAGACTGAGGGAGCACAGATTGTTTGCAAAGTTCAAGAAATGTGAGTTCTAGTTATCTCAGGTATCCTTTCTTGGGCACATTTCTAGTGAAGATTGAGGCAGTCAGAGATTGGCCAAGGCCAAAGAATGCTTCTGAGGTTAGAAGTTTCCTTGGATTGGCAAGTTATTGTAGGCATTTCATGGAAGGGTTCTCAAAGATTGCTACTGCATTGACTGAGCTGACACGCAAGAATCAGAAGTTTTTGTGGTCAGACAAATGTGAGAACAACTTTCAGAAACTGAAGCACAGATTGATTAAAGCTCCGATTCTGAGTCTCCCAACAGATCAGGAGAAATTTGTGATTTACTACGATGCTTCACATCAGGGTTTGGGTTGTGTTCTAATGCAGTCAGGGAAAGTAATTGCTTATGCCTCACGTCAGTTGAAGGAGTATGAACAGAGATATCCTACTCATGATTTGGAGTTGGCAGCTGTGGTCTTTGCTTTAAAGATATGGAGGCATTATCTTTATGGGGAGAAGTGTGAGATCTATACAGACCACAAGAGCCTGAAATACTTCTTCATGCAGATAGATTTGAATATGAGACAAAGGCGTTGGCTGGAGTTAGTAAAAGATTATGACTGTGAGATTTTATATCATCCAGGAAAAGCCAACGTGGTTGCTGATGCGTTAAGCTGTAAAGGTCCGGGGCAGATTTGTAGTGCGAGGCTGATAGCCAGAGAGTTAACAGATGATATGACCAGAGCAGGTATAGAGTTGCTGTTGGGCCAGTTGGCCAATATTACGCTACAGTCTACACTGTTGGAAAGAATAAAAGAGGGTCAGTTGGCTGATTCACAGCTGATCAAGATCATAGAGGATATTTTAGCTGGAGTGTCCAGAGATTATACAGTGTCTGATATGGGCTTGTTGAGATACAAGGGTCGGATATGTGTTCCGTTAGCCACTGCTTTGAGGCGAGAGATTCTGGAAGAATCTCATACTACACCTTACTCTTTGCATCAAGGCACCACAAAGATGTACCAGGATGTGAGATCAATGTATTGGTGGCGAGGGATGAAGAGGGATGTAGTGGAATATGTGGCTAAGTGCTTGACATGTCAACAGGTCAAGGCTTAGCATCAGAGGCTAGCAGGGTTATTGCAGCCTCTGGATATCCCAAAGTGGAAATGGGAGGACATCACGACGGATTTTGTGGTGGGGTTACCCAGGACTGTTGGTCAGCATGATTCTATTTAGGTTATAGTGGATCACTATACCAAGTCAGATCACTTCTTGCCAGTGGGGACTACATATACAGTTGATCAGTATGCAGATCTCTATGTGAAAGAGATCGTGCGCCTCCATGGAGCGCTGAGGTCGATCGTGTTAGATCGGGACCCCACTTTTACTTCCAAGTTCTGGGGGAGTTTACAGAAGGCCATGGGAACACAGTTGAAGTTCAGTACTGCTTATCATCCTCAAACAGATGGGCAGTCTGAGAGGAAGATCCAGATATTGGAAGACATGGTGCGGGCATGTGTGCTGGACTTTGGTGGATCTTGGAGTAAGTATCTACCTTTGATAGAGTTTTCCTACAACAACAGTTATTAGTCTACCATTGGAGTTGCACCTTATGAGATGTTGTATGGTAGGAAGTGTAGATCTCCCATTCATTGGGATGAGACAGGTGAAAGGAGATACTTGGGTCCTGAGGCAGTTTAGAGTACCAGTGAGGCCATTGAGAATATTAGAGCTCAGATGCTCTCTTCTCAAAGAAGACAGAAGATTTATGCAGATCCCAAGCGCAGGAATGTGGAGTTCCAAGTGGGAGACTATGTCTTCCTTAGAGTCTCACCATGGAAAGGGGTGAGAAGGTTTGGGAAGAAGGGCAAGCTGAGCCCTAGATTTGTAGGTCCATTTGAGATCCTGGAGAGGATTGGTTAGGTGGCTTACAGGCTGGCCTTGGCACCGGCGTTGTCAGCTGTAACGCCCTACCTCCTTAGAGTCGTTACTAAGTGAGTTTAAAAACGTGCTTTCAACTCGCTAATCGAGGTTTTAGGTCAAATAGTGTAATTAAGCTATAAAGAGAGGAAAAACTTTAGAAATAACACCATAGCATTGAAAAATATAAAAGTTTGACACCTGGGATCCCAAAATACAGTTTAGAAATATTTACAACATAAAAATTGAACCAAGTCGACTAAATGACAAAATCTAAGTTTATTTACAAGAATCTCCCAAAATCCTCTGGCTGTGACAGCCAAGCTAGCCAAACATGTACACGCCGCCTCACGCCCGCTACACTCATGGTTGGTTGGCCTTCTCTTTACCCTCACCTGCACCACAGAGCATCTGTGAGCCGAAGCCCAGCAAGAAAACCCACAAACAGATAACATATGCAACACATATATCAAGCATATAAGTAGGCCACCAATGGGCTAAACACATACGGCCTAGCCATCCCAGGCGTTTACCAAGCCCTGGGTTCGCGGACCACGCTGTGAGGATATCCCAGGTATCCTTTTGGGAACTCGCTCTGGCAACTCACACTCCACGTGCTCAACACTGCTCCTGGCCCCTTGCCATTCTCGGCCTTGCACTCATCGTGCCCAATGTCGTTCCCGGCCCTTCACCGTTCTCGGTCTACACCGTTCCCGGCTCTTGCCGATCATTCACATCATAACATACATAGCATAGCAAACAAGTACAGACTTCTAGCATATTCAGTTAAAGGGCTACGCCCCGCAGTTCTAACATATTGGGCTCAGCCCTGCATACCAATTCTATTAAAAAACATTGGGCTCAGCCCTGCACACAAGCTCTATGGGAACAAGGGTTTTCTTACCTGAGTCCCGAGCTCTCCGAGCACCGATGTCCCGAGCACAGTCCTCTAACTTGAGCCTCTCCGAAACCCTAGTCACAACATATTAACAATATCCATCCATCAAATTCTAATCCAATAAATGACTTTAAGCCATAACCCTAACCTCCGGGACCTTGAATTCTATCAATCCGGGTGATAAAATCCATCCCGAGCCTTAACCATTGAATTCCCAAGCCTAAATACCCTTAAAAATGCAGACTAGCACTAAGAGTCTTGGCCCCACCCTCAAGAGTTGCGGCTAGCCTCAAAACAGAGGTTAGCACACCCCTGCAACACACACGGGCCACGGCGCGCACACCAAGCGCCGCGGCGCGCATGAACTCCTCGGCCACACTCGGCTGCGAGCACACACGGGCCGCGGCGCGCCCATCCTAGGGTCGCGGCCTTCACCTCCGAACCCAGAATTTCCCATCACCTTCCCTGCATTTTCCTTAAGCTAACTCACACAAAACTTATCTAACAAACCCAGATAATTATCACACACATCCCTTCTCAATATTCACATCAAAACCCCATTGAATCCTACTCCAAAGCTCAACTAAAACACTTAAAACAGATCAAACTCAACCAACATGAAACTCATACAAACCAGCAGCAAATTTAAGCATAATCCTATAATTAAAACTTACCCCTTGTTGAATTCAATCCCTGAAGTTGATCCTCAATCCCCAAGCTCCAAGCTCCTAAGTTTCCTCAGCCCAATTCCTTGCTTAAGCTAGCTTACACCAAAATTTCCTTGAGTTGTTTCTTAGAGAATGAAGGAGAGAGAGAGATAGGAATGGTGAGAAGCTATCCTTAGTTCAGAAGAAAGGTGTAAGTCGGTTCCCAAAGCTTCTAATTAATTCCTCCTTTTTGTTTTATTCAGCTTAAGTCTATATGGTTACCTCAAGGCTCGGGGTACCAAAACGTCCCCGAGGGAAAAATGGTAAATTTCCCCAATATTCTCACCTAGACATTCTATCCTCAAATATATCTCCAAATATTTATTTTCATGTCCCGATAATCCCATAACACCTAGTACCCAAATTACCCCTCGACTCGCCCCGAGTCCGAATCTCAATCCCGTTGTGACTTTCCGATTAACTGCTCCCCAGGATTGTCTCGAATCGTGCTGCATAGACATATCACATATATATCGCATTTATCACGTTTATGCCCCTAATACCCAAACGGGGCCCACATGCACATTTAACTCAACTAAACATGCATCATTATCATATATTCACATAAATCCACATATAAGCATATTAAATCATTTATTGCCCTCCAGGCACACTAATCAAGGCCCTAAGCTCGATTAGCAAATTCGGGTTGTTACATCAACCGTGCATAATGTGTTTCATGTTTCAGCTCTTCGGAGGTATATGTCTGATGTGAATCACATTTTGAGCTATGAAGATCTGGAGCTTGAGGAAGATCTCTCCTTTGAAGAGCAGCCAGTCCAAATACATGACAGAAAGGACAAGGTCCTCGGAAATAAGACGACACCTTTGGTTAAGGTATTGTGGAGGAACAGAAAGGTCGAGGAAGCGACCTGGGAGCTGGAGTCAGATATGCAGAGTCAGTATCTCGAGTTGTTGAGGTAAATTTCGAGGACGAAATTTCTGTAAGGAGGGGATAGTTGTAATGCTCAGAAATCCCTAATGCGGTTTAATGGCTGGATTAGTAGGCTGGGAGGGCCATACTTGTTTTATTACGCCATTAAATGATTATATGCATGTTTATGTGAATTATATTATAATATAATGTTAAATGCATGAATGTGGATCCACATTTCATTTCAAGGGTGTTTTGGTAATTTGGCTCGTTGAGGGTGTAATTGTATATTTGTATGCATGTCGGTGACATATTATTGAGACCACATTATAATGTGGATTTGTTCGAGGCATTCAGCATGAGACGATCTTTGAGTGAAAATTAGCGGTTTAGTCATAACGGGATTAAGTTCGGGGCTCAGGGCGAGTCTCGGGGTGATTTTAATGATTAGATCGTTGCCGAGAATTAAAGGGTAACAGGATATGAATTATTGGTATTTGAGAATATCGAGAATAGCGGGAATTGGAGGGTGTTAATTATGATTAACGAAATAGGTCGAAAATGACGATTTTACCCTTGGCTTTTCACCATGTGATATGTTTGAAGCCATGAAGGTTGTGGAAGTTTGAAGAAAAACAGAGCATCAATTACACTTCTCCGGTACCTATTTTATCTACTTTTCTTCTTGGATTTTTTAGCTTAATTTGAGGAACCAAGCTTGGGAAGTAAGTCTTGAGGGCTTGGGAGTGTATTCCACCATTGAAGAGCATCATAATCTGAACTTGAGGTAAGATTCTAGCCATTAAATCTCTGGTTTGCTCTGTTTTTGTTATGGATTTCAGTTGAGATTTCTAGATTGGTTGATTGGTTATGCTTAGAGTTTTTGGCTAGGGTTCTTGGGGTTGTGATTCCTAGGACATGTGGGGATGGTTTTTGGGTTCATTTGGCACTTAATTTTATGTTTGGAAGCATTTGAATCAAGTTGGAAATGGAGGAGTTGAAGGGAGAAGATTCAGGGGCAAATCAGGCTGGGTGTAGCGTTATAGCGCCCACAAGGGGGTGCTACAGCGCTACCCAGGGTTGGCATTAGGCGTTTTTGGTTCTGAGTAAAGCGCTGGGGCGCTAGTGTGTAGCACTGGGGCGCTACTCTGTTCCTTCAGAATCCTCTTTTGAGTGTTTTTAAGGGTTTTTGGCTCGGGGTTTCAATCCTTAAGGCTCGAGATCGAATCTACTCACCATGTGGGTACATTTCGGGGTCCCAAGAGTGGGGTTTGGGTCAAGATCCTATTAGTGTTGATTTTCATTAATAGAGGTTATAATTGGTTATGATTAGGTAATCGCTAAGGAATCAAAAGGTCGATCGTTCTCAAGGGTCGCTCTTATACTAATTCTCGCTCGAACCAGAGGTAAGAAAACTGTACCCGATATGTGACATGCATGGTTATTCATGAGGCATGTTAACTGTTTAAATGTGGACATGTATTGAATATTGAATGCTTAGAAAACTTTTCTCACTTGTGTATGGCACTGACTGAATAGTCAGAATTGGCAATCGTGCCAGTATCAACTGTGAAGTTGTGACTCATTAGTCAAGTTCGGCAGAGGCCTTAGTGTGTCTAACGCAAGCCAATAAAGATTAGATCTAATCGACATCTACATTGAATGACTCGAATGAGCATTGATGCCGGACCGACCTCAAGTTCGATGAATATTATAAGCGCTTGTCTAGCCAAAGGCTAGTCATTTAGAGCCAGGGCCAGCGAGCCCACTAATTGTTTAGTCACATGGCTATGGGTACCGAGCCCCGTGAGACTTACCCATAAGTTTCTCATCTATTTAAGATAGTGACTTACCCATTAGTCACTCATCTATTAGGCTAGTGACTTACCCGTCAGTCACTCATCTGTCAAGCTAGAGACTTACCCATTAGTCTCTCATTTGTTTAAACTAGTGACTTGCTTGTCAGTCACTCAGTATGGTTCACCAGCACCTCAAGTGTTAAACCACTCATCTGATTAGAGCTATAATCTCCTTCATGGTTAACGTAACCACAAAGTGATATTCACTCATATGTTCAGAGCTTTAAGCTCTGTGTGATTATAATGATAATCATTTGATAATATTTATATGCATTATTGTGTTTTCTTGCTGGGCTTTCGCTCATGGGTGCTATGTGGTGCAGGTAAAGGGAAAGAAAAGCTCACCTAGCCTTGAGTGGAGAGCTTAGGTGGTGATGTGTACATATGTGGCCACTTGACCACCACGGCCAAGGAGTTCTCAGGGGAACTAGGGGGTTTACCCTATTTTTGCCGCTTAGATCGGCGGGTTGTAAATTTCAAACTGCAATGACCATTTTGCATTGTAAATAACTTGTAAACATTTTTATGGGCCCATGAACAGTTTTATGTTTTAAATAAAACATATCCTTTCCTTTTGATTGGTTTTCCACCTTAACCTATTAATAACACCTAGAAGCATGTTTTTAACCAAAGAACTCAATTAGCAAGTCAAATTCACAGTTCAACGTTCACTGTAACGGTCTTGGGGTAACCAGGGCATTACATCGGTGGTCAAAGCAAAGAAAGGACCATGGGTAAACAACATGGTGGTGAACTATTGCGTAGGAAATGAAGGAACCGATGGGGTTGTCAACATGGAAGTTGACATTGAAGGAAACACTCTACTGGAGTCAGGGGCTCCTCTTAACAAAGATTTTTTTATTGTAACAAGTTCCCCAAAGCGAGGGAAATGACATTGATCCTCACTTTAGGGATGACGTCATGGGGGTAGGACCAGTCGAAGATCTTGATGAAGTCCTACTAGATGAGGAGGACCCGACTAGAGTAATCAAAGTCGGGAAGGAACTAAAGGTGGAAATTAAGGCACGGTTGGTAGAATTTTTGAAGAGGAACTAGGACGTCTTTGCCTTGTCACATAAGGACATGGTATGAATTTCTTAGTCCATGATAAGCCATGTCCTCAATGTGGAAAAAACCTACCCACTAGTGCAACAATTAGAGGAGAATGCTTGACAAAGACCAATCTCAACCCCTAAAGGAGAAGGTTGAGCGGCTAAAGGAAAACAGTTTTATAAGGGAGGCCTACTACCCAGACTGGGTATCAAACCCTGTGCTGGTCCCAAAACCAAACGAGAAGTGGAGGACATACATGGACTTCAAGATCTGAACAAGGCCTGCCCTAAAGACTACTTCCCACTACCAAGAATAGACCAACTGGTCGATGCAACTGCAGGTCATGAAATACTCTCATTCATGGATGCATATTCTGGGTATAATCAAATAAGTATGCACCCTCTAGATGAGGAACATACCAGCTTCCGGATAAACAAGGGATTGTACCGTTATATGGTAATATCATTCGGCTTGAAGAACACATGAGCCACCTACCAGCATTTAGTGAATGGCATGTTCCAAGACTTGATCGGCAAAAATATGGAGGTATATGTCAATGACATGTTGGTCAAGTCCAAAGAAGCAGGAGGGCATGTTCTACACTTGGAGGAATGCTTTGCAATACTTATAAAGTATTGCATGAAGTTAAATCCTCTCAAGTGCTCGTTTGGAATTGGTTCCAGTAAGTTTCTCGTATACATAGTCAATTCACGTGGAATCGAGGTGAACCCCGAGAAGATCAAAGCATTGATCGACATGAAGTCACTACCACAATCAAAGAAGTGCAAAGCTTAACAGGGAGAGTAGCTTCCCTCAGTAGGTTCATACCGAAGTCTACAGACAAGTGTGTCCTCTTCTTTAACTTACTTAGGAGCAGCAATAAGATCTAATGGACCGAGGAATGCAAGAAAGCTTTCCGAGCCTTGAAGGAGCATCTCGCTGAACCTCCTGTTCTAGCGAAGCCAATAGATGGTGAAGTGTTATTCATCTACTTGGCAATCGTCGAGCATGCAATCAACGCTGCTTTGGTGAAATAAGAGAACAGGGTATAGCACCATGTGTACTATGTCAGTAAAAGGCTAGTAGGTGCAGAGTTTAGGTATCCCCCTCTTGAAAAGCTAGCCTACTTTTTAGTAATCGCCTCTCGAAAGTTGCGTCCATACTTCCAAGCTCACTAGATCAGAGTCCTAACCGACCAGCCGCTACATGTAGTTCTTCAGAAGCCAGAGGCCTCGGGACAGTTACTCAAATGGGTGGTGGAGTTAGGAAAGTTTGACATCACTTATTATCCAAGGACGGCAATAAAAGGACAAGCATTGGCGGACTTCATAGCCGAGAGCACCAACCTTGAAGACCCTTCCTACAATTCAGAGAATGAAGCCACCAAGAAGGAAGGAGATATTCCCGTATGGAAGCTATATGTTGATGGAACATCCAATGAACACAACTCAGGTGTAGGAATCATACTGATCAATCCAGAGAATCATTGAATCCACTGCACTCTCAGATTTGGATTCAACGCTTCAAACAATGAGGCTAAGTACGAGGCATTGCTAGTAGGATTACACTTATCTCGGGATGTGCATGCACAATCCCTGGAGATATTCAGCGATTCCCAACTAGTAGTGTACCAGGTACTGGGGTAGTATCAAGCCAAGGGACTTAGAATGGTCCAATACCTAAACAAGGTGAAGGACTTGTTGGCAAAGTTCAAGAGATACTCGATTACACAAGTCCTGAGGGAGCAGAATGCCCATGCTGATGCCTGAGCCAAGCTTTCCAGTGCCAAAGACGCGGACACCCTGAATGTCGTTCCCGTTGAATACTTGGCGAAAAGAAGCATAACTGAGCAAGAGGCACTACCTGTTAAGTTAGGAGACACATGGATGACCCCTATTATTAACTATCTCAACCAAGGAGTAGTACCCAGTGATCGGAACAAAGCAATGAATTTGGTGAGACAAGTTGCATGATATATGATAGTCGAAGGGGACCAGTACCGATGAGGTACACCCTACCACTGGTAAGGTGTGTTACACTAGACCAGTCAAAGTTGTTAATGATCAAGGTACATGAGGGGTTTTGTGGAGATCACGCTGGGGGCAGAGTGTATCAAAGAAAAGTTAAGGCGGTGGACCTTGGGATTCAGGGTAAGAGTTGCGAGTTTAACTGATTGATGTGTTTGGATAAATTTCGAGGACGAAATTCTTATGAGGAGGGGATAGTTGTAACGACCCAATTTCGCTAATAAGGCTTAAGGGCCTTGATTAGCGTGCCAGGAGGGCATAATGGAATATTTATGTGTGATTTTATGAGTTTAATGCATGGTTATGATTTAAAGCATGTTATATGACTAATTGAACATTGAGGTGCATGACTACGTGGTTAGTATGCATGTTAGGTGAAATAATTATGCATGTGGACCCCGTTTGCATGATAGGGGTAAATTGGTAATTTTAGCCCGCTGAGGGCATATATGTGATAATTGTATTCTGTGATTTGTACCACGTGAGTGTGGTGTTATTGTTGTGATGCATGTGCCGAGACGGTCCTAGAGAGCAAATTAACTTAAAAGTCACAACGGGATTTTATACCCGGCTCGGGAGGAGCCTAGGGGTACCTTGGGAATTTTATGGTTAAGTTGAGATTTAGCGGGTAATGGTTATTGGTGATTGAGTAACCTGGGTAACCATTAGTTACTGCTGTGAGTAACAAGTTTAGGTGAAGGAAATGGTAGAATTACAATATAGGAGAAATGACTAGTGTGCCCTTGAGGTTTAGTTAGCAAAGGGTTTTGATGAAGGGGTAAAATGGTCATTTGGCAAGGGGTTTAGACAAATTTGAGCTGTGTTATAGGGGTACACGGTTTGGGCTTGGCATATATGTTGGGTTTTGATAAAATTAGAAGAGAAGAAAAAGGAGAAGAAAAGTTAGGGCATGAAGAAGAAGAAGATGAGTGGAGGAGCTGAAATTGGAGACTTAGAGGATGAAGGAAGCTTAGAGCTGGATTCTCTACTTAAGGTAAGGAATTTATGCATAATTAAGTTTGATTTATGTTTTGATTTGTGAAATTTGAAGCATGGTTTAAGCTTTTTCAAGCTTTGGTTTATGGGTTTAGATCTCTTAAGTTGAGATCAAATGGGTGGATTTTGAGTATGATTGTGTTATTGAGTTGGGTTATGATGTTTTGAGATTGAGATATGTGTTTGGGATGGTTTAAGGTGAGGTTTAGAGATTAAAATGGTGGGTTTTTCTGGGTTCGAAGGGTCGGGCCGCGGCATGGTTCTTGGAGGGCCGCGGCCCTTGAAGGCTAAGATGCGCTGAGGATGGAGGGCGGGCCGCGGCATGGTCCTTGTAGGGCCGCGAC
Organism: Humulus lupulus; assembly: GCF_963169125.1. Lineage (NCBI taxonomy): Eukaryota > Viridiplantae > Streptophyta > Magnoliopsida > Rosales > Cannabaceae > Humulus > Humulus lupulus. Next base: position 95,469,296 of record NC_084802.1, read on the forward strand.
CCTTACCTGTTTCTGGGCATTTTGTGGCCCTGTTTGGGGGCCATGCCGCGGCGCTTAAGGGATTTTGGGATTTTGAGAATTTAGGCTTGGGAATTTAACCTAGGGTGCTCGGGGTTGAGTCTTTTACCATGTTTGGTGAATTTCAACGTTCTGAGTACTAGAACTTGGCCTGGAAGCTCATTTAAGGTTGTTAAAAGTGTCTTTTGTGTGTTGTGACTAGGATTTCGGGGAGGCTCGTGCTCGTGACTGTAGTGCATCGGAAAGCAAGGGGTACAGGTAAGAAAACTATAACACCCGTAGGATAGGGCGTGGGCCCATAGTGTGATTGCCGGGTATGGCCCTATATTGCATGTTGCATGATGAGATGATTGCAGGGCATGGCCCCAGATTGTGTTGTGTGCAAATGTTTAACCTTAAATGAATCATGATGTGTGTGAATGATTATTTTGAATGTACTATACGTGTGATTATGATGAAATGAACGGCAAGGGCCGAGTGCGGCGTAGGCCGGGGCGGCCGTGGGGCGGAAAGTAACACACAGCACATGGGATGCTTATATTCAGGGTGGGACCCAAGGGATACATGAGTTATCCTCGCGGTGAGAACCGATACCCCAGGCTTCGGTAAGGCTCTGGGGCGGCATGGCCGTGTTTGCTTAGTCTAATGGTTGACTTGTTTATTTGTGGATTATCTGTTATGATAAACTGTATACATTGCATATGTTATGTTCTGCATGAGTTTTCTTGCTGGGCTTCGGCTCACGGGTGCTCTGTGTTGCAGGTAAGGGCAATGACTGAGTCAACCAACCATGAGTACGGAGAGCGTGAAGCGACGCGTACATGTTTGGCCTGCCCGACTGCTTTGGTTGGGGGTTTATTCGAAAATGGCTGTAATAATCTATGATTTTTTTATGATTTCTTAACTGTAACCTTATTTCAAGATGTAATTAGTTTTCAAACCTTATTTTGGGATCCCAAATGTTTAATGATAGAAGTTTTAATGAAACGACGCATTTTCAAAGATTACAGCCTTAACTTTTAATTAGTCATACTTTTGTTCAAAACCTCGGTTAGCGAGTTCATTGCACACTGTTTTGTCTTAAAAACTCACTTAGTAAAGGCTCTAAGGAAGTAGGGCGTTACAAACAAGCCAAAGGAGCCTATCCAAAAGTACTTCCAGAGGTCCTATGGTCACATCGAACAACGACTCGAACAGCAACAAGCCATACACCATTCTCTTCAGCGTTTGGGTATGAAGTAATGTTGCCAATTGAACTCACTCCTCCATCGCCTAGACGAGAGACATACGATCAAGGGAGGAACCATCAACTAATAGAAGAGTCGCTCAATTTAATCGAATATCATGTAAATAAAATACAAATATGAGTAAAAAATTATCTTTATTAGATACTCAATAAATATTTTATAGAATTACACTTTAAAGGCACATAACCCAACAACAACAACTTAACATAGAACCAAATTTAAGTACTTTTTTTTAATCCAAATTAATGTAGAATGAAGACCCTTATCATCAATTTCGAGCAAAAATTTTAAAAGTTTTTGACCTTTCTCTACGTCTCTCTCTTGTTTCTGATGGTGAAGGTTGTGAAGGTGTCGAAGGTGCTGGTTTGCATAGTATTAAAAATTATATAATTATTTGATTAAATAAATAAAATTTGAGAATTTGTAACTTTTATGAAGGAGTTACAAATTTGGTAACTTATGGTTACAGATTTGTAACTTACACTTTTAAATGTGTAGATGAGTTACACATTTGATTTTATTTTGAAAAAAAATGTAAATTATGATGTATTTATTTGGTATACGTTATATTATATCATTTGTAATGTGTATAAATAATATACGTTACGTTTTGAAAGTTTTGGGATGTTTTGGGACTTCAAAAATGCCAAAAGAGAAGAATTACTCGTGGGAAGTGGTATCGCGTTGCCTATTATGATGTGTCTACATAGAAACACATAACAACTCCTTTTTGGAGCTGTCTTATAACATCTTGGTCAGCTCTAAATCTTCTCTTTATGTCCATGAACACTCAATTAAAGTCTTGTCACAACCAAGGAGTTGGTGGATGATTTCAAATTCACATGAGTATTTGAACTCTATAAATATTGGGCATTTGGTTCATGTGAGATCTTTATATTTTCATCCTTTCGAGACTAAGCTAAGAGTATTGAACTTGTTTTATCCCAAAATAATCTCCTTGAGAGCTTCCCCCTAGTGCTCTTGAGATGGTGGAAATAACTTTTTGGACAAAGTCCTTAGAGACTTGTTCAAGCCAATGAGTTGTTCTTATTATTTTCTTCTACTTTTGCTATTGTGTTATCTTAGTTGTATTTTGTGCTTTGAGTTTCTAAACTTCATTATTCTATTGTGTTGTATTCTTAGTTCTTATTTGTATTATTTGGTTGTAACTCTCCGCCTTGTGTAATTTATTCCAACAATCGAGAAGCTACTTCTTATGGAGGGTGAGACCATCAAAACTATGAACCAAGATCTTATGAGATTGGATAGGTTTGATGGATCCAATTCCATAAGGTGACAAGATAATGTAAGATTTCTCTTGATGGCACTCGAAATCATTTACGTCCTAGACCACACTGTGGAGCCTCTTTTGGCAGTAACAAACAAGGATTTCAAGAAGAAAGTGGTGGCTAGGAAAAAGAGAGAGGAGGATAATATCTTATGTAGGGTTCATTTCCTTCATGCATTTTTCGAATAGGCTCAATGATGTTTACACCAACACCAAATCGACCAATGAGATTTGTAAGGCCTTAGAGAGTAAGTATAAGGTTGAAGAGGAAAGTACTAAAAGTTTCTTATTTTTCAATACTTTGACTTTAATTTTTTTTTTTTATGAGAAACAATTTTATCTTAATTCCGGGAGTTACAAGTGATTGTGAACAAACTGAAAGCTTTCACGATTGAGCTTTCGAAGGTCTTTCAAGTTGAAGCTATGTTGCAAAACTACCACCAGCTTATAAAGGATATCAGAAAAGGATCCCTCACAAAGTGAGGATTACTCTTCGAAGGATATTTAAAATTATACTCCAATCAAATAGGAATCAAGAACAAGAAACAAGGTTGTTAATAAGTCTAAAGATAGAACCTTTAAAACAAATGCAGTCTCAACTCATAAGTACCCCAAAGGTAATAATAACAAAAGGGTGTTTTAAACCCTTTGGGTCCTAAGAAAGACTATGGATTGCACACACATATTAAAAAAATATGTGTCCAACCAAAATATTTGAACCATATTTTCAACATCTTAAATTATTCAAAATTTACTGAAAATTGGAGGAAAACTTCCTAATTATATATAAGTATATATGGCTAAAAGAGCACTAACGTACTCTTTTATTAACTTCATGTGGAAATTGCTTTGGTCTATCCACAATACGTGTTTCTTCAAGTATGTTCTAATTATTAAAGTTTCTAGGCATAGGATACTTATTTATTAATTAAATTAGTATAAAGGGATTTTTAATTAAACGGACTTGGAATCTTCCAGTACGTGGTCTAGATTGGAGGGCATGGCCAACTGAGTTGAGTTCTGTTGCAACATAAATGTGATTTAAGACCCTATTTAATTTAGGGTATTTAATTTAGGGTAGATAACTATTTGATACTCTGGATTTTTCAAAGTATCATCTTAGTACTTCATGTTTACAAATAATAATCATTTGATACCCAATATTTTAAAATCATACATATTTGGTACCTTACATTTTAAAATCATGTATATTTGGTATCCTGTATTTTAAAATTTTATATATTTAGTACCCTAAACTCAAATTTAATTAATAAAATTTTATCAATTTAATCAAATTACTATCAATCATGTGAGCTACATATTATATATAACTGTTGACAGTTTATTCATATTTATCAATCATATGAGCTACATATTATATATAACTGTTGACAGTTTATTCATATTGAAAAAAAAATTATCAATTAGGATACCAAATATCTATGTTTTCAAAATATAGAATATCATATGAACATTATTGAAAACAGAAGATACCAAAATGATACTTTACAAAAACAAAGAGTATCAAATAAGTAAATTCCCTCTAGCAAACAAACAATTTTAGACACTGATAATACAGAATATCCACTGGCATTTTGTTTAAACAGGCTTGTATGGCCAAGCCAAGCTTTATTAGTTTAAAAACATCCAATTAGACCCTTGAGAAAACTAAAATAGTGTCTATGTTAACCTAACCAATTTAATAATTAATTCACCAAATAAGACACATTTGACAGTCCTAGAAATTACATGCATAAGTTGGTAACGACACTTGTGGATTTTCTCAATTATCACATCAAAGGCCGTCTTTTATTTGTTTGAAAATACTTACGTGTCCAAATAAATCCCAGCCAGTACCATATAAACAATCGAACTATTTCTTTGTCTTAAAAATTGAAAATCCATTTAATTTGTTTTATTTCTTTCAGATTTGGTCTTTTTTTTTCAGTAAGAAAAAGGTTTATGTTTTTCTGTCCACATATATTAATTAGTCCACATATGATAAGATTTTTAACTGTAGCATTATTTGGGACAATTATGGATGTCTATCTGTCTCCTTTGTTTGAGCTGTGGAATAGTCAAAATATAACACCTCGGTAAGCAAGCCATACACAAGGCCTCAAGAGTGAATTATATAGAGCTAAGACATATAATAATCCTTATTTAAAGTAAAGAAGTCAGCTAATAACTCAATTTTTGTTTGTTTTATAATGAGAGTAGTAGTTATTAGTTATTGTGTTTGTGAACCGAATTCTAATTGAATTAGTTAGCACTGGCCTAAACATTTTTGGGACCTTGGGCAATAAATTAAAATAGGGCATTTTTTTAATTAATTTTTGTAAAATATTTATGGCAAAAAACTATAATGGGGTCTATTTAAAAGAAATTTTAGGTCATTTTTTAAAGAATTTTTTGGGCTAAATTTTAGGGCCTAAGGCTCATGCTTCATTCGCCTCACCCTCCAGCCGACTCTAGACTTAGTCCAAGAAATTTGTGGTGTGATATTTTATGATGAAATAAAAAATTGAAAAAAATAAAGCTCGGTTTGATATGGTATGAACCTATTAATGAATTAGATTTTACTTTATTTTTTATGTAGTATGATTGCATACAAAATTTTTATGTGACTCGGGTGGGTACTCTCAAACGCCCGAGGTTGGTGACTCGAGTGGTACGGGTTCGTCCTATTATATTCCTGAGGATGCGGCCAATGAGTGCCTTGGATCAGCATTGTCGAATGACTCTTTGCCTTCCATCCCACTACGCGGGTCAGAAAAAGACAGTCGAGTCCTTCAGGTACCACGGATGCAGTACATGCCATGCAGTAAGAGCACGTCCAAAGGGAGCTGCCACGTTGCTCAACATGTGTCTCTCAACGGGAGTCCCCTTCGATTGTGGGTCACTGCCCTCATGGTCTAGAGGTTTCGATGCCTGCCTCCTCTGTTGTGGAGCCTAATGTTGTTGTTGGGCCTGATTCTATAAACAACCTCTTGCGTAATCTAGTGGCCCTTCCTCTTAGTCCTGCCAAGGAGGATAAGCTTCGCACCAATGCCTTGAGAACTTTCTTTGGGCCTCAAGCTGAGTCTATCTCATGGCCCTCTCCTCAATGCTGGGCCTAGGCTCTCAAGTTGTATTTGGGCCAGGAGACGGTGCCCAAGTTTAGGCCCATCCCGTCCCTTTTTTATCCTCCCCTGTCTTTTGATGACCTTGTTGATCATTCGGTTGGAATTGCTAGAAAATGCAAGTTTGGAGGAGTGGTTTTCCCAGCGTTACAATCAGTTGTGCCTTTTTCCCAAGCTCGTTTGCCTGATTCTCTGTCCCCTCAGCTTGCAGAGGTCCCGCCTGTGGATAGTGGAGCTTCTAAGGCCTGCTCTTCAGGCACTCCTTCCGCTAGCTTCGACTTTGGATCTTCTCATCAGGCAGTGGGAGCAATGGGGAAATCTGTTCATCTCGAAGAAGTACTAAAAGGAAGCATTCTGCAACCCCAGTCTCGGATCTAAAGACTTCTATGGGGATTTCCACTGGGACTAGAAGGAAACATGACTGGCCTCGTAAGTGTTTAAAGGGCCCTATTCTGATCTCGGAGCTCAATGAATCGACGAGGAAAATCTAAGTAACTATTGACACTATTAACTCTATTAGAGAGAGAGAGAATTTATGAATTTTATCAATGGATTGCATGACTCAAGGAAGCCGAGTACAACTAAGGAGGGGAATGCATCAGTCGAATTTGATTTTGGTAACAAATGGGAAGATAATGTCTCTGACTCCCATGGTGATGGGGAAGGGGGGAATAATGACTCTGAGATGGATCAAGTTTTTCAGCTTAGGGCTATAGAGACTTGCCCAAAAAATTCTCCATAATCGCCATGAGGATCTATGCTTGGAACTGCCGAGGACTAGGTCGTGGTTCCGCAGTTTTTCAACTTAAAGCGAACATTAATGCTCATCAAGCTGATGTAATCTTTCTTTCCGAAACTAGACTGCAAGTTCACAAAGCTAAATCGATTCTTGAGAAAATGGGATTCTATCATTGTGCTTCAATTGACCCTAAGGGCCTGTCTGGAGGGCTTTTCCTGGGTTGGAAATCAGGGGTTAAGATTACTATCAATTCAGTTTGTAAGATTTGTTTAGAACCACTGTCTCTTCTGACCCCCCTGGGGATGTCTCTAAGGTCTCTTTGCTACTTATGTGCCTCTTTCCCGAGTTGGAAGGGAGGAGTTTTGGAACCAAATTTCTTTTGCGATTCAGGGTGCTATCTGTCCCATTATGGTATTTGGGGATTTGAATAGTACTCTTTTTTATCATGAGGCGTATAATTACTCTAAACCAGAAAATACTTCCACGTATTCTTTCTATTTGCATCGGATGGTCCTTGGAACGGGTCTGGTGGATCTTGGTCTCATGGGTTGGCTTTCACTTGGCAGAAGAAGCTCCACAAGCCGTGTGGAGTCCCCTTCTAACAAAAGGCTCGAATTGATAGGGCCTTGGGATCAGTGGATTGGCGTTTATGGTTTCCTAAGGCTTCGATCATGACACTGCAATCTACTTCATCAGACCATAACCATATTCTTGTTGATACTTATGATGAGAAAGGATCTTTTTGGCGACCCTTAAAATATGAGAATATGTGGGTGAGGGATGCATGCTCATTCTGGGTGGTTAAGTGTGCCTGGAAGGCAGTTGAGGATGATCATTCTATGCTCCATTTGCATAAGAAGCTTTTGAAAACTAAGAAAGACTTAATCAGATGAAACAAACATCATTTTAGTAGCATTAGACAGAGCATTGTCATAGCCAAAGAGAAGCTTGCCTTGGTTGAGCCCAATGTCAGCCTCCCACCTCACTTTAAAGAATTGACACGGATTGAACTTAGTGAGGCCTTGAGACGTGAAGAGATTATGTGGAGACAGAAGTCGCATTTTTCTTGGCTCAAAGATGGGGGTCGTGGCACTAAATTTTTCCACGCATCAACCATTGTTAGGAGGCGAAGAAACTTCATCAACTTTGTTAGAAGTTTAGAAAATTCTTGGCTGGACTCTAGGTCCACTATTGGCCAAGATTTTGTCTGCAGACTTAAGGAGATTACTCTTGGACCTTTGTCTACTTGCCCTACCAATCTTAAAGGGTTGATTTCTCCTCAAATTTCCTCTTTTGGGAATGATTTGCTAACTAGTATTCCCTCTAATGAAGATAAAGCTCTTGGTCGAGACGATTTTCCTTTGTCATTCTATTTGCACAATTGGGACACTATGAATCATGATCTGTTTGGCTATGGTTAGCTTCTTTTTCACTGACTCTGAACTTCATCTGACTGTAAATAAGACGAATATTGTGCTAATACCAAAGAAATAGAGTCTGGAGTCCGTTAATGACTATAGACCAATTTCATTGTGTAATGTTTCCTACAAAGTAATGGCAAAGATTATGGCAGTGAGATTACATCCTATCTTAACGGACATCATATCCCCAATGCAACCGGCCTTTGTGCATCGCATCATACATGATAACACTATGGTCACAAAGGAGATTATTCACTCGATGAATCAAAGGAGAGGCAAGAAAAGCCATATGCTTATTAAGTTGGATATGGAGAAGGCTTATGATCGTATGTCCTGGGAATTTATTGAGGTAATCATGACCATGTGGGGCTTCGAACACAAGTTCATCAACTGGATTCATCTTTGTATGTCCACGGTGAGTTCACATTCCTGCTGAATGGCTCTCCCTTCTAGAGTTTCCGTCCTAATAGAGGGCTTCGGCAGGGAGATCCATTATCTCCGTCCTTGTTCATTATGGGAGCCGAGGTTCTGTCTAGACTGATTCTCCAAAAAGAGTAGGATAAGGCGATTCATGGATTCTGTATGGCTCATGGAGGGCCTACTATTACACATCTTTTGTTTGCAGATGATATAATCTTGTTTGGTGCAGCGACTAAGAAAGAAGCGAAGAATTTCCTGAAATGCATTCAATCCTATTGCTCGTGGTCTGGCCAGAAAGTTAATTACAAGAAATCTTCTGTCATCTTCTCCTCTTGATCTGCAGATTCTCTAGAGCTTTGTAATATCCTAGGTATGAAGTGCATGAAGATAGATACAGTTCATCTCAAAATTCCTTTAATTTCTAGTAAAAGAAAGGTTGTTGATGTAGAATATGTTATTAAGCGTGTTGAACACAGGATTCAAGGGTGGAAGGTGAAGCTGCTATCCAAGGCTGGAAGAGCAACACTTATTCGCTCCAGGGAATCTACAATAGCTTCCTATATGGTTGCTTCGATTCTAATCCCATTAACAGTGGAAAATCGCATTGATCAAATTCTTCAGGGTTTCTGGTGGGGTGACAAAGATGACAAATCTACTCTTCACTTGCTCTCCTGGGGAAAATTATGTCGGCCTAGGGACATTGGTGGGCTGGGGTTTCGTGAGACTAAATCACGAACCAGGCTTTCCTCACAAAATGAGCCTGCCCACTCCTCATGGGAACAAACACGTTATGGAAGGCAATTATAGATGCTAAGTATCTTAAGGGCAGGTCATTGCTTGATGTCCAAGAGAGACCTTTAGACTCTTTGTTGTGGAAAAGTATTGTGCGTACAAAATTGACCCTCTATAAAGGAATGTGTCGTCAGATAGATGATGGAAATAGTACTTCAATTTGGTTTGATAATCAAGTCCTAGGAGGTGTCCTGAAGCCTAACTCGCTCGGGGTTGCTAGTGACGAGATAAGTTGGGTCAATTCCTTTATCAAGAATGGTGATTGGAATGAAGAGTTAGTTCGCAAGTGATTCTTGCTAGGGGATGTTAACAGAATTTTAAACATTGAAATTTGGCCAAATTTACCTCATGTATCTTGGATTTGGGCCATGGAGGATGATGGTAATCCCTCGCCGAGGTCTATTATTTTAACTCTTCAGAATTTTGATCCGGTCTCTAAATTTGATAAGAGGATTTGGAAATTAATATGGAGCACCAAAATTCATGAAAGGAAAAAGACCTTATGGTGGCATATTTGCTTGAATGCACTCCCAACCAAGGCCCTTGTAAGCCAAGTACTCAATATGCCAGAAAATCTATGTTTGTTCTGTCAAGAAAAGGAGGAAACATCTATTCATCTCTTCTGGGAATTTCCGTATGCGGGGTCCATTTGGTTTGCTTCTAGTATGGGCATTCGTACCCTTGACGTTTCTGTTGCCTCCTGGGGCCAATGGATCTCCCATTTTCATGACAATTGCAATAATCAAGCAATCTGGTTTTGCATTTCCATATTTCAATGACTTCTTCCTCTTGGCTTTAACCATCGTAGATATGGTTTGGAAGGAGAGAAATATTGCACTACGATAAGTGCAGAAGGATCTTGCCTAGCTTTAGTTGCTAGGGACTGTAACTCTCTAGTAAAAGCTTTGGTTACCTTTACAATGGAGGGCGATGACCAATCTTTATTGGAGCTTAAAGCAGTTCACTAGGCAGCCTCTTTTAATCTTACTACTGGATGGCTCTTCCCCCCTTTTCTAGTCGAACTGATCCATTGTTGTTGAGTGCCTTGCTAACCAAGACCCCCTGCATCTATCAAGTTCAGAAGACTCCACAACCAGTTCTGGAATATTAGCTTAAACTTCTCCTCTTGGGAGGTTCACCATATTAATCATCAGGCGAATTTTGCAGCGCATATTCAAGCGAAGTGGGCTTTAAGGCTAGGCAAGTTTGGTCCGATTCATGAAACCGATATTCCTCCAAATCTTCTGGACAACTACAACGAAATCATGCTCTAGCTCCTGCTGTTCGATTCCTAGATTTGGTTGGTTTTTTGTTTGAGTGTTGCTATTTGGCACATTAAGGTGCCTAACACCACATGAGGTGGTACCCTATGGTTGGTTAGTGATAGCCCATAATATTTATTAAATTCAAATGTGTGGGGCCCGATATTGGATTGCATCAATAACAGTATGCCATCTTCTTGTTGTGTTGGGCACCAGTGGTGCCCCTTAGCAATTCTCTTTTTTGTTTAGTTCTTTGTTAGTTTGCAGTTAGTTTTTAGTTTCTTCCTTCTATAGTGTCTTCGAGTCTCTAGCGGGAAATTGAGTTCGTTGTTTGGTTGTTTTCTTTTCTTGGACTTGTATTGCCCGAGGTCTGCTGTTGTGCATAACCTTTTGTTTGTGTTTCTCTTTATTTTTGGGCCCTTATTTGGAAGGGTTTCCCCCAAAAAAAAAATAATACAATAAAATCTCTGTATTCTTTATATCTTATTTATTGATTATTCGTTTCTGAACTGTAATAGTTTAAAGGGTATCATTTCCTATATCCCTTACTGATGAAACATTTCTAGGAACCCTCGAGGATGCCATGATTGTCTCAATTATTACTATAAATTCTAGCACGAGTTTTATCAGAAACCAATAAGACTAGTGTAACTCTAGACTCTCATTGTTTTGATAATGGGCCTTTATTCATAGATTGGGCCAAATATTGCACTGAACTATCACTCTCGGGTTGACCTTTAATGAGTAAATCCACTAAAAAAAGGAGATTTTTCATAAATATGACTTTTATGCTATTATTATACAAAACATATAGATATTATACTTTTTCTAATTTGTATGCAAAAATTTATGAAAGAAAAAAATAAAGTATGAGAAACACAATTACTATCTAACTAAATATGAGAAACTTGATTAAGAGTAAAACTATGACATAAACCCACTTTTATACAAAAATATGAGAAGCTAAACCCATAAAAGTGAAAATTTTTAGAAAAAATCGTAGATTAACTTTTTTTTTTTTGAAAAAAAAACTATATTTTTGCAAACTTTATTAAAAAACACTCATATAAATTGTAATTTCCTAAAAAAAAAAAAAACCCACCAAAATTAGGACACCATTCTTGGATATGATTACTGAGGGGATTAGTGAAGCCAAGAGAGAAGAAATGACAAGAGTAAGGACCACTTGCCTGCCAGTCTAGTTTGAGTGAACAAGACAAGGTTTAGATTCCCTAGCTATCGATCTCAATTCTCACTGAATTGAATTAGACTAGCAATAAAACATTTTTTCTAAATTAGTTAGTATAATAAAGTTGAAGAAACTGAACTTATAATAAAATGTTCTTAATTATTACCCTTTAACTGATTGATTTTATGATTATATTTGTTATAAATTGAGCTAACTTGGAAAAAAAATTATTGTTACTAATTTTTCATTTCAAAGAGATTTTTCTTTCTTTGGAACTAGATAGTTAACAATAAACTATTGATGCTGTGGTGTAGGGAATGGCGATGCTTTTTTTTAGATTATTTCTATGTTATTTTCTGGAATGCAAATTCTCATGATATAATAATCTTAGTACCAATCTTTAAAATGGTATTCCCTGTAAAAAGCATGGATATTAGGTAACTTTGTGAGTAGTCGGTAGACTACGTATCATAACATGGTAAATGAATGAGATAATACCCTTACAAATTCGGTGGTCCCCAAAATTGTCACTAGCTATAACTTATAATAGAAGGAGATGTGAATTGCACCATCCAATCTTCTTTTATTTAGGGAAAAAAAAGTGTCAATTCTTTTTTATCGTGGACCTTATATATTGCTACTGTTTTTTAGCGACACTAAACCATAATATTAATAATAAATAAATAAATAAAAATAAAAATAAAGAATAGCCATGGTGCATACCTGTAATTACATGTTTTTTATCTTATAAAAATTATTGATGCGGCAGCTGTAGAAGGATACCACCATTTGACAAGTCCAAAGAATTCTAATGGGACAAATTGTAGTGCTCTAAAATGTAGATATTGTTAATGTTTTGATCACTAGCTAGCAAATAGCAATTAAGTAATACTTGTGATCAAATAACCGATCGAATTGATTGTTCAATTAATTGATAAAAATGAAAGAGTGACTCAAATAATGAAGGATCTTGAGGAAGCGCAACAGAATAAAGGAACATAGAATATATAAATATCGGTCCATACATGTATATATTTTTCTCAGTTGGCTATGTTACGTAACGCATGATCTTGAAATTACAGTTGGGGTGGGCTATATAGGTCTTTAGTAGGTTGGGAAAGCGAATCAAGCAGCTGTTGAGCATTGATTAACATGGCTTTTTGTCGATAAGAAACCAACTGCGGAGCCATGGACCACACCACAAAATGTCACCATGGTCTCTGTGAAAGTGTGTAGTGTACCTTTGAGTGGGACATGTCGATCGGCCTCACTAGCTGTTTGTTGGGATGCCAGGTTCATATAAATCTTCACCACTAATCTTATTCTTCTTCAACCAATTCTTTTCATTTCTGTAAATTTACATTTCTGACACTGTAAAATTATCTATTGGCCAGTTCATCTCCAACTTTCACATAAAATCTTAGATAAGCCTTTTCGATTTCTTTGTCGTTGTTGCCCATCTTTTCAACTATTTGTATTATATGTGTGTGTCTGTGTGTGTAAAGTAGCAAGATTCTGATGATATCAGAAGGAAATCTCTCTCAAGAGTAGAGCAGCTTTTGTCTTTTTATTGTTCTGAAAAACCTATTGCGATGCATGTTTAAGATGATTTTATATCCGGCTTTGCACAATTCCATGACTCGAAAGAATCAAATAAGAAATGTGATCATTCAATAAATCAGCACATCATGTAGAGCTAACTATACACAACTACAGTAGATGTTTCTGGGAGAAGAGCATGAGACATTCAACACGTAATTACATTATTACTTACAATGGAGAGCAGATTAAACATATATACATATATTTAATTTAATGATTTTATTGCTGTGAACAAAATTGTAACCCAATTACCCTTTTAGCCATATAAACCAAAAATTTGAATGAATCAAAATATAAGCTATGCGTATAGGAGGTACCTAAAACTGAACTCATAAGGCATAATCTGGACAAATTGAGAAAGAGTCTGATTTTTTCCTTTCTCTAGGCACTTAAGAGCTTCTTTTCCTAGTTCACTAGGTAGCTGAAGGCAAATCCAATCAAGAAGTGACTCTAAGTCCTTTGCAAAGTCAAGCAAATACCAATCTAATAGCTTTGGGATTGCAAACTCGTCTGATGAGATTCCCACTGCAGCCTGTAAGTACTCTCTCTTTGCTACTTCCAGTTCATTCTCAACCTGAGCTGCTGTGTATACTCTCACCTAGGTCCATTTAACACGGACCAAATATCAGTATTCAGAAAAAGAAGAAAGAAAGAAATTATTCATTGCATTGTCATGTAGTTTTGAATATGGTAGTGAAGAAAGAACAAAACAAATCATAATAAGCAAAGGTGGTGACTACTGACTACTGATTGGTGAGTCTATGTATTATCATTAATGCAAAGCTATACCATAATTGGAATCATTGAAGGAGCTTGTTATAAAGAAACCCAACTACTTTTATCCAGAAACTTACAGCAGGAGAGGACCAGCTTCCGCAGGACAATGCAAAAGTTACCAATGGTTCAGATAACTCCAGCCCAAATATGCTTCTCGTTGTTTTCTCATCAATTTTGGTACCCTTGGAAAATGCCTGGTGGCCACTAAGGAGTAAGAAACTAAGTGATATTCAAAGTTTTAACTCTACGTATATAGAAGTTGAGTGGACCACTTACATATTTCGAGTGGTAAGGCAATCTCAAGATAAAATGTTCGATAGTTATTGCATTTAACAGGTGTCCCCCCACATTTACTGTTGCCTAATTAAAAGGAAACATAACCATATACATCATTGATCATTATAGATAATGTTTGTGTATTTAGTTTGAAAGAAACAAAAAAATTGAAAAGGAAAAACTTTGATACTATAATATTCCATACCTTTTGCATCAGGGCAACAACCATTTCAGGACTCTCTGGTATTCCATGGTCCAGGAATGCCTACAGTAAAATAGTGCTTTTATTTTACTTATGACAGCTTTAGAAAATATACATAAAAGAAACAAAAAGAAGCTACGAGTACTAGATGAGGTCATCTATTTACGTTCATCATGCAAGAATTATAGATATTGATCCAGAAAGCAAGCTTCTCCTGATGAGTGAGAGTCTGTAACTTGACAGAAGTAAGTTTCCCAAAGAGGAGCCTAAAAATTCAAAACCAAGAACAATGTGACTATTTAACTCTTATGAACGAAAACATCAAGTAGAAAATGAAAAAGAAAAAAACAAAAAGTCAATTACTGTTTGAGAAAAAAACTTACTTTAATCTTCGTAGCAGGAACAAAGAATTTGCTGTCCGATTTAGATTGATTGAGCCAGCTTCGATAGAGAACAATTGCTTGTATTTACCAATGTCCCTCTTTCCGAACTCTGAACAGATGCCATATGGATCTCTAAATTCTGTTTTCTCATTGCTTTCTTGGCTAACTAGATTGGAGAATGTTGGTAAGCATTCTGCACTACCCCGATTCTTAACAGAACTCATTCTCAAGAAAATGCTGGACAAGCATTTCAATATATTTTCGGAAATTTTGTTCGGGCCATCATCTTCTGAAGACTTATGTTCTGGAATAGTAGGACAAGTTCTTGCTTCGGCACTTTCAAGATCCCTTACTCTGGATTCTAACTGCACATTGAGGAAAACAACATGTTGATTTCACTTCATATCAATTTTCACAGACACCTTGTGAACGTTTGGTAAACTAACAACATACATGTAACTTGTGAATATCTGAACTCTTCTCTGGTGATTTAGGATCAGTTGGCAGCCTCTTCGCTGGTATTTTGGTCGTTGGAGGGCTTTTGTGGATCAACGGTCCATTTTTGTTTCTCTTAGAATTGATGCAAGATTGGTTCTCCTTCCCCAGCCTATCATCTAAAAAAAAAAAAAAAGGAGAGTTTTCATCATTGACTATTCAATCATTAATACCAATTTGACCCAAAACTTGAAATGGGATGTATAGAAATGATCAAATTCAATTAAGAAAGCTCACCAGAATGTGATCGAAAATGCTTTGTCCTCGTTGTTGTTGTGGAACTGGCCAAGTTAGGACCTAGACACTTGGGAAGCTCTAGCCTGGGACTTTTAACCAACAATGAATCCTGCAACTCAACAGAATTCTCCATGTTTCTCTTCGAGGATGAAATGTACACAGCTTCTTGGTACAGATCTTGCCTGAAATGAACAACCTGCTTTTCGAGTTGAACCACCTCCTCTTCTAACACAGCCACTTCGGCAAGAAGTTCTAGTGTCTAAACAAGATTAAAATGTCACAGTTAGCCCACTTTTTTTTTTTTGAAAAGGTCAGTTAGCCCACTTCTACAGTCTCATTAATGTATATACATATACATATATTTATAAAGTCAATTATTATGAATAATTGAATACTAACGTTAGGAGGGAGATAGGGAGGAAGACGAGGTAGAGCACCCAATGGCCTATTGAAAGCCCTTTCAAGAGCTCGGTGAACATTTTCCTCGTGCCGAAGTTTCTTCTTCAGTTTATCGACCTGAATCAAATAGAATATAATATCAGACAATGGAAAAATGAAAATGTTGTTACAAATTCAGAAGAAGAAAAGGGTGCTCGAAGAAATTAAGATTTTTCTCTTTCTTACATCTTGCTGTAATGCAAACTTTCTCTCTCTTCTTGAAGCTCGGCCATTAATGGCTGCTTTCCGGGTGTCTCTAAGCTTGCTCTCTTGCATCTCTAGCTTCTCCTGTAAGGCTCAAAACAGAGGTTACAGAGTATGAAAAATTAGCTTCCACAACACAAAATATATCACAGACAAGAAGAATTTGATCGATATACATATAGAGTGAACTGAAAAAAGCTAAACCCTTCTGCTGATTTAGATCAAAGAAGCTAACTTTTTTGTGTGTGAAAATGCAAATCACAATCTGGGGGAGAAGGCAGAATGGGAAAGAAAAGAATCTACTTTTCCCGGAAAATTTGCAAATTTGGAGGATTTGGAAACAACACAACACATGTACAGTCTGGGAAAATAATTGCAGAGGAAAAATGTATAAATAAATATATTATTGGAGAGAATACGAAGACTCAAATCTTGGCTTTCAATCCCATACGTCAGCAATCTGAGAATTTTTCGGAAATTTCAGCATTTGGAGCCTTGTCACTGAATTTGAAACCATAATTATTCTGATAAAAATTGTTAAGAATAAAATAATTACAGAACTCCAATGGATTAGACTATCCTACAGTAGAAACCGTTTTTCAAAGAAAAATATATATTTATTATATTGAAAAGAATTAACAGGACCCCATTTGAGATTTCAGACTAATATTATCATCATCATTACTTTTTCACTCTTCAACGGAGTTTTCCCTGGCTTCTGTAGCCTAGTAGTCCTTACTCTAGTATTCATCTTTCAAATTTGGCTTATTGAAATCTGCGAAGACCATGCAAAAAAACCGAACCCAATTCAATAATAATGATGATAACAACTTCATTAAATTTAACATAAGAAAAAAACAAGAAAGCTTTTAAGAGAAAACAAACACAAAAACTAGCAGTATAGAACAAAGGTTAATAAATACACCCCTGTTTTCTATATTGCCATAAATGGAGATCGATCGACAAACCTTAACACAAAAAGACCAAACAAAATCTCTCAATGTGCAACAAACAAAAGATCACTCCAACAATCCAATCCAGTCCCAGGAATTTTCCTGGTCCATTCCCAAACTCTGAGTTTAAACCGACCAAAACCCAGATAAGAAACTGCTTTCTGATTGATGCAAGAACACACAGACTGTACACACAAGCAGTAGAGGTAGATAAGATATAGATAAAAGCCCAAGAGAAACTGGGTTGATTAGAATTGAGTTGAGGGTTGTATGTGTTAAAATCCACCACTTAGTTAAAAAAATATATGCATATAAATATGTATAGATATGTGTAAGTATGTATGTATATGATTCCAAAAGTGTGAGTGACTGTCTCCGTGACAGTGAAAGTGAAAAAACCTTGGTTTAGCTTTGGGAAAAAGGCTTTTAAGTGCATCTCAGCGCAGTATGTATAAGTACACAAGGAACTGCACGCGCACTGTGGTGTGGTCTATTATCGCTCTCACCTCTCATCATGAACCAACGTGCACTCATTCATTTACCCATTCTATAAATTTATATATATATATATATTTAATCAAATGGTAATAGATACATAAGCTAATTTACTATTTTTCTTGTTAATCTTAAAAAGAAAATTATATATATAGGAACATTGTACTATAGGGGCATGCCTTTAGTCCCCACTGATTAGGGCATTTCTATTTTTAGTGGGTGAATAAATTCTTACAATTTTTTTTTAAAGAAATTCTGAATAATTTATGGTGCCGAAAAAGACTTCAAAATAATTTGTTTCACTCGCGTATAAAATAAGTTTAAAAATAAACGTGTTTCGTGTTTTCGGTATATAGATAAATTACAATTTAATTTTTTTATATGACGGTGTACGATGTAGTTATTAGAATTCCTAATAATTTTTTGGGAAATTCTAAATAATTTATAGTGGTGAAAATAAGAAATAAATTGTTTTGAAGATTTATTTATATACACGTGAAACAAGTTATTTTGAAACTTGTCTTTGGTATCGTAAATTATTCAAATATTTTTAAAAATTGGTGAAATGTCCTAAATAACTATAATGTATATCATCATAAAAAAAAATTGAATTATAAACCAAAAAACAGAGACACCCCTACCAATGGGAGCAAAATGCATGACGTAGTCGTGTGCCATATGTATATATATATATATATATATGAATATATATATATATATGGAAGTTTCTACATTGGGGACATGCCTTTTGTCCTCATTAGTAGGGACGTTTATATTTTTAGCACGTGAAAAAATTATAATCAAATCTTTTTACATGACGATATACAATATAGTTATTTAGAATGTCACACCATTTTTCAAAAAATTCCGAATAATTTATGGTGCCCAAAACATGTTTCAAAACAAATTATTTCATGTGCGTATAAAACAGGCTTTCAAAACAACTTGTTTCATGTTTTTCGGTACCGTAAATTATTCAAAATTTCACAATAAAAATGTATGAGGTTATAAATAACTATATTGTATACCGTTATATAAAAAAAATTAGACGGTAACATATTCATGTGGCGAAAACACAAAAACAAATTGTTTTGAAACTTGTTTTATACACACTTAAAACAGGTGGTTTTGAAGTCTATTTTCAGCACCGTTAATTATTCAGAATTTGTTAAAAACTAGTGAGATGCATACTATAATTACAATATACACCGTCATATAAAAAAATTCAATTATAATTTATTTACATGCTAAAAACATAAACGTATCTAGACTCTTAATGATTACTACCTATGGATGTTTACTTTAATATTAACTATTCAATTAAGATAAATGATCCATATTTATAATTGTTAATTAATATTTTTAAAAATAAATTTTGACTTTTTTCAAACTTTTGAAAAGATCTTCACAGGGTAGTCATATATTTATTAATTAAATAATAGAAAAGAATCTTATTTAATATTCATTCTTGATTAATTCATTTTATTTAAAAAAATATATTTTAGAATTTAATGAGAATAATTAACGTAACCATTATCTTTCCAACTAATGTTTATTGCCTAATTAATCTAAAAAATTCGAAATTATTGATTTTATTTATTTTTATAATAATTTATGATAGCTATCATGAATAATAACAAAAAATCTTTCATATATATATATATAAAAATATATAAAAGAGTTAAAACTTATTATTCATTTCATTGTAAGATAACAATACAAATCTTACCAGTCTACTTGGTGAATATTTTTTTTCCCTTCTTCTGTTTTACTATCTTATCTAAATTTATATCTGTCTCTCTCTCTATTATACATTTTTTCTTTTTATTTTCCATGAATATTGAAGTTATATGAAAGATTAAACGAGAACTATATCTGGGTTTGCCAAAACATTCAAATGTTTGTTTTACGTCCACATTTACATAGGACGATGGGGTTGACTCCAAAAGATTCAAAAATTGTAGCTAATTATAAAATAAATAAAAAATTGTATTTTTTGGAGGCCAAGAAATTGAAGCAATATGAGTTGGACACATTAATACGGAGATGGGTTTATTTTTTTTAATTTTTTATGAAAGGAGAAGCTGCCCAAACCACATGCTTGCCTGCCATATATGGTTTTTCGAGTTTGGATAAATAAATTTAATATTTCAAAAGGGCATTCCAACTTACTGGGATATGTCCCAAAACAAAAACAAAGGTAGATTCTTTTTTTTTTCCTTCTTTTTTCTTTTGTTAGCTAAACAACGGTAGAGTTGGTCATTTTGAGTTTTTATCTATGAATCTTGTTCCTCTAAGTGCACTCATAGTAGACTAGGTAAAATAACTAATTAGCTAAAATAGTTAAGAAAAGTCTAAAAAAAAAACCAAAAACAACCGTGCTTCAAATGATGTAAAAGGCATATGTATTTTATATTTCCACTATTTATTAGTTATATCTATCTACAAATGTATTTTACATATTTTTTTTTTATTAATTTCACATTTCTCTCCCATCTCTTTCTTGTATTATATGTTTTGTTTTTTTTATTTATTTTTATGAATAAAAAATATTAAAAAAATATAATATTTTAATGATACAGAGAAGAAAAAAATAAAAAAAATTTGATTTATGATATAAAGTAAAATTAAAAAAAACATTGTGAGCTATTTTAAAAAATAAAGTTGAGAAATTGGTGCCAGTGACCTGGCCAATCATACGCTCTATTTGTATTTTTTTTTTCTTTTTTACTTCTTCAATGCATTTTCTTTACTATTTTTGTACCTAGTTACACAGTCATATCCTTAATTAATTTCTGACAGAAAAATAATACAAATTGAGCTTTTTTTGGGAACAATAAAAAAAAATGATTACAATCGACGACATCATTAACAAGATGTCGTAAGTGGTACAACTTGTCGAATTAGCATATTATCAGGCAATAATAAAATAATAATTTAACTTTATTAATCATATATTGATTTTTTAAAACTAGACTTATGCATAATTCCATATGCATTTCTTTTATAGAAATTAAATAGAGCAATATATGGTGAATTCGGATAGTTGGTACTTTCTAGTCGTAGAAATATATTTATATATTATATATATCACATTCTAACTAATTTAAAAAAAAAAACAAAAATGAAAAGAAAAGTCAATTATTACTCATGTTGATTGTCACGTACCACAGCGTGTGACATTATTAATTACTAATTAGCATAAGCTAGCCGTTAACATCCACAACGTGTTAAAGGTCTAATCATACCAAATTGGCAAGCACGTAGTGTTTTAATGTTTTCATTATTGAATTGATTGGATTTAATATTAAAAATTTTAAACTCAATGTATTATTTTGTGGTTCTACTCAATTAATTTAATACTTGATTCTTTATTTAACATAAAACTATAAGAAATAGAAATTAGCTATAAAAAAATATGTTCAATGTTTCAAATTAAATATTTTAATTTTGTTTAAAAACATTTGTAATTTTTAGAAGATATTTTAAGATACTTATTATTTTGATCATTTAATATTTTTTACATTGCTTTACTCATTCTAAATACAAACAACATACAATGCATGTTTGTTTAGTTTTATTTATAAAATTTATTAATTATTTTTATTAAATTTATAACATTGTTTTATAAATTTCAAATAAATAACAATATTATATAAAAAAGAATAACATAAACATATTAAATGAAAAATTAAACTAAAATATTGTTTATGGTTTTTTTTTTAAATATATATAGTATGGTAACCTTTTTAAACATATATGATAATTTTTTTAATAAAAATTAAGATTATGTATTAATTATTATTATTATTATTATAATATTTAAATTTGTTGTATCCTAAAACTTAGCACGAGTTTAATTACTCAGCTCAGGTACAGCTGTCAGATGAATATGTGGAAAAATAACCAAATAGAACATTTGGTTAACAATGATGTGAGCAGCTCGAGACTCAACCCAATTCATACACGACGTACATGTTTCTATCAGACTGCCTCTTAGGGTAACAATCCAATTGGAGACTTATAGTGGCTAGATCCACATTTGGGTGCTCTGAGCTTTATACGAACTAAGGTTCAGATAGTTTTTAAACACCATCTCGGGTGAGATATTCAACTCGTGGGAACTGGTCAGAACGCAGACTAAAGGATCCCAAGAGATTCGGAGGCTCCTTATACGCTCATTAATGCTCAGACTGTATTGCGTATCTATTATTTATTATCCGAGATAGCAAGAATATATTCTATTTCGTTATCAAATCATATCCCAATGTAAATGAGAATAATATGTATTAAATGTATACCTTATTTATTCACGCACTTACCTAAACATCTCCAGGAAATTTCCCTATAAATATCAAGGATAATGGGCGGGGAGAGGGATGACCTTTTTGTATTACTAAAACTCTGCAGAAATTATGAGAGAAAAACAATAATACTGTCTCATGGACTAGCTGGATTTTAACCACTGAACCACGTAAAAGTTGTGTGTGTACGAAAGGGTTCTTATTATTTCATTATGGTTTACAATTTAGCACTAATATCCCCATTAGATTTCTTAATCTACCGTTGACCTGTGAAATTGGCCAACAGTCGTATGTACAATATACGATACCTTTTGAAATGAATATAAAATACGACAGAATACAAATATCTTAAACAAACACATAGGAACTTATAGTGGTTCAGTCATGTTCTGATGAACAGTAATAACCTAATCCACTTAGTTTTTAGTATTGAATTACTTGATAGACACTTACACTAATGAACAAGCTAATTTGCCCAGAGTTTCTCCCGAAAAATTCGTCAGATCCCCTTCAATGAAGCCCTAGGTCCTTTATCTATAGTACCCAGGGGCTATTACATGATCAGTGGTATTGAGATTGTGGTTTGGTACACGATTATTAGGTAGTGGAGATACGTGTCCACCTCCCCATGATTATGAGATCATGGGTCTTCTCGTTGTTTCCATGGATCGTGGAAGACAATGCACGATTGAAACCTCTGGGAAAATGCTAAGTCTAGATTGGTCTATGAGACTTAGGTGCTAGGCTCGACGACCCTTTAGAGCTTGGGTGCTAGGCCCGTCGATCTTCTGGATGCTAGGCCTATTGATCTTCTGGGTGCTAGGCTTATTGATCTCAGTCTGAACGAGCGTGAGTTTTACCCATTTTTAGGAGTGTAGGGCGACCACCCTATGGAGGATAGAGTGGGCCGACCACCCCGAGGGGTTCTTGGGCATGCTTGGGCTGACCACCCCTAGCGTTTAGGGCCAAGCCGACCACCCCCAGGGGGTCTTTGAACATCTCAGGCCAACCACCCCTAGGGGTTGGGGTCAGGCCGACCACCCCAAGGGGTGTTTAGGCCTGTCGACTTCCCTATAGGCACTGGACCTATCTTTTTTGCTCATCGGTCTTTTTTCAATACGTCATCATTTTTCCATGATTTGTGATGCCACGTGTCGCTTTCTCATTCGCCACGTCATCCCTAGATTTTTGAGGAATAACATTTTCCCCCCAAGTTTATTGTAATGTGTTCAGCATTACGGTAAACTTGATCTTGGCCCGAGAAACATATCGTAGCAGTACTTTAATAGCAAAGTCCCTCGAGACATTCTTTTATCAACTATCGATAATTTGCTCAACACTAATTCTTCAAGGATAATTGATAATTCCTAAAAATAACTAGATTTTTCAAGAAAAATTAATTTTCTAACAATATAGTATATTTTTCAAGGAAATTTGAAGTCCTAAAAATATAATATATTTTTCAAGGAGTTTGAAGTCCTAAAAATACAAAAAAAAATTCAAGGAATTTTAATTCTTAAAAATATAAGATATTTTTCAAGGAATTTGAATTCCTAAAAATACTATATATTTTTCAAGGAATTTGAAATTTTAACCATACTAGATATTTTTCAAGGAAATTTGAATTCCTAAAAATATATGGTTAGCATGAGAGGCTATAAGTAGAGCCTCACTTCTCACTTCCTTGCTATGTGCACCTCACCCATAGGAGTCTCCAAGCCCGATTTCTCTAATTCTTCCTCAACCTCAGATCTTTATTTGGGTAAGTACTTTCTCCTAATCCTTACATCATTTAATTTAAATGTGCTTAGATTTAGAAGAAATACTTTGAATCTTTGAGGAATCTGTCTGAATCTTCTTGTTTTGTTTTATTTTGATCCAAAATAATTAACTTGTTTGAATCAAGTCTACGATTTCCCTAGAATTTCCTTAACCTGGACGATTTCCAAGGTTACAAACCCTAGCACATGCGATTTCAGGTTTGTGAAACCCTAGGATAGGCGATTTCCAGGGATGTAAAACCCTAGGTTGACCACCTTTTTGAGATCCATTAGCCTGGCAATTTCTAGAATTCCAAACCCTAGCATAGGCGATTTCCAGGGATGTCCATTCCCTTATGGGCCGACCACCCCTAGGGTTTCCATCATGGGTCGAGTACCTCTAGGGCTTCCCTTGCATTTCCCTTGCCTTATGCGATTTCCAGGGATGTCCATTCCCTCATGGACCGAGCAATGTTTACCTCATGGACTGACCCCCCACACCCTTGGGCGACTTCCAAGGATCCAGGGTAGTCGGCCCAACCATAAGCCGACCACCTGGGTCCCTAAATTTTTTTTCTCTTCTCTTACTGATCTCTTTGGGGTCTTCCTTGTACTGTACAATTTATTGGAGACTTGAACTTTAGTCCTCTGGCATTTTTCTGAGGTTTGCATCCCTAGGGTGGTCGGCCTAAGGTGGTAGACCGACCACCTATGCCCCTTCTTTCATGTTTTGTAATCTTAGGGACCCAGGGTGGTCGCCCCAGGATTAGTTTCACTAGGCCGACCCCCCTTTAAGACTTCGATCAATTTTTCCAAAACTAGGGGAGTCCTATGGTGGTCGGCCTGAGCTTAGTCTCAATAGGCTGACCCCCTATATAGACATTTTCCCCTGATTTCTTCATTTTTGCTCCTTAGTTCATGGATATGCCCCCAGCTATTGGCTTCATTATGTTCACTTACTAACTTTACTCTTTATTTTTTCTTTGTTGCAGATGTCCATCTCCTCTTCACCAGACAAGTCAATAAGCTAGTGTACTCCTCAGGAGTTCTTGGAAATGGTGAAAAGGATTTTCCCTTGCTCTGATTTATATTTGTTCAGTGAGGAAGACCTCTTGAAAATGTATAGCCCAATGGCGAGAGTAAAACAGACAACTCGACAACCTTCCAACGATGATCCTTATATTGCCAGGCACATCACTCAGGGCTCTTCGCCTGGCTCTTCTCAAATCTCTTCTTAGCATAGTACGCCCCGCGGCTCTCAAGGCACATCTCAGCGAAGTCATTCTTCTCAGCGGGGCATGTCAGGTCAGCGAGAGTCATTGCGACACCCTTTGCATCGGGATACCAGTCGGGTTCCCCATCACTCTTCTTCTTAGAGAGAACATACTGAGAGCTCTCATTGCCATGCTACTCATCCTCAGGAGCGTTCTATTCATAGGTTCCGGCCTAAGGTGGTTCGCCCTCCTTCCAAGAGCAAGACAGTCTCACCTGCTGCGCAACAGAAGAAGAGACGACAAAAAATGTTCCATTCATCAGATTATGGGGCCACCTTTGCCAGTGAGATCATATGGAAACCGATTGAGAAGCCTCGCCCTGCTGATTACGAGGTTGTGTGGTTCAAGGGAGCTGCCTCTGACATGACTGAAGAGAAGGTAAAGAACTTAAGGAAGACCTTTGACCTCTCTGGCGTGTCTATTACTATCCCTGGTCCAGATGATTAAGA
The DNA here is from genome assembly GCF_963169125.1 of Humulus lupulus. Classification (NCBI taxonomy): domain Eukaryota; kingdom Viridiplantae; phylum Streptophyta; class Magnoliopsida; order Rosales; family Cannabaceae; genus Humulus; species Humulus lupulus. The sequence continues at coordinate 95,494,643 of NC_084802.1, forward strand.
TGAGGACCCCCCTTTGGGTATGTGCGCTTGGATACATTCTTCCATTAAGTCTGGCACCCCACTTCCTCTTCATCCATACTTCCGTAGCTTTGTGGACTATTTTGGTATTAGTCCTTCTCAACTGGCTCCTAATGCGATCTTGGTCTTATCAGCGTTGTACATTATCTATCACCACAGGAAATGGGCTGCTCCAGTGCCTCACGAGATCCACTACTTATTTGACCTGAAGACGAACCCTTCTCAGCGCAACTCGGGGTATTTCCACTTCCACCATTATATGAGCGAGGGTACAAACACCTTCTTGGAATAGATCTTTGGAAATAGCAAGGCGTTTAGATATGCTGACAACTATTTCTTCACTAAGGACGCAGAGGCCAACTACTCCAAGTTTAAGCTTGTTGGACCTTTTTATAGACCGCTCCCGACCCAGGCTATGACGATTAGGGCCAAGGCATTGATTTCCATGACCCATGAGGAGAAAAATGTCAAGACCCTCATTACTTCAGAGAACATTAGGAAGGTCGGGCTGTTTCCTCCTACTATAGCTGACATTCCGGATGACGATGGTCCCGAGCCTTTGAACGCCATAGACTCCCTAGGACCCATTCATGTCGAGGTGGTACCCTCTTTGCCTGTGCTAGTTGGAAAGGAGGGCGACGAGGTGGGTGCATCTGTCACGTAGTCATCGCTTGCTTCAGATGACTTTGATGAGACTACGTTTGAGCCCGAATCTCATTCAGAAGGTTTGACACTTTATCACCTTTATTCTATGATTCATCTGTGCTTAATATCCTTCTAACATTTTATCTTCTTTTGCAGGCTCAGACATGTTTGGTTTTTTTCATACCTAGCAGAGGTCAACTCCCACCGAGGCCAGTCCTTCTGTTCGAGCGGCTAAAAGGGCCAGGGTTGAGGCTGAGTTGATAATGGAGGTTCCTCCCGAGGTGCCTCCTCCGAATCCTTTGTCGTCTAGTCCGGTCACAGAGGTAGAGCTATCTTTACCTACACCAGTTCCTCCCATTTTCACTAATGCGGGTGCCTTCTGTTCTACGCCTGCTCCCTTATCTGAGCCACACCAGTCTGCTATACGGAACTTAGGTGCCATCATGAACCGAGTGTCTCATCTGGAGCAAACAACAAAGGCTTTTAATGGGATTAAGAATGAGGACTTGAGTACCATCCTAACAAAGTCACTCCTAGACATTCAGAGTGTGAGTCCTTTACAGTTCTCTTATTGTCTCGTTAGCTTGTGTTCTGACATTTATATAACACCTATATGTTTTTTTTGCACGCATTGATGCTGGTCTCTCATGTCCGTGATAGGTCTATGGATTATACCTCTACGCTCTCCAACCTTCGTTCTGAGCTTGAAGCTGTCCGCCAAGAGGTGCTGGACCATAGGTGCGTTCTCGGCTCTAGAGATGCTGACATTGCTTCGAAGGATGAAGAGATCAACACCCTCTGCAGTACTGTGGATCTCAAATAGCAGAAAGTGACCAAGTTGACTCTTAGGATAACCCAGAGGGAGGGGAAACTTGCTGATCAGCTCCAACAGTCTGAAGCTGAGAAAGAGAAGTTGATTGCTGACATGGACCAATTGTGGAAGGATGCTCTTGTTGAGAAGGAGCAAGAGGTTAAATCTTCCCAGGACAAGGCTCAAGAGGAGTATTCAGAGACAGCTTCTTCTTGCTTCCACTTTATTTGGAAGTCCAACAAAGATCCGAACTTGGATTTCCTTCCTGAGAAGACGCGAGCAAAGGAGCTTAGGAAGTGTCTGGCTCGTGAGGCTGCCGAGGCTTAGGGTGGTCTTTCAAATGATACTCCTTGCCCTAGTTAGTCTTCTTTTGGTCTTTTATTCTATCTTTCCTTTCATGCCATTGGTGAGGCACCTTGCACTTGACAATTTTTACAAATGACATTTTATGCCTTTATGCGTTTTTTTGTTCTGAGTACTCAGTGTATTGATTGAAATTTTTTATTTCCAATGCTTACTAAGTATATCAACTCGCAACCCTCATTGGTTTAGGTATTAGTATACTCTAAACACATGTATTTTATGTGCCATACTAACCTTACTCTACATTTTTCATGCTAACAATTATGGTAATGTGAGTAGTATGATACTTCACCAAGTGCCATGAACAAAACATGTCAGGTTGACCAGCCCATGGGTGATAGGACGACCACCCTATAGGTTGATAAATTGGCTGACCACCCTATAAGGGACATGGCTAGGAGTATCCTCACCAATGCCTTTTTTTGTTTTTGATTTTTGCATTTTCGGAACATATGTTGAACAAATGTCCTAGAAAAACTTGAGCTTGCTTAGTACTTAAGGTCACGTCCTCATTTCTTGTGTATACCCCGATCAGTATGTACTATATGCCCCCATGTGATCATGGGTTTAAAAGCCTTGGTCACTTGCTACTTGACCATGCCTTGCTTCGAGCATTTAGACACATAGTACTATCCTTTTCACCCAATGATACAAGAAGCAAATGCTTGTCCCTCATTGGTAGTCAGGTGATGGTTTCATACTTTGTAGTAATGATACCTAAACATAGATGCAGGTTGTGTAGCAAGTGTCAATCATGATCTACGTAATCTCTCGTGTACTCGTTATAATGATTGTAGACAGAAGTGTCTAAGTTGGACCAACCGGGTCTAGATGGGCTAATCGAGCCTGTAACGAGTCTTAGATCAAATTATCAGTCGGTCCCTCAAGGACTAGACTTGATTATGATCCGATGATGGTGACTAGTCCTCAAACCTATCTCTTTTGTTGATCGTATAGGTCGATAGGTTCCTCAAGAACCAAGATCGAACATGATCAAATAAGTTGACGACAAGGTCCTCAAACCAGTCTTTTGTTTGGATCGTATGGTTTGATAGGCTCCTCAAGAACCAAGATCAAACATGATCCATAAATTTAGTGACAAGGTCCTAAGACCTGTCTCTCATTTGGATCGTATGGGTTAAGAGGCTCCTCAAGAACCAAGATCGAACATGATTCATAATTTGGCGACAAGGTCCTAGGACCTGTCTCTCGTTTGGATCGTATGGATCGATAGGCTCCTCAAGAACCACGATTAAACATGATCCATATTTTGGTGACAAGATCCTAGGACTTGTCTCTCATTTGGATCGTATGGGTCGATAGGCTCCTCAAGAACCAAGATCGAACATGATGCTTATTTTGGGTACAAGGTCCTAGGACCTGTCTCTCGTTTGGATCGTATGGGTCGATAGTCTCTTCAAGAATCAAGATCGAACATGATCCATATTTTGGCACCAACATGAGTTATGAGATCAGAGATAGGATAAGACATCCTCAATGCCTGCACTGAGGCTCAACTCACAGTGGGACTCTGAGGAGCTAATGTTATTGCATTATCCTATTCTGCAGAATATACACTAATGGTTGATTTTCTCTTGCAGCTCACATGGGATTAGCTGATATTGCCCGGTCCACCTGATGATAGGAGCACCTCCAAGCTCTTCGGTGGAAGAGGGGTTATCACGTCCTTGGGAGCATCCAGAACCCTCTTCACCAGCCAAGAGGCAGAGAGTTCCCACTCCCCCTACGGCAATTCCTGCGGTCGTCTTGCCCCCAGTCTTAGAGATTCCTTCCTCACCCAGGCCAGAAGAGGTGGTCCAAGACTCGGGACAAGAGACATTGCCACCCTAGGTCCGTCTTCTGGTGTACCCCGAGAAGTACGAGGGGGCCCTACTGGAGCAATACGAGAGGATGCTTCATCATTTCAAAGTAAGGCTGGAGGAAGGCAACAAGGCTCTCCACAAGATAGTGGAGGCCCTTCACCAATTGAAGCCATCGCGAGAGAGATCAGTCATTCATTCGATAGGTCAGGCCAAGCTAGAGACCTTATTCCCTGCCATGCTAGGGGAGATTGTCACCCCTCTCGCTTCCAAGCTCCTCCAAGGGGTTAGCTCCATTATGTGCGAGTTGATCACCTGAAGTTTCGCCCAACTGGGCGACAACAATTAGGCTTTTCTTGTGGCCTCGTGTTAGTACGCTTCTGTCCGGGTAAGTCATTCATTCTCAACGTTCTAATTTAATTCAGCAATGCTTTGGGCTAACCTTTACCTTTTCTACAATCTGCCTTGGCTTGCCAATGCTTGGGAGACATCATCATGGAGAAGTCATATCAACTCTAGCGATCTCAGGACAAGATAACCTCCCTTAAGGAAAAGCTCCAAGGCCCTCAAGAAGAGCTCGCCTAAGTGAAGCTGTCCTAGAAGCCAAGCAAAAATGCTCTCGGGAGCTTGAAGAGGCTGTCCAAAAGGCCACCGAGGACATGTAGCGGGCCCAAGAGGAAGTGAAGACGGCCACAGAGGGTATGCAACGAGCCTAAGAAGAGGCAAAGAAGGTCACAGCCGAGGTCGCCCGAAGGGTCCTTGAAAACTCCCAGCTTCAGGAGCAGACTAAGGAGGTTATAGATCAGGCTGCACTTGGGGAGGGAAAAGCCCTCCAAGCCATGGAGATGAACAGGTCCTCTCGGTGTCAAGTGGACAAGCTAAAGAAAGAAGTTGAGACAATCGTCGAGGATTCCTTCTACATGGCCTGGTACCATAATCAAGACATGAGCTTGGATTTCATTGGAGAGCCTAAGAAGTATAGACTCCTCTTCGAAGAGCGTCCCCGAGCGGCCCAGGCCGTGGAAGTTGCTGTGGCGACCCAAGTGGTTCAAACGGCCGAGGCGACCCAGCCTACCGAGGCCATCCAGTCTACTGAGGTGACTGCCCTTGTCGAGGTGGCTCAAGCAGATGAGGCGACTCCAGCTACCGAAGCAGCCCAAGCTGTGGTCCCCCAGGTAGAGAGTGCCCTGAGAATAGACCCGATCATTGACCTGGTGGAGGAGGTCCCCAAGGGTTGTTAATAATTTTTAAACTGAGCAGGCCTGTGGGCCATAGCTTATTGGGGTATAGACAAACGACTCTTGAGCCCCCGAGCATAATTGTAATTATTTTCCCGTTTAAGAACTATGCAACTTGCATTAGTTTTTTCTCCTTTGACTCTTTTAGTTTGTCGTAATATTGCATTCACGAGAACCAAAACCTTAGGTACTGTTTTGTTTGGTTCAATTCTATGAATTTGACGTAACTTAATTGCCACGAGAATAAGCACGCAAACCATTTTAGACACTTGGTTCTATAAATTCAACGTAGCACGACTGCCATGAGAACAAGAACTCAACCCATTTTAAATACTTGATTTAGTTCTATAAATTCAATGTAACATGACTGCCACGAGAACAAGAACTCAAACCATTTTAAATACTTGATTTGGTTCTATAAATTCAACGTAACATGACTGCCACGAGAACAAAAACTCAAACCGTTTTAAACACTTGGGTTTTATAAATTCAACATAGCATGACTACCATGAGAACAAGAACTCCAAATGTTTTATAGGTGATTCCAGCATTTAGTGTCTCTTGTAGGCTCGTAGTCGTAGAAGTAACTTTAACGTGAAATTTAGCATTGGTTTAACACAACCGTCCTACTGTGACTGAACCTTTAAACATTTAGTGTTCTCAGGCTCAAAGACCTCGAGTTAACTCGACATCCTCCTGTGTCCCCATAATCCAAAGACTCAGGCTTTCAGAAGTCCTTGAACATCGAATCGCCTACTCCCCGAGTATGCAATACTCAGGAAGTCAGTAAGGGGCTTTAACCCTGCTCTCTGAGTGCATATCTCGGTGCTTCCATTCGCCTTTCAACATCGTCTTACAACTCCTTGGGCTCGATGTCCTCGGAAGGTGATGTTAATGAGGCCTCCAAATACAAATGACTCGGGCACGCGCTGTCCTCGAGAAGTATCCTGAATCTCTAAGTTCGTGACTTTTTACATTGGGTTTCTCCAGATTTTCTAGCTATGGGATCAAGCGACATTAGGGGTGCTTCGCTCGTTGAATAGCCAAGCTCCCCATGTCACGGATTTCCCAAGACAAAGTACGGGGTACTCGGCCTTCTGTTCGCATCTCAAGATTAAGAGACTTGGTCAGAGCTCCTCGGGCTCGATGTCCACGGGTGGTGACAAAAGTCTATTCTCGTGGTACTAAGATTATGTAGCTCCTATGTGCTAAGCCCTGTTTTGTCTGGAACAAGCTTAGTCTTTTAGGCTAGACTCGACTAGTTTCCTAGGATTTTCTATTCTCGTAGTGGTGACGCTAGGCTTATTCCATGCCCCTCCAAGTGATCGGAGACTCGTCTGCGATCACTTGTTTAGGTGAGCGGGTGCTCTTACATAGCATTAATAGAATAAAGGAAACCAAAAAATATATGTAGACAATAAATTTCTTACCGTGTTTTACATACAGGTTTCCATTAAATATGCCCGAAGGCTACAAGGGGTATTATAGAAATAAATAAGGTTTACTAATATTACTGGTGGTACCGGCGAAGATGCTCAGCATTCCAAGCATGAGGAATCAACACCCTACTTAGTCGGGCTAACTTGTATGTTCCTAGACACACAACACTCTCGACTTGGTATGGGCCTTCCTAGTTAGGTCCTAACACTCCTGCACTGGGGTCTTGGGTGGCTAAGAAAACTCTTCGCAACAAGTCTCTAACCCCAAACTTTATATCTTTCACCTTAGAGTTGAAATACCTGGCTACCTTCTGCTAATAGGACACTACTAGAAGTTGAGAAGCTTCGCGTAGCTCCTCCACGAGGTCCAGAGATTCCCGTAATAAAGCATTGTTTGTGGTCGGGTCATACGTATCCCGTCGGTGTATCGAGATTGATGCCTTAACTGGGAGCATAGCCTCATACCCGTAGGCCAGCGAGAAGGGCGAATGGCTGGTGGAGGTCCTGGCAGTGGTATGGTAGCTCCACAATGCCCTAGGTAGCTCCTCGGGCCAAGCTCCTTTTGCCTGCTCCAACCTTTTCTTCAAAGTGGACTTGAGTGTCTTGTTAACTGCTTCCACTTGGTTGTTTGCCTGCGGATGGGCCACGAAGGAGAAGCTTTTGATAACTCCATGCTGTTGACAGAAATCCGTGAACACTTCACTGTCAAACTACAATCCATTGTTAAAGACTATCTTCCTCGGGAGCTCATATTGGAAAACTATGTTCTTAATGATGAAGTCCAAGGAATTTTCGGAGGTGATCGTAGCAAGTGGCTCGGCCTCGACCCACTTCGTGAAGTAGTCAACGACCACTATGGCATATTTCACTCCCCCCTTTCCTGTGGGTAGGGACCCGATAAGGTTGATGCCCTAGACAGCGAAAGGCCATGGGCTGGTCATCTGTGTAAGCTCATTTAGATGTGCTCGGGGAATGTTCATGAAGCGCTAGCACTTGTCGCATTCCCTGACATAATCCATCGCATCTCCATTCATGGTGGGCCAAACTTACCCTTGCCTCATGATCTTTTTGGAAAGGCTTTGCCCCGAATCGTGATCTCTAAAACCCTCATGTACTTCTCGGAGTATCAGACTGGCTTCTTGCTTGGACAAACATTGAAGCAAAGGGAAAGCGTAACCTTGCTGATAAAGCCTATTTTCCATGATTACGTACCTGGGTGCTTGATAGAGCAACTTCCGAGCTGCTTTCTTATTTTGGGGCAGTTCCCCGGAAACAAGATATTTTACTATTGGCTCCATCCACCCATCTTGGGGTTGTATAACTTCTACCTCGTCGGGAGCTGAGAGGCTTGAAGACTCCAAGTAATCAATGGGGACGACATTGATCAACTCAGAGTCTTTGGTTGTGGCCAACTTAGCCAGGGTGTCAACATTGTAATTCTGCTCTCACGGCACCTGGTGAATAGTGAATATTATGAAGTTATGCAGCATTTCTTGAGCCTTGGTTAGGTACACTGCCATTCTTGTTCCCCGGGCCTGGTACTCTCCGAGTACTTGGTTCACCACGAGTTGGGAATCGCTAAAAATCTCGAGGCCCTCGGCTTTGAGCTCTAGCGCCACGTGGAGCCCAGTGATTAAGGCTTCGTACTCCGCTTCATTATTAGAGGTGCTGAACCCAAAGTGAAGGGAACTATGCACTTTGTGCCCCTTGAGGGAAACCAAGATAAGTCAAGCCCCGACACCATTTTTGTTTGAAGACCCATCAACAAACAACTTCTAGGCTGGTCCGACCGCGAGGGTACCATCAGTCTTCTCCTGATTCCATATGCACTCGGTGATGAAATCAGCGAGTGCCTGACCTTCTATAGCAATCCTCGGATGGTAGGTGATGTCGAAATGACTCAACTCCACAGACCACTTCAAGAGTCTTCCCGACAACTCTGGCTTTTGAAGGACTTGCCTAACGGGAAGATTTATGAGGACCTTAACTGGATGCGTCTGGAAGTAGGGTCTTAGCTTTCGAGAAGCCAGCACTAAGCAAAAAGTTAACTTCTCCATCAGCGGGTACCTAGATTCTGCACCGATGAGTCTTTTACTAACATAGTAGACGGGGTGCTGGACACGACCTTCCCCCGCACCAATACAACACTGATGGCATTCTCCAAGACAGCCATATAGAGTAGGAGAGGTTCTCCATCTACTGGCTTGGACAGAATTGAAGGATTTTCCATGTGCGCCTTGAGCTGCTAGAATGCCTGTTTGTACTCTTCCGACCACTCAAATCTCTGACTTCTTCGAAAGACATTAAAGAAAGGGATGCACTTGTCCGTTTCCTTGGAGACAAAACAACTCAGAGTTGTGATCCTCCCTATCAGGCTCTGAACGTCTTTATACTTCCAAGGAGATGGCATCTCGATTAAGGCTTTGATCTTCTCAGGGTTTGCCTCAATTCCCCGAGCAATGACAATGAAGCCGAGGAACTTACGAGAGGCAACCCCAAATGTGTACTTTTGGGGGTTTAATTTCATTCCAAACCGGCGAAGCACTGTGAAAACCTCAGTAAAGTCGCCCACATGGTCAGGACCTATCCTAGACTTGACCAGCATGTCGTCTACATAAACCTCTATGTTTCGCCCCAACTGGTTCTTGAACATCTTGTTAACCAGCCTCTGGTAGGTGGGACAAACATTTTTCAGTTTTCGAAAGGCATCACGATGTAATAGTAGACACCCTTATTGGTCTAAAAACTAGTATGCTTCTGGTCCATGACATGCATGGATATATGGGTGTATCCCGAGTATGCATCCATGAACGACAACAACTCGTAGCCAGATGTGGCGTCGACCATCTGATCTATCTTGGGGAGGGGAAAGCAGTCTTTTGGAAAAGCCTTATTAAGGTCTTAGAAATCGATGCATGTCCTCCAGTTTCCATTTGGCTTTGGCATGAGAACAGGATTGGATAGCCACCTAGGGTATTGGGCTTCTCGGATAAATTCGTTGAATAAGAGCTTGTCTACCTCGGCCTTGAGAGCCTCTTTCTGAGTGTGATCAAACGTCCTTTGCTTCTGTTGGACGAGAGAAAAGTTGGGATTGACATTCAAGGCATGGCATATGATGTTTAGATCAATACCAGTCATGTCGGAATGCGACCATGCAAACACGTCTTGGTTTTCTTTGAGGAAGCCTAGCAATGCCTCTCAGACTTCCATTTTCAAGCTTCCCCCAACTTTTATCTTTCTATCGGGGCTGGAGGTATCAAGAACTACCTCCTCTATTTGTTCAATGGACCTCTCCTCTTGAACCCTTGGGTCCAATTCATCAGGCCCAGTCTCTTGGACAGCCTGTACTTCTGACGCCTCGGGCTTTTCGAGGCCTTCCTCCACCACAATCATGGGAGTTTTGAAAGAGACATTGTAACACTGTCTTGCTTCTTTCTGGTCTCCGCAAACGGTACCAATTCCTGCCTCTGTGGGGAACTTCATGCACAGGTGGCAGATGGAAGTGACGGCTCAGAAATCCACCAATGTCCCAAGATGGCGTTATACGCCGAGGAACAATCTACCACCACAAAGGTGCAGTATTTGAAAGACTGGCAAGGCACCTCACCAAGCGTTATGGGGAGCTTTATCTATCCCATCGGAATGAGGGCCTCTCCCAAGAATCTGTAGAGAGTCAAGGTGCACAGGGACAATTCTACTGTGGTCAGCCCTATTTTCTCGAAGGCTGGCCTAAACAAGATGTTCACCGAACTCCCATTATCTACCAGAATCTGCGCCACCATTTTGTTGGAGATTTGTCTCTCGATTACCAATGGGTCGTGGTGTGGGAAATGCACTCTCCAAGCATCATCTTCAGAGAATGTAATGAATTTTTTAGTCGTTCGTGGCATTTGGGTAGGCAGCTGAGCCAAAGCCATCACCTCATCATCGTGATTCAAGGCTCATGCATACCTGTTCTG